>NC_072406.2:60381500-61023250 GCF_028858775.2 Pan troglodytes | reverse complement strand
GAGTGTTCCCAGGCCTGAAGCAGCAGATGGGACTTGGTCAGAGATAGCAATGCCACAAGCAGGGCATGAGCACTGCCTGCCATGCCACCCTTCACCAGCCCAAGCTGACAGCTCGACTTCCTTTCCCAGGTGCATGCAAAAGGCCGCCACGTCACCCACCCTAACAGCCTCAACCATCATCCCTATACCAATGCCTCCAGATTCTCTAACTGCCCAGACATCCACCTGAACACGAGCCCCTAAGATGTCAAACACACAGAGCCCAGTCCACCGCCTTCCCCACAGCCTGCTGCATCTGGCGTCGGTGGATGGCCCTGCCAGGCGCCCGCTGCCCCCATAGGAGCACCAGGAGTGCCTCTCCAGGTTTCTCCCTTCCTCAGCCCTCACCCAGCCCCTCCTGTTTCTCCTCATTTACCATTTCAAATCCTGTACAGATATCCCAATTTTAGTCATTTGATTATTTCCTTTAGATAAATTCCAAAAAGTGGGATTGCAAGTTAAAGAGTGTGCTTTTATTTTCTAGCGCTTTAGTACATATTACTAACTCAGCTTCCAGACAAAGTTGAGCAGATTAGACTCTCCAGGCCTCCCGTGAGCAGACAGGTTTCTCTACACCCTCGGCAACACTGAGCATCACTGTGCTCTCTCATCCTTAATGAAAAACTTCAGAAGCGAAAAAATATCTCATCTCAATGGCAGCCTTTTGATTCCTAGGGTGGATAACCTCTTTTCATGTTTCTTGATTGCCTGTTTCTATTCTTACCCTATTACTTTCTTAGGGATTTTACTATTATTTATTTAAAAGAGCTCTTTGTATATAAAAAATGTTAGATAGGCCATAATATAACTGCAGTTATTTTGAGTTTGTCATTTTGTCTTTTAATTTGTTATTGTTTGGTTTTGCTATACAGAAATGTGAAATTCCTATGAAATCAAATTTCTCAATCTATTCTTACATTTTCTGGCTTTAGTTCCAGGCTTAAAAAATTCTTCTCCAGTCCGAGTTGTTGTTTTTAATCTCTTTTTCAGTTTCCTTAAAATTCTTTCTTATCTGCCCCTTCTGTATTTCTATCCCACCTGATCACCTTTTTCTGCAGACTTTTCCCCTTATTATTTAGGATACTATTTAGTAGAAGTCATGAGTTTTAAAATTCTGTTTGGAATGCCAGACTTATTTCAGAATTCCCTCCCTATTTCTGTAGCAGCCCTGTTCGTAAGTCCGCTTTTCATCCAAGTCTTTGGGCAGATGGCCTTTTCTCTTTGTTCTACTGTGTTGTAGAACTGGCTAAGTAGGACTGACTAAGTTTCCTAGTCCTGCGATGAGAAGGGCTCATTCCAGACCAATGGCCAGAGTGGAGGGACTGCCCTAGGTCCAGGACTTGAGTTCTTGAGAGATTCCCTGTGCCTGGTTCCCACCAGGAAGGTCAGCTGCTGTGCACATTCCGGGCATCCGTGGCCTCCATGGAAGGCAGTTTGGTTGCCCCGCTTCCACCTAGCACCACCCACCGTCCACTTTCACTTAAGCTCCTGCTCAAAGACCTGAATGAGTTCTTTTTTAAGCTGAGCTCTTCCATCTAGGAAAGATAAGAAGGGCTTCAAAATCCAAGAGGAAAAACATTTTTAATGTGTGTCTTGCTGTAGCATTATGTTTGTTAAAACATAAAAGCCTTCAAAAATCTTCCCTTTATTAAAAGATTCTATAAACAAAGTGAAAAGGCAAGCCACAAATTGGGAGAAAATATTCACAATGCATGCCACTGACAGAGGATTAGTATCCAGACTCCTAAAAATAGATAAGAAAAAAGCAAACAACCTGCTTTTTAGAAAAAGAACAAAATAGACAACTGAAAAAAAGATCATTTATGTAAGACAAAATAAATAACAAATTATTAATGATCCATAAAGTGCACATTGAAACCTCAATATTTTATATGTTTTGGGTTGGCAAAAATGAAATACCTGACAATACCAAACGTAGGAGAATGGGGGGAATCACAGGAACCCCCATGTGCTACTGACAGAGTATCGGTTGGAAGAACAGTTTGAAGAAGGGTTTAACCTGATCCAATAAAGTTACAGGGGCACACACTCTACCACCTGGCAATTTCATTCCTAGGTATATTCCCTAAAGAAGTGCTGGCACATGTACTGGACAGGAAATATTTGTCTGGCACTATTTGTGGCTGTGAAAAACTGAGGGAAAAATTACTGAATATGCTTTGATAAGACAATGAATAATTTGTGGTATATTTATATAATAGGATACTATATAGTACTGAAAAACAAATGGAGCTAGATGCATCAACATGGATGAATCCCAGAAATAGAATGTTGACTGGAAAAAGCAAGTTGTAAAAGTATATTACAGTATGAGTCTATAAAAACCTGTAAGACTAGATTGCATGTTACTGATGGCCTTATATGTAGCTAATAGAAGTGAACATCCACCCAGGGAATGAGGCACCCCAAATTCAAGAGAGAGAACCCCATTGGAGGAAAAGGGAGGGGAATGAGCTATAGAATGTGTACACAGGGAGCTTGGTTTACCTGAAATGTTTTATTTATTATATACTGGTTTGTGAGTACTCATGTGTTTTGAACAAAATTTTGTATGGATCTGAATTTTTTCTACTATATAAATAGACCTGGTTGGCATTTGCTTATGTAAATTTTTTTAAAGTAGCGGGTTAGAACTTTGCTAAAACAACCAAAATGCTGGATTACTGTTAAACACTGTTGGACATAGCAGACCTCCAACACATACTTGATAAGTGAATGAAACGAATATGAAACCCACGATACACAGTAACAATGACTAAATGTTTTGGGCCTCAGTGCCATGCCAAACACTTACACTATGCATTACACTTCCATGCATTAGCTCCACTAATCCTCACAACAAGCCTTTGAGGTTTGTACTATTACTATGCCTACTTTATAGAAATTGAGGCTTAGCCGGAGTTTAAGATAAATCAGTTAAGTGGCAGAGTCAAGGTTTGAATTACTTCACACACGCGTGCACATACCCAAAGTAGCATTCGCACATCTACGAAACTTATAGCTGCCACCTGCAAGCCAACTGCCACTCAGACATGTTAATCCCTGGAAAGAAGAAGTCTGTCCTTTTGGCTTGGAATTTCTGTGGCGAGATGATTTCCCTCCCTAGAAATGAGAACGCTGCTACGATGTATTTCTAACAAATCCCTGCAACTCCTCCCTGCACTGACAAACCCCTCAAAGACCAATTTGCAGGCATTTGACTCAGAAGCATCTATATCGTCTCTGGAGCAGTGGGACTCCAGGAGGCACTCCACAATAAAGCAAATTGGGCCACTGTGAGCTGAACAGTAATTGTACTCTGAGCCAGATCTCCCAAGGCCCAGACTCTTTCCTGGGACCTCGATGGGCACTTCTGGAAGATGCGTTAACTCTTTCAGGCCACCGGGGTGCTGTTTGATGCACAGAGCCAATCATTTACTAAATGGTACCATGGGGACCCCAAAGAGTTAAGGCAGCTTCCAAAAGGCCCTAATTTTTTCCCAAACTGGGACTTACATGCTGGGAGAATATTGCTCAATATTTAAAAAAACTTTTATTTGCTAACATTATCTAAGCTGCACCATCATGTCTCATGGCTGTCCCTTCACATGGAAGAAAGAGAAAGAAAATGATGCTCTGGTCTCCAAAGGAAAATAAAGAATGGCTAAGCTCTAGGGGAGATGAGAGGAAAAACCCAGCTTTTGAATGACAAAGAGAACATGGCTGGTATTCCAGCATGAACAAAATGTCATTATTACTCCATTACTGCAGAGTTTGGCAGGTTTGTCTTTAAGTGAGCTCAAAACATTTCTGAGACTTTGCATGAAGTTTCCCTGCGAGTGTGATGCAGTAGACCCTCTCCTCTGTTAAAAAAAAAAAAAAAAAAAGGTGCATCAAAACTTTGCTAAAAAGTGTTATTTCCCGAAGATAGGAATAAACCATGTTGCAGGTCCCACTCCAAGATGGGGTAGAGTCAGGAGTGGACAAAGAGGAGGGCTTACCCTTACTCTACCCTCAGGACACCACATCTAAAAATAATTGTTGGTGGCCGGGCGCGGTGGCTCACACCTGTAAACCCAGCACTTTGGGAGGCCGAGGCAGGTGGATCACAAGGTCAGGAGACTGAGACCATCCTGGCTAACACGGTGAAACCCCGTCTCTACTAAAAATACAAAAGAAAAGAAAAGAAAAGAAAGATTAGCCAGGAGTGGTGGCCGGCGCCTGTAGTCCCAGCTACTCGGGGGCTGAGGCAGGAGAATGGCATGAATCTGGGAGGCGGAGCTTGCAGTGAGCCGAGATCGGGCCACTGCACTCCAGCCTGGGAGACAGAGTGAGACTCCGTCTCAAAAAATAAAAAAAATAAAAAAATAATTCTTGGTCATCTTTGCTATTTTATTTAATGGTGTTTATCTTTCTTCAACTATCAGTTAGATCCACACTTGGTTTTTACAAGAATGATCAATCATACTCAACATCACAAACTCTGCACCATTGGCTTAGTAGTCAGCCTAGGAATGTGCACATATGCACACACACAAACACCAAAATACACTCACCTCTAAATACAACTAAGTTAGTGTTCATTTCAATCCCTTCATACTAGGAAATGGATGTATTCCTTCTTATGTTACCCACTTTTCCAGTTACCTGTTGTGCATGACAAAACACCCCTAAATTCAGTGGCTTAAAATAATAGCAATCATTTATTTTGCTCATGGATCTGCAATGTGGGCAGGGCTCAGCAGGGACACCTTTTCTGTGCTCCATTCTGCTAGGGCAGCTAATGGGAGCTAAGAGATCCACTTCCAAGATTGTGGGTGTGCTCACAGGGCTGACAAGATGGTGCTGGCAGTCAGCAGCAAGTGCAGCCTCAAGGTCAGGGCCTTGGATCCTCTCCACACAGGTGTTCACTCAGAACTACTTGGGCTTCCTTACAACATGGCAGCTAGACTCTAGGAGTGAGTATGCCAAGTGAGAGGCAGAAGAAGCTGTGAGCCTCTTGAGGCCTATGCTTGGAAATGTCTCTTCTGCCTTGTTCCGTTAGCCCAGTTGATACAAATCCATCTAGATTCAAGGGGAAGGGATAAAGATCCCACCTCTTGAAGGGAGGAGTGTAAGCCCATTCACAGCACCTCTAATCTACCACATCCACATATTTCCCTTTTCTCCAATGTGGTCCCACCTCCCAAGTTGTCTATCTCAGACACTGATAGATTTTGCATTAATTGCTGAGGATTCTCTATTTTACTTTCTGCTTTCTCTCAAAGTCCACATTCTATGAATAAACCTCAGTGGCTACTTCTGTAGCTCTAGATTTCCCCATTTCTATTATTACAGGATATCTCTGTGCAAAATGAGGACCTCAAGTGATTTTCTTCCCCCAAAACCAGCACCTTCCCATGATTGCTAGAAGAACACCTTCTTCCCTTGGCATGAGACCATACGATGGGAAAGGTTCTGAAAAGACCAAACCCCAAGGCTCTTGGCAGGAAAAGAACAACAGCCTATTGAGTCTTTCTTAAAAACACTACTCTGCACACCACAGAAGTCATTGGCTCTGTGTTGCTTCCATGTGATGAAATAAAACTTCCTCCTTATCTGCAACATCCTACAGTCAGCAATCTAAACATCCTATGTGTGGGGGAGACATTCTTTTTGAGCCCAAGGAAAAGGCAAGGTCTTAGCCAGGCAAAGCCATTGTCCAGTGAGTCATGAAATAAGGAAAGACAAACCAGACCTGCTGTATCCTAGCAACCCCAGCACTGAGCAAGGACATCCAGTGGTTAATAATGCAGACCTACAGCAGACTGCCCTGGTGACATTCTGCTACCAGCTGACAATTGGGTGACTTTGGCCAAGTTATGCAACATCCCTAAACCTCTCTTTCCTCATTTATAAAGCTGGGATAAAAATACTACCTACATCACAGCGTTATTGTGAGGACATGTAAACACTGAACAGAATGTCTGGCTAGCTAGTTAGAACCTGTAGGATATTACCTAGCTATCATCAGTGAAATCAACTGCTCACCTGGGCATCAGGGTGCCTGAGTTTAAGTCTTGGCTCTGCCCCTTGCTAGTATTGGAACCTAGGGCATCATTTCATCTCTTAGTCTCATTTCTAATATACAGGTTGCTTAGCACAGGTCAAAGAAAGAATAGGGTGATATTAAAAAGAAATAAAAGAAAAGGGGTAGAGGCTAGGTTGGAAGGATCTGACCCTAGATCAGGACTGAAACATCCTTCACCTTGCCCTGGCTAAAAACTCTTTGACCTAACAAGAGGAGTGAGGAACCCTAGGTGAGGAGGGAGCCTGCTGTTCTGGATGAGAATCCCATTTCTCACTCCTCCCCTCAGGGAAGCTCCCTTTTTGGGTTCCAGTTTGTTGAGATTCCATTAGGCTCTTCCTCATTACCTAGACAATAGCCAAAATGTTGACTGGGTTAGCACCCCTGCAGCCACTCTTCAACTCAAGAGGCAGTGGGGCTGGGATTCACTGTACCACAAACCAAGCCCACGTTTGTACTTGCCTAGCAGTTACTGCAGATTCAAGTATAAACAAAGACAGGGATAGGGGAAAGTTCAGTGCTCGTGTTTGAAGGAGTCAGATATGGGAGAAAACCAAACAGGCTAATGGGAAGTTCTTTTCTGGGAAGAAGATGCCAAAGAAGTAGCTCTGAGGGAGTCTGATGCACAAGACAATGCCCATTGTCAAATCTCAAGACTCACAAGATTGAAGCTACCAGGTGACAGCAACTTAGGAGAGGCATACACAGCTGTCAACCTGATTCACCCAGCCCCAACTACAACATAGAGCACCCCTTCCATGCAGAGTCTGACCGACAAAGAGGCTGGGGGTCAGTCAGACAAGACCCCACACCCTAGGGACATGGCCTTTCCGAGCAGAAGTGACAATTCAAAATCCCTTGTGTGCATTGCTTTGGAACAAAGAATATTCCAAATAATCTTAATTAATTTTCTTTGGGCCAAAATGAAGAGAGTCAGGTATAGAGTTGAGCTCCATCACACATGGGAGTTCAGGACTCTTTGTTTGTACTCAGGAGTCTCAGAGCCCAGGCAGAGTATGATTTCCATGACAACCAATACATGCATAAGGCTTTGATGTTAACAGCCACATTCCGGGAGAAGTGGCATAACGTTTTAGGTTCTGTTATTTCCAAGGGGGAACTTCATGGAAAATCTTAAAGAACACTGCTTTGTGGTTATAAAATTCAGAACAGAGTGGTTACAAGCTTATCTTCTTACACAAGGGCCTATATTCCAGTAAATGTTCTCATGCTTCATCTCAGGTTAGATTTGATCTGCACTACACCTGAGAAAAATCTCCCATCTTCCCCACCTTTCTTTCCACCACCAACTCTTAATTAAGAAGGCTGAGCACTCTGGCTCTGGAAGGGTTTTATTAGTCAGTCAGAATGTAATAGAAACCATGTTTCATAGGCATGTAGGACTTAATAAAATAATATAGATATTAAGAAAATTATGAGAAGCCTATAATATTCTGCCTCTGCAGGGTTTGCCAGAGGTGGGTTCCAGGGATCCAGAGTAGCAGATTGTGTCAGCAGTTTAGGGAATCCTGGCGACAGGAATCTCAAAGTCTTCAGTCCATGTGCAGTAAGTACACTGGAGGCTGGTGGAAAAGTAATGGGAATAATGTCTACTTTCCATGAGCTGTGGACTTTATAATCATTGTCTTGTCTTACCCTCATGGTTTCTCATCGAAATGCTATTAATTCTACTTTATGGATAACTGAGGTTCAGCAATAGTTGGTAACTTGCTCAAAAGCACACAACTAATAAATAAGTGATGCAGCCAGGACTTGAACCTTGATCTGTTTGACTAGAAAGCCCACATGTTCAACAACAGGGTCATTATGCCTCCAATTATAGGGACAGGGTGTGGAAAACAAAGACCAGTATCAAGGTTCACTTATAATAGTAACACTTAAATATGGAGTCACAAGCTCACATGCCTGTACGGTGACATAACATTCATTAGTAATATGGGTTGGGTGAAAGATGTTGGAGTGAGCTCCGAGGTTAGCTGGGGAACCCCATAACCCCTCCCATACAACCGTCAGTATTAGATCTACCAAAATTTTCAAGATAAATTAGAAATCTG
Organism: Pan troglodytes; assembly: GCF_028858775.2. NCBI lineage: Eukaryota > Metazoa > Chordata > Mammalia > Primates > Hominidae > Pan > Pan troglodytes. The sequence goes on along the minus strand of NC_072406.2, from coordinate 61,015,069 downwards.
ATTTTCATATGAAAACTTTCCATTTTGAAAAAAAATGGCCACTAGTTCATTCTGAACCCCTGCAGGCCAAATGAAATACACAGTGTGCTATTCGATGCCCTCTGCTCTGGGCCACACTCACCATGAGGGTGGTGTGTCACCTCTGTCTTCTTTACTCCTATAGCCCAGGCCTTAGAGCAGAGTATAGGAGCTTAATAAATATTGGTGCAACAAACAAATGAACTCTCAAATAAACAACAGGGAGGTGAAGAAGAATCAAGTCCTGGCTCTTGGGTACAGTCCTTTCATCAGAGCCCGGGCTGCCCATGCAGGTGGGAAAAGTGTCACCGAGAACTAGCAGCTCAGTAATGGCTGAACACATCCCCATTGCCAGTGACCTGCACTGGGGGCTGGGGACTGCTCACATTGTCCCTTCCGTAAGGCAAAGTTGATCTGGGAACTGGGGTAAGACTGTCCCACCTCCCAGAATCTGGGGCTGTCAGGGCAGGCAGGGCTAGGGCTGAGAATCTTTAGCTATCTTTACTAATCTAGCCCTAGTTATGCAGTCTGTGAAATGAGATGAATGGGACTACAAGTCCAAAACATGGAGGAAAATGATGAATTAATGGACAGTGAGTTACTTGGCAACTGTTTAATGCTAAGTATGGAATGCATCCTATAAATGTGTTCCCAACAAGATTCTAAGTTATCTTTGGAAACCCTTAAATATTTCTGATGAATAAGTTAGAGGAAATATATTCACAAAGGCATTTACCAGTGAAAACATGCCAAAGCCTCCATCTGCCATAGTCTACTTTCAAACGTGAAAAGTAGCTCTTGTTCTCTCTGCTTTGAGTATTTTGTAGGTATACGCTTTTCAAAAATAACCCCAAATCCATAGTCAAGTAAACACTAAGTCCTTATAAAAAGTGTTTTCAATGCTACAACTAGATTTCAACTATAAGGCAGACCTCACTGGCAGGAGTATTGCTCCCAGATAACAAAGGAAATCCCTTGCAGCCAAGCTGTCACCAGCTGCCACTAGCTAGAGTGCAGACCCAGTAGATGCGCTGGTTTCCTTCGTGGAGCTGTGACCGGGATGTGAGTGAAGCTCTGGTGCTTTCCACTGATTTTACCTCACTTTGCATTATTGTTACAATTTGATGCAAGATATTCTGGCTTTTCCAGGCCTTGGTGTTGGCATCCCTGGGGTGTGAGGTTGCCAGCCACCTGTGTGACTCTTGTGTCAGGACATACCATCTTCTCCTCCCTCCCAAAGAAGCTGGTCTTATTTCTAGCTCCCAAACTGGGTTTGTGATGGAACAATGTAATATTTTTTAACTAAAGAGACAGTATTACTCAGAAGCTAACTGTCTGTCCTTTCTAAGTCCCTCCCTACCCTAGAAATGAGCCTTGCTTGTCATCTTTGGCATGACACTCTCACTAGGGTCTCCCCAAAATTCATATAGTGACATTTTAATCTCTAAGGTAATGGTGTCAGGAGGTAGGGGCTTTGGAAAACAATTTGGATCTACCGTTACAAATGGGATTAGTGCCCTTATAAAAGAAGCCTGAGAGACGCCCCTCACCCCTTCCACTACATAAGGCCATGGCAAGAAGGCACCTTCTATGAGCCAGAAAGTAAGCTCTTACCAGACACTTAATGTGCCTTAATGTTGGACTTCCCAGGCTCCAAACTATGAGAAATAAGTCTGTTGCATCTAAGCTACCCAGTTTATGGCATTTTGTTATAGTGGCCCTAGCAGACTAAGACAACACTCCCCTGAGCAACCAATCAGAGTCCACTTGGGATGACATTAAAACTATCAACTTCACTATGCAATCATCCCAGAAGTGTCCCAGAGGGCCTATCACCTTACAGTTTCAAAAATAAGAACACTAACCTTTAGGAATAGGGGGAGAAGACTCAACAGGCTCTTCTGACGCTCAATGGGGCTCTTGTGAGTCAACTGCTGGTATTCCAGAAACTTCCTTTCCAGCATGTCCCAGAGAGCTGTGGGGCTGGAGGACTGCCCTCCATGTGGGACATCAGGCTGCACAGCAGCAAGCTGCCCTTCATTTTTGGAACCTGGGTCTTCATTTCTGTCTTCAGCCTTTGAAAGATCTTCTGCCTCCATGCCGTGGCAAAGCAGATCTGAATTCAGAACAAATAGAAGTGAACACTCCTGTCACATCACTTCCTGATGATTCTGGCTGTGGATGAGGTACTGTACTCACTCAGCCCAGTTTCTATTGAAAATGGTTCCCCTAAGAATCTGAAACAGACTAAAATAAGGAAGCCTTTTTAAAAAGGGGATTCAGATTTAGATGTGATTAATACAAGTTCACAATCTAGTGTGTGCCCAGCACTGTGGGATCTTATACACAAGACTCAGACAGACTCTCCTACAGCCACACAGACAGATGTGTGCTCTTATTCTCTCTAGGTAAGTAAGGAAACTGGGCCAAAGGCATACAGGTAGCTAGACATCAAGTTGAAATGCAAACTTTCACACTAAAGCCTGTTTGGGAGGGGGGGTGTTGTTTGTTTTTTTTTTTTTCACTTGTTGCTGCTTCTCTTTTAAAAGGCTGCATACATAAAAGAGATGTAAATAGTTCACTGGTATTTGTAGAGGCACATAATTCTATATCTAGAACTTCCTTCTACAATGGGTCTGTAAGGATAGATTCCTCATTCTAAGCATTATTTGGTTTATACTCGATATTTTTAGAGTATTTTATTCTCAAAACGACCCTTTAAGTCCCCAAGCTTACAAGAGCTCATCTCTAAGTGCACACAGGAGCAGTGTTTGCGAGTTGGGAACCTCAAGCCAGTAGGCACAAGAACAAAAACTTATGCGATGAAAACAGCCAAGGGCCAATTCACCAATAAGTGACCTCCCAAAGGTACACACCTTCAAAAGTTGTCGGTCAATTATGACTTACACCATAACATAGGATAGTTTATTGTTTGTTTGTCTGCAGTTCAGTAAACTCTAAGAAGGGACCAAAATGTTCAGGATCCCTGAATAAAAGCCCTCACCAAACTCAACATTACCACGTAGGAAGCCATCCGGGTGCCCAGCAGGCATTCAACAATCACAAAGTAGTGACCAGAGGGACATAGAGAAGTGGGTTCCCAGTGTTTTGCTCTTGGCTACAGCAGTGGTGGGGTTACATCATGCTTTATTTTTAGCCCAAACACACATTCCTTGAAGGCTAGAATGGGGTTTAGCCACGTGACACCGGCAAGGATAACCAGCCCTCTCTGAAACATTCTCACTCTTTATGTGCAGAACCCAGCCTGCCCCCAGCTCCTCTTCGAGCACACAGACTGCTTACTCTCTGACTTTATTTTCAGGAATAATTTTCTTATTACAAAAGCCATGTCAGTTCATTGTCAAAAACCGGGAGGAAACAAAAAATCAGGAAGAACATAATGCTTGCCCATACCCAGAAAACATGACTGCTGACATTCCAGCTTCTATCTATGAATATATAGTTTAGTAAGAACATGATCATAATATTGTTGAAGCAAACTTTATTTATACTTTTGCTTTTGTTGGGCACTGGGATGGGGTTTTGTGGGGGATTAAGTTGTTTCTTTGGGGGGCTAACTCTAAGGGGCAGGCAGTGTGTGGAGTTGCTCACATCCCTTAGCCTTTTCCCTGATCTGGGTGGGCTCCTGTCTGGCTGTGTTCATTTATTTCTTTATCACCAGGACTTCCATTCTCCATTCGCATTCCCTGTGTCCCCACCCCACCCACACTCTCACTTGGTGTGTATGATTCCACCAGCATGGAACTTACAGAGTATGACACACAGCACCTGATTTCCATCCACATACACTTAAGTTAGCAAATGCTCTTCTGCATCTTTTCTGCTCTTACTCTTTCACCCAGCATTATGTCTTCAGACTCCACCACGTGTCTCTGTGTTTGTCAAGTTCATTTCCTCTAACTGCTGCCTTGTGTTCCAAAGTGGGCATCACATGCCTATTTTACTTGTTGGCTTTCTCTGATAGATGGCTGGATTAGCCACAACATTCAGTCCAGCACACAGGGCTGGGGTGGACATTGCTGCGTGGGTCCCTTCACTGGGCTTTCATGACTGACTCTGGGTATGAAGGCAGGGGCAGCAGAACTGAATCAAGGGAGTATGACTGCTCAGTTCAACAAAGTTCCACAAACTAAGATGCCTCCAGAAAGCTGGCATCAGGCTATCTCCCCCACAGCATCTGAAGGCTCTTCAGTGACCTCATTACCACCCTGCTTGGCATCACCCAGCTTTCCAGTGTTTGCAATCTGATTGAAGGAAAGAGACCTTGCATTGTCATTTTAATTTGCATTTCTCTAAGTTACTAATGAGTATGAGCATCCCTTTACATGCCTGTTAGCCTTTTGGCATTTCTCCTCTGTGAATTCACTACTAATAACCTTTGCTTATTTTTTCCTTGCTTGCCTTTCTCTTGCTGCTTCATGAGAGTATACTGTAGAAGCTGGTCCTTTGTTAGTTTTAAAAATTACAGATATCTTCTCTCAATCCATTTTTTAATAAATTAGTCCATAACTTTCTTTGTAGTCAAAACAGCACATCATGAATATTTTCCACATCACTTAAGATCCTCAATGCCTTCATTCTTAATGGCTGCATGGTGGCCATAGAGTAATGTTGCTTGTTTATTTAATAAGCCCTTACACTTAGGCACTTAAATGATATCCAATTATTCAGTACTATAAAAAAATACTGTAATGACAATCCTCATGTCTAAGTCTTTTTTATATATTCATGATAAAATAACAAATCCTAATCCATTCCTGAATTTCTAAAAGGAAATAGTTGGATCTAAAGATAGATAAATTTTCCAGCCTCTTGATCCATATTTCCAAACGGCTCCTCCTGAAACACCAATCCTATCAAGGGACAGACATTCCTTCTACATAAGTGTACAAGAGCTCGAGCTTCCCTATGTGTAATCTTTTTTTATTACCCTTTTTTTTAACCCTGATGATTTGACAGGTAAAATAAAATCAAAAGCAAGTGCATCTCTGTTGTTTCTCACTGCGCATTTGCTGCAGAGTGAGGAGCTAAGTATGTTTCCATCTGAGGCTTGGTCTCCTGCAGAGCTCCCTGCAGCTGGTGTTCTGGAGTCAGACTCCAGTGAGTTCTCATTTCATGGGTTCTTTGTAAGGAGGTCTCAGCTATTCTCATGGCTCTAATTACCACTGAGAGCCACATATCCACTAAACATTAGCTCTGTGAAGGCAAGGATGTTATGTCCATAGCAGGGGCTGGCACAGAGTAGATTCTCAATAAAATGTTATTGCATAAATGAATGAAAGTATAAATGAATCCGTGAACGAATTAACCTACTTGCTGATGGCACCCAAATCTCAATCTCTCTCTCTCTCGCCTAGACCCCTCTTTGGAACAAGTTCATTTTTCCCACTCCAAGATTTCTACTAGGATTTCCCCAGGACTCTGAAAGCCACTATGTCCAACCAAACTGCCATCCCTAGCACCAATAGAGCCAGCCCCAAGCCATGGTAACAGCAAGCTTAGTGTTGTCTCTACCATATAAAGTTCATTCTGTGGCCACACCTGCAGGCTTTACTAACTGGCTCTATCAGTAAACCATGTCTGAGGACATGCTAACATGCCCCATCTTCAGGACCAGCAAGTGGCAAGTCAAGTGAGCATCGGGCAGAATATGGAACTGTGATGGGTGGGGACTTAGCTGGAGATCCAGAGAAAGGATCAGAAACCGCCCAGCTCTCCTCTGAAGTGCAGAAGCCACATTTGCTGAAGTGAAACACTTGACTCACCTTCACTTGAATCGGCAAAGATTTTTGATAAACAAGGATTTCTAACAAATGCGGACCCCTGAAATTGCGTGGCAGCAGCATCTGACTCAAATGCCAAGCTGCAGCTGCCCCACCTCCTGTTCATCTGCTGATCGTGCCACACCTGCTCCAGTTTTATTTGAAAAGAGAAGGAAACAGGGAGTAGGCTTGCAGGCCATGTGAAGAACAGCAAGAAAAAAACACTCTCATCCGTCTCATTCTCAAGAAGTGCCCCACCTACAAGCCAGCAGCCTCTTCTTATCCAGGGTGAAAAGGGACCCATCGGGGCTTAGGGTCACTGTGGGAGTCCCAGGCGAGGCCAGGGTGAGGGTAGGGCAATGAAGGAGGCACTCACCTCCGCACAAGATTTAAGGAGGTGCCAAAACTGATAATTTTATGCAACAGTTTTAGAGATCAAAGTTAATGTCAAGAAATCCATGATGAACAAAATTTTAAATAAAAACAGGATCCAAACCTGTGCTTCCCAACCATCCCCCGACTTCACTCTCCACTGTGGGAACTTGAGCTCAGGGCATTTTTCATAAAAATCAACCTGTTAAACAGACACCACGTCTGGGCCTTGGCTCCTGGAGATTCTACTCTCAGACATGTTTGGCTCCCAGCACAGACTCTGGGGCCAGACTGCTGGGGTTTGAACACAGTGGGCTTAGACCAAGTGGCAAGACCCATCCCTGCCTCATGGTCCTCATTTGTAAAGTGGGGATGACAACAGGTCCTCTCACAGGGCCCCTCTAGCATTAGTCAGCTTGGCATAGGTCACTATTAGGATTAAGGGAATGCATAGTTACTGGCACCTACTTAGTGCAGGCATTTACATGCATCTCTTCATGTAATCTTTCTGATATCCAGTGACAGCAAAGCTAGCAGCCTTCGTCCACAGCTGGTACTGAGGTGGGAGCAGAGAGGTGACTTGGCCAGGGTCCCTTCGCCAGTCGGTGACCAGAGCAGAAGCCCCCAGGTCTGTGGACAGCCCAGGCTTTGCTGCCCAGCACACCCCCAGCAGTGCACACAGGCAGCTGGGCTCACACTGTGGCTGCTTGGGGCTGAGGATGGGGAGAGGGGCTTGGCAAACTACTATACCCGGTCACACAGGCTGGGGAAGACTTGCTACCCTGGAAAGGTTCTTGGACAGGTGGGCTTTTAGGGGAAGGGTTCAGGGAAATATAGCCTTGGCAGAGCAAGAGGCCAGGAGGCTGCAGGGAGTCCCAGAGCCTCCAGGAAAAGACAAGACCACTCCTCCCTGCCGGCCGTGCTGTGTCCCAGCTTGGATGGGTTCAGGGCACATGGCATTCCGGCCCTCCACATCCCTGACCAGCCAGGTTGGAAGCTCTGCTCTCCTGAGGCAGAAACTTGCCTTCTCACACAGCCACGAGGCAGAGGGGGCAGTGGGGCCAGGATGGGAGTCACAGGCAGGGGTCCAAGTCAAACTTGGCCCCTGTGGTGTCTTAACTGAGTCACTTCCCCTCTCTGAGACTTGGCTTCTCCTCATCCACATGGTCCCGGTGATCCCAGTCCCTCTCTGCCCTTCCTGCATGAACAATGGGAAGAGGTCCAGCATAGTGAGAAGCTGAAGGGCTGCAGGGACCCCCACAGGAGCCCAGAGTCTGTGGGTTGTGTGTATGTGATGGGGTCTCCCCTTCCTCTGTGCCATGTGCAGGGAATCAGATGGTGAGCCTGCAGGGACCCAAGAGGGAGGGATTCCCTGTGACCTCAGCAGCACCAGTGCTGGGAGTGGCCATGCATGCCCCCAGGTCTCTTGGTGTCACTATCCACCCTCACCCTGCACCCCACCCACCCTGCAGGGATACATAGCATCATCAGAGCTCGCTCTGCATTGTAACAACCCACACCAGGCATTCTGCGCACAGCGGCCCCAATGAAGGGTAACATCTGGAGCATGAAGCAACTGCTGGGTTGCTGATATTTGGGCTGCTAAGTAAACATTTTGATGACTGTTTTCATCCCTGACTTTCTATTGAGTGATTTGCGGAGTTGGGAGTCTCAGAATGTGAGATGTGATCTAGCAGCGCCCTTGGAGCTAAGATGCCAAGAAGCTGTTCCCAGGAAAAGCTGCCCCGGAGCAAGAAGACATGTGGAATGACCCAAAGGGTTAGCTTGGGACTCAGTGCCTTCTGCAGAAAAGCTGGGGCCTGCAGACAAAGAGTTGCTTTGAAAAAATTAAAGATTAAAATTCTTTCCCCATTTCTTGTCAGCCTCTGCAACTATTCTCATTTCCAGATTATAAACTCCAGGTGCAGAAACTGCCTGTTTGCCATCTCCATAATGGGCCATGGCCCTCAGGCCTTGGAGCTGGGGAAGCCTCTAAACCAGATGATACAAAATAGAATAGTGGCTTCGCATGCATGGCCGTAAATGATCTGTTTTCCTCTCCATGCAAAAGCCAGTGCCTCACTGCTTGTCAGCCGATCCAAACACTCTTGCCCCTGTTTTCAGCAGAGTCTTGGCCTCAATCTAGAGCGCTCCAAAATAAATAAATAAATAGCAAAGCCATTCTTGTTCCTAAAACATGTTCAGGGTGGGGCTAGTGCTTGCTTCCCTCTTCCCCATGGTTTCACATCAACAAGGAGACCTTACAATCTAAAACCAAATTAAAAAGAGGAGAGAGACAGAGGTGATGTACTATGAACAGCGTTCACATCTACCTGCACAGCTGACACTGTCAGAAATACTGAGTACAGACAACAGCATCATCATTAGGAAAATGATGATTAAAACAAGATGCCAGGACACACCAATTAGTATGTCTTCAACAAGCAATCAAAACTTGATGATGGCAAGGGTGCAGAGCAACCACCACTCTCACCCTTGCTGGTGGGAATGCAAACGTGGCACTGCCACTTTGGAAGGAAGTTTGGCAGTTTCGGGGAAAGTTAAACATACCCCCAGGAATTCCACCCCTAGCTATTCATCCTAGAGAAATGAAAACTTATGCTCCTACAAAAACCTATACATGAATGTTTCTAGAAGCTCTGTTCATCACTGCCAAAACCTGGAAAAAACATAAATGCCCCTCACAGAATGAATGAATAAATGAATTCAGGTCCATCATCCATCCATACAGCAGAATCCCTCTCTACAGTACAAAGGAACACACGGCTAACACCCACAGCACCCTGGCTGCATCTCAAAGGCCTTCTGTCAGCTGACAGAAGCCAACCCCAAGAGGCTACCCACTGTCATATTCCACTTAGATGACATTTTGGAAAAGGCAAAATTGTTAAGGAGAGAAAATAAGATCAGTGGTTGCCAGCGACGGGGGATAAGGGAATGACTACAAAGGCAGGATGGAATTTTGCGGGGGATAGAAATGCCCTGTATCTTGAAAGTGGTCAAGGAGGAGTGTGTGGGCTTTGGAGTCAGCTGCACAGAACTTGCTATTTAGTAGCAGTTCTGAGCTATGGAGCTGCTCTGAGGCTCTTTTCAGCAGCCATCAAATACTGCTAGTATTTGCTGCCTCATGGTGTGTTGCTGTGAAGATAAAGAGAGATGATACAGAGATGAAAATGCAGAGCCACTATGAAGTAAGCTTTCAGGAGGAGGAGTTACTTGGTGGTGGTCACATGACTGTCTACATTTGTCCAAAGTGTGCACTAAAAAAAGTAAATTATTTTTATGTAAATTGTATTTCAGTAAACCTGACTTTAAGAAAACATGTACCGAGGTGGAAAGAGAACTAATGGAAAAGCCAGAGGTGGGGATTTTAGTCCCTTGGCTTCAGCTTTTATCCTGTACAGTGGGGATAGAAATCTCTATTTAATCAAAGTAGTGACTTCCCTCCCTGAGAGCTCACTTTATAGTAGCTCTGCATTTTTACCTCTGTATCATCTCTCTTTATCTCCACAGCAACACCCCACGAGGTGGTAAACAGTAGTATTTCACAGGTGCTGGAAAGAGCCTCAGAGTGGTTCCATAGCTTCCCACGGGGCCACCAGCCAAGTTCTGTGCATCTGACTCCAAAGTCCACATGCTCCACCTTAACCACACTTCCTCTTTCCTCAGGATGCCACCAGCTGGGGACAGGTCAAGGCTCCTGTCCACAGAAACCACCCTCAGATAAGAACTCACTCAGGGCCTTTCCTTGGCCTCAGCCTCCACGTTGGTCAAGTGGGGAGACTGTCCTTTAAGTTCTCATCCACTTTTGCATCCAATTAAAAATACTATGTTTATTATTGATTGTTACATCAAACTGGTTGAACTAATAGACAAGGTAGGTCAATTACAAAAAGTAAAAGTATACCCAAAAGAATTGAAAGTGGGGACACAAGCAGACACGTGTACACCCATGTTCCTAATAGCATTATTCTCAATGGCCAGAGGGTGGAGACAAGCCAGTGTCCAATGATAGATGAATGTGTAATCAATGAAATGGAATATTATTCAACCTTTAAAAGGAAGACTATTCTGGCACATGCTACGACATGGATGAACCCTGAGAGAATTACACAAAGTGAACTAACCAGTCACAAAAGGACAAATGCTGTGTGATCCATTGATATGAGGTCCCTGGAGCAGTCAAATTCATAGAGCCAGAAAGGAGAATGGTGGTTCCCAGAGACTGGGGAGAGGGGTGCATGGGGAGGTAGCGTTTAATGGGCACAGAGTTTCAGTTTTGCAAGATGAAAAGGTAATGGAGCTGGATAGTGCTGATGGTTGTACAACAACGTGAATATACTCAATGCCACTGAACTATACATTTAAAAATGGTTACGATGGTGAATCTTATGTTATGTTACTTATAGATTGTGGTATGTACTACAATTACAAATTTATAAATAAAATCAATAAATAGATAAAAGATAAAGGAAGAGAAAATAATTCATCCAGTTTAATGACCACGATAAAATCATAACGATAATAGCATCTATTGAGTGCTAGCTCCGCACTAGGCCCCCTGCCAAAGGCTGTGCCCACCTAACGTGATTTAATTCTCCCAAAAGCCCATGGCACAGGAACTGTCATGACCCCACACACTCCCACCCCCAGGTGGAGATGAGATGGAGGCATGGTGCGTTTGCGCAGCATCCCTGGGCGTGCTCACGCAGCTGGTGTTCTCAGGAGTGAGAATTCCCTTCTGGGCCAAGGCTTCAGTAAACATTTGCCACATGATGGCATTGTATTGGAGGGATTATGGGATGCCAATTACAGAAGCTCTGTGTTCCACACCTGGGTTAGTTCCGGGCAGGGAGGAACACTATTGTAAACAAAGGGGACACAGATGAGACCCAGTGACAAGATCAGAGAAATCAGGAGATAGAAGTAGCTTGGAGGACATAAGACCCTGAGAATTTGCAGAAACTGGGCAAGAGGATTGGAGCTCCTGCAGGATGTGGTAAAGGGCCCCCAAAGCACAGTCTATATAACGTACAAAGCAAAGGAGGGAAGTGTAGGTGAGGGGACTCATGTCAGTGGAATGACAGCCTCCAGGCTTTCCTGTGGGCCTTTGGGGAAAGAGCTGATTGAAGGACCAGTGCTCTGAGACTCCCTTTGAGATGCTTCGCCTGCTGATGGCCAGCCTTGGGGTGGTGCTGGGAGGTGAACCTTCAGCCTAAAACCTGCCCTCCTGGAGAAACTGTTCTGAAAGCAGTGGTTCTAAAACTTCAGCATGCATCAGCATCACCTGAACAGATTGTTAAAACCAGATTTCTGAACCCCAGCCCCAGAGTTTACAAGTCAGTAAGTCTGGGGTGGGTCTCAGGAATTTATATCTCTGAAGAGTTCCCAGGAGGTGAGGAGGCAGCTGGTTCAGGGACCACACCTGGAGGACCACCACCTGAGGAGAAGCCTTGGAGAGGGACTTTGGAAGCAGAAGAATCCTATCATCTAGATTTTACCTAGCATTACTGCAAGCCCTGATCACCCCTCACCCTCACCTCTCAGCCCAGAGAGTAGACCAAGAGGACAAAAACAAAAAGCACAGTGTGAAAGGCTAAAGTGTCTCAGGCAAAGCTGGAGTTTAGCCTTGTTGGGAGCTTAGTGTGTGGCAGGCCAGCTGCACTTTTGCATTTTCAGCCTGCATGATGACTCCAAGACGTGGACATTAGGGATACCATTTTCAGATGAGGAAACTGAGGCTGGGAGCAGGAGCCTGCAACTCACTGAGGTCCAGATCTGTCTGCCTCCAAAACCTCTCCACCACTCTCCCTCTGAGGTTGTCTAGCTCCTCCAAAACAGGAGCCCCTCCTCTCCCCACTCTCCACTGTGGGGAAAGTCCTTGCCCACATCGGTGATGTATTAACTGACAGCAGGAGCTCTGGTGTGTATGCGTGTGGGGTGTGAAGGGGACAGGAGGGACACTGGATGTTACAATAGGTCCCTGTGCCTCTGCCCCTGCTGGCTCCAAAGTCCCCATGCTGCAAGCCCCAACACTGAAAGCTCTGAACACTGAGTGTGTGATCTCCTTCTCTGCCTGCTGTCTCAGAGTGGCTATGGCCAGGCCCCACCCTCTTCTCCATGGTCACCCTGAGAGCCCTGTCCATAGACATTCTGCTCCCTCCACCTCCCACTTCCCTCTCCTCACCTCCCAGACCTCACCTCCCCCTGGGGCAAAAACCAGGTGAGCGTGGCTGTCTGTGGAGGAGGAAATGGAGACGTGGCAGGGGCTGTGAGCCCTGTAGCATGTGCTTTCTGGGGCTGCACGGGCCGGCTAGGTCTATAGTGCATTTCATGAGAGACCTCTGATCTCCTCCAGAGTTGCCAGTGGACTGATTTCGGACTCACGGCAACCCTTCCCTGAGTCTCCAGTCCACTCTGAAGATTTCAAACTTGCCAGCCGCCACAATTCTGTGAACCAGTACCTTAAAATAAATGTCTCTCTGCCTACACACATGCACACATCCTATTGTTCTGTTTCTCTGGAGAGCCTCGGCGGATACAGCATGGCTGTCCTGGATAAAGCCCTTCACCCGCCAGACCTGTCCACATTTCCCATCAGCGTTTATTGAACCAGTACCACTTGGCATGCACAGCGTTAAACTTTGCCTTCTTAGAAGCATGAGGCAAAGCAGGAACCATATTTGGGGTTGTGGATAAACCCCACACCTTCAATCCGTCTCCCCCACTGAGAATAAATTGAGCAAAGACTGAGCATGATACGGTAGACAGAGGGCCCCCAAGAGAAAGAGGTCTTCAGTGTCATGCCAGAAGTGGGGTGAAGGCCTCTTGCCCCTCACTGTTCCTCCGGGAGGCCACTGCTGCTCAGAAAGAGCATTTCATGGAAATCTTGGTCTGATCTGCACAGGCAAGGCCCACCCACTAGAAAGCTGGAACAGGACTGTCACAGGGGCCTTGTCACTGCCACAGCCACAAGCCTCAAGCCCTGGCACGCTTGGGAACAGGAGAGTGACATCAGAGTGCTTCAAATGTGCAGGACATTGGTGCAATCTCCCACGCTAGAAGACAGACATCGTGGGCAGGCAAAATTGGAACCTGGCATCAAGTCCTGCATTCCGGCTCCTGCTCCTCATGCCATGAGCTGTGGAATCTCAGAAGTGACTCTCCACAGTGCCAATCCTCATCTGAAAAAATGTGCTGCTGGGAGACACCAAGAGATGGCCTGTCGAGAAGCAGGTCACAGGAGGGGCTTTGTAATGGACAACGCATCCCCTCCTCGGAGGCCGTTTCAAGAGCTGGGGCACAGGACCGTAGGAGAACAAATGTGCGTGGGGCCATGGAGGACAGGCGCACCCGTGGGGATGGAAGGGCTACTCAGAGAAGGCCAGGCAGGAAGCAAGCTGGAGGCAGACATGCAGCAAACAGGCCAAGGTGACCTGGGGGCCGTGGGACAAGATGCCACCTGAAGTCATGTGGGACCAGAAAAGGGAGGCCAGCATGGTTAGACCTGGCATTCTGGGTAATGGGGAGACCCTGGAAGTACTAAGCAGGAAAATGGCCCAGGAAACACCATTCTAGAAAGGTTGTCCTGGCTGGCAGTAAACCAAGCCTGGAACAGGAAAGAGAAGAAGAAAGAACAGCCAGGAGGTATGGGGCCATGATCACTCTGGTTAGAGGGATTGCCTTAGAAACAGAAAGAAGGCGGGACCCTGGAGATAACCCAATGAGATGTGCATCTGACTCCAAAAAGTCACACGTGCATCTTTGTTAGATGCACACCTGCACATCAGATGCCTGGTGAGCTTGGAAACAGAGCAGCCATCGCCCACCCAGGCCACTCACCAGATCACCTCGGAGGCCGGGTTCCCCAACATTGTGACTTACTTCTGAGTGGCGCCATGTGTAAGTGTTGGCTACAAGGTCTAAGGTGATTGCAACATGTCCCCAGGTGAGGCCAGGGGCCAGGAAGACACGGGAGGCTAAGACCCCCAGAGCTCTGTGATGCCCAGAGATGTGGGTGGCTCATAGAACATCACAAAGCAGGTCGGGAAGGGAGCTGGGAGCCCCTGCTAGGTCTCTACTGCTTCATGGCAGGGCCTGCTGTCCAGAGCCCTGACATTAGCTCCTAAGTTACCTGTGAGCTGGGTGAGACCTGAGTGTTCCAGGCCCACCTCAAGTAGCTCCATGTATCTAGGAGTGGGCCTGTTAGCCTGGGCTGTGTGACAACCTCTGGCCTTGACTCGCTGGTAAGCACCACCACCACCCTGAACCTAGTCCCTCTGGCCAGTCTGACCCCTCCTGAGCTCCAAGGCCAGGCCAACCCAGAGCAGCATCACATAGATCAGATTCAAATCCCAGCTCCACCTCTTCCTAACCTGTAACCATAGCGACTCAGGCTCCCTCAACCTCAATGTCTCCAGCTGTAAAATGGGAACAATATCGTCCTTGCAACATTGCAGAAAGAATTAAGCAAGCCAACATATGTGAGAGGGTGTCCAGTACACGCTAGATGCCCACAGAGTGCGCACTGCATGGCCTCTTCTGCATTCTGCACCTTGCTGCCTCGAAGCTCTTAAAATCTGCACTTCCCTTGGGAGCTTCAGCCCACATGGCCTTTGTAAGTGTGCTCTGGGGCCTCCATCCATCTTTGGGGTTCAGCCCTGAGGTCTGAGTCAGCTGCCCTAGTCCCAGCCTAGACCCTTCCTTTTGCCTTCATCACCTCCCCCTGGGCTGGCCGCTGAGTCTGTCCAATCTCGGGTCTCCTCACAAGGAGCTGGTTTGTTGGATGTCAGGACAGGGCCGTAGAGATGTGGGCCTGAGCATGGCCAGACAGGGCTGCATGTGAGGATTTGGCCCTGGCGAGGACACAATGTGGAGACACGAGCAGGAGGGCTGCCTCCAAGACCAAGCCTGTGTTGGGGGAATGCCACATCAGGGCCAGGTGGAGTCAGGGGCAGCCTTGCAGACAGCAGGTGGGAGAGCAAGGAGTGGGCCACTCAGGAGGTTCCCTGTGGGCCCTGCATGGCCAGCACCTCCTCAAGGGAGTGCCAGGAGCAGGCGCAGCTGCTGGACTCACGATAACTCCAGCAATCACCTCGGTGCTGCCCTAGACATCACCAATCAGCGAGTGTCCCCACTTCTTACCTGGGCCAAGGGCTGAGTGTGCCTGCTGGCAGAGAACGGCAGGGCCCAGGGCCCTACACCTGCTTCAAAGAACCCACGAGGAGACTGAGGCAATGCAGGTGTTTTCCAGAAGTTCAGGGGATCCCCTGAAGACTAAGATGGAGACTCCCATTGGAAGGAACTAGGCAGGTCAGCAAACCTTCCATGGCTCTCAAAACTTCCTCTTTCTGATTCCAGTCCTCACTGGGCTCCTGGTCAGCACACACCTCTATGGTTTTTGCAACAGCAACGGAATACAGGAACTCACAGTGTCCTGTGGAAGGGGCTGGTTCTGTATCTCGGTATGTGTACCTACTTCCACATTGCCAAAAATGGCCAGGGAGCAGTTCCCCTGGCTAGACCCCTACAGTTTGGCTATGGTTGAGCTATCATGATGGGGACAAAGACCTGAGTTGGAGACAGCACAGGTTACAAGAAGCCCCAGTCCCTGTGGAAAGGTGGTGAGCCTCTCTAAACTGGGAGCCGATCAGGGCTCGGTCTCCACTGAAATGTAAGAAAGTGTTCCCTTAGGTAAGAAAGGACATGGAAAAGTGACCATCTACTAACAGAGACATCAATGTTCTCTACTCTTAGAAAACCTGTAAGGTAGGCATTACTATTCCCACTGTACAGATGGGTAAAGCGAGACTCAGAAAACAAGTAATGTATCTGAAATCAAACAGCTGACAAGCATCAGAATCAAGGTCAAACCCAGGTTCCCTCTTCCAGCACTCAAGGTTGGCTTCAGGCAGTGGTCAGTGGTGGTGGAATATGCCATGGTACTAGCTGAAGCCTGCAGTGTTGCAGGGAGTCCCTGGCTGGACTTGCACAGTTGTTGCTGACCCCCAGCCATAGGAGATCCAAGCCAGACCTGCTGTCTGCCCGCAGCTCACACAACAAGCTGGGAGGCCCAAAACAAGACTCTGTGGTTGCACTGTTGCCCCAGAGAAAAGCAGATCCCTGGGAGCCTCAAGGATAAGGGTTCATTAGCCTTGGACAACGTGGACACTCCTTGGCCAGCATTCCCTCCACAGATACCAGCACACTCAGTGTCAGTCACTTGTCCTCCAGGCAAAGCCATTGGGGCTACTGCTCTACTTGGCATGTTCCGTGTAGTGGGTCTCTGGATTATTAAACATGCAAGGAGCAGGATCACCCTCTGTCCACACCCTGGACTTCAAAGCTCAGGGGGAGCAGGGGGCCAGCAAGGAAGCCGATGCAGTGGGACAGTCATTGGGCAGGGTGGTGGTGGCTGTGGGGCAAGAGGAGGCTTATGGCCCAGCCTGGGGAGGGTGGAGAAGTCTGGGAGGGCTTCTTAGGACATATGGTGCCAGTGGTGGACACTGAAGAGTAAGGATGGACCCTGGCAGTAAGTGGACAGGCACCCCGGGCAGCGTGAGTGAGTGTCTGGCAAATGGCAGAGGTGTCCAAGAAAAAGCAGGGACAGGGGCTCAGGGGTTGAGTGAGTGCATGGTGAGAGGGCCCTGCAGAGAGTCCGGAGTGGCAAGCTGATGGACATGGACATGGTGCTTGTCTCACGGAGCGGTCCTGGGAATCACTGTGGGGCTCTCAGCAGAGAGTGACAGGAGCAGCTGGCAGCTGCCTGTCACTGGTAATTCTGCCACCAGGAGCTCACAGCCTCCTGGGAGACGAGACGGGTAAAGGGATGCTCTAATACGTGGGGGTGGAGGAGGCTAGGGGGTGGTGGAAGAGGTGTCACAGAAGCAGGGGCTTTGAAGAGGGAGTAGGAGGGAAGTAGAAATAAGCTACCCAGTGGGCAGGTTAGAGAAAAGAGGAGGGAGAAACAAAGCCACAGGAGAGGCTGGGCTTAACTAGACCTGGCTTTGTCCAACTAGGAGGGATATGAGCAGGAACAGGGCAGAAAGCTTAGCCAGGGACTCTATTAGGAATGTCTCCAGACTCTGAGCAGCCCCCATCCGATTCCTCACCCTCCAAACTCCCAGAGAAGGAAAATGATGGGGAAACTTTGCAGGATCCTTTATATCTCACGTGCTAAGGTAAGAAAGATTTTGACACATTTCCAGATGGCTTGGTTTGGTCACACAATCATCCCATTTAGCTTATTAAATTTCAAGAATAATTTGGTCAGAATAAACACACAAAAATCACAAGTGAAGCTTTGAAACATATCTGGAAGTATGCATGCCTGGCTCCTCAGGAATTAAAGATCTCTTAGTTCTCCGGAATCATCAAAGCACAAAAAAGTGAGGGCACAAACCACCTATGTCACAGATAGAGTGACTCATTTTCTTGAGTTCCCTGTCCTCTCCTGTGCCAGGCCAACCTGGACCCAGAAAACTCTGCTTTTAGGTTAAAGAGAAAAAGAGACACTTTCAGATACAGCTTGGCTCCTGATGCTTTTCACCTAAGAGAAGAGCAAGGAAATATACTGCTAGCCACTGGAAGTGGGGGCTTCGGCCTCCAAGCTGAGTCTCTTTGCTTTTCTGTGACTCAGTTTCCCACCTGTAACATGAAGCGTTTAGAATAGATGCTCCTTAAAGAGGTGTCTGCCAGTGAAGTTCGGCTGTTCAAATTTGCCCAGGTTCACAAGCTTCAGATTTCTCCTCTGAGAGCTGAATATTTGTTTAACCAGAATGAGTCTCCCACAAGCAGGCAGACCTCTTAATGTACCAGGAATAATTTTCTTAATTATTCAACGTGCCGAAGGAGGTGGGAGGATGGCATCTGAATAGAACAGAAAGGGGTCAAGGGGCCTGAGAATGCCACTTGCTTGGGTGACACAGGTCCTCTGGGCCTGCCCTGTATGAGGCTGGTAGGCCAGAGTGGGCCCGGCACCAACACCTCTGCTTGCTCATCTGTCCCCTGGCTGCACCATAGCAAGTCTCTGCCTGCAGGCTCCCCTCCACCTCCCATCCACCCCACACTGTCAGACTTTACAGCACAACTCCAGCATGTCCCTCCCCTGAGCAAACGTCCTCCGCAGCTCCCATGTTCTCTGGGAAACTTCCCAAGCTTGTGGCCCTGATGATAGGACTCAACCCCCTCCTTGCCTAATTCCTCCCTGCACCCTCAGTGGGGTTAAGCTGAATCCACTGATCACTCACACCATAACCCCTCTGCCTTCAGTCAGGCCACCTCCTCTGCCTGGAAATCTCCCCCTTCAGCACCACGGTCCAAACATGCCACCTTCCAGACACAGCTCATGGCTGCCCCCCTCAACACAAGAAGCAACCCTGCTCCTCTCCACTTTCAAACTGCTCCCACTATTGGGCCATCCTGCCATTAGAAGGCAGCCATCACCAGCAGGCGACAGCCCCTTCCAGTTTTCAAGGCTGCGTCAAGATACGATCTCAGTAATTACAATGGAACAGTGAGGCAGACAGCAGGCAGCAGGGCTTTGATTGTCCCATGTACAGGAGAAAAGAGAAGTTAGGCAGTGAAAGCCCTTGGCTGGCACAGTCAGGCAGGCTGCACAAGGGTTGGCCTGCATTAATTCCCAAATCAATCATTTTCCCCAGTGCCTACTGCCTATAACAACTGCGGCTCCCATCCCGTTCCTCCTTAATGTCATTGTTATTCATGAATACGCTGTCTTTCTCACTCTTGTATTTCCTCAATTCAAAGTCTCTATCAATTATAAAATGCCACAGTCATTTAATTAAAGCACTTTGGGAGGGAAAATCATCACATTAAATACACACTTCAAAAATGAGATGATTCAGACACTTGCAATTGTGTGAGGAAGGAAGTGTTTTGTGGAACAAAGGCAGTCTTCCAGGGTGGTGATTGTGAGGATCCCGCCCACTGGCAGAGGTATAGACTCACCTAGGGGCACTGTCCCGCCCTTCTGTTCCTGTCACTCCGATAGGGTAAAGGTGTCCTGGCCCACAGGCCCACAGGTGTGTGAGGCTAAAAGGAAATACAAGAATCTGTGATCTGACAGCAGGGCAGCGCCCTGGGCTTTTCCCCTTTTGAATATCTGGGCATTTGCCACCCTGATCTGCCTGGCCATTCAATCGCCGTACACACCCCTCGAAGGCTGAGACCACGTGGAGCTGCTATGCATACATTGGACATGCAGGCTTGGTTCCTGGGTGGCTTAGGAGCCTGTGCCCTGAGGCTCACACCCCCCATCCTGGGCTTCATCACTCTTTTAATTGCTACCCTCCTCCTTCTCCTAAAGAACAGGCATTCTCAGGACAGAGACTCTGGGAACAAACAGCTGCAGGGGTGCTCGACCCTGCCTCTGTTATAGCATCTGCCACCCTGCAGCCTTCTGCACACAGGGCCACTCTCCCTGGATTCTGTCCACAGTTGATCAGTGGGTTCCTGGCAGCGTGTTTCAACGTTACTAATTGCTCACATGTTTTGGCCATCCTCCACACAATTTCTTTATGTGTACATACCTTTATCTTTGACTACATTTCCCTTTCTAGTTTGTGCTTATCCTTTTAAAAGTCGATATTAGAGCGCTACTGAGAAATTCTTATTATTACAAGGAAAACACAAAAATCAACAAATATTTCTCTTTATGCCTACTAATTTTCACATCCAAGTGATGGCAGCAGCAGGAAGTCTGGTACGGCCACTGCCATCATGCCAGCCACTGCAGGGAGGGCAAAGGGAGGAGGCAGACAGCCCCCCAGCTCCAGCAGCCCGCTACGCTGGGGGCTGCCATGATGGAGCCAGGCCGGGTTGCCAGCCGGCCAGCAGGGGAGCAGCGTGACAGGAGAGCAGCATGGTCAGGCAGAGAGGGGTGCCAGTGTGGAGCTAGGGTCAGGCTTAGGGGCCAGGGTGGAAAGTGGGAGTGGTGCCCACTTTGGGGACCCAGCCAGCCCACACCAAGGGTGCTGGGCTCCTGCGCCTTGGGAGGAGGCTCTGCACAGGACACCCAGGGCAATGTCTCAGTCTGCCACCCTAAGTCAGGGTGACTACCGAGCCTGCCACTTCCTACATCCAGCCCGGACCCTTGATTAGCTCTGCCCCAGTGGGTCCTGACAGCCTTGGCAACAGGGGGAGCTCCTGTTGATGTTGCCCCTGTCCCAAATTCTGGCCTGGACCCAGTGAGGATCAGGAGCCCCTGCCTCAGGCTGTGATGAGGGGAAGGGGTTGAAGGCCACTTGCACTGGCCTTCAGGTGTCCCTTGGCATGAACAGCCAGGGCACCATGGAAGGCAGCAGGGGGCAGATAGGCTCCTGGGTGGAGGGGGGAGGGCCCCGGTAAGGTCCCACCTTCAAGCCAAGGAGGGCCTGAAGGCTGGGGGCTGGGCTACCAGACCCACAAACCAGAGTGGGGACTTGTGTTGTCTTTTTCAGGCTGCTCATGGCCACCTATGGCCCAGTTGGCTCTCATTTCCTCCCCTCTGAGGTCCATAAAAACCCTGGGTTCAGCCAGAACAGAGCAGAGGATGGAGAGATGACTGGATGACCAGCTGCAGGGAGGAGCTACTCTCTGCTGAGAGCTGGGAAGATTATAGGAGGACCAGCTGCAGAGAAGAGCTACCTTCTCCAGGGCCTCCTCTCCGCTGAGAGCTGCAGACGTAGGGACAACCAGCTGCAGAGAGGACATATCCCCTCTGCTGAGAGCTGAGTGCTCATCAGGACAACCTGCCTATAGAGAGAAGCTACCCACTAGGTCTCCTCTTAGCTGTTCTAACACATAATAAAGCTCCTCTTCATCTTGCTCACCCTCCACATGACTGCATCCCTCATTCTTACTGGATGCAGGACAAGAACTCAGGCAAAGGTGCCACTGGCCACAGAGGTTTCTGGCCAGAGAAAGCAACACCCCAAACATCCCATATCACAAGTATATTTTGCTTGTAATTAATGTGAAAATGATTTGATTGCATTAATCATCCATCATATCATAAACATGTTCTACATTGCCCTTTTCCTTAAAGTATCAGACCTAGTGACCATGGAGCATCCTCTTGATGGATCACCCATAATTGACTGTCACTCTGTAATAACTGGATGCTCAGATTGTCTCCACTGCTGTCATGGGCAATGCTGAGGGGAAGGATCCCTGCTGCAATGATTTTGTTTCCTATGAATTCTCAAAAGAAGAATTAATCATTCAGCCAAGAGGGAAGAACCACTGTCATACTCCTGCCAAATGTTCACTATTCCTTTCTAGAAGTGTAGCTTCTTCAGCCCTTTAGTGGTAGTGTGGTCTAATGCAAGTGCACAGGCTTCAAAATCAGGTGGAACTAGGATCAAATCCCAGCTCAGTCACTCACTCTTCAAGGGCAAAGAACCTTACGTCTCTGAGTCTCCATTTTCTCATCTGTAAAATGGGAATAATGAAAGTTATCTCATCTTGAGGATTAAGTGACTTTGCAAGTACAAGTCCCTGGTTTATTTAGGTACTAAACCCATTATTATTAGCTTGTATATTTTCTTTCTCCTTGGAATTATTTGGTTCAAGTGGCTTTTCACTTCTCCTACCTCTCATCCATCTCAAACTCTATTCCCATGAAAGCCTCTGGCCATAAAACAAGAAGTATCATTCCTCTAAAGGCTGCTGTCCAATAGAAATATTAGAAATAGAAAGCCAGGCACAAATTCCAGCCACATGTGTAATTTCAAATTTTCTGGTAGACACATTTTAAAAATAAAAATAAATAGGTTAAATTAATGTTTAAAGTATATTTCACTTAACCCAATATATCCAAAATATTTTCACTATGTAATCAGTATTTTTAGGTACTGAAGTATTTTATAATTTTTTGTTGTTAGTTTGTAACATCTTTAAAATCTGGAGTGTATTTCACACTTACAGTGCATCTCAATTCACATCGGCTATATTTCAAGTATGGCTAGTGGCTTCTGTATTGGATAACAAAGGTCTAGACTTTGATATTTAAGTTTTTAAGGAGTGCAGATACCTCAAAGGGGACTGGCAGCCAAGGGTTTAGGAGATATCATCTATCTGCATTTTGATGGTTTATAGCACTTGGAGGGAGATTACAAATGCAAGCCCCTAATTGTAAATAAAATGGGTAGCAGCTCTAAGGTGTGGCTTTAGGAACTCTGAGAAGTTCATTTTCCTTACCCTCCTACACAAGATATCTTCCTTCTTTCTGCCAGTTGGCCAAGCTGCCTTGCTTGTCTACCATGAAGTTCACTGGGGTGGGGGTGGAGGGTGCCAATCCTTCATTTCTTCACATATTGTCTAACAAGCATCTCCATCTTTGTATGACCAAACTCATATTTCTGAATCACCACCACCTTCCAAATCTGCTTCTACTGCCCTCAAGCCAGCTCAGTAGGTGATAATCTCATTCTTCCTGTTACTCTGGAGTCATCTTTAGCTTCTCTCTTTCTCCCATGCTCTATACCTAAAATGTCATCAAATCCTACCCTCAAAAAAGTATCTAGAACCTGACCACTCTGACCACCTGTCATTATCTCAACTATTATCACTTTGGGGCAAGCCACCACCACCTCTAGCCTGGGTTATTGCAAAAGCCTCTGAACTGATAGTCTTGCTTCTTCCTTTGGTCTCCTACAATCTTCACATGACACCTAAAATGACTCTTGTTTAAAATGCTTGCATTTTGAACAAGAATCAGTCCAAATAGCAACAGTCCAAAAATGTATTTTAATGACAATTGACACAATATAAAAATATAAACCACTTAGGGATATGTCTAGTCAAAATATGCACCACTGCTATAAAGAAAATAGTAACATTGTATTTAAATACTTTAGAGAAGACCTAAATAAGTGGAGAGACAGACCACGTTTATGAATTGGAAAAGTCATTTTCATAAAGATATCACTTCTTTCCAAATTATATTTCCAGTCAAATCTGAACATAGATTTTTTTTCTGTTGAAAGCCAATTCTGAAATTTATACGAATGAGTAAAATACCAAGAATTCTCAAGACAGGATGGAAGAAGAAAAGAATGGGGAGGCTCTTTCCAGATACCGAAATTTATTATAAACCTGTGGTTAACAATGTTGTCTAGCATTGTCAAAGGGTTAGACAAATTGACAGAATAGAGAACCAGGCAAGACCCCCATGCACATGACAACTCAACTCACAACAGAGCTATCATGGATCAGTGACTAAAGAATGGCCTATTAGGCTGGGTGTGGTGGCTCATGCCTGTAATCCCAGCACTTTGGGAGGCCGAGGTGGGTGGATCACCTGAGGTCAGGAGTTCAAGACCAGCCTGACCAACACAGTGAAACCCCATCCCTACTAAAAAACCCAAAAATTAGACAGATGTGGTGGCGCACGCCAGTAGTCCCAGCTACTGGAGAGGCTGAGGAAGAGGAATCGCTTGAACCTGGGAGGTGGAGGTTGCAGTGAGCCGAGATCACACCACCGCACTCCAGCCTGGGTGACAGAACAAGAATCTGTCTCAAAAAAAAAAAAAAAAAATTAGCCAGGTGTGGTGGCATGTACCTGTAATCTCAGCTACTAGGGAGGCTGAGGCAGGATAATTGCTTGAACCTGGGAGGTGGAGGTTGCAGTGAGCCAAGATCATGCCATTGCACTCCAGCCTGGGTGACAGAGCAAGACTCCATCTCAAAAAAAAAAAAAAAAAAAAAAAAAGAATGGCCTATTAAATAAATGGTGCCAAGACTCTTGGTTATCCATATGGGAAAAGCAGAATAAAATAAAGTTTCTTCCCACCTCACGCCATACACAAAAGCCATTTCCAGGTAGACTAGAGACTTCAGTGTAAAAAGTAATATTATAACATTTTTTGAAAATAATATGAGAATAATTTTACAACCTTATAGTGGAGAATTTCTTAGATAACACATAACAAGTATAAATCATAAAGCGACAGGTGGATAAACTTATTTGAAACTAAGAAATTCAGTCATTAATAAAAACCACAGGAATATAAGGAGACAAGGCACCAACAAACGAAAAATATTTGTTATATATATACATGACAAAAAGTAGTACCCAGAATATGTATTGAATTATGGCAAATCAATAGGATAAAAGACAGGTAACCCGATGAGAAATGGCCAAAAAATGTGAACAGGAAAAGGGACTCCAAATGGCCAATAAACATATGAAAAAGATGCCCAACCTTAGTAATTTGGTCAATGCAAATTAAAAACATGCTAAGATAGCTTTTCATTTCTACCAGATTGGCAGAAATACAGTACCAGACAATATCAAATGTTGATGAAGATGTGGAGCAACAGAAACTTTGGTGCATTGCTGAGGGGTGGGTAAAATGAGGCAAAAACTTTGGAAAACAATGTGGTGACATCCAGTAAGGCTGACGATATGTATAACCTATGACCCACCAATTCTATTTCTAGAGTATATACCCAAGATAAATTCTTACACACACGCCCCAAGATGCATGTACAAAAATAGTTCTAGCGGCACTGCTTATAATAGAAAAAAAAATAAACTCTTGAAATACCTCAAATGCCATCAACAGCATCTCAGATAAATATATTGAGGTACACTCATCTAATAGAATACTGTACTGCAGAAAACTTTAATTATCTACAGGTACATGCAACAATATGAAGAAATTTCAGAATCAAACTTTTGAACCAATTAGGCAAATTTTAAAAGAATATTTAATTCCATGTTTACAGAGTTCAACAACTTGCAATCATACATATATAGCGATTTAAATATGGGATGTAAAATTAGAAAAAAGAGCAAGGGAACAATAAACCCAAAATTCTGGACTGTTGCTGCTTCTGAAGAGGGAAGGTGAAAGATGGGCATGAAGAGGACCTCAGAGATGATGCTGATCTTTAAAAAAATCTAAGGTGTCAGCACACAGGGTTTATGCTGTTTTTATTACTTCTATCTTATTATGGTCTTTCTAAATTTTCTTCTCTTTCCTTCTTTTTTTTTTTTTTTTTTTTTTTTTTGGAGATGGAGTTTCATCGTGTTGTCCAGACTGGTCTTGAACTCCTGACCTCAGGTGATCCGCCCCTCTCGGCCTCCCAAAGTGCTGAGATTACAGGCGTGAACCACTGCGCCTGGCCGAAATTTTCTTTTGTTTCAACACAGAAAATCTTTCCAAGTTCATGAAAGAATAGCCCATGTGCTCAGGATGGACAGACAGGAAGGGCCTCCCTGACCTGACCCTGTTCCCTACCTCTCTGGCCAGAACCCCAGGCATGCCCCTTACCCGGCTCTGCCACACCAACCTCCACGAGGTCTCCTCCTCCAGACCCTTATCAAGAACACTTCTCAGAAACCCACAGGACTCGGCCTCCCTCACAGGTCCCCTCTCAGAAGACTAGAGCCATCCCCACTCTCCCAAGACCCCCACCCTACCTGCTATTCTCCCACCTGCTGAGCACCGTAGACCCCTGTCCGCTTTGACCAGAGCCTGGCAGGGCGTGGTTTCTCAATACCTATTTGTTAAATAACTAAATGAATGACTATACATAAACTCATATTAAAATTAGTGTGCTCCGTGGAAAGGGTAATGCATAGAGCCCTTAGTTATCAAACCAGCGCCCCCACACTTTAGATGAGTTGGGACAAAGGATCGGTTTAGTGTTCTAGAAGTTTCATTTCAGGGGAAAAGAAGAATCAGTCCTTACCGAGCAGGTGGCTCTGCTTAGGCAGAAAATGCAGGCGTTTCAATGGTTTGCTATAATAATTCAGATGAGGGAAGTGAGCCCAGGGAGGCACCTACTTACCAGAACCCAGTGGAGTAATGACAGGGCCGGGATAGACCAGCTCCCTCTGAGGCCCGTTGGAAATGGCCCTCCGACTCTGCCCTCCTCAGAGGCCTATGCGGGAGCTTGGAGGGCGAGCCTCACTGTCCTGTCGGCCTGCTCTCTCCGCCCCCTCGACAACCAGGAAAGCCCGTGTCAGCCCTTCCCAGGGTTCCCTTCATAGCAGGACCCCGAGAAAGGACTTGACCTGCCGTCAGAGGTCGAGGAGTGCTGCTGGAGCCCAGCCTGATTCCCAAACTTCAGCAGTGACACACACTCAGGCAGACCCAGGCCCTGGAGTGGCCCTGACCACATGGGCCCCCCACGCCACACACACTTCCTGCTCCCCAGCTCACCTCCTCTCCCACATTCACAAACCCAAACCAGGCACTGGGTCACATGTGCCCCATAGTCAGCCTCCCAGGAGGCAGCCAGTAGGCCCCACGCTGACAGGCGGTGCCGATATGCCCACCTCTAGGCTGGCCTGGCTGGGCCAAGAGCAAGGTGGCCTACCTGGAGGGGTGGCCGTCAGCGCCTGTAGACATCAGAAGGCATGGGCCCCCTCATCCCCAGCCGCAGCCCCTCAGGCTCGGGGAAAGAGGACCCGGCCCCGCATCGTCAGTCCTCAGCGCCGTTTCACTCTGAATCACTCGAGCTGGGTCTCTGCTCATTTCCTGGAGAAAGCAGAAGTGGAGAGCCGGCAGATGCCTGACTCTGCCCACTCTCCAGCCGACCACGGAGCTGCTGGAGTTCTGGCGGATGACTTGGGTTCTGCAGCAAGGCCCCTTGGGGCTGTGCAGCCTCCGTGGTCAAGCGGTGCTGGTTGGGGCCAAGGACAAAATGGAAAGTACAGCCCAGCCCTAGAAGAGTAGGTCTGGATTCTGTGTCCCCTCTTCACTAGCCGTGTGACCACTGGTGCACACCTCTCCTCTCTGGGCCTCTGGCAAAATGAGAACAATGATGGTGTTTAGGTGAATCTAATCAGAGGTGCGTTTAAGTGCACCCCTGGACATGGCATGGGTTGGGCAGCCCTCACCCCACCAAGCTCAGAGCTGCCCACTTGGATTTCTTCCTCCCCCATCCTCAGATAGAACTTGAACCACCAATGAGGGGAGTCCTCCTGCGGCCAACACTGAGGCAAGGATGAGAGGACATCTAAAACCATAGAATGGAAATCTCTGAAACTCAGACTCCAAATTCTCATTCCTCTGAGTATATAAACTAGGCTGAATTATCCACGTCACCTATCCATAACGTCATCTCCACAGTACAAACAAGCATGTCCATTCATACACAATCCTGCTTGTGCTCTGTAAAAGGAGAATTTTGCCAAAGAGCAAGGGCACTTGTTAGCGCTAATGCCTGATCCTTGATCCTCAGTGCAGCTCATCGCTTGTCTCTAGCTCACAAAACCAGTGGACCATGCATGACTGACTGAGAGGCAGCAACAACATCACTTGTTATGACATGGAGTAAAGCTCCAAGATTGGTTTAAAGAGGAAAATAACATTTGTCACAAAACCTCAACCTCCACCAATGCAAACTTGTCAGTAGACAGCAGCCAAAATAGGAGATCTATCCAGCTGCACTCCAGTCTGGACAGCAAGAGCGAAGCTCCGTCTCAAAAAAAAAAAAAGAAAAGAAAAGAAAAGAGAAATTGAAAGGATACATGCAGTGCCAGCCAGGGGAAAGAGAAAACCTTAGAGAATTTGCAGTGAAGTGTTTGTTGTATATGATGAAAACCCCTCGTCATTGTCACCAATGAAATCATAAATAAAATCTACAAGAAGATATTGCCTGAAATCAGAGGCCTATGGTAAGAGCGGATTAGGCAGAGGAACTTCCACAGAGGCAGGAAGGGTGACCAGCATGGGACAGGTCAGGACCCCATGCCTGTGAATGCCCAGAGGAAGCGCGGAGAGTCTGTCATAGTGGGATCTCGCAAAGTCTGCTGGAGAGCCCACCTGCACCCAGGTCTCCTACCTTCTACCCACCCCAGCACCTTGCCGGGTAGCCAGCAGCAGGCAGGTAAAAAGCACTAAATTCAGAGCTAGAAACTCAAGGTTGAAATTCTCACTATCTTAACTGAGATAATTGACATCTTATTTGCAGAATGAATGAATGCCTTGTTAGAAGGAACAAATCAAATAATATTTGCAAGAGAGGGTTTTTTTTTTTTTTTTGAGACGGAGTCTCGCTGTCGCCCAGGCTGGAGTGCAGTGGCGCGATCTCGGCTCACTGCAGGCTCCGCCCCCCGGGGTTCACGCCATTCTCCTGCCTCAGCCTCCTGAGTAGCTGGGACTACAGGCGCCCACCACCTCGCCTGGCTAATTTTTTGTATTTTTAGTAGAGACGGGGTTTCACCGTGTTAGACAGGATGGTCTCGATCTCCTGACCTCGTGATCCGCCCGTCTCGGCCTCCCAGAGTGCTGGGATTACAGGCGTAAGCCAGCGCACCCGGCCAAGAGAGTTTTTAAATACTGAAAAGGGCTGTGCAAATGCAAGCTATTATTAGTGAGAGAGTTGCCAAAGCTAAGACACTGAAGCAGCCAGGGCAACTATGAACTGCTAATGTAAAAGTGTATTTTTGTTAAAGGGCAATGTAAGATTCTCTGATTTTTAAACAATTGCCCCAAAATGACAGTTTTACTTCTGCACCCAGTTATGGTGGTATAACTGGTATAGGACATACCCTCCCATTGAAAGCAACTATAGAATAGTTCAAATACACAAGATAATTGTTTTCAGGCATTGAATAGCAAGACTGTGATCCTTGAGATAAGGAAAACACACAAGGTGAGCCCCACAATTGCCCTGGAGTTTTTTCTAGTGATGCTTTTTCTGCTATGATGCAGGCAGGTGGGGCCCCAGAGACAGTAGTCTCCCTGAACTGAAAAGGTTTAAGTCAGAGTTCAAAGCTGCTGAAGGCTCTGGTATGTTCAGGGCAGGTTCCTGAGGAGAGTGTGCCTTGTGGGAACTCATTGTGTGTGCCCTTGGCCAAGGATTCCTATGTGTGCACAGGGTGAGACTCCAAGAGACCCAGCAGAGGTCACCTGACCCAAGGCCGAGCACTGAAGGAGGTAACAGAGAATGTGCAGTGCTTGGAATGTTGCAGTCGCATCCCATGGAGTGTGGAGAGACCTTGCTGAGCATTGTGGGACTTCACTTTACACCTCAGAGCCCTCACCCCACCAAGCTCAGAGCTGCCCTCTTGTATTCCTTCCTCCCCAATCCGCAGACCAAACTTGAAACACCAATCAGAGGAGTCCTCCTGCAGGCTAAACATGAAGGTAATGATGAGAGGAAATTTAAAACCATAAAACTCTGAAGCTCAGACTCCACACTGAAGAAGTAAGAACCACAGCCTAGAATAAAAGCCATAAAGTTGGAACAAGTTCAAAATTGAAATAAAATAGCTCCATGTGATAAGTTACTTTTATGAGTTAACTTGACTGGGCCATGAGGTGCCCAAACATTTCGAGACATTATTCTGGGCATGTCTGTGAGGGTATTTTTGGATGAGATGAACATTCGAATCAGTAGGCTGAGTCAAGCAGACTGTTCTCCCTAATATGCATGGGTGGTTTCCAATCGGTTGAAGACCTGAATAGAACAGAAGGCTGAGTAAGAGGACACTTTGGCTGCTTGACTCCTTGAGATGGAACATCAGTCATCTCCTGCCTTTGGACTGGAACACTTACAACACTGGCTCTTCTGATTCTCAGGCC
Source organism: Pan troglodytes (assembly GCF_028858775.2). Taxonomy (NCBI): domain Eukaryota; kingdom Metazoa; phylum Chordata; class Mammalia; order Primates; family Hominidae; genus Pan; species Pan troglodytes. The sequence goes on along the minus strand of NC_072406.2, from coordinate 60,985,329 downwards.
TTTGAACTCAGACTGGACCTTACACCATTGGCTCTTCTGGGTCTCCAGTTTGTTGACTGAAGATCTTAAGACTTCTCATCCTCTATAATCATATGAGCCAATTCCTTGTAATACATAAAGAAATAAACAAACAAGAGCAGGCATGTATATATATAGATATATACACACATATACATATATATATATATATGTATATCCAATTGGTTCTGTCTCTCTGGAGGACCCTAATACAACCAAACCAAGAATAAAAGAAGCAAGACTGATAGAATTAAAAGGATATTCCAGTAATTTTTTTTGAGACAGTCTGGCTCTGTCCTCCAGGCTGGAGGGCAGTGGGGTGATCTCGGCTCACTGCAACCTCCACTTCCTGGCTTCAAGCAATTCTCGTGCCTCAGCCTCCCAAGTAGCTGGGATTATAAACACGTGCCACCATGCCCAGCTGATTTTTTGTGCTTTTAATAGAGATACTGTTTCACCGTGTTGGCCAGGCTGGTCTCAAACTAATGAGCTCAAGCGATCCCATCACCTCAGCCTCCCAAAGTGCTGAGATTACAGGTGTGAGCCACTGCAGCCAAGGAATTTAACTGCCAACCAGAACAAAACTCAAGATGCTTTAAAGGAAGAAAACTTAATGCAGCCTCCTTTCAATTTAACATCCATACTATCTAGCATAGAGTTAAAATTAGTAGAAATCTGAAAAAGCAAAAGAATGTAACCCATAACAAGAAATAAAAAACTGTCAATAGAAATAGACCCCAAGATGAACCAGATGTTGGAATTATTTCACAGGAACTTTAAAGCAGCTATCAGAAATATATTCAGGAACTTAAAAAAAAAAGCAGGCAAATTTCAGCAAAAAAAAAAAATCGAAAATACAAGAAGATTCAAATGTAAATTCTAGAACTGAAAAGTATATCTGAAGTAAAAATTTTACTGATAGACCAACAGCAAATTGGTGGCCACAGGAAAAAAATGGTTAATGAACTTGAAGACTTATTAATAAAAATTATACAATTTGAAGGACAGAGGGGGAAAATATTGATGAAAAAAACAAACTCAGCTGCTCTTGGGACAATATGAAATGGTATAATATATGTGTAAATGGGGTCTCAGAGAGAGAGAAGGGCAGAAAAGCACATTTGCAGAAATGATGTTTGAAATTTCCCAGGTTTATTGAAAAACGGCAAATTGCAGACATGATAAATTTAGTAAAACTCAAGCATCACCAAGTGCAAAGAAAAAACACACTTAGCACATCATAGTCAAACATCAGAAACAAATGTATTATCTTAAAACAGTCAGAGAGCAAGAAAGCAGTCAGAAAGAAAAAAATATTACCTAAAGAGAAACAAAAATACTATTTAAGGCTGATGTTTTATCAGAAGCAGTGAATGCCATAAGAGAATAGAAAGACATCTTTAATATGCTAAAGGAAAACAACAAAAATTGTTAACCAATAATTCAATAGCCAATGAATGTCTCTGTAAAAATGAGAATAAAATACATTCATTTCAGGTAAATAAAAGCTGAGATCATTCATCTCCAGCATCCTTGCAATATAAGAAATTCTAAAGGCAGTTTTTGAAGCTGAAGGGAAAAGATGCCAGATGGAAACTTGGATCTATAGGAAAAAAAGAAAAGCACTATTAATAGCAAATATGTGAGTAAATAAAAACAAACCAGGTACTTTTCATTATTTTAACTTCTTTAAAAGACTATGACTGCTTAAAGTGAAAATTGCAGTGCTGTACTTTGGAGTTGATAGCATACGTGGATAGAATGTATTTCACAACTACAGCACCAAAGACTGAGAAATCAATGGAAGCATATTGTTGCAATCTCACATTTTACACAAAAATAGTATTTTATTTACTCTAAGTAAATTGTCATAAGGATATATAATTTCTTCATGGCTTTGTGACAAAGATGTCAGAAAAGTAAAAGTTTAGTTCCAATCAACAAACACACACAGAGCATCTCCTCTGTGCCAGGTCCCAGGTAGGCCCTGAAGAAACAATGATGAACAGGGCAGAGCTGCTATGGAGTTTACTTCCTTGCTGCAGAGCAGTCTACACCAGTTGTTCAAGTTGGCAGGTGGTTCTCCCCCATGTAGCAATTTAGGAATATTGCTCCATTGTCCCATATAGCCTTGTCGTCTGCATCCAGCCTGTAAAAAAGGAAAGGGAGTGGACAAGACAAGACATACCTCTGCCCATAAAGGCCCAGCCTCTGAGTGGTCTACATCGCTTTGGCTCACATGCTATTGTAACCACATGGCCATATCGAGCTGCAAGGAAGACTGGGAAGTGTAGACCAGCCATGGGCCAGCCTCGATCCTGTTATTAGAGAGAATGCATTTTGGTAGGCTGTCGGTCTCCACTATGATCTCTTCAGAGCACTTACCATCACTTATCAGGGCCATATACTAAAAAGTTAATACTTTTAAAAATAAATATTTTTCTGACTTTTAAAATGAAGCATGTTAATTCTAAATAGTATGTAAAAATAAAAAGAAGAAGGAATAAAATAAAACTCACTAATACCCTATGCTGAGCAATAGCATTTCAGCCTTTTTTTCCATGTTTACCAAAGTATATTTCTTTGGTCTTATTTTTTGTCCTTAACAAATGGGAATCATGCCATATATTCCCCTTCATAATTGGTTGGGTTTTTCTTTCACTTAATTCATCGCAAGCACTTCCCTACTTCATTATTACAATGTATTTTCTACACCATCTTGGGAGAAAAAAAGAAAACTATTTACACAGCAACGGGACATGTTTAACAAACCTGGAGAGAAAGCAGCTTCCTGTGTGCTGGTTGCATTTCCATATTCCCCAGGGGGATCGTAATTAACTCCAGAAAAAGAGAGAGGATCCCACCATCAGATTGTACTTTCAGGGAGATGTGAGTACTGGTGCAAATGGAAGATAAACCCACAGGACACCTGGAGCCTGCAGAAGAAATGATCAATACCACTGTTGACATCCCATGAGACTTGGAGAAAGGAGGGAGGATTGGAAAACTACAAATGAGCGAATTCTGTCATAATTTTCAAAGCTGGCCTGAAGATCCAACTCCATATTGGTAGAGTTAACATAAAACTCAAAAGGAGCCCACTGAGAAGATGAAGAACCATGAGCCATCACCAGGTGAACACAGACCATTCAACCCATTTCAGTTGGCACTAGGATTTTCCAGGACCAAGTCCTAAGGTGTGTTTTGGAGGCACAAATAATAAATAAGAATGCTTTCCCCAAGGAGCTTTCAAGCTAAGAACAAGTCCTTGAGGCTAAGCACATTTATCTTTGGTGTGTGAGATCAAGAGTGCTGGCATCACTTTGGGTATGAGCTCCAATAAGGTGCTGGATAAGGCCTCTCATGATTTATGCATCCATGTATTCCTCTACCATCTCCACACTACCATATGCCTGGTACTATACAAGATGCCTAGTGTGGCGAGTTCCAGTCTGTCTTTGGGGGAGTTCATAGACACCACACACACCATACAGGTCTCAGCCACCATGCACAGACTCACACCTGTCATGCCAAAATGGTTTAATTTTGGGGAAGTAAGAATAAAGAGTTGAAACTTCAGTTTAACTCTGAGTGCTTTATTTCTTCACATCAGTGATGCAGCTTTGCCAGAAATGAGGTTCTATCTACAGAGTCTCCACTTTGAGGAAGGTCCTGTGGGACCAGAGGGAGGATGTCAGTGAGCAGCAGGCTTGGAAAGGGAAGGGGAATGGCAGTATGGAAGGTGAGGGAATGTTTTGAAAAGAGATTCATGGGAAACAAAAGCCTTTCCAACAAGTGTGGCTGAAACGACATGGTTATCCATAATGAAAACAAATCAAGTCACTTTTGTTCGAAATCAATTGACCATAAATGCATGGTTTTATTTCTGCATTATCTGTACTGTTCCATTGGTCGATGTGTTTTTTTGGCAGTACCATGCTGTTCTGATTACTATAGCTTTGTAATATATTTTGAAACCAGATGGTGATGCCTCCAGCCTTGTTCTGTTCTTTTAGCTCAAGATTTGGTGTATTTTGTGGCTCCATATGAATTTTAGAAATTTTTTCCATTTCTATCAAGAATGACTTTAGAATTTTGGTAGGGATTACATTATTTCTTAGACACAAATGTTAAAAACTAAAGTTACCATGCTCCTAGGAGAAAACATAGGAGAATATCTGTGCAATTTGAGAGGAGACAAAGTTTTTCTTGGACAGGATACAGAAAGCAATAACCATACAAGAAAAGATTGATAAATTAGACTTCATCTAAATTTAAAACTTCTTCTAATAAAAGACACTGTTAGTAAATGAAAGGCAAGTCATGGACAGGGAGAAAATATTACTGACCAAGGAAGTATCCAGAGTACATAAACAACTCTAACAAATCAATAATCAAAAGATGAACAGCCCAATAAAAGCTGAAAAAAAGACCTGAAGAGACACTTTATCTCATATATATATCCATATGCATATCATATATGTATATATATCATATATACATATATATCATATATAGATATGTCTATATATGATATATATACTCATATGTCATATATACGATATATATACTTATATGTCATATATACGATATATATACTTATATGTCATATATACGATATATACTTACATGTCATATATATGATATATATAGTTATATGTCATATATACGATATATATACTTATATGTCATATATACGATATATATACTTATATGTCATATCGAGCTGCAAGGAAGACTGGGAAGTGTAGACCAGCCATGGGCAGGCCTCGATCCTGTTATTGATATATATGATACATATATCACATATATGTATCATATATATGATATATGATATATATGTATATATGTATATATGTATATATGATATGTATGTATATATGATATATATATCATATGTATACGGATATGCTTATGTATCATATATACTTATATATCATATATATCATATATACTTATATATCATATATACTTATATATCATATATATCACATATACTTATATATCATATATAGTTATATATCATATATATCATACATATACTTATATATCATCTATATCATATGTATCATATATATCATATATACTTATATAGATGATATATATACTTATATAGATGATATATACACTTATATATCATATAGGTGATATATACACACTTATACATCGTCTAGATGATATATACACACTTATATATCGTCTAGATGATATATACACTTATATATCGTCTAGATGATACATATACACTTAAATATCGTCTAGATGATACATATACACTTATATATCGTCTAGATGATATATACACTTATATATCATCTAGATGATTATATATATACTTTTGTATCATATATGATATAAATATACTCTTATATCATATATGATATATATCATATGTGATATATATACACTTATATATCATATGTGATATATATACACTTATATATCATATGTGATAGATATATACTTATATATCATATGTGATACATATATACTTATATATCATCTAGATGATATATACACACTTACATATCATCTAGATGATATATATACACTTACATATCTAGATGATATATATACACTTACATATCATCTAGATGATATATATACACTTACATATCATCTAGATGATATATATACACTTACATATCATCTAGATGATATATATACACTTACATATCATCTAGATGATATATATACACTTACATATCATCTAGATGATATATATACACTTACATATCATCTAGATGATATATATACACTTACATATCATCTAGATGATATATATACACTTACATATCATCTAGATGATATATATACACTTACATATCATCTAGATGATATATATACACTTACATATCATCTAGATGATATATATACACTTACATATCATCTAGATGATATATATACACTTACATATCATCTAGATGATATATATACACTTACATATCATCTAGATGATATATATACACTTACATATCATCTAGATGATATATATATACTTATATATCATCTAGATGATATATATACTTATATATACATATATATACTTATATATACATATATATCATCTAGATGATATATACACTTATATATCATATACATTGTACATACACTTATATATCATATACATGATACATACACTTTATGTCATATATATGATACATACACTTATATATCATATATATGATACATACACTTATATATCATATATATGATGCAGACACTTATATATCATATATATGATGCAGACACTTATAAATCATATATATGATGCATACACTTATATATCATATATATGATGCATACACTTATATATCATATATATGATGCATACACCTATATATCATATATATGATGCATACACCTATATATCATATATATGATGCATACACTTATATATCATATATATGATGCATACACTTATATATCATACATATGATGCACACACATATATCATACATATGATGCACACACTTATATATCATATATGATGCATACACTTATATATCATAAATATGATACATACACTTATATATCATAAATATGATACATACACTTATAAATCATATATATGATACATACACTTATATATCATATATATGATACATACACTTATATATCATATATATGATGCATACACTTATATATCATGTATATGATGCATACACTTATATATCATATATATGATGCATACACTTATATATCATGTATATGAGATACATACACTTATATATCATATATATGAGATACATACACTTACATATCATATATATGAGATATATACACTTATGTATCATATATATGAGATATATACACTTATATATCATATATATGAGATATATACACCTATATATCATATATGAGATATATACACTTATACATCATATATATGAGATATATACACTTATATATCATATATATGAGATATGTACAGTTATATATCATATATATGAGATATGTACAGTTATATATCATATATATGAGATATGTACACCTATATATCATATATATGAGATATGTACACCTATATATCATATATGAGATATATACACCTATGTATCATATATGAGATATATACACTTATATATCATATATATGAGATATATACACCTATATATCATATATGAGATATATACACCTACATATCATATATATGAGATATATACACCTACATATCATATATATGAGATATATACACCTATATATCATATATGGGATATATACACCTATATATCATATATATGAGATATATACACTTATATATCATATATATGAGATATATACACTTATATATCATATATATGAGATATATACACTTATATATCATATATATGGTATATATACACTTATATATCATATATATGGTATATATACACTTATATATCATATATATGGTATATATACACTTATATGTCATATATATGGTATATATACACTTATATGTCATATATATGGTATATATACACTTATATGTCATATATATGGTATATATACACTTATATGTCATATATATGGTATATATACACTTATATGTCATATATATGGTATATATACACTTATATGTCATATATATGGTATATCTACACTTATATATCATATATATGGTATATATACACTTATATATCATATATATGGTATATCTACACTTATATATCATATATATGGTATATCTACACTTATATATCATATATATGATATATATCTCCAAATGGCTAGAAAGCACATGAAAATGTGCTCAACATTATTAATTAATAAGGAAGTGCAAACTAAAACCACTCTGAGATACCTCAGCACATTCGTTTAGATGGCTAAAATTTTAAAGACTGTCAACATTAAATGTTGCAACTGGAGCAGCTAGAATGCTCCTAGATTGCTGACAGGAATGTATAATGATGCAACCATTTTCATAAACAATTTAACAGTTTCTTATAAAGTAAAATATATACTTATCATGTGACCCACAAATTTCACCACCAGACACAGCCAAGAAAAATGAAAACACATGTCCACACAAAGATTATGCATAAATATTCACAATGACTTTATTCATAATAACTAAAAACCAGAAACAACCCACAGATTCATTAATGGGTAATGAATAAATGAACCATGGTATATTCATACAGTGAAATTCTACTCTATAGTAAAAAAAATATATCCAACTATTTTGATACACTGTTCAACATGGATTCCTCTCACAGGCATTAAGCTTGACTATAGGTGGTTGTACACAAAAAAGTCCATACTGTGATTCCATTCACATGAAATTCTCCAGCGGGCAAAATTAACCTATGGTGAAAAAAAAAATCAGAACAGCAGTTGCCCTGGGAAGGGACTATTGATTGGATAAAAGCATAAACTTTGTGAGGTGATGAAAATATTTAATATTTTCATAGGAATGTGTGTTACAATTGTGGAACAAATTTGTCAGAACCATACAGATAAGGTTTATGCATGTCAACATGCATAAAATTGTACATTGAAAAACAAAATAATTAAGTGGGGGAAGGAGTGGGCATAAATGAAACAAAAATGGCAAAATGTTAATCAAGGTTGAGGCTGGATGTTCATTATATTACTATACTCAGTTTATAGATGTTCAATTTTTTCCATAATAAAAGTTATTTTGAAAAAAGAGAGAGAGGCTGGGCACGGTGGCTCATGCCTGTAATCCCAACACTTTGGGAGGCTGAGGCGAGTGGGTTACTCGAGATTAGGAGTTCGAAGCCAGCGTGGCCAAATTGGTGAAACCCCGTCTCTACTAAATATACAAAAAATTAGCTGGGCATGGTGGCATGCACCTGTAATTCCAGTTACTCAGGAGGCTGAAGCAGGAGAATCACTTGAATCCAGCAGTCGAAAGTTGCAGTGAGCCGAAATCGCCAGCCTGGGCAGTAGGGTGAGGCTCCATCTCAAAAATAAAAAAAAAAAAGAAAGAAAAGAGAGAGAGAATGCGAGCAAGGAGGGAAGGCTGGGTTTCTCAGAAATTAAAACATGCTGTACTTTTTTTTTTTTTTTTTTTGAGACAGGGTTTCACTCTTGTTGCCCAGGCTGGAGTACAGTGGCACGATCTGGGCTCACTTGAAACCGCCTTCTGGTTTCAGGTGTTTCTCCTGCCTCAGCCTCCCAAGTAGCTGGGATTACAGGCAGCCGTCACCACGCTCGGCTAATTTTTGTGTTCTTAGTAGAGACGGGTTTTCCCCATGTCGGCCAGGCTGGTCTCGAACTCCTGACCTCATGATCCGCCCGCCTCGGCCTCCCAAAGTGCTGGGATTACAGGTGTGAGCCACCATGCCTGGCCCTAAGTCTTTTATCATGGAAAGAGTGTGTCACAGGAATAAACAGAGAACAACAAAACAGAATAGAAAATCCAGAAATAGCCTCAACTGTGAAAATGTATCATACAGAAAGGTGGCATCTCAAATCAGTAGGGAAAGATGGACTGTTAATAAATGATGTTGGGATAACCAGGTAGACATATACCAAAAAATAAAATTAGATCCATTTACATGACTTGATAAAAGTCAAATGAATCCATTGTTTACAAGTAACAAACAAAATCATACAAACCCCCAAAGATAAATAAATAAAGAGAATTTACAAGGCATCTAGCAGGTAATAGTGAGTAGGTGGCTCTGGGGGAGTGGCCACCCAGCAGGTCAGTCCCAAGGAGATGCCAGGCTCAAGGCTGATGAGCATGGGGAGCCTGGGTCTGGGTGGTTCCAGCAGGAAAGGACACAGCTGGCCAGCAGGGAAGGTGGCCCCAGAGGCTGCTTGGAGGCCTGGAAAACCAGGGGAGACCAAAGTAAAACACGAGTTCATTTCAGAGGTGTATCTAATGAAACTAATGACGTCGCTGCTGACAGCTTGTTGAGGGATTCAATGTGGTGGGGTGAGTAAGGAGCATAGCCAAGCCTCCGGCTCTGAGATAGCTTCTGTTCATATCATTCTCTCCTTGGAGCTCGGTTTTATCATCTGTAAAGTGGGTACATAGATCCATACCTGGCAGAATCATGAAAAGCAAGTGCACAGAGCAGCTGGCCCAAAGCCTGGCACTCAAGTGGGCACACGGCAAACGTAGCTGCTGGATCACAGTCATGTCTATTCTTTGTCATTATTATCCTTTGTGCCTCTCCTCTCTGGGCTTTCTGTGGAATGGGGAGGAATCTGTTGAACTAGACGGCCCACCAGGTATCTTCCTCCTAGCACTCTGTGAGGAATCCATCTTCATTTCTGAAGGTGGCCTGGAGATTTTTCTATTTCCCTCTGGGCTGTGCAGTCAGTTAAGAGAGGATTAACCTGGGAAAAACCCGCCCACCGATATTTGAATATCTCACCTCAGCGGCCAGCGGGCGGAAGCCCCAGAGCAGCCTCCAGCACTCCCTGGCCTCTTGCTGAGCGAGGTTTCTCACCAACAGCCCCAGGGGCCACTGGTGGCGTCCACCCCAGCCCTGCGGAGAGAGATGCTTTCTGCTCATGCACCTCAGTTTGGCCCAGTGAACACCTGCACCACCCAAGTGCCGTGGGGTGGGATCTGGCCGGTGATGGCGATCAGGTGACTGGGTCAGTGGAGGTCAGCCCCCTAGTCAGAGCAATCGCCCAAGGCCAGGACTCCAGCTCCCAGTGAACAAACCTGGCTGTTCCCGCCACAACCAGGGAGGCACCTGGGAGAGGCGCTGCGCGGGGCAGCCTAGACAGGTCTCAGCCAGGGACAGGAACCAGACGCTCCTGCCCCTAAGAGGGCCCCTTACAGCGGGTCATTGAGAGACTGCCCAGGGACACACAGGAGGGGGCACGCTGAGTGAGAAGACGCCAAGGGGACTATGGGCCACGCTCTCTGGGCCTGGGAGGCTGGGGCTGGTGGGGACAGAGTGCTGTGTGAGGTCGAGGTTGGCAGCCCCCTGGGAGCAGCGCGGGAAGAGGGGGTGGGGGCTTCGCTCGTGGACCTGCGAGCTTGGGCAAGGTTTGACATTTTTCCGTGGAGGAGCTTCCCTCCCGGCTCCTGCAGAGATAAATACAGGAAACGCCTGCCTCCCTTCCTCGGGTGCAGATCCCTCGCCTGGTCCTCTCTGCTGCTTTACAGCCCCTCCCGACAGCAGCTTTTGTCAGAGGGGAAGCCCGGGCCCTGCAGGTGGGGCCGGCTCCGCGCTCCAGTGGCTGCCTCGCCCGAGCCCCTGCGGCCTCCGCTGACGCCCAACCTCGAACACGCCCCGCCAGAGCCTGTGCCCTGTGCCGTGGGGTGGGCTTGGCCTCAGCCTCCACGGTGGAGAGGAGCCTTGGGGACCCTGCCCCAGGGCACCGTCCCCAGGCGGAAGGGACAGGTCCTGGTCCCGCCACCCGTTGCTGGAGCGGGGGCAAGAGGGAAAATCTTTGGAGTCATACCAGTGATCTCGGGGGCACGGAGGCTCTGTTCCCTCATCAGAAAATGAAGATCACAGCTGTTTCACAGATTTTGTTTTCATGAGAATTCAATAGAATAAGGGTGTGAAGCTGGTAGACCTGGAACAGCCCCCTTCCCGCCAGGGCCCTGCCTGAGGGCACGTCAGTGACTGCACAGTGCATTTCCAGGGCCTCTAGGGCCAGAAGAGAGGGGAAGCCTTCCCTGCCCCTGCCCTGCCCTCAGTCACTGGGGAACAAAATACCCTCTCAGACAGCAATTCCTCCTTTTTGAAAGGGATTATGAGACAAGATGGGAACATTAGACATTGACTTCTTTTTGTCGGGGGAACACCACATTTTCTGGGGGAAGATACACTGGGGATATTGGATTCTCTGTCTTAATTCTCTGCTGCAGGAGAGAAGGAACCTGCCAGTGTAAGCCACTAAACTGCAGGACTCTGAGCAGGGCACTGAACTTCCTGAAGCCTTTTTTGTTTGTTTGTTTATACATGAGAGGTAATGAGAATTGAAAAATAAGAATGTACCATATGGCAAAGTGCAATGTTTAGCACATTGTGAATTACTGTGATGTAGACAGGCACAAAATGTGGCAGCTCTCCAGTGTAACAGGAGAATTCTGCTCCCCCCCGCAACCCCCCCACCCCACCCCCACCCCCTGCTGGTGGAGGGGAAGGTGAAGGGCCATGAGAACTGGACACAGGGATTAAGTGTGACTTCAGGCCTTCTGGGATGTTTCTACATGTAGTGGAAATCAAAATATACTGTAAAAGGGATTACTGCAAAGTAAATAAGGTCCAGGCTGAAGGAAGCAGAAGTTGCATTTTTAATAGTAGATATTGGTTTCCTTTTACTTATAAAATAATACTTGCACCTGGAAAACAAAAGTCAGTTTATAAGAACATAAAAAGAAGTTTCCCTTTTGCCCCTGACCATTTTCCATTTGCCCAAATAATCACCAAGAGTAGTTGTTTTTAGATATTCTGATCTTCATTATAACTTCAACTAATAAACTTCTTTAGGATTTATGAATTTTTGACAATATCTTTGGGCCCTCAGACATAAAAAATAAGAAAATTAGAGTGCTTACACTATCTCCTTCTTACTCTCTTCTACTCCTGATTTGTAATTATATTTTTATTTTATCCTTCTAAATGTTGCCTTTTCAACTCTGTTCATTATATTTTACATACCTTTCAATAATTTCCTTCATGACCTTAAATAGTATATTCACTTTTTTATGTATCAAATTAAGATGGCATTCACAACTATGAAAGACAAGAATAGAGGTTGAGTATCCCTAATCCAAAATGAAAATCTGAAATGCTCCAAAATCCGAAACTTTTTGAGCCCTGAGATAATACTCATATGAAAAGCTCATTGGGCTGTGTCAGATTTCAGATTCTCAGATTAGGGATGCTCAACCAGTAAGCATGGGGCAAATATCCCCAAATCTAAAACAATCAAAAATCCAAAACATTTCTTGTTCCAAGCATTTTGTTTTGTTTAATTTTCTTTATTTTTAATTTTTGGGTGTACATAGTAGGTATATATACTTATGGGGTACATGAGATGTTTTGATACAGGAATGCAATGTGAAATAATCACATCATGGAGAATGGGGTACCCATCCCCTCAAGCATTTATCCTTTGTGTTACAAACCCAAGCGTTTTGGATAAAGGACACTCAATCTGTACTGATGTAGTTATTCTTCCTCCCTTGCTCCTCCGCGTCTTTTGTTTTCTATATTATTATTTTTATATCATCATGGTTTAAAATATTTGTATTAGCTAACTAAAAGTGTCTTACTTGCTTTGTTTATAGGTCAACTCTAAAAACTAGAAAGCAAATATATAGCATTGACAATATTGTGATTTCAAAGATAATATTCACAGTAGAATTGAAATTCTATGTGGTTGATCCAGAAAGAAGAAAGATACTTCTGTGCCATTAAAACTAAAATTAAATTATGTAAACATATAATTTAATAACTTATGTTATTATACAAAGGTAATTAATACTCAAAATGCACCACTCTATTACATTTTGCTGTTACCTAAATAGGCGAGGCACGCCTGTAGTTCTGAGTGGTGGAAACCCTCTATCCTGGTGGCTACTGCATGTTCCTTCCCAACTCTGCATGTAGGGATGTCATGTTGGTAGCTTCCAATTGTCCACAGAGGGAGAATTTACACCATGGAAACTGGAAAACCCTACAAACAAGGGCTTGGTTTATTGTTTTGTTCATTAGACTTCAGAAAAGGGAGGTTAATAATGTAGATTAAACTTAAATTGTGCTATGTCTATAGCCCTTGCATTGTGAATAGTGCAAAGATTGAGATAATATTTTTCCCATATTTGAAAACTATTATCCAAGTAAACAAAGTCACTCACACCCGTTGACAAATGAGTGAAGTTCCAATATAAGCTAGTGCTGAATCTGAAAGTGGCTGCAGGATAATCAATATAGTTTGTATGGGAAGGAGACATCACTTAGCAGCAGATTACACATCAGATTTCATGACTATAAATGTATTAGATAAAGTACTGTGGATTGGAATGCAACTCCATTTGTCAAATAATGGTTAAATTGAGACCATAGATTGGTTAGGGATACCAATGTTTGGCAAAAATCAGTGAAAGCATTCTGTTAGAATCAATCAACTATAAGGAATTTACAACATAGAGTATTGCCTGTTTTATTATTATTATTTGTAAAGTGTTCATTACACATCCTTTATAGCAGTAAAATTTATAATAATCATAAATATGTATATATATATATTTATATTCTTTTTTTTAGGGGTGGGTTAAGCATTTACCAGCACACCACTATATCAGAGGTTTGTCTGATCTTACCACTACCTCACATAAGAGAGTAGGAGGAAATGAAGAGGAATGCTGCTTCCTCCCTGGCTCTGGGGCCAATAGGGTCCCAGGGGTTTTCAGACTCATTGGTAACATAAGAAGTACTCATCACCAGAGAAGCAGGGTGAGAAGCAGCTGGTAGGGCAGGTTATTTCCAGAGCCTCTGCATCTATAAATAGGGGTTGTAGGACCCTCCCTGCCTGCCCTCATGAGCAGTTGCGACATTTGGGATGACATCAGGCCCAGGGAAGGCAAAACAGTGGCAATATTTGCTTCTTAAGGAGGAGTCCCCATCCCCACCACCAATTACCAAGAAGACGTGTGGCTCAAATGACCCATGCCACCCACCCACAGCAGGGCCTACCAAAAGCTAGCCCAATTCTGAGGTATGGGGAAGGGCAGGGAGGTGAAGCCACTTCTGCTTTTTGCCCTCGTCTGCTGAAGGACCAGCCCAGGGGGCACATTTGAATTCTCAAACCTCAGCCGCAGGTTCACTTCAAGTTTTGAGAAGAAATTTGCGGGCAGTTTCATTATAACTGGCTGGGTCCTCTGCAGAAGTGCCTCTCTGTGCTTCTGGAGAAACTGTGAAATGTGGGGATAATTGCTGTAAATATGGATGGGCATAACTTTGTCACCCACCAAGATCAATTGCCTTTTGCTTCCAGAAATTTCTTGTGAAAAACCCCAAAATTAAAATATTTGTTATTTACCCTTCTGTGAATTTATCCTAAGAAAATGATCCAACATTGAGAAGGCTTCTTATACATTTGCTTCAAACCTTTTTTTTTTTTTTTTGAGGCGGAGTCTTGCTCTGTCGCCCAGGCTGGAGTGCAGTGGCACGATCTCGGCTTACTACAAGCTCTGCCTCCAGGGTTCATGCCATTCTCCTGCCTCAGCCTCCCAAGTAACTGGGACTACAGGTACCCACCTCCCCGCCTGGTTAATTTTTTGTATTTTTAGTAGAGACGGGGTTTCACGGTGTTAGCCAGGACGGTCTTGATCTCCTGACCTCGCGATCTGCCCGCCTTGGTCTCCAAAAGTGCTGGGATTACAGAAGTGAGCCACTGCACCCGGCCTTCAAACCATTTTTTAAATGATAGAAGAATATGGGCCCATAAATAAACACAAAAGTAACTCCTCATGTGGAAAGGTGCTCTCTGCATATTGGAAATAATCTGAAGTGTTCAATCTTAGACTTTAAAGTAACATGGTATACAGTGAGTAATATGCTGTTTCAGACATCATTTTTAATACCGTAAGGATATGCTTAATTTATAATGTTAAGTTAGAAAGCAGGTGAACAGTCTGGCTGCAGGCACCGGCTCTGGGGTTGAAGTGCCTGGGTGGGAGTCCTGCCTCTGTGCCTTACTGGCTGCCTGACCTTCAGTTCTGTAAGCCTCGGCTTCCTCATCTATCCAATGGGTACTACAGCAGTAGCCTTCTTTCTGAGTGGTTTCAAGGGAAGCAGTGGAATGGCTCCCAGCACCCAGCACATAGTGAGTCTTCAACATTATTTATAACCAGCTTTGTCACTGCATCCATGGCAAATCAATCCACTGACAAAACGCTGGAGAGAAATGCTACAAACTGCCCAGTCTTAGTATCTGAAGCAGTTAAAATAATACAGGGAAGAGATCTTACTGTGTGGAAATCTCATGAAATGAACAGCATACTCACTGCTAAAATAGACTTGTGGCTGTCAGCTAACCGTTTACTTAAATATCAGGCTTTATTACTTGAAGGGCCAGTGCTGCAACTGCGCACTTGTGCAACTCTTAATCCAGCCACATATGTCCCAGACAATGAAGAAAAGATAGAACATAACTGTCAACAAGTAATCGCTCAAACCTATGCCACTTGAGGGGACCTTTTAGAGGTTCCCTTGACTGATCCTGACCTCTGCTTGTATACTGGTGGAAGTTCCTTTGTAGAAAAAGGACTTTGAAAAGCAGGGGTTGCAGTGGTCAGTAATAAAGGAATACTTGAAAGTAATCCCCTCACTCCAGGAACTAGTGCTCAGCTGGCAGAACTAATAACCCTCACTCGGGCACTAGAATTAGGAGAAGGGAAAAGGATAAATATATATACAGACTCTAAGTATGCTTACCTAGTCCTCCATGCCCATGCAGCAATATGGAGAGAAAGGGAATTCCTAATTTCCGAGGGAACACCTATAGAACATCAGGAAGCCATTAGGAGATTACTATTGGCTATACAGAAACCTAAAGAGGTGGCAGTCTTACACTGCCGGGGTCACCAGAAAGGAAAGGAAAGGGAAATAGAAAGGAACCGCCAAGCGGATCTTAAAGTCAAAAGAGCCGCAAGGCAGGACCCTCCATTAGAAATGCTTATGGAAGGACCCCTAGTACAGGGTAATCCCCTCCGGGAAACCAAGCCCCAGTATTCAGCAGGAAAAATAGAATAAGGAACCTCACAAGGACATACTTTCCTCCCCTCCAGATGGCTAGCCATTGAAGAAGGAAAAATACTTTTGCCTGGAGCTAACCAATAAAATTGCTTAAAAGCCTTCACCAAACCTTCCACTTAGGCATCGATAGCACCCATCAGATGGCCAAATTATTATTTACTGGACCAGGCCTTTTCAAAACTATCAAGCAGATAGTCAGGGCCTGTGAAGTGTGCCAAAGAAGTAATCCCCTGCACTGCAGGCCATACATTTCAATCCCTGTATCCTTAACCACCTTGTTAAGTTTGTGTCTTCCAGAATTAAAACTGTAAAACTACAAATCGTTCTTCAAACGGAGCCCCAGATGCAGTCCATGTCTAAGATCTCCCGCGGACCCCTAGACTGGCCTGCTAGCCCATGCTCTGATGTTAACGACATCGAAGTCACTCCTCCTGAGGAAATCTCAACTGCACAACCCCTACTATGCCCCAGTTCAGCAGGAAGCAGTTAGAGTGGTCATCAGCCAACCTCACCAACAGCACTTGGGTTTTCCTGTTGAGAGGGGGACTGAGAGACAGGACAAGCTGGATTTCCTAGGCTGATTAAGAATCCCTAAACCTAGCTGGGAAGGTGACCGCATCCACCTTTAAACACGGGGCTTGCAACTTAGCTCACACCCAACCAATCAGAGAGCTCACTAAAATGCTAATTAGGCAAAAACAGGAGGTAAAGAAATAGCCAATCATCTATTGCCTGAGAGCACAGTGGGAGGGACAAGGATTGGAATATAAACCCAGGCATTCGAGCCAGCAACAGCAACCCCCTTTGGGTCCCTTCCCTTTGTATGGGAGCTCTGTTTTCACTCTATTTCACTCTATTAAATCTTGCAACTGAAAAAAAAAAAAAAAACTGCCCCCAGTAGTTGTTGCTGGGTGGTGGCACTGGGGCAGATTGCAGTCCTTGATCCTGCCTTTGTGGGATAGGATTCTCCCTCCCTCCTAGTCTTCTACAGTCCCCTACACTTTTCCTATTGCTCATCCATTCTGCAAATTGCTCTGTTATAATTTCCTCTTTGCCATTTTGATTAGTGAGCTCTTGAGTCAGGGAATTTTTCTTGTTTATCTCCATAGCCATAGCCCCTAGCACAGACCTAAGAAATAGTAGGTGCTCAATCAAACATTTAACAGTCAAGTTTTCCCAAGCTTTATTGAGGAGTGTTTCAGATATCTGCTGCTACATAACAAAATATGGTGGCTTGAAATAACAACTACTTATTATTTCTCATAATTCTGTGGGACAGGAAGCAGACAGGGCTTGGCTGGGGGTTCTTCTGCTCCACACAGCATGGACTGAGAGCCACCTGGCTGCATTCGCTAGGGGGCTGGGAGCTGGAACATCCAAGGGAAGCTTTATTCACAAGACTGGTGCCTCAGTGCTCTTCCTTTGCAGCCTCTCTTTCCCTCCATGCCCTCTCATCATTCGTTAGACAGTGCAAATCTTATAAAATATGACAGCTTGGCTTCCAGAGAGAAAGACAGTGAAGCTTCCAGGCTTCTTAGGGTCTACATGCAGAACTACTGTAGCACCATTTCCACCTCTTGGCGGGAGGAAGGGCATGAGCACACTGACAGGGAAGAGATTTGGAGGGCCATCTCTAAAGAAACTAATGCTTGATAAATTTTTTAAAAAACAAGAAGAAAGCATTTTCCAAAAGTAACACTAGGATAAGCTGGTCTGGAAGCAGCATTGGTTGAAGTCTTTGCCCTTGCATTTCAGAGTGGCACGGAGTCCAAGGCATAACTGCAGCAGCAGCTCCCTGGCCCAGGAGCAGCAAACCCAGAAGTCTCCCTGCAGCGAGGTTGTGCTCTACTTCACAGGGAGAGACCACAGTGCTGGGCTCCCAGTGGACCCACAGAGAATCCTGTGCAGCTCATTGCCCCAAAAGCTTCTGAGCCCCAGCACCTGTGTGCTATTCCTGAGTGGAAAGACCAAGGTGAGCAGGGCAGCCTCCATATGCTCTGACAGCTCAGCCTGCTGGAGGGTAAGGTGTAAACCTGGTGACACGTGGCCATGAAGTCAGCAGTGACTTCATACCCACATAAGCACTAAGATGCTACCTGTCCAGGAAACCAAGGAGGGCCCTATCTTGGACTCTACACTTTGAGGGCCCATGAGAACCCAAACAGCACACATCTATTCATGGATGTATGGAATGGGCACCTCTCCTCCTCGAGAGGTGTGCCCAGTGCTGCCCTGCATGACCCATGGCCCTGACCCTGCACACCTGCTCACTGGACTGGCATTGTCCAGGCACCTCATCTCTTGCCCTATGTATGTCCTCAAAAGAAAATGTGATTGGATCCAAATGTTATGGATTTGGCTTGCAGGATCAGCTTAGGTTTATGGGTTGTGCCATTGCCAGCAGGAACATTGCTTCCATGTCTAGGAGGAATTGAATGTGGAAGCAATAGGAAAAAATCTAAACTTCCAGAGGCTTCCTCTCAGATCACCTAAATGTAGTAGGTTCTCCATAAGAAATCTCGTCTCTGAATAGTGCCAGACATGTATTTTTTTCTGCTCTTTGAGTTCAAATTCATAGTTTCATAGGTACTTATATATCATTGCAAAATTCACAATGGTTCTTCATTGCAGCCTGGAAATATTTCATGCTATTAAACAGTTCACTCACTCTTAGATGCATATGTGTTGTTCTGGATATATAATGTCACATGCGTAAAGTATGACATAGATTCTTCATAGCACCCACTAGATGCAAAACAAACACCAGAAATGCTAACAGTTTAATTTTTAGGTTTATTTTTTATTTTTAAAATCACAATAAGAATTTAATTTTATCAAATAATGTTTTTTAATTTTTTGTATTCTTTAATTATCATATACATTTTGCTTTTTGATTTTTTTAGAGAAATCTTTAAAACTGTAGTAATAATAACATGCATTGGCACAGTTTTAACATCCTAACAACACCTTTCTATGTGTACACATGTTAGACTGGTAATGTATATTGTTGCCACTAGTGAGTACCTACTCTTTTGTAGATTCACAGGAAGTTGCAAAAATAATCAAAGAGGTCCCAGATCCCCTTGACTCAGTGTCTCTCAATGATTCTATCTTACATAACTTAGTACAATATCAAAACCAGGGAACTGGCATTGATGCAATGTCTATCACTCCAGTTGTATTACATGCAGATTTATGTAACCACCAGGGTGCAGAACTATCCTGTGGCTGTAAGCTATCCCTCATGCTGTCCCTTGTAGTCACACCCGCCTTCTGCCCCATTTGTCCCTAACCCCTGGCCACCTCTCATCTGCTCTCCAACTCATTTAGAGAATGTTATATACATGAAATAATGCAGCCTATGTCCTTTTGGGACTGGCTTTTTTCGCTAAACGTAATGTCCTTGAGATCCACCCAAGTGGCTGCAAACATCCATAGTCCTTTCCTTTTCATTGCTAGATAGAATCCATGGCATGGCTGTGCACAGGGTGTTTAACCATTCACCAGTTTAACCATCTTGACTGTTTCCAGTTTGAGGCTATTACAAATGAAGCTGCTTTAGAAGCCTCCCCTCACTCATCCTCACACCATGTGTGTTGGTTGGAACTGATTCCACCCTCAGCAGTGGGATGGATGCATGACCAAGGCCCACCATATGAGACTGTTCCCTGCCCCAGCTGCAACGATGGGTTCAGGTCTGTGCACATGATCCATGATGGTCCATTCAGAGGTCATCTCAAGGGTTTTGCTAAAACCATTAGGTTCTTTTTTTTTTTTAACCAAAAATGTCTTGAAAAATTACAGTCAACCCCTCTGGGCCTTGCAGTCCTCAGCTATGAAATAAGGATAAAAATCCCTGTGCTAACAGGTTAGTATGTATTTGTTCATTCAACAAACTAAGAAGTGTTTACTGGACCGGGCGCGGTGGCTCACACCTGTAATCCCAGCACTTTGGGAGGCCAAGGCGGGCGGATCTCGAGGTCAGGAGATCGAGACCATCCTGGCTAACACAGTGAAACTCTGTCTCTACTAAAAATACAAAAAATTAGCCGGGCGTGGTTGTGGGCGCCTGTAGTCCCAGCTACTCAGGAGGCTGAGGCAGGAGAATGGCGTGAACCCAGCAGGCATAGCTTGCAATGAGCGGAAATAACGCCACTGCACTCCAGCCTGGGGAACACGATGAGACTCCGTCTCGAAAAAAAAAAAAAAAAAAAAAAAGAAGAAGTGTTTACTGAAGAAGTGTGGGGGAGCATTTCAAGAAGTGGGGAGCATTTCAAGAAGTGGGAAGCAGGTACAAAAGCCCTGGGGCAAGAAAGGAGTTGAGTGGCCAGTATGCTGAAAGCATAATGCCAACAAGGTGGCAGTGGCAGGATAGGGGGATTGAGCATGAACAGGACCAAGATAAACTAGAGAAACAGGCAAGGACCTCTCAGGGAGGGCCTTCTAAGATCCAGCAGGAAGTTTGGACTTGAGGCTCAACATGATGAGAAGCCATTGAGGTGTTTATGCAGGGAAATGGCATGCCCCAATTTACGTTTTACTGCTGCGTGGAGAATGGCCTGGGGACAATAGAGCATGCATAGAAGCCAGTGCAGAGGCTCTTGAATGAGGCCAAGCAAGAATGGCAGTGGCACATCTAGGGTGGTAATAGTGGAATGAGAGAAAAAAGGATGGACTTGGGATGTATCTTGGAAATAGAAGTGACTACAAGGCTTACAGAATAAGTCATCAGATAAACTCAAGAATGACCCCTACATCTTTTGCTTAAAGTTAATGTGGGTGGCAACATTTATTGGCATGGAGAGGAGAAACAAGCTTGGGACAGATTGGAGCATATGTTTCGAACGTGTTACGTGTGAGATGCCATAGGGTGAGGGTAACGGAACAGTCAGAAAAGGATGCCTGTAGCTTAGAGGTGAGCTCTAGTCTCGAGACTGGGACTCATCAGCACAGATGATGTTTTAAAACTGTAGGAATGGATAAGATTACCTGGGAGACAAAAGGCTCAAGTCTAAGACCTGGGAACCCTCAACAGTTAGAAATTGTGTAGAACATTGAGAACCCATTTCCCCTTCAAAGCTAAATTTAGGAGAGAAAATAAAAGCTGAACTGTCATCACATGCTATATTTTTCTTAATTCTTTAGTTAAATTTTCAGTTAATTAATTTACAACCTTTCTTATTTTCTAATGTACACATTTAATGCCATAAATTTCCTTCAAAGTACCATGTTAGCTGTGTACAACAAGTCTTAAATTGTGGTTCTATGTTGCATTTGATTCTAAATATTTTGTAATTTCTATTCCAATATCTCCTTTTAGAACAAATTACAATGTATTTTTCGGTGTTTAGATGTATGATTTTTAGATGTATGTTTTTTAGTCTTCTTATTGTTGTATAATTTTATTATATCAAGGTTAGACAACATTGAGTAATATTGATTCTTTAGTGTTTATTTATTGAACCCTCTTGTGAAGTGGTACATGGTCAATTTCTATAAATATTCCATGGGTACAGGCTTCTACATGTATCTATTATATTAGGTTTTCTTAATGCATTGTTCAAAATCTCTTTCTCTACTAATTTGTTGCTAGTGTTCTACTTGGTCTATCAGTTTCTGAGAGTGTTATCATAAAATTTCCACTAAGATTGTGAATTTTCAAATTCTTCACATTATGTCACAGACTTTTATTTGTTTTCTTTCCTTCCAGGCTATGTTGCTAGGTGTATATAGGCTCAAGATTGTTGTATCTCTATGAATTGTTTCTTTTATAATCTTGCAATGACAATCTTTATCCCTAATAAAGATTTTCCTTAGTCTGTCTTGTCCATATTAATATGAGTTCACTACGCTAGTTTTATTTTAATTCCTATTTGTCTCACATATCTTTTTCCATTCATTTATTTTCAACATTTCTGTGTTCTTATATTTTAGATGTCTCTTCACAAGCAGCTACAACTGGATTTTTAAAAATTCCAACCTAAGTACTTCTGTCTTTTAATGTGTGAGATTAATCTGTTTACATTTACTACTGTTACTGATAAATTTATGGCATTTATACCTATTTTTATCTTCTTCTTTTGTGTTTCTATTTATCATAATTTTTGTTTTATTGTTTTCTCACTTTCTCCTTCTGTTGAATTGATTGGGATTTTTTTTGTATGCAGCCCCCTCTACTGGTTTAGAAGTTATATATTCTACTTCTATTCTTTGCTTGTTATTCTTAACATTTTTAACATGAATACTGTACTTTTAAATGCCTACCACTGCACTATCCCATACAGTAGGGCCACTAATCACATTTGAAATTAGATCAACCGAGCACTTAAATGGTCAATTTTATTTAATCTTAATTTAGAAATTGATACACAGTCCCATTACTAAAAACGTATGTTTAGAACAACTTGAAAATCTTTTTTTAACTCTAAATTTTGTAAACTCTAAATACAGATAAAATATTTGCAGCAGAAATTTAGTATCCAAATTGGAATATGCTATAAATGTAAAATATGCACCGGATTTGAAAGAGTTGGTATAAAAAAAGGAATACAAAATGTTTCAATAAATAATATTTATAAATGATTATATGTGGAAACGATAGTATTTTGCATATATTGCCCTAAATAAAATATGTTATTAAACCAATTTCACCTGTTTCTTTTTTAATATGGCTACCAGAAAGCGTTTAATTATAGACGTGGTTCAAACTATATCCCTGTTGGACAGCACTGACCCGGAGTAAAAACCGCAAGTGCCCAGGAGCCTTAATGTCCCGATTCTCCCCAGTCTTCTCTTCCAGGTGACTGTGTTCAATGTTAGTTACTGTATGGTATGAATATTCGTTCCACCTCATCCTTAACACTTCCACCTTGGTTACTCCTCACTCACGCAGCGTGGTGCTCTGGTTTACCAAAATGTTTGCCAGTTTCTCGGTCATCTCTGCACCCAGCTTCCCGTGCCTCCTTCATAGGTCAGCTCTCTTATTCCAGTTTCCGAGGCCACGCTGCAGGCTGAATTCTCTCCCAGTGTCACCGAGTACCCAGGCCCTGGACAGAGACCCCCTGCCACGGTGCCACGGACTCCACGCCTGCCCCACTGTGGCTCCTCCGGCTGAGGGGGGCTGCCATGTGCAGGAGCCACAAGAGGCTGGCCCAGCCCGAGTGCAGACAGGAAAGGGCACTCCAGGGACGCACTCGGCTCAGCTCCACACCCTCCATGTCCCTGTGGCTCCAATTCATAGTGGGAATAGGGATGGGGCAGCACCTCGTCCATCCCCTTAATCCCCTCCCAGAAAGTACATCCGATTATTCCGGCCACAGCCTCTGGATCAGAATAGGGGCTTTAGCGTCCCCGTTGTGTAGGCCCCACCTGACCAGGGCTGAGGTCAAAGCATCATCCTCTCTCTGGGGGTGTCAGGGAGCCGCTCCCCAGCTCCGCTCCTCACAGACATGTCCCAGTCCGGTGGCCCAGGGCCGGGACCAGGGTGAGGGGAGAGGGGCGCTCATTGCCCCTTAAAATTTGCACCCAAGATAACTCACTTGCCTCACCCTGTTCCCAGCTGTGTACCCACAGAAGCATGTATTTCCTGTGAGTGTTACCCAGGTGACTCCCCTGGACGTCCTGAAGCGGACAGAGCCCCTCTTCAGGACATCCTCTGTCCCCGTGCTGGTCATTGCCGCTGGAAAACCCAACAGCTCAAGTAGTGTGCTGAGGGCGCCACCTCGTGGCTTCAACTCTCAACTGCAGTCAGGATTACTCTACCTTTGTGAATCAGCTCCAGGTTTCTTCTTCCAGTAATGTGACCGTTTTCAAAAAGAAGGTGGAAACGATCCCTAGGTTCCGGCATTGACTGGCTTAAATATTTAAGCACGTGAAACAACAGATAGCCCTGCAATGCTTATAACAACTAGAAAAAACAAACAACGTCGCTACGTAAAAACAAAAGTACCCTAAGAACTCTAATTAAACATGATCTGCAGTGTGGTTCTGGCAGAATTTGACCACTGGGGTAGGATGATGGCTCAGTGAGCGGAGATTTCCAGAAGACCCTCTTGGCCAACCTCATTTCCAGGAGCTTCCAAAACACTGGATCCCTAGACACGACCCTAGTTTCATGGAAGCCAGGTAGCTCACTGATGAGGACGGATTCCCAACTGCTGACTAGGGTTGTATGTCCCCCTCAGCCACCTGGGAGGACAGATGAAGGGCCCAAAGGGAAGCCACTCCTGGGAGCCTCACCCCACCAGGGTCTAACTAAATATTAAAGGCAGTCGTGTTCGCTGTTCCTTGTCGCCAACTTGATTTTAAACACTCAGGTAAACTCAGGCACTAGGTCACCTGGGAGTATTTGATTATAAGGTGTTCATCCCAATGGCTTATATTTTAATTTATCATGTAAATTTAAATGCAGAATATCTTTCAATGTGTGAGAAACCTGGTTTGAGAAGCAAAAACTGCCCTACCTTCTGCTGCTGCTAATGATGGACGAAGCAGAAGACACAAGCACTTCCAGGGCCCCTGCTAAAGGTTGCAGCTGGAACACACCATCCTGGCCATGGGCATGAGCATGGTGTACTTAATGCGAGCTGGGCACTTAGTTAAGTGCTCTGCCTGACTTTCCTCGCTTCATTCTCTAACAGACCCAGGGACTCAGCAGTATTACTATCCTCACTTTATACACGAGGAAGGGGGCTCAGGCTCTCTGAGCCCCCTAGAGACCTGGCTAAGAAGTGTCCGAGGCAGGAGTCAAACTCCATTCTCTGGCTCCTGAGTTCTGTTCTTTCCACCGAAGTTCGTGCCTCCTCCCCCAGCAAGCCTGGAGAGTGAGTGAGCCCTCACCAGGGCACACACAGAGAAGGTCTGGCACACTCTTTTCAATGGAGCCCCCTATAGCTGTGGAGACTGACGGGGTCCAAGAACAGGATGCTATGACCTTACTTCTCAGGTGCCCTGAGCTCTGGTGCTGTGGCAGACGTGTGCCTCCTTACCTCTGCCAGCTCCCACTCTCCACCATGGTCACCCTGCCCCAAACCCGGGGTCTCCAGGGGCAGGCAGGAGGCTGCCTGATGGCCCTGAGGCTGGACTGACCCAGCTCTACCCAAAGGCTGAATCAGGCTCTCCAAGGCTATCAGCCCATGGCTAACCACCCTGCCTTGGTCAAGGACAAGAGTGCAGGTGATTCCAGGTGAACCTCGACGCTGAACCCAGGTGAGCACGAGGCCACTCCACTCTCGGGGAAGGATCTCTCTGCCCAACACAGACTCTGGAAGCCAGTTCAACAAGAGCCACCTGCCTGCTTCCTCTGCTTTGACTTTCAAATGCCAGCCATGCTGCGTGTGGCTCTGGGACCTTGGGGAATGCGCTGACCCTTTGTGACCGTAGTTTCCCAGTCTACGGGCGGTGTAGGCGCCTTGGGAAGTAGCTCCGATCCCCCTCGGCAACCTCAGGGCTCCTCCCCTGCTAGTGATTTCTCCAGCCCCCACTCTCTCCCCATACTTAAGACACAGAACTGGGCCAGCTATGTAGAATTCACCTGCTCCGAGGAAGGCTCAGTATAGAAAACCCTCTAAATCCCACACGCCCTGCCAACAGCACAGGGCGCACAGGACGGTGAGCTACAGATGAGGCTCGAGCGAGATGAGGTTGGGTAACCAGAAGCCAGGCGGGAAGGCGCAGCGAGCGGTCCGGGCGGGCAGGAGGCCGCCTCCCCGAGGCCCGCCAGGGGGCGCCGTGCACCAGGGCCCAGGAAGTCGCCTCCGCCCGTGGCGCCACCTGCGCTGCCCGGCAGGGGTCAGCCTCGCCCGGCCATCCCCGACCCCGCTGCTGCACCCTTCTGACTCGCTGGGACCGCCCGCTGCGCCGCATCTCCGCCCCCCCCCCCCCCTTCCCCAGAGGCGCCGAGCAGCCGGGAGCTCCGTCCTGCCTGAGGATGCGGGGACCGGGCTGCATCCCCCCGGCCCTGCTCGCCTGCTCATCACACGGAGGCCGGGGGCAGGGTCACGGCCAGGGAGCCTGCGGGGCTAAAGGAGCGGGCCGGGAGCTCAAGAGCTACCGCCGGGCGGCGAGGAAGGAGCCCCAGGCAGGCCCCGGGCGGCCGAGGCAGGGGAGGAGACGGCTGGCCCTGGTTCCAGGTGAGCAGCCCCGCTCGCTCTGCTGGAGGCCCCGCTTACCACCGGCGGGAGATGCGGGTGCAAGCCCCGGGGCGCACGTGGCCAGGCCACTGCCACGCCCGAGGGACGGGTTTTCGTCGCCACCTCGGCCCTGGTGAACCCTGTGACTGGAGTGCCTCCCAATCCCACCGTGATGCCCACCTCGGGGCGCTGCCAGGTGCCAGGCTAATGCGTGTGATCCACAGTGTGCTGAGAAGTGCTGACTGTCATTGTGAATGTCCGTGGTGGGGTGACGCCCGGGCAGGGTGCGCTGCCTGGTTGCAGAAGACCTGGCCTCTCCAGCTCCCACGGCGCGCCCGTTTGCTGCGTGGCCCATGCTGCTGGCGGCTGCTCCTGGCTGAGTCATTCCGAGACGAGCGTCCAGCCCGTGCTCTCTGCCGCCCTTCCCAGCGCTGCCCGGCAGGCCCCGGGAACTGTGCCCAGCTGTGCCCGCTTAGCTGGTGTATGACCTGCCTTTGAACTTGCTGCAAAGAAAGGTGGGTGAGGGAAAGGCGAGGGCTGGGGTGAGGGACTGGAGAGCAGTCTCCTGTCCCTTCTCCCCCTGAGGTCACTGTCCTCCAGCTGGTGGGCAGAACTCTGTCCCCAAGCCTTCCAAAGGAGAGGCCCACGCTGTAGGACCTTGTCCCCACTATAGGCTGAGGTAAAGGTATAGACTATAGGTAAAGGTCACAGAGGTGGTTCCTGATAAAATTTCCCTAACCAGAGGTCTCCTGATGCAGCATCCCCCCACCTCCCCCCGACACACACACACATCCACTCTCCATGGTGTGGGTGGAGGTCAGTGAGGAGCAGGGACCTGCCGGGGCACACATGGGCCAGTTCGTGGGAGGGGCCTGAGACCAGGAAGGAGATTGGGTCACCGAGCTGGCCAAGAGGAAAGAAAAAGAAACAAAGAAAGAAAGAAAGAAAGAAAGGGGGGGGGGGGAGGGAGGAAGGATGGAAGGAAGGAAGGAGAAAGAGAGAAAGAAAGAGAGAGAGAAACAGAGAGAAAGGGAGAAAGGGAGGAAGGGAGGAGAGAAAAAGAGAAAGAAAGAAAGAAGGAAAGAAAGAGAAAGAAAGAGAGAGGAAGGAAGGAAGCAAGGAAGGAAGGAAGGAAGGAAGGAAGAAAGAAAGGGTAATCAGCATGTCCAAGGAGAGGAACTAACATTCCCCCTCTCCCTCTGTCTCTCTCCCTCTCTCTCCTCTCGTACAGCACACACTTACACACACACCACACCAGCGTGGCAGTCTCATGTATCTTATCCTTAGGGCAACCTCACTGTGGGCACTGTATTTTGGACCCCTTCTCCCCACCCTTGGTTGCAGTGCCTGGCATCCACTCTAGCATCCACCTCTTTTCCATACCAGCTGAGGTGGCTTTTACGAAGCCAAGCCACCCTATTCCTGGGATGATACCAGGTTGGCTTTAGCCAATCAGCACATTGCATTGGTTTGGGTGGTTCAGGGATGGGTGAGTGGCCCAACCAAGGCCATGAGGCAAGAAGAGATGTTTGGGAGAGTAGGGAGGGGCAGCTTCCCAGCACTTCTGAGAGAGACACTGGAAGATAGGCTCTTTCTTTGTGTTGGTCATGAAAGAAAGAGTATTAGTTCCTGAAGCGAGCTGGTGTCCAGCATTTTTTAATAATGAGGGGACTTTGTTGAGAATGAAGCAGGCATTCCAGAAGCAAACAGGAGAACTGGAAAAAAACCCAGACTTGGTTAACATTGTCAAGCTGCTGGATCCAGCCATGCCTGAAGTCCATATTATGAGGGCTTTCCTGCTCAAGGAGCCAATAAATCCCCTCTTTTTAACTGACTTTCTTGTTGTCTGCAATTGAAAGTTTCTTACCTGGTGGTATTTTCTTTTTTGATCAAAGAGAAAATGGATATTCAGAAGGTATACGTTTGCCAGATAAAATACAGGATACCCAGTTAAATCTGAATAGTGTTTCAGGTCAACTATACATACCTTTTTAGCAGGTATTATGTCCCATGCAATATTTAGAACACAGTTACACTGCAAAACTAACTGGGCATCCTATACCTTTATTTGCCAAATCTAGCCCATGTCTAAATTCCCAGTACTCGAAAATGGAAAACCTGGACTTTGTCCTAGAGTTTTAGTTCCAAAGCCCCCTGTACACCAGGTCGTGGGATGGGCTGCTTCCTCTCACTCCTCTCTGCCTCTGTACCTGTGGGCTCTTATCAGCCTTGCACTCTGGCCTTTGCAACCCAAATTACTGCTTGCTTTGTTGCAAGGACATGCTGGCACCTTGGGTTTTGGCCCTTGCTGCTCTCTTCAAGCAGTTGAGTGCTCACCTGCTGCCTCCTTCTGCTTCCAGCTGTCCCTGGTCACTCCCCAGAGGCTCAGGTTGGCCCCCTTCTCTGTGCTGTTCCAGCGCTCCCTTCTGAGAACATTAGCAGCAGGAACTGTCCACAGATCCCCAAGGCATGGGCCAAGATGACATTCCCCCAACACACCCCACTAAGCGCTGTCCCGCAGCCCAGGGTGCACCTTCCTGCAGTGGTGACAGCCCCAATTCCTGCACCCACAAGCCCAGGAGTAGGAAGGATCTACCCTGCACTGAGCCACTGAGCACTGGCTATGCTTGTTTTTTCTTTATAGCAGTGATTGGTTTTTAACTGCTTTTATGCTCTCTGCAATTCAAAGGTGTTTCAGGTCACTATCAATAAATGTGATGCAAGCTCAATAGAACAGAGGAGACAAGGAGGGTGCTAGGAAGAAAATCCTGATGCATGCCCTCCCAGGAGTCACTGCTCCATCTGAATCAATGCTGCCCTCATTTAGATAACATTGTATCCACCGCCTTGGACTGCCAGGACCACTATGTCAATGATGCTGATGGCTGCGTAAATATCGCTTGGCTGTTTCATAATTGGGATTTTTCTTTTTGATTCTCCACAACTGTAAATTATGCTGTAATGACACTAAATTTCCAGAAATGGAATGGAGAAGCCATGCCATGAGCAGCCTGTGTGCCTGGTGAGGGTCTCACATGGGGTGCTCCTGGGCCTTGACTGTCCCTCTGTGGGACTTGCTCTCCCCACTAACAGGACTGCTGTGCCCACCAGACAAAGGCCATAAATGCATCCTGGAAGTCACGCTGCAAATTTGCAGTGTTGTTTGTACTTATTTCTAAGGTTTTCTGGAAACCCAGCTCCCCTTGAATCCAGGTCAGCTCATGGAAAAAAAATCAAATATAGCATCCGATGTGTGCTGAGGGCTTTGCTCACAAAGCCCCTTCTTTCCACTTCTCAATTCTTTGTTCTGTGAAGTGGTTGTCACTATTGTTCCCATTTTACAGATTTGAGGAACTGATACCCCAAGACCCCGTGACTTGCTCAAGGCCATTCCAAGATCCCTAGATGCACTTACGCTTAATGAACTAATTCTTCACAGCGAGGCTTCTTGTTTAAAATCCAAGAAAATACCAGATAAAGGGCATTCTAAATATATTTCTTTTCTATAGATGTGGATCTCCTGTTACTGGAAAACAGGAATTAGCTTGTCTGCTTGAGGATGTGGTTGGTTCTTTATAAAAAGGATATAGAAGAAATTTGCACAGACTGCCAGCTTCATTATGCTGCCGACAGCTTCCAGCAAAAGGAGGACGTTTGCAGCCAGATATTTCAGTAAGAATTTTTTTATGTTCTATGTGGGAAATGATTACCTTTGCATTTGACTTCTTGCTTGAGGGATGGGGTCCCCGGAGGCTGTCTTGGTCTTGTGGCTGAGAGCACCAGGCGGCATCTGTGGTCAGGGTTCTGACCTCCTTCAGCTCCTGGAAATGGCTGATGGCACAAACCCCACCCCTGAACTATGGCAGCTGCTCTGTGTCTGCCTGAAAAACAGAGGCTTCAGGGTCCTGGGCTCTAATGACTCAGGGCTCTGATTGCATTCAGAGTCTGTAAGGACCCCTATGTCCAAGGACCGCTGGGGCAGTAGGCAAGTCCTTCACAGGGGAACGCTGTGTGCAGCTGAAGGCTACTCTGCATCTCTGCTTGGAAAGGATCCAGCCAAGGGGCTAGTAGAGAAATAGTGAGGACATCTCAGTAACCCTCACTAAAGTGTCTGGGAGGTAACTATTAGACCAAATGGGATGACTGTGACTGTCCGTTTGGGTCCCTCAGTAAAGTGCCTGGGAGATAATTGTTAGACCAAGTGGGATGACTGTTTGTTTGGGTCACAGGCAGGTGATGTCTTGGTGGGCTGTGCAGGTGATGATTGGCTAGGTTATGCAGGTGGGTCACAGGCAGGTGCTCGCTGGGTGGGCTGTGCAGGTGAGGATTGGGTGGATTGTGCAGGTGATGGTTGGGTGGGCTGTGTAAGTGATGATTTGGATGGGTTGTACAGGTGCTGATTGGGTGGGTTGTGCAGGTGCTGGCTGGGTAGACTATGCAGGTGATGACTGGGTGGGTTGTGCAGGTGCTGACTGGGTGAGCTGTGCAGGTGAGGATTCAGCTGGTTGTGCAGGTGCTGACTGGGTGGATTGTGCAGGTGCTGGCTGGGTGGACTATGCAGGTGATGATTGGATGGGCTGTGCAGGTGCTGGGCTGCATGGGCTGTGTAGGTGATGGTTGGCAGTTGCTAGTCAGGTCACATGCATGACCTGATGGGCTCAGTTATGAGATGATGTTGCCTGAGCCCCTCCAGGACTGGTAAAGATTGGAAATTCTAGAAGCTAGTGGGTGAAATGCAGTCATGGACCTCAACCTCCACATTAAAATCACCCAAGGTGCTTTTAAAAATTCCCAGGCTCCCCCTCCAGAGATGCAGGTTTAATTGGTCTTGGATGAATCCAAGATATCAGCATATTTTTAAAGTCCCAGGTGATGTGATGTAATGTAATATGTTACCAGGTTCAGGATATAGTGGACCAAGCCCAGGGTGGGCTCAGACTCCACAGAGCCCCTTTTCTGTGGTCTGAGTAGATATTCATGGGGTGAGGAGTAAAGCTCTGTGTTCTTGAAGAACGGAGTGGGCTAGAAGCCAGGACCCCTGGGCTGGCCTCGTGCTGCAGACACTTCTCACACTGTCAACTTCCCTGGATCTCACTTTCCACAGGAGAAAATAGGGGGTGGGGGAGCAGCTGAGATTAACCTTTAACTGTTCAAGCCTAATACCTAATATCTCCAGGTATTATTTTCCCTGTGCTAGGTTTATTGCATTATCTGGCTTGGAAGGAACAGTCACTTGCTTTTGTAGGAGGTTCCAGCCACCAGATTTCTATGATGAAATAAATTCTTCCCCAGATTCATAGCATAGGTGCAAATCCTTTGAGAAAGGGACAGAGGACATACTGCATGACATGCCTGAACTTAATGAATTTGATTGAATTAATGTCTTTATCAAGATGAAATGTATATAACATGAATTTAACCATTTTGAAGTGTAAAAGTCAGTGGCAATTCATACATTCACGATGTTGTGCAACCACCAGCTCCATTTAATTCCAAAATTTTTCCATCACCTTGTACCTGTTAAGAGGTTGCTCCCTCTTCTCCACCCCATGCAAACATCAATCTGTGTTCTGCCTCCATGGATTTTCCAACTCTGGATTTGTCATGTAAATGGACTCATGCAATATGTATCCTTTTATGAAGCCTCGTGTCTGGCTTCTTTCACTTAGCATATTTTTTCCAAGTTTCATCCACATTCATTCCTTTTGACACTGGATTAATTTGTAAATGATTACCTAATCTCAAACACTTTGACAACTCTGTAAAAATGGACTGGCAATGCCATTTTGTGAAAGGCTGCAGAAAAAAAAAAAAAAAAAGAGTCTCCAGCACAGGGGGAGGGGGCTTCTCCTCCCCATCCTTGGTCTCTCGGTTAGCACCTCTGTGTGTTTATCTTTTTTCTCTCCACCTGCCACCTTCTGGTCTCTCTCTCTCTCTCTCCCTCTCTCTCTTTCTCTCTCTCTCCCTCCCTCCCTCTGTCTTTCTCAGCTAATGGAGATTATTGAGAAACTTAAGTTTGCTTTTAACTGTCATTTTCAAGGATTGAGGGCAAATGAACGGTTCTTATGCGTTCAATTGTACTGCTATGCTTCATTTCTTCACTTTGTCCACAATCTTGCCACATCGAGAACCTACCAGCACTTTCCCTCCAGCAGGAGCCAGTGGTGAGCCTCTTGGCCTCTCACTTGGTGAGTTGTGTGCTAAAAGTCTCACCCAGCAGTGGGCAGCACCCTCAGCTCCATCACTATGGGCCTCAGCTCCTCCTAGGGAACTCTCCTGCCAGCAGGACCAGCTGCAGCCTCTTTTCTCACCAGCTCCCAAACTTCAGACCACTGGTCTGCCTGGTTGTCTCCCAAGACTGCTGGCTTCTCCCTGTCTGACCCTCCTGGCACTCCCCATGCCAAGGAGCCACTGTGCCTCGGGATCACAGTGGAGAGAAAGACAGTGGCCTCTGCCCATACCCAGCCAGAGCGTCCAAAGAGAAGGAGAAGGCATCTCTGAATCCAACCACTCCTTCAAGTCCCCAAATCCCTGACCTGCACGCTGGGACCAAGGCTGGGAGCAGCCTGGGGTAGGGAGGCTCCTTCGAAACCCTCTCCCACGCCTCCCTGACTCTGTGGTTGTCCTCACCTTGGCCTTTCCCAGAGCAGACTCTCTCCCCCACTGCTGGCAGAGATGAAAGGGGACTGTGAGAACCCAGGTAGAGGGGCATGACTGTGTCCTGAGAGAATAGGGGACTTAGAGAGAGGGGCGCTGAAGTGGTTGGAATGGGGTAATAAGGGAGGAATGGTAGGTGGATGCCATATTGAGAAACTTGGACTTGTTCTCGTGAGGCATAGGGAGATATTGATGGTTATAAGCACAGGAGTGATCTGATGAGAATGTTCATAGGAATAATTGCATGGCAGCCGGGCGAGAGGTCAGCTCTCACCTGGATCTTTGCAAAGGATCCTCCCCATTGCTCTTCTTCTTCCCACCCTTGGCCCTTCCATCTCTCCATACTGCACAGAGCAAGACTCTTTGAACCTAAATCCAGTCAGCACTGTCACATCCATGGGCATCCCTGTTGCTCAACACATCCATATGGATGCCCAAGCCACTTACCTCTGTTGGCTGCCTGCCCTCCTCTGGCACCCGCCTTGCCCATCGTAGGATCTCCTGCCAAGCACCCCACGCTCCCCTGCCCCGCTGCGCCTGCTCTGCACCAGCAGTGCCGGCCTCCCTGCTGCTCTGGTGTTTGCATGATCTGCCCACTCTCTGGACCATTGTCCCCCCAGGACAGCCGCCTGGCCTACAGACTCACCTCCTTCAGACTTTTACCCAAAGCTTTTATTAAGGCTTTCTCTGACCACCTGTGTGAGTCTGAATGGGATGAGTTACACAACCACCGGGTCATCTGGGTGAGTTGAGGGGTGGATCCTGCCCTGTTAATCATAGTGACTTAAAGACCCAGGCTGATGCTGCCAGACCAGAGGCCCAAGAAACAGTGAGCTTGTGAATGGTCTCACATCAGCAGTTAAATCCTCAGCCTGGAAGGGACACACATCACATTCTGCTCACAACTCTGTCCCACACTAATCACTGCCCCAATCAACTGCAAGGGGCCCAGGAAGTGCAGTCCCACCACATCCTGGGGGCCTGGAGATTTTAATGACCGCACTAATTGAAACCCTGCCCTGCCTTCCCATACTCCTTTCCCATTTTTTTTCTTCATGGCATTGGTTATTATCATATTCTATGTATTTCAACAGCCTTATTTATATGTAAGTTACATGCAATAAAATTCACCCATTCGAGGTTCACAGCTAAATTATTTTAACTACATTCATAGAGTTGTAAAACCATCATCACAATCCAGTTTTAGGGCATTTCCGGCACCTCAAAAAATTCCCTCAAGCCCATCTGCAACTAACCCTTCCTCCCAACTCCAACCTAAGGAAACCATTGATCTGCTTTTTGTCTTCATAAATGTGCCTTTTCTGGACATTTTCTATAAATGGAAGCATAAACTGTGTAGTGTTTTGCATTGGGCTTCTTTCATGTAGCATAACGTTTTGAGGGTCATTCATGTTCTCGTGTGAATCAGTGATCAGTGTGCTCCTTTGTAGCTGAGTAATACTCCCTTGTAGGGATGCCCATCTTGTTTCTCCGCTCACCCGTTGATGGACTTTTGGGTTGTTTTTGGATTGGGATTATTACAAATGATGCTGTTATGAGCATTCACATGCATATGTTTCTGTGAACACACGGCTTTCATTTCTCTTGCTGGGTCGTATGGTAGGTTTATTTTTTAATTTTTAAGAAACTGTCAAAATGTTTTCTGAAATCTCTGTACCATTTTACATTCTCACCGTCATATAATCCCACCTCATACATAAGGGTCCCAATGTTTCCACATCCTCACCAACACTTGCTATTGTTTTATTATAGCCATCCTAGTGGGTGTAAAGTGGTATTTTATTGGGGATTTGATTTGCATTTGCTTAACCATTAATGATGTTGAATGTACTTTCCTGTGTTTATTAACTATTCATATGCCTTTTTATTTCCATTTTTATATTTTTTGATACTGAGTTTTGCTCTTGTCGCCCAGACTGGAGTGCAATGGCGTGATCTCGGCTCATTGCAACCTCTGCCTCCGGGTTCAAGCAATTCTCCTGCCTCAGCCTCCTGAGTAGCTGGGATTACAGGCACCCACCACCATGCACAGCTAGTTATTGTCTTTTTAGTAGAGACGGGGTTTCACCATGTTGGCCAGGCTGGTCTCAAACTCCTGACCTTAGGTGATCCACCCCTCTCAGCCTGCGAAAGTGTTGGGATTACAAGTGTAAACCACCAAGCCCAGCCTGTTTGTATGTCTTCTTTGGTAACATGCCTATTTAAATTTTTTGCCCATTTTTAAATCAGGTTGTCTGTCTTATTAGAGTGGTAAGAATGTTTACATGTTCTAGATACAAATCTATTATCAGATATATAATTTGCCTAAATTTTCTCCTAGTCTGTGGCTTGACTTTTAATTTTCTTAATGGTGTACTTAAATTTTAAAGTGCAAAAAATCTTAATTTTGTCAAAGTTCAGTTTTTCTATCTTTTCTTTTATGAATCATGCTTTTGATATGGTATCTAAGAGTCCACCTAACCCAACATCACAAACACTTTCTCCTGTGTTTGTTTCTAGAAGTTGTATGGTTTTAGCATCTACATTTAGAGCAAAGACCGATTTTGAGTTAATTTTTGTATATAGTATGAGGTAAAGTCAAAGGGTTGTTTTGTTGCTTGTTTGTTTGAAGGGTTTTTGTTGTTGTTGTTGTTGTTGTTGTTGCTGCTGCTGTTTCGCTTATGGATAGCCAATTGTCCCAACACCATTTGTTAAAAAATTTTCCTTTCCCCACTGAATTGCCCAAGCTCCTTTGTGAACTATCAGCTAGCCACAAATATTGGGGTTTACTTCTGGATTCTCAATTATATTCTATTGACCTGTAGACCTATCTTTGTGCCTATACCATACTATCTTGATTACTATAACTTTGGAGAAAATGTAAAAATAGGTAGTCTGTAACTTTATTCTTTTACAAAATTATTTTGCCTATTCTAGGCCCTTTGTGTTTTTATATAAAATTTCAAATTAGCATGGCAATTTCTCCACCCCATAAAATGTTTCTGAGATTTTGATAGGAATCACATTGAATTTGTAGATTCATTGGAAGATAATTGCCATCCTGACAATATTGATTCTTTAACTTCATGAAAAAGAAATGTACTTCTAATTATTTATATCTTCTTAATCTTCTATCAGAAGTGTTTTCTGCATGTCTTCACATCATTGTTAAATTTATTTCTAAATAGTTTATTCTTTTTGATATTATTGTGAATGGTGTTGTTTTCTTAATTTCATTTATGGAGTTTTTGTTGCTGATGTGTAGATATACAATTGATTTTTGCTATGTCCATCTTGTATTCTGCAACTTTGAAAAACTTATTAGTTCTAGCAGATTTTTAAATTAGTTCTTGTGATAATTTTCCAAATACAGTATCATATCATCTGCAAATAAAGACAGATTTCCTTCTTCCTTTCCAATCTGGCTTTAAATTTTTCTCTGCCTCTCTTCCTCTCCTTCCCTCTCCCGACCCTCTTTTTTCCCTTTGTCTCTCACTGTCTATTGTACTGGATAGAATAATACAGTATATTGTTGACTAGAAGTGGAGAAAGTGGCTACCTCTGCCTTTGTCCTTATTTTAAGGGGAAAGCATTCAGTATTTTCATGGTTACATATGATATTGGTCTCTGGGTTTGTCATAGATACCCTTTAACACATTAATTTCCCTTCTACTCCTAGTTTGTTGAGAGTTGTTGTTTTTTAAAATCATGAATGGCTATTGGATTTTGTCAGATGCTTTTCTGCATCCATTAGATGATTATATGGGTTTTGTCCTTTATTCTATTTCTATTAGTAAAATATATAGATGTGTAATAGATGTACAACATTAATTGATTTTTTCAGGTGTCAAACTAATGTTACATTCCTGGGATAAATCCCATTGATTCATGGTGTATAATCCTTTTTATATCTTGCTGAATTTACTTTGCTAATATTTTGTTGAGCATTTTTATGTATGTTAATGAGGGATATTAGCCTGGTAGTTTTCTTTTTGTAGAAGGTCTTCATCTAGCTTTAATATCAAGGCAATACTGGCCTCATAGAATGAGTTGGGAAGTGTTCTCTCATTTTCTGAAAGATGTTGTGAAGTATTGGTGTTATACCTATTTATACGTCTGTGGCAGGAGGTGGGGGCACGTGCATGTATATGTATGATTATTTCTGTCTTTGTTGGCATAAGGTTGTTCATAGTATTCTTTGATAAGTCTTTTTAATTTCAGTTGAGTTGATATTATGTCCCCTTTTTCATTACTGATTTTTTATTCTTTGTCAGTCCAGATAAAGGCTTTTCCATTTTATTAATCTTTTCAACAAGCTGGCTTTTTGTTTCATGGATTTTCTCTAATGTTTTACTGTTTTCTAGTTCATTGATTTTTTTATTTCGTTATTTTATTTCTCTTTATTCTTTCTTTTTCTGCTTGATTTAGATTTAGTTTCTAATTTTTCTAGTTTCTTAACATGAAAGCTTAGCTTATTGATTTGAGCCCTTATATTCTGATATACGCATTTAAAGCTATAGATTTCCCTATAGTGATTTTGCTGTATACCATAAATATTGGCATATTATTTTTCATTTTCATTCCATTCAAAATATGTTCCAACTTCCCTTCTGATTTCCTGTGTGATGTGTGGCTGATTTAGTAGTGTGTTGTTCAACTTCCAAATATTTGAGGGTTTCCAAAATCGCTTTCTGTTGTTATTTCTAATTTAATTCCAAGATAGATAATGTACTTTATATGATTTAGATTTTTTAATTGATCAGGACTTGTTTTATGGCCTACCATAGGTCTCTCCTAGAGAATATTCTAAATGTACTTGAAAATAATGTATATTCTGCCGTCATTGTTAGGAGTGCCCTATGTATGTTGATTGGGTCAAATTAGTTGATACTGTTGTTCAAGACTTCTATATAGTTGCTGATATTCTGTCTAGTTGTTCTATCAATTATGGAGATTGGGATATGGAAATCTCCAACTCTAATTAATTAGTCCTCTGTTTCTTCTTCAATACCGTCTGTTTTTGCTTCATGCATTTTGGGGCTCTCATGTTATCTCCATACATTTATAATTGTTACAGCTTCCTAATACCATTACTGTTTTTCATTGTTAAATATTGCTCTTTTTCAGAATGTTTCTTTTTCTTTCTTTCTTTCTTTTTTTTTTTTTTTTGAGATGGAGTTTTGCTATTGTTGCCCAGGCTGGAGTGCAATGGCATGATCTCGGCTCACCGCAACCTCTGCCTCCCAGGTTCAAGTGATTCTCCTGCCTCAGCCTCCCACGTAGCTGGGATTACAGGCATGTGCCACCATGCCCAGCTAATTTTGTATTTTTAGTAGAGATGGAGTTTCTCCATGTCGTTTAGGCTGGTCTCGAACTCCCGACCTCAGGTGATTTGCCTGCCTTGGCCTCCCAAAGTGCTGGGATTACAGGCGTGAGCCACCACACCTGGCCCAGAATGTTTCTTTTCTTAATGTCTATTTTATCATATATTAACATGACCAGTTCCAGCTGTCTTATGTTTACTGTTGTGTGGCATATATATATATATATTTTTTTTTTTAATTATACTTTAACTTCTAGGGTACATGTGCATAACATGCAGGTTTGTTACATATGTATACATGTGTCATGTTGGTGTGCTGCACCCATTAACTCGTCATTTACATTAGGTATATCTCCTAATGCTATCCCTCCCCCCTCCCACCACCCCATGACAGGCCCTGGTGTGTGATGTTCCCCTTCGTGTGTCCAAATGTTCTCATTGTTCAATTCCGACCTATGAGTGAGAACATGTGATGTTTGGTTTTTTGTGCTTGCAATAGTTTGCTGAGAATGATGGTTTCCAGTTTCATCCATGTCCCTACAAAGGACATGAACTCATCCTTTTTTATGGCTGCATAGTATTCCATGGTTTATACATGCCACATTTTCTTAATCCAGTCTATCATTGATGAGCAATTGGGGTGGTTCCAAGTCTTTGCTATTGTGAATAGTGCCGCAATAAACATGCGTGTGCATGTGTCTTTATAGCAGCATGATTTATAATCCTTTGGGTATATACCCAGTAATGGGATGGCTGGGTCAAATGATATTTCTAGTTGTAGATCCTTGAGGAATCGCCACACTGTCTTCCACAATGGTCGAACTAGTTTACAGTCCCACCAACAGTGTAAAAGTGTTCCTATTTCTCCACATCCTCTCCAGCACCTGTTGTTTCTTGACTTTTTAATGATCGCCATTCTAACTGGTGTGAGATGGTATCTCATTGTGGTTTTGATTTGCATTTCTCTGATGGCCAGTGATGATAAGCATTTTTTCATGTGTCTGTTGGCTGCATAAATGTCTTCTTTTGAGAAGTGTCTGTTCATATCCTTTGCCCACTTTTTGATGGAGTTGTTTGTTTTTTTCTTGTAAGTTTGTTGAGTTCTTTGTAGATTCTGGATATTAGCCCTTTGTCAGATGAGTAGATTGTAAACATTTTCTCCCATTCTGTAGGTTGCCTGTTCATTCTGATGGTAGTTTCTTTTGCTGTGCAGGAGCTCTTTAGTTTAATTAGATCCCATTTGTCAATTTTGGCTTTTGTTGCCATTGCTTTTGGTGTTTTAGACATGAAGTCCTTGCCCATGCCTATGTCCTGAATGGTATTGCCTAGGTCTAAGTTTTCTTCTAGGGTTTTTATGGTTTTAGGTCTAACATTTAAGTCTTTAATCCATCTTGAATTAATTTTTATATAAGGTGTAAGGAAGGGATCCAGTTTCAGCTTTCTACATATGGCTAGCCAGTTTTCCCAGCACCATTTATTAAATAGGGAATCCTTTCCCCATTGCTTGTTTTTCTCAGGTTTGTCAAAGATCAGATGGTTGTAGATGTGTGGTGTTATTTCTGAGGGCTCTGTTCTGTTGCATTGGTCTATATCTCTGTTTTGGTACCAGTACCATGTTGTTTTGGTTACTGTAGCCTTGTAGTATAGTTTGAAGTCAGGTAGCGTGATGCCTCCAGCTTTGTTCTTTTTGCTTAGGATTGTCTTGGCAATGCGGGCTCTTTTTTGTTTCCATATGAACTTTAAAGTAGTTTTTTCCAGTTCTATGAAGAAAGTCATTGGTAGCTTGATGGGGATGGCATTGAATCTATAAATTACCTTGGGCAGTATGGCCATTTTCACGATATTGATTCTTCCTATCCATGAGTATGGAATGTTCTTCCATTTGTTTGTGTTTTCTTTTATTTCGTTGAGCAGTGATTTGTAGTACTCCTTGAAGAGGACCTTCACATCCCTTGTAAGCTGGATTCCTAGGTATTTTATTCTCTTTGAAGGAATTGTGAATGGGAGTTCACTCATGATTTGGCTCTCTATTATTGGTGTATAGGAATGCTTGTGATTTTTGCACATTGATTTTGTATCCTGAGACTTTGCTGAGGTTGCTTAAGGAGATTTTGGGCTGAGACGATGGGGTTTTCTAAATATACAATCATGTCATCTGCAAACAGGGACAATTTGACTTCCTCTTTTCCTAATTGAATACCCTTTATTTCTTTCTCCTGCCTGATTGCCCTGACCAGAACTTCCAACACTATGTTGAATAGGAGTGGTGAGAGAGGGCATCCCTGTCTTGTGCCAGTTTTCAAAGGGAATGCTTCCAGTTTTTGCCCATTCAGTATGATATTGGCTGTGGGTTTGTCATAGATAGCTCTTATTATTTTGAGATACGTCCCATCAATACTTAATTTATTGAGAGTTATTAGTATGAAGGGCTGTTGAATTTTGTCAAAGGCCTTTTCTGCATCTATTGAGATATCATGTGGTTTTTGTCTTTGGTTCTGTTTATATGCTGGATTACATTTATTGATTTGTGTATGTTGAACCAGCCTTGCATCCCAGGGATGAAGCGTGTGGCATATATTTTTCCATTCTTTTTCTTTTAACCAGTTTGTGTCTTTGAATCTGTAATGTGTCTCTTTTAGACAGCATACTAATGGATCTTGCTATTTTATGGAGAGTCTTTGTATTTTGATTGAGGTATTTAGACCATTCACATTTAATATAATTATTGATATGTTTCAATTTACATTTGCCATTTTATAATTTGTTTTATGTATGTCTTCTCTTTTTTGTTCCTGTTTTTCTTTTACCATCTTTTGTGTTAGATAGATATTTTCTAGTATACCATTTTAATTTTTCTATTTTTTACTGTATTTTTTGTGTTGTCTTAGTGTTTGCTCTAGAGATTACAATATGCATTTTACCTTAATCTACTTCAGATTAATAATTCCAGTAAAATGCACAAACTTTTGCTCCAAGACAGCTTCATTTTATCCATTTTCCTTTGTGCTACTATTGTTTTGGGCTTATCATATATAACATTTATAACCCTTATTTATACATGATAAGCCCAAAAATACACTGTTATAACTATAGCTTTATACATACTATGTCTTTAAAAGATGTTAAGAGGAAAAATAAATTTATGGGACCTTCATATTAACCCACATGTTTACCATTTCCTGTGTTTTTCATTTATTACTACAGATTCAAGTTATTGCATAGTGAAATTCCTTTCAGCTTAAAAAATTTCCTTTAATGTCTTATAACATAGATCAGCTAGCAAGGAATTCTCTCAGTCTTTGTTTTTCTGGAAATATCTTTATTTTGCCTTCATTTTGAAGGATATATTTTTTGATATAGAATTCTTAATTAACAGTTTGTATTTTTCTTTCAACACTTTGAATACGTCCTCCCACTTCTAGCCCTCACTGTTTCAGATGACAAGGCAACTGTTAATTGCATCAGTACTCCCTTTCATGTGACAAGACATTTTTCTTTTGCTACTTCAAGATTTTCTCTTTGACTTTCAAGAGTTTGTCTCTAATGTGCTGAGGTATAGATCTCTTTGTATTTATCCTACTTGGGATTCTTTGAGATAATTATACATGAAAAATAATGTTTTTCATCAAATTTAGGAAGTTGTCAGTAATTATCTTTTTCAAATAGTTTTCCTGTCTTTTTCTTTT
This sequence comes from Pan troglodytes, assembly GCF_028858775.2. NCBI lineage: Eukaryota > Metazoa > Chordata > Mammalia > Primates > Hominidae > Pan > Pan troglodytes. Next base: position 60,942,821 of record NC_072406.2, on the reverse strand, counting down.
TTGTCTCCTCCTGTCTGGGACTTGCATTACACATATGTTGGCATGCTTTATGTTGCTTTACAGGTCTCTGAAAGTCTTTTTTTTGCGCTCCAATTTTTAAAATTGTTTTGTGTTCTTCAGGTTCGCTAATTTCGATAACTCTGTCTTTACATTCACCTGTTCTTTATTCTCCTTCCTCAAATCTTCTGCTGAGCTCCTCCAGCAAATTTTTATTTTAGTTATTGAATGTTCAACTCAAGAATTTCCATTTGGTTTTAAATATTTTCTATCTCATTGAAATTATCTATTTATTGATTTATTATTGTCCTATGTCCCTGTAATTCTTCAATCATGTTTCTTTAAGTTTTTTTAAACATATTTACAGTAGCTATTTTGAAAGTCTCTGTTAAATCCAAAATCTGGCAATACTCAAAGAGACAGTTTCAATTGACTTTTTTTTTTTACATATGAGTCACACTTTTCCTTTGTACTTCCCTTTTGTTTTTGGGTTGTTAGGAAGTGGGCATTTTAGATAACATATTTTAAGAACGCTGAATTCTGATTTTCTCACATGATTAATGTTGTTGTTAAATTGTTCATTTGTTTAATAACTTGCCTAGCCTAAATCTGTGAAATCTATCTCCCTCACAGAACATAGCCACTAATATCTGTTATATTTGCCTTTACTCTTGCTCGTACCTTTAAACCTGCCTTCCTAGGGGTCACTCTTGTTTCTGTGTAATTTAGTAATCAGCCAATGATGAGACAGATGTCATATACAAACCATGAGCCCGTAAGCCCTCTATTCTCTGCCCATAGATCTGTGCATGGTTAGGGAAATACTCTCAAAGTTCAGGTTGTTTTCAAGACTGCCTTGGCTTTTACTTTCTGTTGGACCTTTCATATAACCTCTGCACATGCCCTCAGTCTTAGAGTTGGCAAGAATGTGTGGATACTTTGAGCCATCTTTGGTCTCCACTGCACATGCATACAGTCCAAGCCAGGAATATATTTGCCCCAACCTTGACTGCAACCTCAGACTAATTGAGCATTGGCCCTCCCCATTCACTAGCTGCCAGTATTGTCAGTAGTACTGACAATCATAATTGAATAAGCAACTTTGGACTGCATGCGCAAAATTGCTGCTCCCCATGACAATGCCCCACCCTGACAGAACCTGTGTGAGGACTGAGCTTAGAGAAGTGGGATGGGAATTGCCCTAACAAACAGTACAACAGTGCAAAGCAGACTTGTTCTGTTCTTACTCAAAGTTTAGAAGTTTTTCAAGCATAACTACTTTTCTGATTGTTGCATGTCTTTGGTCAATTTCCAAAGTACAGAAATGGTTGTTTATGTCAGTTTTTTCAAGATTTATGGTTGTGTTTTTGGGGGAGAATTTGCTGACTTCATCATTTAGCCATAGCTGGAAGTCCTGCCTTTTACTTCTTTTTTTCAAGTTTCCCATATCCGCTTTCTTATTAGGATATAGGCACGATCTTGCAGGCATTATTGCCATTATCCCTTTGTTCATTAAGCACCACTAGAATTAGGAGGGGAAGGGGAAGTTTAAAGATAGAGCTCTTTGCACGGTGCCTAGAATTATGCCTGGCACATAATATAAGTTTAATACTTGTTTGTTGAATGAATGAATAAATAGCATGGAGATGGGACTAATGGTGGTCAGGTGACCTTCCTGAGGGCTTGAGTAAGTAAGAATATAGAGGGAAAATGAGGTTCAAGAGATACTGGGAAGAAAAGTGGACAACACTTGACAGTACTGGGCAGGGGAGGCACTCAGGTGTCTGGGGTTTCTAGCTGGGTAATGAGATGATTAGTTTTAGTGGTACAAGGTAATCCTGCAGAAGCCAGGGCCCTTCATCATTAAGCTAAACATACACACACACACACACACACACACACACACACACACACAACACACACACTCCTGGCCCGCGAGTTGAAGAAGCTGACCAAGGCTTCATGGGAAGGTAGAACAATGGCAGGCCCAGCTGCTGCTTCACACTGATGAGGTGATTCCACTGATCAGCAGCAATGTATGTCTCCCAAATCCCCCCAAGAATCTCCCCGTGGCACAGACTTATAGGAAAGATACACAAAAGGGAATCCTGGGAAGTGTAATTCAGCCTAGCCAAGTTGCATTACGAAGCAGCTACCAGACCTCATTCTGTAGTTTCTGTTAGGGGAAAACAGTGGAAGATTGGAAGCCATTCTAAGATTCTAAGGGAATGGCTCTAGGAGGGGTAGTGGATGGGCAGAGGGAGAAGAGACCAGAGCAGGGAGAGCTACTAGGCAGGAGACTACCTAAGCAGTCCAAGGGAGAGCTTATGAGAATATAGGCCAAAAAGTGGTGGTAGAAACATAAGAGTCTAAGAAGATGGAATGCACAAGTGGCTGGCAGCATGTGGAAAAGGGGGAGAAAGAAGGTAAGTTGATGCCAGCCTACTGGCTTTAGCAGCGAGGAGGATGGAGACATCCTTGTTGGGAGGGGAATGTAGGTGAAGGGGTAGGTGAAGTGAGGATACTTTGTGCCTTTTCTTACTGACCCTTCCAGCAGGTTCTGCCTTCTTTTCATCCCGTCTCACTGATCCCAGCACCATCCATTCACCCATTCATCCACAATTCATCCATCCACCCATCCACTCATCCACCATCCATCTATCCATCTATCCATCCATCTATTCACCCATTTGCCATCCATCCATTCACCCACCCATCCACCATTTATCCATCCATCTACCCATCCATCCATCCATTTACCCATCCATCCATCCATTTATACATCCACCAGTCATTCATCCACTCATCTCTTTACCATCCATCCATCTACCCACCCATCTACCATCTATCCATCTACCTACAAATCCACCCATTCACCCACCCGTCCATCCACCCACCCATCCACCCACTCATTCACCATTCATCCATTGGCTACTCATCTGCCACTCATTCATTCACCATCCATCCATCCATCTGTATACCTGTGTCCCCTGTCGGCCATCTCTGGACAACAGCTCTGTGAGTGATGAATGACACCTATTGTGTGGCGTCACACAAGCAATAATTCATGGCTCCTTTCTACCCCTTGCCCCCAACCTCGACACAATAGTTGGAGCCTGTCTCCATCTGCAGCTTCAGAAATATGGATGCCCAGGGCAGTAAACTGTCAGTGGCATTCATCTAGAGGCCTGGTTGGCTTCTGGGGAGATCAGCTTCTCAGAGACTGGCCTGGCAGGGATGGCAGCAATGTGTATGCAGGCAGCTTTTCTGATTGTCCTAACCACCCATTCTGGCCCTTCACGCTGGAGCTCTCAGAATGAAGCTAAAGTCCTGGCCATCATGAGAAAGCCTCTCAGACTCCGGCCCTCCCTGATATGTCTTCTGCCCACCCCAATGTACTATTCCAACTTGTTACCTTTTACTTTCAAATCCTGATTCTATGAGTGGCTCTGCTTCCTGAACCCTTTGTCCTGTCCCTTCTGACTTCCCTCCCAGCACTCTGGGTTTTGCATGCCACTCAAGGTCTGGGCTTTGCCTGCCCACTTCGTGGCCTCTTTGTGGTGACCTCAGGTGAGAACTCCTCACTAGTCTCCCACTGTCCTACTAGCGATGACTATAGCCATGGGTCTTGAGCTGGTACTGTTTGCCAGCAGTCATGGCTCTAAAGCTTGGACACACATAACACGTGTAAAGATATATCCCCTCCTCTCTAGGAGATCGTGGTCTGCAAAAGGGCAGGGCTGTGGTGCAGGTGGTACAAGGAGCAGCAAGAAACAGGAGGACCCCGATGCAACCCATGGATTCAGGGCAGGGTCTCAGAGCAGGGAGAATCCCTGTTGGCTCTTGGAGCCTGGGCAGGAGCAGCCCAGTGGGCAGACTCAAGCAGACATTCCTGGAAGAGGACCAGGGCCATACCACAAGCTCTAAGGCCTCCATCCTGCTCACCCCAGTCTCCCTGCACAAGCACCAAGCATGGGACACAGGCACACAGACAGCATGGATGCAGGGCTGGGCTGGAAAGACCCAGACACCCTGAATGTCTCCTTCATGCAGTGTCCCCACAGCTAACATGCCTTTATCGACAGCCACCAGAGAAATGCTGAAGCTGTGCAGGGCAGAGGAAGAAGGAGCAGCCATGTCATTAACCCCTTAACCCCCAAGCCTCTCCAGGATGTTCACCTGCACCTGGCAGCACAGGACCCCTGGGAAATGAGTCTGAAGATGGAGATTTTCCTTCTTCTTTCTTTAATGAAAAGAGAGAGAGAGTAAGGACCTGATGCTACCACCAAACTAAAAATAATAATAAATAACAACATTGAGATCACCTTGCACGGTTTACAACTGTCTTCAATATCCACAGGGGTGATGTCATTTAATTCCTGTAGCCAGCTTGCAAGATATTAATGTTCCCATTTTACAGAGGAGAAAACTGAAGCTCAAAAGTGCAGTCCTTCCATCCTGCTTCCCCAGCCAGGAAGTGGTCTAAGTTTATGTTGTCCAATAGCAGAGCCTAAGACAAGGGCTTGGGTGCAGGTGGTTTATTTGGGAGGTGGTGCCAGGAAGCAGGACTGATGGGGCAAAGAGTGACACCAGGAAGGAGGGAAGGCCAGTATGAGGGGCATAATGAAGGTTGCTGCTGTCCCAAGACTCACTTCCACAGGGACTCTGGGAAGAGTGCAGACTCACCTGCCATAAGCCTGGAAGGGGAGAGGGTGGGGGTTACCCGGCCCCCTTTCTCCATTGGCTGAGGGCAACCCCAGGGGTGTGGACACCCAGCCCTTCTGGACTGCATTTGTTTGCCCAGGGCTCAGGGTCCCTGTGGCTTCAGAGAAAGCCCAGGGCTGAGAGCCTGGAGTGGGAAGCCATCAGTGGGCTCACCTAAGAGGGGACGTTTCACCACAGCTGTGGCTGAACTTAGAGCTGGCCAAGGGGCTGGGACAAGTTACGGAGCACCCAAAGCTGTGCTTCAAGCTATGACCTAAACCCCAGGCATTTTTCTCTTACCAACCTTGGAGGAGTATGAAACTAGTCATGCCTGAGGAGACAGGGAGTCGGGGTCCAGGGAAACACCAGGCCCAGTGCAGAAGTGGGGGTGGGGGCAACAAGAGACAGAGGCCCAGAAACAAGGTGAAGTGCTTCATTCACGGTGGATCCAGAAGGAGCCCAGCCTCCAAGAGCCTCCCATGGGTGCTGGAATTCCCTTGTTCACACTGAGGAAGAGGGAGGGCAGGTACATGAGTCTGCTTGGGCTGCCATGACAAAGCACCTCGGGCCCCAGGGCTTTCACAACACACATGTATTTTTTCCCATTCTGGAGGCTGGAAGTCTAAGATCAATGTGTTAGCAAGCTTCTTTCTCCTCTCTCCTTGGCTTGTAAATATCACCTTCTCCCTGTGTCTTCACACGGTTGGTGTCTGTGTCCTTATCTCCTCTGCTTATAAGAACTCTAGTCATATTGGACTAGGGCCCACCCTAATGACCTCATTTTAACTTAATCACTCATTTTAACTTTGATATTTAAAGGCCCTATCTCCAAATACGGCCACTTTCTGTATGGGGCGGTGGGGGTTAGGCTTCAGCATGAACTGGAGTCGGGGGACACAATTCAGCCCTCTTGCTTTCCTGGGCTCAGAGCTGTCAGCCCTGAGAAGCAGAGAAGAGTCTATTCCAAGGAACAGGCTGGGCAGAGCCTCAGAGAGTGTCTAGACAGATGCCCTGCCAGCCACATTACCCTCCAGGGAGCCAAGCGGAAGCCCAGGCTCACCCACCCCCAGCCACAGAACCAAATAAGGGCTGAGTCAGCGGCTCTTCTTAGAGACCCAGTTTCCTACAATGGTTTCTGTTTCTGCACATCTGGGAGAAATGATTTGACTCTGGGAATGGTTGTGAAATGGGCAAACCACAGTGCAGGCTCACCGCCCTCTGCACCCAGCAGCTTATCCTCTCCTATGGCCCAGCTCTGTGGGGGCAGAGCACTTTTCCCTGTTGGCTAGATGAGGAAGCAGAAGATCTGAAGTTTACTGACTTGCCAAAAGCTCACAGCTAGTTAGTGGCAGACAGGACTCAACCCAGATCTGAGCTGACCCATCTTTAGTGCTCACTCACAGCAGTACCTCTGCTTTTAGGGACATTGATGGCACCTTTTGGCTGCTCCCATCAAATCCGCCACCCAAATCTGAAAGTACCCATTCAGCTACCCATGATACTACTGAGCTACTAGTGCAAACTGGCTTCTCTCAACAGGTGAGCTGGCTGGCAGATAACACTTCCTGCCAGTTATCATAGAAACAAGCGTGGGAGAAAGCAGCATCCTGGTGGAAGAAGGTGAGGGAGAACATAGGGCATAGATGCCCATGGTGTCAACTCTCAGACACCTGCCCCAGAGATTTCCAGGAGTCAGGGCATCCCGCAGCCAGCTTGGCCCAGTATTCAGTTAGGAAAGGCTCTCCCTCCTCCCATGCCCAGCCCTCTGCTCCCTCCTCCTCTTAGCCCCGTGGAATGATCCTGTCTCTATTAACCTGCCCATCTCCTTCTGCAGATGGATGTCAACAGGGATTTTCTTGTGGAAAGTCCACAGGGAAAGCCAGCCCTCCCTCCCTGCTGCTGGCATCATTTTCCCACAAAATGTAAAAACAGTCTAGAGAAAGCCAGGCCTGGGTGTGGATCCAGGTTCTACCACCCGCTTACTCTATGCCCTTACTCAAGTGATATAATCTCTCTGCTTCATTTCCTCATTGTAAAAGTGAGACCACAATAGGCCATATCTCACAAGACTGTAATAAGGATTACATGTCTAACTAAAAGAAGAGAGTTCAAGGAAAGGCACAGGGTAAACCCTGAATAAGTGGGAACTCCCTTCCAGACAAACAATCAGATGCCACTGTTAATCTCTGGCTGAGAATTGTTTCCTTTGGGAATTTTTTGAAAACCAAGTGGTATGATGGAGACTCTGGACACAGGAACCCTACATTTGGAGCTTTCTCCCAGTTTTACTTCTCCAGCATGCAGTCACTGCAAACCTCAGACCTGGGAGTCTCAGAGGAAGGTAGATTGTCTGCAGAAATGAGAGCTGACTGGGGCCATTAAAGGTGGACAGGCCTGGGAAATGATCTCAAAAGTTTCCTAAGGGTTGATAATTTATTCAGTCACACAGCAAACATGAGTTGTGCCAGGCACTGCTCTAGGCACTGGAATACAGCAGGCAACACAATTGGCAAAAACTCTTACCTTCTGGAGCTCATGCTCTTCTCATATCATCCAATGGAAAGGCCTGAGGGAACTGTCCACTGATGTCCTCCGTGTGGGTCACGGACCTCTGGCAGGTGACTCAGGATCTTCCAGGGGTAGATGAAGGAAAAGAATAATCAGCGTTGTGCAGTAGTGATGAAAATGGAAAGACTCTGGCTTCTGGTTTCATCTTTGACATGTGAAAAGCTTAGACATTTTCACTCTCATCCTTACAACAAGGTAAAATCTGTGCAAACTTAAAATCAATGATTTCGCTCTGGCATCTGCAGACACAGCAAATATTAAAGACAGCACAGCTCCTAGCCTGGGTGGTTTTGGGAACACCCCCCAATTTGCAGTTGGTGTTGGAAGTGAGGCTGGTCTTGTGAAGACCTGTGTGCCCTCTAAACTTGGAGTTGGCCAACTCCAGGCAGTGACAGACAACAAACCACAGACCTAAGCAGGATAAAAACAAAAAATATACACATCTTAGGTGTCTCACATTCAAAATGCAGAAAACAAAAGACAGAGAAAATCTTGAAAGAAGCCAGGGGTATGGGGATCACCTTTCCTTTAGAAGAACAAGGATAGGAATTATATCAGACTTCACAACAGAAGTCATGCAAGCAAGTGGAGAGTGAAGGGAAATATTTCAACTGTTGAAATAAAAATATGTTGAATAGTTTGTACATTAAAAGTGCTGCAATAAAACTCCCTACCAACATAGGATTGCATAACTACTGGAATTTTTCTTCAAAAGTGAAGGCTAATAGAAAGGAATGAAATAATGTCTTTTGCAGCAACTTGGATGGAGCTGGAGGCCATTATTCTAAGTGAAGTAACTCAGGAATGGAAAAGCAAATATCATATGTTCTCACTTGTAAGTGGGAGCTAAGTTATGAGGATGCAAAGGCGTAAGAATTATATAATGGACTTTGAGGACTCGTGGGGAAGGTTGGGAGGAGGTTGAGGGACCAAAGACTACATATTGGGTACAGTGTACACTGCTCGAGTGACAGGTGCACTGAAATCTCAGAATTCCCCACTATAGAATTCATCCATGTAACCAAAACCACCTGTACCCCAAAAGTATTGAAATAGAAAAATAATTTTCATTGTAAAAAAAAGTGAGACTAAATAAAGACTTTCCCAGACAAACAAAAACCAAGAGTATTCATTGCTTGTCCTACAAAAAATGTTAAAAGAGAGAAGGAAAATGATGGGTGAGAAACTCAGATCTACATAAAGAAAGAGCATCAGAGAAGGAATAAATGAAAGTAAAACAAAGTCTTCATTTTTCTCATGCTTAATGGATCTAACTGTTTGTCCAAGTAACAATAGCAACAATATGTAGGGTGATTATAACACGTAGATAACCAAAGTGAATGTCAGTAATATTATAAGGAACAGGATGGAGGAACTGGGAATACTGATATAAGGAAACTGTACTATTTTTTAAGTAGTAGTGTTATTTGAGAGTGGACTCAGATTAGCTGTAAATATATATTGCAAAATCTACTGCAACAAGAATATATTTTTAAGAAGTATAATTGATATCCCAAGGAGAAATATATCATTTTAATTGGCTTATAACTATTAAAGAAGTTAAATAAATGACAATTTTCCAACAAAGTAAGCACTAGTTCTCAAATGGTTTCACTGGTGTATTCTACCAAACACTTAAGGAAGAAATTAGATAAATTCTCTACAGTATCTTCCAGAATATAAAAATGGAGGGAACAGTTTCTAACTCATTCTGTGAGGCTAACAGCACCCTAATACCCAAACCAGATAAAGACAAGAAAGAAAAGCTACGCATCAGTATCTTTTATGAATATAGATGTAAAAGTCCTTAATGAAATATTAGCAAATTGAATCCAATAATGTATAAAAAGAATTATATACCACAACCAAGTGGAGTTTATTCCAGATATGGAAGGCTGATTGAACACTGAAAAAACTATTATGTGGTAGTTAATATGTGATAAACAATGTGGTAACCCACCACATCAACAGGCTAAAGAAGAAAAATCATATGATCATATGAATTAATGCAGAAAAAACATTTGACAAAATCCAACACTCATTCATGATAAAAACTTTTAGCAAACTAGAAATAGAGGTAACTTCCTCAACTTGATAAAGGACATCCACAAAAACCCTACAGCAAAATGTATACTTAATTGTGAGAAACTAGATGTTCTCCCACTATGTTGGGAACAAGGCAATTCACCACACTTATTCAACATTGTACTGGAAGTCCTAGCAAATGCAGTAAGACAAGAGAAGGAAGCCATATATATACAGAATGGAGGAAGAAATAAAATTGACTTTTTTCACAGAAGACAGGATTGTCTATGCAGAAAATTCCATAAAATTGATGGAAAAAACTCTTGCAACTTATAAGTGATTATAGCAAGTCACAGGATATAAGCTTAATATCCAAAAGTCAATGCCTTTTTTATACCAACAATGAACAGCTGGAATTTGAAAATAAAAGCACGATACCATTTACATTAGCCTAAAAATGAAATACCTATAAATCTAACAGAATATGTGCATAATCTTTATGCAGAAAAGTATAAAACTCTTGATTAATGAAATCTAAGAAAATCGAAATAAATGGAGAGATGTTCCACTGTCATGGATTAGAAGACTCAATATTGTTAAGATGTCATTTCTGGGCTGGGCACTGTGGCTCATTCCTGTAATCCCAGCGCTTTGGGAGGCTGAGGTGGGTGGATCACCAAGTCAAGAGATCGAGAACATCCCGGCCAACATGGTGAAACCCCATCTCTATTAAAAATACAAAAATTAGCCGAGCGAGGTGGCGGGGGCCTGTAGTCCCAGCTACTCAGGAGGCTGAGGCAGGAGAATCACTTGAACCAGGGAGGTGGAGGTTGCAGTGAGCTGAGATAGCGCCACTGCACTCCAGCCTGGCGACAGAGCAAGACTCCGTCTGAAAAAGAAAAAAAAGTCACTTCTTTCTAACTTGGTATATAGACTCAGTACAATCCCAATCAAACTCCTAGCAAGCTATTTTTTGCTTTTCCATACACCAGCAGTGAACAATTGAAAGTTGAAATTAATATTTTTAAAATCTGTCATTTAAAATAGCACCAAAAGAATGAAATATTTAGTTATAAAATTAACAAAACAGGCATAGGATCTATTGCAGAAAACCACAAAACATTGATGGAAAAAAATCAGAGATTGAAATAAATGGAGAGCTGTTCTGTGTTTGCGGATTGGAAGACTCCATATTATTTAAATGTCAATTGTTCCCAAATTGATCTATATAGATTCAGTGAATTCTCAATCAAAATCCTAGCAAGCTATTTTATAGGTATTGGCACACTGATTCTAAAATTCATATGGAAAGGCAAAACATCTAGAATAACCAACACAGAAATGAAGGAAGCATGCAACCTAAATTCAAGACTTACTCTAAAATAAACATGTAAACAAAACATGGTGATATGAGCAAAACGATAGACACGTGGATGAATGGAATCAAATAGAGAAATAGAAATAGACCCACACAAATGTAGCTAACTGACCTTTGATGAGAAGCCAAGGTAATTCAATGGAGAAAGGATAGGCCTTACACTTTTTACAAAAATCAACTCAAAATGGATGGTAGAACTAAATACAAAAATACAAAATATGAAGTTTCTAGAAGAAAACAGGAAAAAATCTAGAAAACCTTGGGATTGACACCCATGGAGAGGGCAGGAAGCAGGAGTGAGCAAAAGGCGAAATCAGACTGCAATGCAGGCACAACAGCAGACTCAGTAGACTCCATACTTAGCTCTGAGGGTTAGCTGGGCTTTCCAGGCTGTCCTAAGTTGGGGCAAGAAGACCAGGCCTCTATGCCCCCATAATGACCAGCCATTGGTGGTGGCTGCCCCTAGGAAGGTAGTGTGTCTCTGAGAAATTCCCAGTGGAGGCAAAGGCTGAAAGGGCTGGGTGTTAGCAGCTGGGAGCTAGTCCTGGGCCATCTGGGAAGCACAACAGAGCCCATTCCAGGTGTTTCTAGATTTTTACTGTTACACATAATGCTGTGAATGCACCTTTCCCTGCAAGATAAACTCCAAGGAGCAGACACATTGGTCAGAGTTGTGCACTGTGTTCTTCCCTTAGTCACAGCAGTGGCCACCACTGCACCTTGAGGGTGGTGGCCTCTCTCAGCTCGGACTCCCCAGGTTGATGGATGGGAAGGCAAGCTTTGCTCCTCTTACTGCAAGATATGTCACTGTGGCCCCATGTCCTATGTGCACCAAAGATGATGACTCCAAGGGGCCACCTGGGGAATGGGAAGGTGTTTAGGTCCATTTTGTGATGAAATCCTATTGGTTTAATATACTTTGACTATATTGTCAAGGCCATGACTCAATAACTTGCAAAAAGTTCATATGCTTTAAATTTGCTAACAGGAGTCACCACCAGGCGGAATCAAATGCCTTGAAAGCAGATTTCTGGACCTATGGAGTGGTTTGGACCCTCAAGGTGGTAGGGTAGAGCCAACAGAACTGGCAGTCAACTCCATCATACAAGCAGCATATGGTGGACATCTGTGCCCACATCCTTGCTATGGAAACAGACAGGAGCCACCTGGTGTTACTCAACCCAGCAGACTTAGCCATCTGCTAGCCAGTGACCTTGCACACACTGGCTCTGAGCCTCACTTTTCTCTTAAAATAAGAATTAACAAGACATCTTTGGGTGGCCATATGTGTGAATCAAGATACTGGGGCCTGGTGTGTGGTAGGTGCCTGGTAGATGCTCAGCAAATGGTAACTGCTAAAACAAGGACTGTAACATCTGCACTAATGGTAGACCTGCCACCAGGCACAGCATGCTCCTGGCCACATCAGGGCTGGTTCTGAGACTGCGTGAGTGCAGAACTGGAAGGCAGGGCCATTCTGAACAGAGGGTGGCCAGTCAGACACCCTGAGGACTCCCAAGATAGACTCACTCACCCACTGCAAGGAAGAGAAGGAGGCCAGATGTCTGTCCCTGTGATGCCAGCTGTGGCCATTGCCCTCCTTTCTTTGAGTCTCAGAGCACTGTGTTAATACGTTTTACTTGGGACTGATACTTCAAGCAACTCTTGTGCAGGGTAAGGAACCAAAGTATAGATAGTACCTTTCTACAAATCACAAAGATGCCCCTTCCTCTGGGCTAAGCCAGCCTCACACCAGACCCCATAGCTTGTCCAATAGAGCACCTGGTGGCCTGAATGAAGTGCCCACACACCTCAGCCAGCCACACCAGAGGCCGGGCCCAAAGTGACCCTCATCCAGGGGCCCTGAGAATGCATGCCTCACATTATCAGTTGGGATCTTTCATAAAGCCCTTGGAATATCAGAAGAGACTGAAATTCGAAACTAAAACTTGACCAGAAGAGCAAGATGCTGTGGGCATGAGCCAAGCTTCCCAGTGGCCTGCCCTGTGCAGCCCTGTGTCCCTACTCAGTGTGGAGTGCCGGCTCTCTCCCAAACCCTGCCCTGGCTGCTAGCCCAGATGGGAATGGGACAGGCCCTGCCCACCATGCCTTGAACCTAGAGTGAGTACAGACATCCTTGGACACCTGTCTTGCCCTCTCTGATTCTCCAATACAAGCTGGGTGTCCAACAGTTCAATTCAATTCAATTCATTTCAATTGTGACATTAGCTCTCCAGAGCTAGTGCAGACCACACTGGTTAGGGCTCCGTCCCACAAGACCTCCCCGACTTCAGATGCAAATGGGTACCCAGGCCATCCACACTCCGTCCTACTTGGCTATGCATTAATAGATTCCCGCAACCCCTCCTCAGGTTTGATAATTCACTAGAATGACTCACAAAACTCAGGAAAACACTACTGACATTTGCAGGTTAATGACAAAGAACGCAACTCAGGACAGCCTGCTGCAGGAAATGCGTAGGGCCAGGGAAGAGGGAGGGGCATGGAGCTTCCATGCACTCTTCATGCACAACCCGCTCCCAGAACCTCCATGTGTTCACCAACCCGGAAGCTCCCTGAACCCCATCATTTAGGGGTTTTTATGGAGGCTTCGTTACGTGGGCATGATTAATCAAATCATTGGTCATTGGTGATTGGACTTAATCTCCAGTTCCTCTCTCCTTCCTGGAGGTCAAGGATAGGGCTGAAACTTGTAACCCTCTAATCACATGGCTGGTTCACCCCCCATGCCCAGCCAGTTCCCACTCTCCCACAGTCACCTCCTTAACCTTGCCTCAGGTGCCTTTGAAAGGGGCTTTCTCTGAATAACCAAAAATGCTCCCCTCACTTCTGTCACTCAGGAAATTCCCAGGGTTTTAGGAGCTCTGTGCCTGGTACAAATATCAAATATCTAGTTCCCATCGTACCACACCCTCCACATGAGTGTCCTGGGGACAGGCGGCTCTGTCTCCTGGGAGGGCACCTTCCACAGGGCTGGATATTGGGCTTCATGCAGAGTTCGTTATTAGCAAATGCACATGGAGGGAAAGGGTTGAATATCTGCCAGGATATTCAGGAAGTTCCGAATGTGCCATGGGTTTGGAACAGTGGCCAGAGCTTCAATTCTGAAGGCAAATGCTTAACAAATATCAATGTAGCACCTCCTAGCAGCCACCATTAACAGCTTACTGGATTTCAGCACCATCTAGAAGCTCCATCTGTTTTTCACAAGTTTTCACAAAGACACTGAGGGGTAGATGTCCTTGGTCCTGATGAGGTCCCCAAGATTAAGACCCTGGGGACATCAGAATTCACAATTCACACTCAGCATGTTTCTTGACAACACCTCTCTAGTTTCCATGCCGGGCTCCTGGTCTGGAATCAGGACAAGAAAAAGACAAAATCAAGAAAGCCCCCTGGGTGAGTCTCTCTTATAATTGGCTCTGATTTAGGGGTGGGATAGGGTTAGTGTAAGAAACCAGCATAATATCAAGGCTTCAAATAGTATGCTAGTATCCATGCTGCTGGGCCAAAAATGGGGTTGATGGGACCACATGTCTCTCATGGAGACTTTTACAGTCAGTCTACCAAAGAAGGGACATGGCTGCTTTTGAGAACTGGATGTTGATTTGCCCAGGTCTCTCTTGGGACTAGATATGCTGGTGGTGAGCTGAGCATTTGGGGAAGCACTTTCTGTTCTAGGTGACAACAGTGTCACAGGGCTAAGTCCTGTGCACATATAAACACACTCCTTTGCTAGGGTCCTGGGATGGCTGGGTGTGGATATGTGTGGAGCAGAGATCATCCCTGGAAGCATGGAAGCTGAGGCACATTCAGATCTTCCCTCCTCTGAGTTTGACCTGACCCAGAAGGAAAGCCCAGCAAAGCAGGTGTGTGTGTGTGTGTGTGTGTGTGTGTGTGTGTGTGTGTGTGTGTGTACATGTGGCAGGAAGGCCCTTCCTTTGCAAAAAGGGGCAATGTGAGCACGGTCTGGTCTATCTCCTGCTAGAATCAGACATCCTTAAACGGAAGAAAAGTGTTTCAGGGTGAAAATGCAAAATAACGGCACTGGAAGGCATGGCTCTTCACTTGAGTGTATTGCAAATATCAAGCACATGTTTTTAAAGCTGGTCATGAACTGCAATGCAGCATAATGGGGCAGCCTTATGCATGATTAGGGTGGAAGTCCTAGAGCACCTTACAGACCTGAATTCAAATCATCACCCCTCCCAAACTCTCTGTGGGACTCCAGCCCCTCAGCTAGACAAGGGGGTCACGATCACATCTAACTCTGAGAGCTGTTTGAGCTAAGATACTTATAAGAGTTCCCTGGCACACAGTCTCTGTTCCATAAATGTGATTTGATAAACAACATAAATATTCATCCCTGCTGTTAAGGGATGAGTCAAGGGAAGGGAGCTCATGATCTGGGACTTCCTCTATGACCTCACTATGAGGTAGGTATTGTTGTCCCTATTTTCCATATGAGGAAGCAGAGGCTCAGAGAAGACAAGAGACTGGCCCAAGTTCATGGAGCCAGTGAACTGGCAGTGAAGGATTTACACTCAGGTCTCCTGGGCCCCAAAATCTAAGTACTCCACATGACTCTTCAGACCTCCATGGAGTGACTCTTTCTAAAAAGCTTTATGCCAACAGACACCAGAGGAGGAAGGTGGTCACCAGGCATCACTGTCCACCTTACATAGGTCTGCCGTCTGCTCTTCCCTCATCTCTGTAGCTTGGGTTTCCCTATCTAGAGGATCACCATGATTTTCAGAGAAGCTATAACTGTTGTTAGGACTGGAACTTGCCCTTAGGGTTGGAATGTGGTGGAATCACTTCACTCTTACTGAGCTGATCTCCAACCTGTGCTGCTTTCCTCGTGGCATGAGAACTTATCTTTCTTGGAGTTGGCTCAAAATAATAGCTGTCTTCTGGTTAACCCAATCATGTTCTCTTACACCTGAAATATGCCATGGAAGTTATCTAATCCAATGCCTGCAATTTCCAAAAGAGAAAACAGATGTATTGAAGGAAAGGGACTTGGGCTGGATGGGGCCCAAAACATTGGGATGGGAGACCAGGAGTGTAAAGCCTACATATTCCTGGAAAATGACCTGAACAGGTTCTCTCTCTTTCTCTCTCTCTCTCTCTTCTTTTGGAGACAGAGTCTCGCTCTGTTGCCCAGGCTAAAGTGCAGTGATGCAATCTTGGCTCATGGCACCTCTGCCTCCCGAGTTCAAGCAATTCTCCTGCCTTAGCCTCCTGAGTAGCTGGGATTACAAGCACACCCACCGCGTCCAGCTAGTTTTTTTGTATTTTTAGCAGAGACAGGGTTTCACCATGTTGGTCAGAGTAGTCTCAAACTCCTGACCTCAGGTGATCCGCACTGCCTCAGCCTCCCAACGTGCTGGGATTACAGGCATGAGCCATTGCGCCCGGCCTAGGCCCTCTCTTTTGATGATCTCAACAATCCTTGCCAGATGGTGTTCGTGTCCCCATTTTAAAGAAGAGAAAAAAAGAGACATGGACAGATTAACTGATTCATCAAGGGTCAAGCCAAGCTCATCAGTGGCCAAGCAGGCATGGGAAGCCAAGTGTGACTGCAGAGGCTGATTCAAGAAGAGTAACTAAAAAATACACTCACCCAGCCCGATTTTAAGGAATTTAGTTTCACATGGCGAACAAAGTAATTTCAAGCACTAGTAATTTCAGGAAGTCATATTTTGTCACCAATTTGAATTTCTCTTGAGAGGAAATGTGAGAACTAATGAGTCACAGTGACCCCCTGTGCCAATTGCTATTTCAGGATGTGCTCCCCAAAACATTCTCAGTGCAGCAGCTTCCATGCCAACCCCAGACCTGCCCTGGAGATCGGACATGGGCTCCTCTAACCAGGAGCTTGGTGAGGGGTCCAGGGTTCTTTAGCATCCAGGTCACCCTTTTACTTCAAAGGGCTTTGAGGGATAGAGGTGTTCCCTGACCTGGACAATCTGGGTGCCTGATGTACTGTCTGTCCTGCAGCCCACATTGTTGCATTTGGAGAGAAGTGATCACTCAGTTTTCATGGCCACTTCCAATCCAACCTTCAACTGAGGCACCATTGCAAGTATGCCTTAGATGACAATCATTCACTCAACAGATAACTAAGTGGATTAAAGCCCCTGGAGACACAGAGCCATAAGAAGGATGAAATCTTTTCTCAGCAAAGACAGTAAGAAAGCTAAAATACACAGAGCTAGAATCAAAACCGTGACCATGCAGCCCTCCCTCACATTGCCAGTCAGACCCAGGCTGCCCTGGCCAGTGCTGGCTGACCAGCTGGGCAGCAGAGAACAGTGGGCACTTCCTAGGTCACTTGAACCAGGGACTGTCAGCCTTCAACCATGGCAGGCTGGTTAAAGGCAGGAGGGTAATGCCAAGCTCCTCACTGGAGAACAAGATAGGACTGTCTCCAGAGCTGATGGCTATGTCCGCAGGCTGGCAGTCCCTGGCATGGCTCACAGAGGCACATTTTGAAAGTAGCCACCCTAGGACCAGAGGCTTTTGATCTTTTAAAGAACTGAAAAATTAACTAGATTGTATTATTGACCAGAGTAAAATATTCTGAGAATAAGCATTGAGCATGGGGAGGCAGGGAGTTGTGTCTGCCCAGTGGGTGATGAGGAGCCTGCCTGCATGTTTCCCTCTCCCACTACTTTAGTGGCTCTTAAGAGCAGGAGACCTGCTTCTCCAGTTATCTGTTTAATAACCAGTGTAAAGGCAGCCATATGCCTATATTTGGTAGAGGGCCAAATAGGTAACAAGTATCATGCTACATGCTTTAAATTCTTGATCTCATTTAATCTCCAAAACACCCCTTGCAGGTGACTATTACTACCCTCATTTTATAGCTGTGGTAACAGAGGCACAAAGAGATAAAGTGGCTAGTCTGATCCACTCAGCCAGTATATGATGGTCAGATTTTGATCCCAGGGCTGTCTAATTCCAAAACCCAAGTTCCAAACACAAAGAAATGGTAAGTGTTTGAGGTGATGAATATGCTAATTACCCTGATTTGATCATGAAACATTGTATACATGTATTGAAATATCACACTGTACCCCATAAACATATACAATTATGTGTTAATTAAAAATAATAATAAAAGCAAAAAGAGGGTGCTCAACCTCATTAGTAATCAAGAAAATGCAAATTTAAAAACTCAAACCCAACCAAACAAAAGAAGATGTAATCCCCAAGGCAACCACTAAGAAAATAACCCAAAAATATACAGTAAAAGAAAAAAAGGTCTTAAAAGGGTATGACAGAAAATGTCTTTTTATCACAACAGAAGGCAGTAGTTGAGGAACAAAAAAAGATACATCACACATAGAAAACAAGCAGCAAAATAACAAAAGTAAGTCCTTCCTTAACAGCAGTTACATTAAATGCAAATGGACTAAACTCTCCAATTTAAAGGCAGAGACAAGCAAGATGGATTTTTAAAAAGCCACATGATCCAACAATATGCTGTCTAGGAAGACTTTAGATTCAAAGACACAAATAGGTTGAATGTGATAGAAAAAAATACTCCATGGAAAGAATAACCAAAGGAGAGGAGGAGGGGCTACACTAAAATCAAACAAAAGAGACTTTAGGACAGAAATTATTACAAAGGAGAAAGAAGGATAATATATATTAGTAAAAGCATTAATCTTTCAAGAAGATATAACGATATAAACATATATTCACCTAGCTAGAGCACCAAAGTCCATGAAGCAAAACCAGAAAGACTTAGAGAGAAATAAATGGTGCAACTATAATAACTGGAAACTTCAGTATCTCAATTCCAATAACAGAATAACTAGACGAAAGACCAGCAATGAAATAAGACTTCAACAACGTTATAAATCAACTAAACCTTTTTTCTACAGCCACCACTGCATGCCCCAACATGCCCTGAGTTTGAAGGCTGAGGCCACCCAGGGTCAAATGTAATATCTAGGGATGAATAGATTTTAGATGGAGGATACTAGGATAAACAATAGTGTGATTTATACTTTTAACAAATCTGGCATATCTAAATCCTCCACCATTTGGAGTACACAATAGGTACCATTTACTTAAATTATTTTCTGAATAAGAATCCAACTTAAAGTATTCAGTGTGTAATTGAATAAATATTATAATATGAATTTGCATAGGAAGCTGAGTAAATAAGATTATAAATGATCTGAAAAGTATTATTATCAAAATGACAGAGATGACAACATGTTTACATGAGGCAAGTTTAAACCAACCAAAATAAATGAGGCAAAAATGTAAAAATAAGGACAACTTCTTGCAAAAAATAAAGAAATATAAAGCTGTAATGGAGATGTACATGCCTTTAAAAAGATAACTTACTAAAAATGCAAGTATAATGTACTTTCATATACAATGAAAGAGTCTTAAACAAAGGTATGTAGGAAGAGCCTGGATGGCCATGCACAGGCAGTCATGTATTGGGCTTTCTGGAAAGAGCAGTCATCAGTTGCGAGTAACACACCAAGCTTGCTAGAGTGCTCTGCACATCCTGCTCTTCACCTCTTGATGTGGGCCTCCCACTTTTGTGAAGTGACAGTGAAGGCCATGATGTTTGTAACTGGCAGCCTGAACTCCTCCCTCTGAGGAAGGTAAAGCAGCAAGGCCTTGGAGCCTGGGCTTCAAGTCCCAGTGCACTGGTGAATTTGGCCAGAGAGTGGGGAGACGTCTTGTCATGGATGTTGAAATTAATGTGAAACTCCGACCTAAATGTTGTCTATGGGCAGAGGGGTGGCTCCCTACTCCACACCCTATGTACTTTGTTCACTACCTCTGTGAGAGAACTAACATTTCCTCTCTCCACCCACAGCCTATGGGCCAGTTCATCTCCCCATGCTGGATTTCAGCTCATACCCCAGCATGGCTCCTGAGCAGTACAAGGTGGTATAGTCAGAGCTTTGGGAGGCTGGGAACTGAGCAGAAGAGCTGGATAGTCTAGGCAAGGAATGATCAAGGCCCCAACTGAAGCAAAGTGGAAATGATTTCCATGGCCAGGTGAAAACAACCCTGTGGCATTGCACAGTGGGAATCCATGAAGATAAGGAGCCAGAAGATATGAGTGTGACTCCTGGCTCCGTCACTCTTGATCTGAGTGACTCGACAAAGTCCCTTAACATCTCTGAGCCTGCTTCTCCATCCAACCAATGGATATGATAATGTCTGCCCTACCTATCTGAGATGGGAAGACAGTGTATGAAAAACACTTAAGAAACTGTCAAAACTTTAAAAAAAAAAAAAACATGTGCAAGTGTGTGTACAAACATACAGCTCTGTGGCTCAGGATGAGCAAGGATCAACTGTGCTCCAACCCAATAAACTCTGTGAGGAACTGTATTGATTCATTCTTTCCCAAGACTTTGGCCCAGAAAGCTCTATTTTCACAGCTTGAAGTAAATCTATTTTCTTACTGATCAAAGGTAATACACTAAAGTGTATCACACATTAGAATAGTTTGCTCATTAGCTTTCCAGGTTGTTTGCAAATCAAATTATTTGGTGTTCTTTTGTTTTTGAGGTATTTGAGTTCCTGGTATATAATGGATATTAATCCCTTGTCAGATACATAGTTTGCAAATATTTTTTCCACTCTGCAGCTTGTCTATTCATTCTTTGGGTTGTTTCCTTCGCTTTGCAGAAGCTTTTTAGTCTGATGTAATCTTATTTGTCTATTTTTTCTTCTGCTGCCTTTGTGTTTGAGGTCTTCTTCATAAAATCTTTGCTCAGACCAATGTCCTGAAGCATTTTCCCGATGTTTTCTTTTGGTAGTTTTATAATTTTAGGTCTTACATTTAAGTCTTTAATCCATTTTGTGTTGATTTTAGTATACAGTATGAGAGAAGTCTAGTTTCATTTATCTGCACATAGATCACATAGATATCCAGTGTCCCCCAACATCATTTATTGAAGAGAGTGTCCTTCCCCCAATGTATGCTTTTGTGCCTTTGTCAAAAATCAGTTGGCTGTAAATCTGTGGATTTATTTCTGTGCTCTCTATTCTCTGCCATTGGTCTATGTGTTTGTTTTTATGCCAGTATCATGCTGTTTGGTTTCCAACACTTTGAGTTTATTTTTAAGTTCAGTAGTGTGATGTCTCCAGCTTTATTCTTCATGCTCAGTATTCCTTTGACTACTTGGGGTCTTTTGTAATTCCATACAATTTTGGGCTCATTTTTTCCATTTCTATGAAGAATGTCATTGGTATTTTACAGAGATTTCACTGAAACTGCAGAGAGTTTTTGGTAAGATTGCCATTTTCACAATATTAATTATTTCAATTCATGACTATGTGATGCCTTTCTATTTTTGTGTGTTCTTTTCAATTTATTTCATTAGTGTTTCATAGTTTTCCTTGTAGAGATCTTTCACCACCTTGGTTAAACTTATTCCTGGGTATTTTTTTGTAGCTGTTGTAAACAGGATTGCTTTCTTCATATCTTTTTCCACTAGTTTGTTTTTGGTGTATACAAATGCTATAGGCTTTTGTATGCTGATTTTGTACCTTACAAATTTACTGAATTTGTTTATTAGTTCTAAGAGTTTTTGGTGGGGCTTTTAGGGTCTTCTAGATATAAGATCATGTCATTTGCAAAGAGGAACAATTTGACTTTCTCCTTTGCAACCTGGATGTTCTTTACATCTTTCTCAATTTATTCCTAATTGCTCAGGCTAGGTCTTCCAGTACTACGTTAAATAACAGTGGTGAGAATGGGCATCCTTGTCTTGTTCCAGATCCTAGAGGAAAAGCTTTCAACTTTTCCCTATTCAGTATGATGTAGGCTGTGGTTTGTCATATATGGCCTTCATTGTGTTGAGGTACATTCCTTTTGTACCTAACTTGTTGAGAATTTTTTATCATGAAGGGATGTTGAATTTTATCAAATGTTTTTTATACATCTATTGAGATGATCACATGGCTTTTGTGCCTCATTATGTTGATCTAATGTATCAAATTTATTGATTTGCATATGTTGAACCACACTTGCATCCCTGGGATAAATCCCACTTGATCATGGTGAATGATCTTTTTAACATGCTGCTGGATTTGGTTTGCTAGTATTTTGTTGAGAATTTTTGCATCTATTTTCATCAGAGATAATGACCTGTAGTTTTGTTGTTGTTATTGTGTCCTTATCTGGTTTGGGCATCAGGGTATAGCTAGGCTCATGGAATGAATTTGGGAGAATTCCCTCCTCTTGTATTTTCTGGAATAGTTTAAGAAAAAAATTGTACTATTTCTTATTTAAATGTTTGGTAGAATTCTGCATTAGGTCCTGGGCTTTTCTTTGATGGGAGACATTTAATTACAGATTCAATTTCATTATTCATAATTGGTCTGTTCACGTTTTCCATTTCTTCTCAGTTAAATCTTGGTAGGTTGTATATGTCCAGAAATTTACTTATTTCCATTAGGTTTGAAAATAATTTATTTATTTTCATTTGTTGGTATATAGTTGTACACATTAATCTCTAATGATCATTTGTATTTAGGTGGTTTCAGTTGTAATGTCTCCTCTTTTGTTTCTGATTGTATTTATTTGAGTCTTATTTCTTTTTCTCATACTTGGTCTAGCTAATGGTTTGTCCATTTTGTTTATTTTTTCAAAAAACCAACTTTTCATTTTGTTGATATTTTGTATTTTTGCCTCAGTTGCACTTATTTCTGCTCTGATATTTATTATTTATTTTCTTCTACTAATTTGGGGTTTGGTTTGTTCTTGCTTTTCTAGATTCTTGAGAGGCATTACTAGGTTTATTTGAAATCTTTCTACTTTTTTGATGTAGCATTTTTTGCTATAAACTTTTCTCTCAATATTGTTTTTGCTGTGTCACAAAGATTTTTATATGTTGTACTTCTGTTTTCATTTGTTACAAGAAAGTTTTTTAAATGTCTTTATCAATCCCTTGGTTGGTCAAGAGCATGGTGTTTAATTTTCATGTGTTTGTATGATTTTGAAAGCTCCTCTTATAATTGATTTCTAGCTTTATTCTAATGTGATCAGAAAAGATACTTGAAATAATTTCAATTATTTCACATTGTTGAGACTTGTTTTATGTCCTAAAATGTGGTATATCCTGGACAATATTCCACGTGCTGATGAAAAGAATGTATATTCTGGAGCTTTAGGATGAAGTGTACTGTAAATGTTTGTTAGGTCCATTTGTTCTAAAGTGCAGTTTAAGTTCAATGTCTCTTTGTTAATTTTCTGTCTAAATTATCTGTCTAACACTGAGACTGAAGTATTGAAGTTCACAATTATCATTGTATTTGGGGTCTATGTCTCTCTTTAGCTTTAATAATATTTGCTTTGTATATCTGAGTGGTCCAGTGTTGAGTGCACAGGGGATCATATCTTAATTTAGGACACTCTAGTTTGGACTAATACCAACTTAGTATCAATAGTATTACAAAAACTTTTTTTCTATATATCTCTGTTCCCCCCTGCCAAATTTATGTTATTACTACCAGTTACATCTGTATACATTGTGGGCCTATTAATGCAGATTTATAATTGTTGTTTTACATAGTTGTCTTTTAAATAACATGAGAAAAAGTGAAGTTGCAAAAAAATTAATAATTACATATTTGCCTATACGGTCATCTTAAGTACTATTTTTAATTTCTTCATGTGAATTTCAGTTACCCTCTAGTGTCTTTTCATTTAGCCTGAAGGACTCACTTTAATAGATCTTGTAGGTTAGGTCTGCTAGCAATTAACTGTCTCCATTTTTGTTTATCTAGAAATGACTTGATTGCTGTTTTACATTTAAAGAATAGTTTTGCCAGATGTTGAATTCAGTTGACAGGTTTTTGTTTCAGCATTTTGAATACATCACTCCACTGCCTCTGGCCTCCCTAGTTTCTGATAAGAAATTAGCTGCTAATCTTACTGAGGATCTTTTGTGTATGACAAGTCATTTATCTGCTTTTGGGATTCTCTCCCTGACACTGGCTTTTGACAATTTGATTATAATGTGACTTAGTACAGATCTCTGAATTTATTCTATGTGGGATTCATTGAGGTTGTGATATATACAGTCATGTCTTTCATCAAATTTGGAAAGTGGCCATTATTCCTTGAAATATTCTTCTTCTCCTTTTCCTCTTTTCTTTCTTGGACTTCCTCTATGCATATGTAGGAAAATCTAGGAGACATTGCAGGTTCAATTCCAGACCATCACAATAAAGTGAATGTCACAAAAAGAAAGCCACATATATGTTTGGTTTCCCGGTGCAAATGGAAGTTACCTTTTCACTATATTGTAGTCCATTAAGCATAAAATGTATATAATTTAATTTAAAAAGACTTTATTGCCAAAAAATGTTGACACCAAGACACTAAGTGAGCACATACTACTGGAAAATTGGCACTGATAGACTCACTTGACACAGCATTGCCACAGATTTTTAACTTGTAAAAAATGCAATATCTGCCAAGTGGAATAAAGTGAAGCACAATAAAGCAGAGCTCAATAAAACAGGGTGTTCTTGTACTTGACAATATCCCACAGGCATCTTAGGCTTTGTTCATCTTCTTCATTCTTTTTTTTTTTTCTGTTCCCCAGACTGAATAATTTCATTTGACCTTCTTCACATTTACTAATTTTTTCTTCTGCTAGCTCAGATCTGCTCTTGAGTCTCTCTAGTGAATTTTTTATTTCAGTTATTGTACTTTCCCAACTCTTAAATTTCTGTTTGGTCTTTTCATATAATTTCTCTGTATCGAAGTTCAGTACTTGATGATACATCATTCTCCCAATTACCTTTAGATCTTTGTACATGGTTTCCTTAAACCTTTAAATATATTTTAAATAGCTGATTTAAAGTCTTTGTCTAGTAAGTCCAATATCTGAGCTCCATTATGGACAGTTCTACTGATTGATTTTTCCCATCAAAAAAATAAGCCATACTTTGTGTAGCTTTGTTTCTGGACAATATTTTTTGTTTCTTTGCATGCTTCATAATTTTTTGTTGAAAACTGGACACTTTGAATTGTATAATATGGCAATTCTGGAAATAAGATTTTCTCTTCTTTCCAGGATCTGTTGTTGCTGCTTGTCGTAGTTTCCATCTTTTATTTAATAACTTTTCTGAAATAATTTTTGTGAGTTATGTATTCTTTATCATCTGTGGTCATTGAAGTCTTTGTTCCATTAGCTTAAGGGTCAGTTAGCGATTTGACAGAGATTTCTTTAAATACCTGGGGGCAAGGGGTGCTCCCATATTTTTGCTGTGTGGGTGTATTGAAGCATGCCTTCAAGACTCAGCCCAGAAGTTTACAACTGTGTTTTAGCTTTCACTTTCTGCTTGAGCAGAGTCTAGAGGTTGGCCTTAGGTTAGAGTTTCAGGTCTTTTTGGGTCTTTCCTGATCATTCACACAACCTTGGCATGTGTATGTGTATGTTAGAGCTTTTCAAAGTCCTTACTCTTCAAAGCATCTTGTTTACCAGCCTTTTCTCCAGAGCTTTAGGTTAGTCTATTTTTTGCTCCAACTATTATCCACCGCCTGAGGCAGCAGTGAGTAAAACATTTTCCTCTAAATGTTTTTGACAAAATTCCACAGATATCTGCTTTAGCATTGGAAGAGTTCTGGGTTAGGTGAGATGAAGGCAAGCCTTTGAACCAGCTTTTGGGTAACTACCAAATAGGTCAAAACAAATAATTTTAGCTATTTGCAAATGAAGTCCATTGTGCTTCCTACAGTAATGATACTGTCACCAGGGCTGTCATTTGCAAGACTCTTGCTAATTGGAGAGCTGGAATGGGACTAGGGTAAGTTAAATTGCAACAAACCTTGCTGTTCTTACTGAGACTCAGCTGGGTTTTCCTGATTAAGCATTCCCCTGGCTGATGCAAGCTGTCGGTTAGT
The DNA here is from genome assembly GCF_028858775.2 of Pan troglodytes. Classification (NCBI taxonomy): domain Eukaryota; kingdom Metazoa; phylum Chordata; class Mammalia; order Primates; family Hominidae; genus Pan; species Pan troglodytes. The sequence goes on along the minus strand of NC_072406.2, from coordinate 60,917,217 downwards.
TTCTAGATTCCAAAACACTGATTTGTCACTTTTCTGTTATTGTTGTTGCTGCTGCTACAGGAAACAGAATTTTGAAATGTCTTACTCTGCCATTTTAACTGACACCGTTTTCCTCAGCTATTTATTTTAAAAATGAGTGTTCTGTATTATATTTAGCATGCTGAGTATGGGGCTTTTTTCATAAGCAGATTTGGGGAGCATGTAATCCATAATGTTCCTGGAACTGGAATTCACCAGTCATTTTCAATCCACTTCAGTTTGGCACCCTACTCCACTCCTACAATGAATCTATTCTTGTTAAGGTTATAAACAACTCTCCTTTGCCAAATCTGTTAAATACTGTCCTCTTCTCAACTGTCTAACTCTCTCATCAGCATTTGACAGAGTGAGACACTACCTTGTGAAAACACTAAACCTGTTTTGGCTTTTATGTTACCATATTCCCCAGGGTTTTCTCCCATCTCTCTGCCCATATTTGATTAGCTCCCTATTTTAGTCCATTTTATGCTGCTATAACAGAATACCACAGACTGAGTAATTTATAGTGAACATAAATGTATTTGGCTTACAGTTCTGGAGGACAGGAAGCCCAAGAGCATGGCACCAGCATCTGGTGAGGGCCTTCATGCTATGTCAGCCCCAGGCGAAGACAGAAGGGCAAGTTAGGGCAAGAGAGAGCATTCAAGAGAACATCAACCCTGCTTTTATAACAATCCAATCTCACAATAATGACATTAATTCGTTCATGAGGGCAATGTCCTTATGGCCTGATCACCTCTTTAAAGACTCACATCTTAATACCATCAAAATGGCAATTAAATTTCAGCATGAGTTTTGGAGGAGACACTCAAACCATAGCACTTCCTTAAGTAAACTTTCGTCCTCCTTCTAACAATCCTTAGATGTTGGAGGTTCTCATAGTTTGGTCCTGGCCTCTCTATTTTTCTATTCTTTTTTTTTTTTTACATTCTTCTCAGTGGTCTATAAAAGTTATATTCCTAGCCAAAACTCTCCTCTAAACAATATAGTCTTACATCCAATTCTCTTCTAAACTTCTCCACTTAGATGTACTTCTGTCATATACCACAAGGGCATGGCACCATGAAGTCTGGCCTAGGTCTAAGAACTAGCAAGACTGGAAACTTGGGTTTGGCTTAAGTTTCCTTCTATCTGGTTCCAATAATGGTCCAGAAATTAAGAAGATCAACTGATACAGTGAATGCTTGGTTTAAGAAATTCAAACCAAGGGTTCTTCAAACGTACCATCTTCCTACTAAACTATAAAGCCCTTGTCTTTTTTTAACTGGGATAGATGAGTACTGAGTGTATTTGGCAACTAGATGCTCATCAGTGACCTCCAAGAAAACAGTTTCTGTCACATGACAGTGGTAGTGGTTACTGAGGCCATATCATGATGACGAGTATTAACTGCTCCATTAAGAAGCATGTGACACACAAGAGAGCCTTAAAAGAAGAGTCACTGAGGCCTCACTAAAGCAAGGCAGCACATGTGCACGAGACTCTCACAAAGGCCAAAGGTGTACACTGAGATGGGAGCTGGATTTTGAAACAGATGAGGACAAAAAAAAGGTTGGGAGAAAAGAAGTGTTGGTCAGAGGTAGGAGGGCATCATCCAGCAGCACCTTCTGGTGAGCTGAGATTACTATCGGTCCTAACCAAAAGTCCAGGGTTTTGAAGGACGACCTGTGGTTTCCAGCCTGAGACATACAGTGATGAGGCTGACAGTATAACTGGGGAGATAGGGAAGGAAATGCCATCAGTGAGAGAATGGAAAAGTGGGGGACTGCACCATCTGTGCCAATTTAAAAGGATTAGGAAGTGAGAGAGGAGAACAGGAATGGGGAACATGGCAGAGAGGCATAATGTGGGCATCAGTTAGAATTCTGTGGGTTGTGAGTCACAGAAAGGAAATCCAAATCAGCTAAAGCCAGAAAAGAGAATTTATTGGAAAAATCCTTTGTAAGCTGGAGGACCAGGTTAGAAAATGGACAGAATGATAGTGGCTCCAGAGAGCCTAAAAGCAAGAAGCACAAGTATAGTCTTCTTGCAGGAAGAGCCTGGGGAGGACACCCCTGCAGAGTGCCACCTGTGGAAAAGCCTCATCATCACAGCAGGTGTCATCACTGCCACCAGTGCTGAGAAGTCGACTCTGTCCATCTCTGGGTCACACTCAAGATGAGATTCAAAACCCAGGCAGGGTCATCTGCTCAGCTGAGCCTCAGCCACATGACCATATCCAACTGCCTGCCAGATATAGAGCAGATCCATTCTTGTAGCTTCCGAAGAGGGAGATGGGGAATTCCTCCAAAACAGGGAGGGGCTAGACATGGTACAGCCAAAAAACAAATTCCATTCCACTATAATAGATGAGGTGAAGAGGAGGCGTAATCTTGAGAGCAGGAAAGACTTGAGGGAGTTTGTCAACTTGGAAAAAAGCACCAATGAGGGAGGGATTAAAGATGCAAAAGGAGGGGAAATGGATAGAAAAGCAGGAGGAAGTTGGCTGGGTGTGGTGGCTCACGCCTGTAATCCTAGCACTTTGGAAGGCCAAGGCAGGCGGATCATGAGGTCAGGAGTTCAAGACCAGCCTGGCCAACATAGTGAAACCCCGTCTCTACTAAAAATACAAAAAGTAGCCGGGTGTGGTGGCACGCACCTGTAGTCCCAGCTACTCAGGAGGCTGAGGCAGAACAATTGCGTGGACCCAGGAGGCGGAAGGAAAGCGAAGGGGAGGGGAGGGGAGGGGAAGGGAAGGGAAGGGAAGGGAAGAGAAGTGAAGGGAAGGGAAGGGAAAGGAACAGGAGGAAGTTACAGGAGGGATCGAGGGTGTGGCATCTGCTCAGAACAGTGGGGCAGGGAAGAATTTGACTGTGGTGAGAGGTGTGAGCAATGAGAGAAGGCGCCTGGGAAATTTCCACTCTTTCTATCTGTTCAACAAGCAGGTATTTTCTCGAGGTAGAAGGCTTGATTTTCAATAGTGCAAAGCTGATCAAAATGGTGATTTATCATTTTCTAAAATCTGACTCTTTACCTAAAATCTGACTCTTTACCTAAGTTTCAGGGAAGGGAATCATTTCAGACCTGCTTCCTTGTTGGTACGGTTGTGGAAGGGCAGGGGTTGCCTTTGGAGCCTGGGCAGCTGATGCAGCGACCGCCCCCCTTCTCTTCTAGGAAGGGGGGCAGCTTTTGGGAATCTCAGTGCATCATGTTCCCAGGACCCAGAAACAGGACTGCCATATAGCGAGGACATGTTTCACTCTTTCATCTCAGCCTCTAACTCCTGAAAGCAGAGACCCTGCCTAGCACAGGGTGTCAGACCTGGTAAGCTAGGGTCCCTCCGAAGCTGCTTTCCAAGGTACCCTGTGAGAACCCAGCACTCACAGGCAGAGCCTGTGCTATCAGTCCCACACTCACTCTAATACAAGCTTCCCCTTGTGAGAAACCCACAGACTTTACAGCTGAATAAATTCTTTACCTGAAAGCTGCTCAATTCAATGAGCAGCCCAGATAGTTGTCCAAGTGGATCAAAGAGTCCTAGGTGAGTAGTATTTCCATGAATCCAACATTTACAGAGGCTTAAAATTGAGTCTGCAAGCTCTAAAGCCCAAGTGTGGTAGGCATGGAACTAAGCCGCTCTGAGCCTGCTTCTGTAAAGGACTCATTGCCCAACTGCAGGAGTGAAGTCAGCTGACAGCTGCTAGCTGTTAGCTCTTTTACGGTGACCCTTAGCTTTCCAGCCAACTTCACCTGCTTCTGTAAAGGACTCATTGCCCAACTGCAGGAGTGAAGTCAGCTGACAGCTGCTAGCTGTTAGCTCTTTTACGGTGACCCTTAGCTTTCCAGCCAACTTCACTCTCTTCTTGGGTGGCTCCCAGCCAATGACTGCACAAGTCCTGGCCACCTCTGCCCAAACCCAGACCCCTCCAGTGGGTCATCTGCTCAGAGCGCCAGTTGGGCTGGCAGCAATACTATCAGGTATGCAGTGTGCTCTGATACCTTCCTCCCCGTCCCTGCTTCCCTCCTTTCCTGAGCAAAATGTTAATCCCTAAAAAAACTCTTATCTCAGCATCTGCCACTGGAACCCAGCTGAAGCACCACTCATTCATCTATTCAGCACACACTAGGCATCCTCTGACTTAACTGTTGCAAAGTTAAAGGCGATGTGTGACAAGTGCTACAACAGTGGTTGGAACAAAAGGTTATGGTTATGGTGCCTGAGCCAATGCAGTGCCCCTAAGTCACCTTTCCCACAGACCAGGGCTGAATGACTCTAGAAATCATGCCCAAGGATACAGGTTGCAATCCAGGGGCTTTCCAAGCAAAGCCTCTGTGCTCCGGTCTGAACTCTCTTGCTCGGTATGTCTGGATGGTTTCCTAGTGCCTAATTCTGCGTCTTTGTCCTTCTGTCCAGGATCCCAAGACAACAAAGACCCCAGATAGGTAGAAGTCCAGGCTTTAGACCCCTTCTGGGGTCCTGGGCTGTCAAAGGGAGGGTATGCCATGGACTGCAGGGTGTGGGCAAAACTGAAATGAAAAGCCAAGGCAAGGGGACAGAGATGGTGGAGCCAAAGGGCAGAGACAGACTTTAGGCCCAAGGCAGCAGAGCTGAAGCCAGGAATAGTGGGTGGAGAGAAAGGCCATTCCCTCTATGACAGAGCAGCCTGCAGTGCCCAAGTGCCCAATGGCAGGAAGACCAAGGACAGGCTTACAGTACAAGCAGGGCAAGGCCACCAAAGTGGCGCAAAAGTTCACTTTTGATGAATCCCACAGTTTCCCAATTTAAAAATCTAGGAAGAATTTTTTTAATTCAGCATATGATAGGTTTCGTATATAGATGATATTTAAATTATGGGTGAGGGGGCAGGAAAAACTCGTACTCCTCTAAAGATCTCGCAACAGGCCTTGTAGAAGGTCCCCGTGGCCTTGGGCATGGAAGAAATGGGAAATGTTAAAGGTGCCGAACTCCATACAGCACTGAGTGAGGAGGTGGTGCTGGAACAAGGTCTAGAGGGATGCATCAAAGTTCAAGAGGCAAAAAAGGGCAGGCAGAGTGGAGTGTGTACCCAGTGAGAATGTCGGCTATAGTAATGAAGAGGACCAACTATGAAATGACTCAATACAGTATAAGTTAATTTCTCTTTCTCTCAAGATGCTTCCAGGTTGACAGTGAGGGCTTGGCTCCATGCAGTCATTCAGGGCCCCAGACTGCAGGGATTCTACCATATTCTACATGGGAATTCCAAAGTGGTCCCATCCCAGTCAACCAGAAAGGGAAATGAGCTTAGAAGCGTAGCAAGAGAAGGAATCCTGGAAGCCAGGCCTAGAAGTAACCACATCACTTCTACTCATGTATAATGGCCAGGATGCAGTCACACCTAACTGCAAGGATGCTGGAAATGTAGAACATCTGTGCGTTCCCAGGAAGAAGGGGAGAACAGATTCAGGTGGAGAGCTGGCATCGTCTGCCTAGAACAGGGAGTCTACAGTGACTGGGGCAGACAGAGTGAATGTGGTAGAAATGGGCCAGAGGTGTGCTGACAAATGCTTAACAACCAGCTCTGTAGAAGAAAAACAAAACAAAACAAGACATCTAAGCTCTGATTTACTGCATTTGCTAGTTTTCTTGGTGTAAATACTCCCACAACATTCAATTTCAAACTACCAGCATGATGTCATTGAACATTAGGGTTGAGAAGAGATGCATGGCAGCAACCCAGTATATATTATCCACCATGTAGAAACAATAGATGTCAATTACCTGAAGAATAATAAAATGTAGTAAAATGATTTGGAAATTATGAGTTTTTAGTGCTTGTTACCTTTGTCTTAAATAGTTTATTTAATTATAAGTTTATATACATTAATTTCTAATGATGTTCTTGCTAAACAACTGACTTACAAAACTCCTGAAAAGTTAACAATCAGTTATGTCATTGGTACTCTCCAGCTGGTCCGGCCCACTACTGGGATAGACAGAAGAAGAAACCAAAGTATGAGGGTGGGAGTTGCCCGTGAAGACCTTGAGTGACATGCAAGGGAGCTGCGGCATCGACCTCCTGGCAGCAGGAACAGAGAGTGCGCTAAGCAGGCAGGCTGGGGACCCAGGTGCTGGTGACCCCTGGGCAGGCATCACAAAGCCAGAGTAGCATTATTTCTCTCCTCTGCCTCCAGAAGGGCTTACTCTGGTCCTCCATGCAGCTTCTGGAATAGGGGAAGCAGGGCTTTGCTATCTATATGTCACCTTTGTGCAAATTAGAGGAAAGCTCCCTCTTCTAGCTGCACACCTCCCCACCTCCCTGTGCTGGAACACAGGGCTTTGCCAATGGAGCCCAAATTCAGCCTCCTTACCTCCCTCTACTGGACACCTTTGCGCAGTGCACAGACCATCCAACAGCACCTGTGGCTCTGGGTGGAGTTGTCTCAAGTTGGGGCTTGGGACAGATGCCCTTTCCACTTTCTGACCAGGAGATTTATTCGCAGATGTGCCTCTCCCTGAGAAGAATCTCCCTTAGGATGGCAGCCAGCAAACACCCCATGTGCAGTTGTCTTCTAAAGCTGTGGTTCTCAACCCTGGCTGAATCCCTAGAGGAGCTTTTACAACTCCCAATGACAATAAACACTGCAGACTAGTTAAATCAGAGCCACTGGGGGTGGGACACAGGATTCACTGTCAGAGCTCCCTAATGTGCAGCCAAGGTTAGGAACTACTGTTTTGAAGGTATCCTGGCTCTGGGCCAGTTGATGCTGATTGGCAGCCATCCCACCAACAGGTGTGCATTTCAATAGATGCCTTCCGGAGACTTCTGTCCATTCAGTGCTCAGCTTCTGTCCCTGAACAGCCCTTAGAAAATACTGAATGATTCAAGGCAGGAAGCCAGGTGAAGGCAGACCTAGGACCACTGCTGGAAAGGGGCAGCACCGTGCAGGCAGGCACGGGGCAGTGGAGAAGGAGGCATCTGTCTCCGCTGCTAAGCTAGACCTGTATCTCCCACTCCTTGGTCTGGGTGTCCCACTTATAAGTGAGAAGAGTAGGGCTGGTTCTTCAAATAAAAGCTTATAGGAGGTCACATGTTCAACAGATCCCCTTGCCCTGCCCTTGTCCCCACTCCATCCTCCCACAAGCCACCCCAGAGGAAGTGGGAGGCTCCCAGGGCCCTGCAGATCAGGGCTGGTAAACTTCAGGATGAAGGGGCTCCAATTCCTGCCTCTGTGGACCCTTCATCTCAGGAAGTACTGAGAGCACAGTCTGAGGTTGGAGAGGAGAAAAGAGCTACTTTGCCCACCTGCCCCATTTCCCCAGCCTTCTCAGACGCAGAACCTAGATCGACTCCTGCCCTTTTCCCAGCCTGACTTCTGGGGTGTGAGCCCAGAGCCTGTGGTTTTGTCCACTTCCAGCTCTGGTCCCCAGAAAAGCAGGCGAGTGAACACAGTGACTTAATATCATCAGGGAAAACAGCTGCACAGGAAAAGCGCCTGGGGGTGGTTTCTTAACCAAAACAAGCGTGAGTGGACCCAGACTAAGTCTCAGGGCATTTCCTTGCCTCTGACTTGGATGAAGTGGTCCAGCCTGCATTACTCACAAATGGCTTCCTGATTGCTCAAGACATTGTCACAAGCCACAGGACTTGCCCTGTGACCCTGGTGTCGACATGAGATTTTCTAGCTTGATATTCTCCCCACTCCTCATGGGTAGCCCCTGTCCCAACCAGGGCTTGTACCTGGCCTTAAAGGAAAAGGAGGTCAGTTCTGTCATTCAGTGGTGTTTCTTGGATCTGCCCATGAAGCCAGAGTTTCCTGTGAGGCTTCTGGCCTGAGTCAGCCTGGGGCTCAGGGAGGGCATACAAGAGGAGCAGTACAGGGACATAGATAAGGGCCCAGGGGAAGTGCTTAGTGGCTCATTCTGCTGGTGGAATCAGGAGAATTTCACTGGGGAATTGCCCAAAGAGGACAAGGCAATGTGAGGAAGGGCATTGCAGAGAGAGGGAACTGCACGTGCAAAGACACAGCTACATGTGCAAAAACACAGAGGCACAGGAGAGCAGGGGCTGCACATGCAAGAACAGGAATACACAGGAGCAAGGCATGTGCAAAGTCACTGGGGCACACAGAAGCAGGCGCTGTATGTGCATATGGTTGTATAGAGCATCGGCAAGAGATAGGTCAGAGAGGAGGCCACGGATGCTACCATGAAAGAACCTGGAATGTTATGCCAAGGTACTCATTCATCCCTCTGAGGAGCAGCTGAAAACCAGAACAAGTGACTTGATGCTGAGTAAGACAGCTTTGTGTCCATGGACTCTACCTTCTCCCACCAGCTTGGCCATGTGGCTCACCACATCCTGGTGAGTCTTTCTTCTTACTCTGCGGTCCTCCCCTCTCCATAGGGCACACTCTTCCCTAGGGAGGACTGCCACAGTGATCTCCTGGTGGGCTCTCTCCCTCTACAGCTGCTAAAGTTGATTACATACCAGTAGGACACTTGGGGATCTGTGGACATGGGGCACTCGAGGGAGTGTGGAGGGTCAGATGGAGGCCATGGCCATCTGAGCAGGGGAGGACATTGTTCAAATCCCTCTTTACCAGCTACTGAAAGGGTCACACAGTTCTCAGGCCCAAATAGCCAGACCCAAGCTCAGATGCCTAAGAGGATACACGGAGTGATTATCAGGGGCACAGAGGCAGGTCACCGTTCAGCAAGTTCATCGGGGGCTCAAGCCAGGAGCTGTTACCATGCAGTGATGGGAATAGGGTGGAGAGGCTGGCATCACAGAGCAGCAGGAGCTGTAGACACAGCCCTGGGTTCTGGTGCCCGCCCTGCTGCTCAGTACTGTATGACTTTGGGCAGGTGATTCAACCTTGCTGTGCCTTATTTTCCAGATTTGAAATGCTATATATATAGCACCTGCTTCAGGAGTTTGAGAGTTAAATGAGATATTGAATGTAAAGCACCAGCCTCAGTGCCTGACACATAGTAGGTGCCTAATAAATGATAGCTATTGTTATGATTGCATTCCTTGGGTAATTTTTAGCATCTTGAGGCTGGATTCCCCTCCTCACAAAGCCCCAGTATACACCCTTTAAAATTATGCCAGCATCAAACAGAAACATGGCATTTTAGCAGAGATTCACTATTCAATTCAGATCTTCCTATGAAGAGCCCTGAGTTAAGTGCTTCCTGCCCTCTTATTCCTGTCACCTTACTAAAGAGGCATAAATAGTACCCCTAACAGGCATCTTCCTGTTGGGAGTCTCCTGAGGAGTTTACATTGCCGGGCTGCTTGCTCCTTCCCAGACACACCTGACTTTCAACACGTAAAACAGTGAGCAGCTCATAAGCGGGTCCCCGTGGGCTGGGCTCTGGGGGGGTCTCGGCTACCTTCTCACCAAAGCGCTCTCCCACCCGGGCTTGGCAGGGAGTGCGGCTCCCAGGCGGCGGCTGAAAGGCGCATTTCTTCCAGCCTCAGCAGAGGATGGCCGGAACCCCAGTACCCTCTCCCGGGCCAGGACCGCGCCCGGCGTCTCTGGCTGGCCCCGCCCCTCTCGGCCCTGCCCCGCCCCCGCGCTCAGCTTGGACAGCCACGCGTGCGCCCAGGCCAGGCGGAGGGACTGCCCCGCCCTGGTCCAGTGATTGATCAGCAGTGATTACTGAGGCTTTAATGGTCCGCTTGGATGGGAATTAATTCTGGGATGGATAAATAATGCATCGAGGTTTATGTAGTCCAAGGCGAGCCGTCCGTCCGGAGCCGGGAGAGGTAGCCGAGGGAGCCTGACGGGTGACGCCAGCGGCCACGGGGCCCCGAGAGAGCAGGACATGAGGGGCGACTGGGCGCGAGGACGAGCAAAAGCAAGCGGATGACAGCATGAACGGCCCTGCGGGGCTGGCCGGACGGCTGCAAGAACATGCTGAGCCCAAAGATCAGGCAGGCCAGGAGGGGTAAGTCCAACTTTCTGGGGTTTCTCTGGGCACCGCATGTGCCTCTTGGCAAACGTGCGCGGACACTTGGCCAGCTGTCACGCCGTGTGTCACATGGGGCGGGCGTTCTGGGACCATTGCCGCTGAATAGTGAGCATCCTCCTGAGGAAGTGCCCTTCCTCGTGAAACTCCTGGGCTGGGTGGGGACGCGATCTGAAGTTGCAAAAGGGCGGTGGCCGGCTTAGTGCCCCAGTGGGTGTGCACACTTCGCCCCACATTCCACATTTTACAGAGGCCCTCGGTCGCTCCAGGTGACCTGGTGGCAACTTTAAGGAAACTTTGCTTCTTTACTAAAAAGGAAATGCCCAAGATTTGCCCTGTGGCCAACACAGAAGCACCCCTTACCAGGGAAGGCAATGCCCTGGCTTCTAGAGACAGCTGGGTGCAAGCGAGGGTCTTCATTCCTGCTGCTTTGCAGACAGTATTTCCTCAAGCAGGCCAGGGGCAGGCAGGCTTTCCTGCCAGAACACTCAGAAAGCTGCAGGGTCTAGGGGCAGGACGGGTGGATGGGGGAGCAGACTCAGACCAGCAAGAGATGGGGGTCAGGAGAGTCCAGGACTGGGCTAGCCAGCCTGTGTCCAGCCAGCGACCCAGCACAGTGACCTGAAGACTTGGCCACTGTATGGAGCTAGAGACAGCATCTCCATGGACAACAACTTCTTAGCCACGGAAAGTGTCATTTTGAATGAGAACATCTGTCTTTTACAAAAATAGAATGTGTCTTTTCAGGTGGCCAGTATCTGGGAGGGCAGAGCTCCTTTTGTAAACAATGAAGTGGAGGATGGGTCTTTGGAGGTGGATGGAGCATTTGCCTGGGAGCTTGGAAACAGTTTGTGTCTCACCAGGTGTTTGCAGCTGGGGGCCTCCAGCCTCCTGTGGATTCACAGGGAACACACCCATCTTATTAGCACACTGCAAGCACTTGGATGATTTTCCTGGATGGGACTGGCCTTCCAGTGTGTTCCACAGATGTCAGGACCCCTCTGTGGGGTGCTTTTGGATGGGCTGAACCCTGTGTACCCCAATGGGCAAAGGAGGAACTTGCATGGCTCTGCTGAGGAGGGGGCAAGTCTAGTGATGACCCAAGGGATAGGACAAGCCAGATACCTCTGCGAGAGCTTAGTTCCACCCTCCCACTCCTGTGTAATGAGCTGGCCACTGGCCACATGTGGTTACTAAGCACTTGGCATGTCACTAGTCCAAATTGAGAAAAAGACACACCAAATTTTGATGATTTAGTACAAAAAAAGAATGTACAATATCTCATTAATAATTATTTTACTGAAATGGCAATATTTTGGATATATTGGGTTAAATAAAATCTATTATTAAAACTAATTTTACCTGTTTTACATTCTTTTACTATAGCTACTAGAACATTTACAAGTACATATGTGACTCATATTATATTTTTTATATTTCTATTGGACAGTGCTAGTAAGAGACCAGTGCTTCAGCAAAGGGGCTTACAGGCAGCCTGTCTTTGAAATCCAGGATTTCTCATAAATGTTTGTTTTAAGTCAATGGTTCTCAACCAGGAGCAATTTGCCCCCCTAGGGAACATTTGGCATTGTTTGGAGTATTTTTGGTTATTCCAACTGAGGGGTGCTACTGGCATCTAGTGCGTATAGGCCAGCCATACAGCCCTCTTCCAGTCCTCAGTGTTCCATGAGCCTTCCACCATGGGGCTTTTGCACATCCTTCTTTCCCCTGAAATGCCTCCCACATTCACATGTGCGCACATGCATGCATGTATGTGTGTGCACATGCGTTCATGCATGCAAACATACACACACACCTTAATTCCTATTCACCCTCCAGTTACAGTATAGTTCAAGTGTTGCCAGCCAGGGAAGTCTTCCCACACACCCCAGTCTAGGCTGGATCCTCTGCTCCATCTCTCCTTTTCTTTATGGTATTTACCATAGGTTGCAGTTGTATACTCCTGAGTGTGACTCATTGGTGAATATCTGTCACTTGCATTGCGCCATGAGCTTCATGAGAGCAGGAACCATTTCTGTTCGGGGGCATCATTTTACCCCCAATACCTGGTGGACACTCAACCTGTGTTTTTTGAGTGAGTGGATGAATAGCTGGATAAAGGAGAAAGCATTTGCCTGGGTGGCTGGAGCACTGTCTCTACCCAAGCTGGCCCGGTACTTAGGAAATTTGGCCTCATCTTTCACTGACTCATATGTTGCAAATATTTTCCCAATTTGTTGCTTGCCCTTTATTTTTATATTAGAGTGGTTTCTAGATTTACCTGTTTTTAACTCGTATATGTTTTCCTTTTAGAATTTCTGTCTTTGTTTGCAATATTTCAAAATAAAATTGTTGATGCTATTAAGGAGGCTCCTTCTTTTAAAGGAAATCATCAGACTGATGGGCAAAGTTATAGGAGCTTTAACCATCTCCTGTAGCAGGAGTGTCAATGTCTCAGGAGCCTTGATGAATGTTCAGAGCCTGGTCAATACTTTGGGGGTGGGGAGAGAAAGCTCTATTAGTATGATGAAGTACCTTCAATGGCCTTATTCTTGTGATTGTCCCACAAGAAAGTAAACCAACATTTATTGTGCACCCACGCTCCAGGCACTTTTGTTGTACCTCATTTAATTCTCATGACTACACTATAATGTGATATCATTGTTACCATTTTGACAGATGTAGAAGAATCATGGTCACCCAGCCAATAAATGTGGGATCTAAATTTGTCTGTCCAATGCTAAGGCCTCTGCCTTCTCTCTAACCCAACACTATCTGAAGACCACTGCACCTGGCCCTGTACATCTCCATGAGAGCTGTAGATTCTTTCAGTGATAAAATGCAATGATATTTTTAAGAAGGTGCATCTAAACACATGGAGATTAGATCTAGACAACTCATAGAATGTTTGAGGTTGGATTATTGATACCTAGCAGAAAACTAAGCAAATAAAAAAGCAAGGCAATTATGAACTCCACAGAAAACAAAAGTGATTTATGAAAGAAAAATTATTATCATATATAACATACCTCAAGTGGGACTAGCAATTAAACGGTGCTAATAATGGAAATTCTGTTGTTAATCTAACCAAAATTTTAATATAACTAATTGGGAGGGTGGAGTGGGTGCTTATGGATGGTGGGGGAAAGTGTGTAGAAGAAACAAAATCTTCATCTTCTATAGTAAGAAGTTAATAGATAACACTTAAAAGGAAAAAATCAAGAAGTGGTAATAAATAAATACTATCTGGAAACATAGAAGTAATACCAAAAGAACCAATGACAAATGTTGAAAGTGGCTGCCTCTGTGGGGTGGGGAATGGAAGTAAAGGGATAGGACACTCCTGGGTTTTGCCCCAAGGCTGCAGGACTACTTGAAAAGTGGTTAGGGAATCACAGCCCAGAGGTCAACTGACCTCATACCTGCTCAGACTGGGGGATCCTTCAGAGCCCTGGAAGATTCTGCCCTTCAGGGACACTCATAGGGTTAGCAGGCCTCCTGGGATTGCTTAGTTATGAATGTTGTGGCTCCCAGGATGTGCCCTTGGCAATGCTGTGATGCCCCTGCCCAGGTTTGTCAGGTACCATGATGGCTCCCTATGACTCTCACCACCTTCATGGCTCTGAGAGTGAAGCAGCTAAGGAACAGTCACCTAATTAGGTGACACAGCATCTGGCTTTGCCTGATTCAGAGAGAGGACAGAGGTCTAGCAGAATGGTCAGTAAGGTATGCTGAGGAAGGGGCGTATTAGAACTGCTCATGGAAGGGTGCATCCAGGCTGTGGGCTGGAGCTTAGCCAGGGACTAGAGGCCTCAGAAGAGCCTGCTCTGGAGAAGGAGGACCAAAGGGAACTCACCCAGCAGTCTCTACTTCCAGGCCAGGCCCTGGCACCGCTGTTTGTAGCTGATACCTTCCGTGACAGCAGAGGTGCCCAAGCCTGGACATCCTCTGCCACTAGCCAGGTACTCCACCCCATGGAGAGAACCAAGCTGTCTCTTGTCAGTCCATTCTAAAAATTTGCTCAGAAGTGAAATGAAGTTGCAGAGGCCCTCAGATCAGCAAAGGGTCCAGGACAAACCCTGGGGAACCTGATTCAAGGAAATAAAAGTTTGCAATTTGGGGATCTTTGAACAAGAGTGGCCTCAAATCACATTGCAGCCTGATTTTTTTTTTGAATACTCTTCTAGGATTTTCATTGTTTATTTCTAAAATTTTTAACATTTCCTTATTGAGGCATAATTTACAGAGTAAAATGCACAAATCTTAAGTGTTCTCTCAGTGACCAGCCTGAAGATCAAGATATAAAGCATTTTCCTTAAGCCCAGAAAGTTTTCTCCTGTGTCTTCCCAGTCACCCTGGCTCTTCTCCCAACCAGAGTGACACTTTTCCGATTTCTAGCACCCTAGAGTGATCTCACCTATTCTTCAATTTTATATAAATGCAATCAAGGATATGACTTTCCACTATTAGTATATTAAAGGCCACAAACAGTCCTTCCACTTTCCTCTTTAAGGAAGGAAGGAAAGTGAGAGAATCTCTGTTGAGTGTTTAGAATGTGCCGGATGCAAGCTGGACCTTCCGTTACATGCAAATGTCCTATTTTAATCTTTACACCAACTCTGTGAGACAAGGGAGAAAACAGAGGCAGAATAATATAAGTAAAATGCTCAAAACTGCACCACTAATAAGAGCAGAAGCAGCTTAAACACAAGACTCTGAGATCTGAGAAGCCTCCCTCCCAAATCTAGTGCTGCACAGAGGCAGATGGAGGCTGACGTGTCACTGAACAGCTCATGCCCCCAGGGATGCCAGCAATACAGAGCTGTCAGATCCTGTCTAACCCTCACAAGCACCTGTCTCCATGGCAGGTACGCACAATGCTATCACTAGGTGCAGGGGCCAAAATGAAAGGTGGAGACAGGCCACTCACTCTGTGCTGGCCTGTCCCAGATTTGTTCCCCTGAAAGTCAGCCTGGCCAAGCAGCAGGCTAGTGGGAAAGGGGAGGGGAACTGATGGGACACAGAGCAGTGGGCACCCTGTGGAGTTAGCCCTCACCAGTGGTGCCAGGTGTTGGCCATGGATACAAAGGTGTGTGGTGGGCTCAGATGGGCCTGGCCCCTGCCACCTGGTGATGTTGAGGAATCCCAGATTTGGCTGCTATTTTACTTCAACTCCCATATTTCTGGGAAAAAAGATTGGCTATTCCAAACACTGCAGGCTCAGATAGCTTCCCCTCCCTGCTCACATGAGGAGTCAGACACTGATTTAACTCTTCATGCACTTACCAAGTGCTTAATAATCGCAACAACCACACTAATGACTGTTGAGCTCATGGGACATGCTGTCAAGCAAGCACAGCACATGAAATGACTTTACTTGTGTCCTCCAATGTCCCCACGTGGCAGTCCCTGGGTTAACTCTGGGCATGCCTGGATAGAGGTGCCCCAGGGTCACTTTTGTTTGCAACATATAAGACCAGGTCAACATTTCCAGGTCCATGGTAGCTGGCTTTGACCTACCTCTTTGAAAGCATGCTTCCTGGTTTGTCCCCTCACTTTAGAATGTCACATCCCATGTGGCTTGGAGCCCTGTTGGAACTTCCTGCTTGAAGTCCTATTGCACCTATCATGTGCAGTCACATGCATTATCTCCCTTCATCCTCAAAAGATTCCCATTGAGAAAAAGACCACTATTGCCCCATTTTTCGGATAAGGAAATTGAGTCCCAGAAAGGATAAAGAACTTGCCAGCCAGGAAGGGTACCCAACCAGGAAGGGGCACTGCTGGGATCAAGAACCCAAAGGCTTCTGAACATATAGTGCGTGCCTTCATATTTACATGCCAGGCTTGGATCCAGGCAGCAAGATAGGAAAGCTGCCCCAGGTTGTGAAAGCCTCTGTGCTAAGGCCCAGAGGTGGCAACCTGGGGCAAGCGGTGTGCCCCTGTGGTGGCTGCAATGCAGGAAGGCAGTGGGAGGACAAGGTGATGTGAGGGAATGAGCCTGTCCCACATCCAGGCAGGGTTTTAGACAATGGAGTGGCGTGCCTGTCTGGAGCCTTAGTCAATGATGCAGGCTGCAGTGGGGGCAGCAGGTGTGCAGGGAGTGGCCCTGAGGGCAGGGAGAGAGGGTAAATGCTAGTGGGAGCAATGGTGTTTCCCGTCTGCCACCTGCAGAGAAGGAGAGGGAGACACAGGGGCCTTTGTTGAAGCAGATCTATGGAGAGCTGGGCTCCTCTGCTTCCAGACACTCTTCCCCCAGTGCCAGCTGTGTGCTGGGCAGCAGCTGGCACCTCCCCGCCCTGCAGAGTTTGTAAGTACCAGAGTGTTTCAGCACCACAAGCTGAGAACAAACACTCCCAGCCACCACCCTCCACCCAGCCCTTAGGCCACCAGTCCATCTGTTGCTGCCTGAGGTTCATGCCAGGAGATGAAGGTGGCTGTTTGTACCCAGAAGAGGGGCGCTGTGAACTCAAGCCTCTTCCCCCACCAACCCTCATGTTCTCTTTCTTCCCAGATAACTCCAACCAACTGATGGGAAAACAGAGTTTCTCTTCCCACGGAAGATGTTAGACATCCATAAGTGCCCCCATCTGACCAGTGCTCTTAGACACTCAGAACACACAGTGCTGCTAGGTGCTGGGCTGGAGCAGCTCCAAGCTGGCCTTGTAGCCCCAGACAGCTGGAGAACTGGCCATGACCTTATTGTTTGAAGGTGGGGATAAATGATTTATTTGCAAGACAGGCCTGAACTGAGTCCAGGAGGCCACCTTGGACTCCACTATCCAAGGCAGCAAGGTAGTCAGGACCCTGCCCTGACTCTGCTGAAATCCTCACCAGCCCCAGTGATTACTTAACCAAGGGTAGAGAATATATTGATCTAAGCTAATGGCTCATAGGCAGACAGAAAATGAAATTTATAATCGACATGGAATTATATTGATTTTACCGATCCCAGGCTCTTGGTGAATGGCCTGCTTATCTGAACAGAGCAGAAACAGCAAGCACCTGGGGTCCTGGGCCATCAGCCCCTGAACAAAATCCAGAAGAGAGGAGAGAGGCTTCCAAGGGGCACAGCCTGCGGGAGCAAGAAGCAGGGCCTACACTGTTCACTCAGCACTTAACTGCTCTCAAAGAAAATTGCCCATTGATTTCATCCTCACCACAGTCTAGGAAGCAGCAGGATCCATATCTGGCCCCCATTTATAGATAGAAACCTGAGGCTCTAAGAGGCTAAAGGGCCGGCCTCGGGACTCAGAATCCTGTGCATCTTCCATGACCTCCCACTGCCTCTCCACACCCACTGCTAAGCTACAGTTTTACTTTTCCACTCTCCTGCTTGCTGCTTCTCTGATTATGGGCAGAGAATCAGTAATCTCATGCCCTTTAGCTTTTCATGTGTGGAAACAGGCCGTGGGTAGGAGAATCCTGTTGGCAGATTTCTTCCAACCCAAGCAGATCATCTACAGAGGCACAAAGTCTCTTGGATTTGATGAGTTCCCGTCCTCTTCAAACTTGAGGATTCCTGCCTCACATTCGCAGACATGAGACACATGTTTATGAAGGAGAGGTGCATGTCCAGCCAGAGGTGTCAGCAAGGTCCCAGGGGCAGCATAAGGGATGGAAGTCAATTATTCTGCGTTGAGAGCCTACCAGAGGGGTCTTCATACCTTAGGAAGTAACTGCACTGACACTGATGCTTCAAAAGTGAGTCAGGATTCACCAGCAGAGTCATGAGTCCAGGGAAAGGAAAAGGCAGACATACAGGGGTGGAGGTGTGGCACAATGGCCCATGCGGGACCTGTCAGCTTGGAGAGAACCAGGTGTGTGGTGTGAGAGGGAGGAAGCTGGGCACCAGCTCACAGAGGCCCTCCACATCACAGCCACATCAGACCCATGTCTCTGATGGCTAAGGCTGTAGCGAAAACTGTCTACACCCTGTAAAGGGGGCACGGTCTCTTCCAAGGAGCCACAGCGAGAGAGACCCCAGAATGGGTTGAAGGCAGAAGTTGGAAGAGGTCCAACAGGCTGCTTTTTCTCAGAGGGTGGGTTTTCATTAGTCTGGCAAGGGCTTAGGATATGGTCTCTCCTAAGGCAGGAATGTGGGTCCTATGAGAGTCAGGGTGAAAAGCCTGGGAGTGGAGCCATACTTCCTGGTCTGGACTCACCCTCTCACTTTCTGCATCTTCCTGTTCCCCTGCTGGGCACACTCCACCCCTCAGTGAGGCTCACCTCATTCATTCATCCCTCCTCACCTCACCCCGGCTCCCTGCCCCCTCCAGCCAGCCCCACCCCAAGCCCGACTGTCTCACTGCTGCTGCTGCCTTCACACTCCCCTCTCCCTTTATAGATGACAGCAAGATCTGGTGTTGGGGCATCTGTCCCCCGTTAGCTCTGCCAGGGCAGGTGTGTGTCTTGCATCTCCATATGCAGTGGCTCTCACAGGTGGGCATACGGGAGGCCCCATAATCTCAAGAATGGATAAATGAACACCAGATCCGCTTGAATCTAGGGCTGCATCCTACATGGAAGTAAAGAGCAAACACTTCGGGTGTCTCCCGGCTTCCCACTGCCCTTGCTGAATACCAGCCTCAGCTGAGCCAGGAGGCAGACCCAGGAAGCATTGATTAAAATAACTTTCAAGAATGCAATCTTTTATATTGATTGTTAAATCATTAAAGTATTCACTATGAAAAAAAAAATCCAAACTCTCTAATCTACCTAATCACTACTTAAAAATTAATATTTTCACTCCTGGGGGCAGGAATGGATAGGCTGTGCACTTTATTGGCTCTAGTTCTTCACCCCGAGGTGAGGCTCATTAGGAGGGCCTGGCTCATTCTCTAGACCCCCTGAGATGGAGACCTAGGAACAAACAGGTGGCCAATTAGGGCCAGGAAGAATGCAAGTCACAAATTAAGCTGGGTGTAGTAGCTCATGCCTGTAATTCCAGAAGCCGAGGCAGGAGGATTACTTGAGGCCAGGAGGTCGAGACCAGCCTGGGCAACATAGCAAGACCCCATCTTTACAAAAAAAAAAAATTAGCCAGGCATAGTCATACACACCTGTAATCTCAGCTACTCAGAAGGCTGAGGTGGGAGAATCATCTGAACCTAAGAGTTTGAGCCTGCAGTGAGCTATGATCATGCCACTGCACTCCAGCCTAGGTGATACAGCAAGACTCTATCTCAAAAAAAAAAAAACAAATAAAATTATACACATATATATAAACAAGTTTTTAAAAGTAGGGGCACTCAAGAACCATTAGGTAATAAATCATCTGATGCTTGTGCACAATTCCCAGGACAGTGTGGGACCCGGAAGGAGGTCCCCTTTGCCCTTGGCGGCAAATTGCATTAACTTGATGAAACCATCTCTTCCCGGCCCCTCCAGAGTGCCTCTTCCAATACCCCATCTCTCTCTCCTCAATCAATCTTTTGGCTCAATACTTACCCTTTAAATCAATTCAGCTCTGAGATCCATTTTGCTCTTTTCCCAGCCCGGCTTTAAAATCTCATTGACTTCTATAAATCAATTGTGTTTTAGCTCTCTTGTCCTGCAGCCACTTCTCCATGCTCTAGGGGCTGCACTCACAGAGCTGCAGATAGGAAACATCCCTGGCCCACGGCAGGGCGCCTCACCCCAGGGAGCATCTCCAGAGCTGAGAGCCCAGCAGCTGCTCAAAGGCACAAGTCTATTCAAAGGCTGCCACAGTCTATTCAAAAGATCCTGAAAACAATGAATATGTTCAGTGGGGATCTCCAAACCAAAGCAGACCCTGAGATAAGGATTCACATGCAGTAATCTATTAATGAGACCCTCAGGGGACACAGTTGGGGGGTAGGGGGAGGGGGATCCGAAAGCAGGACATGAGCAAAGTCCTGTTACCCTTTCAGATGTAACAGGAAAGGGAGGTCTCAGCCTGAGCCCCCAACTAAAGAGTGAAGTACACCCCTGTACCTAGCTAGAAATAAGGTTGGTTAGGGGTTTTTAAGCTCCTAAGTTGGGCGAGGGGTGGATGATATAAACTCCTAGGCACTCCCAGTCTTCCCCGTACATGGGCAAAACAGGCTCCAGTAGCCCAAGGCCGGTCTTCCAAAACCTGTCAGCAATCCTGAGAAACCACCACCCACCCCTGGGAAGACTGTTGGAAGGACAGCACAGTTGGGGGTGGGGAGGGAAATAGACACAGGAAAAGGGATTCAAGAGAATTTGGGCAGAGCTTCATCATGATCCATATGATCTCAGAGAGCAATGTCTGAGCTTTGGCAGCTGCCAGGTGCTCTTGTCAGTGCAGGGCTGGGCCCATGAGTGATCCACACACCCTCACTGAGCCCCTGGTTGGCAAGAGAGAGACGGGGTGGAGGAGGCAGGCTGGAGCCCCAGGCTCACCCAAGCAGCTCACCTGCAGAGAGGGACCAGTGTGCTCACTCACAGTTCCCTGATGGTGGTCCCATGGGAGGACCACAGATAGGCTTGGTCCAGGCTTCCACCAGCATCCTGGCCTGTTCGTTGTGGGCTGATCGGTGTTAGTCTCTCCCACTAGCTTGGGAGCTCCATGCAGGCAGAGGCTCTGACCTTCTTGCTTGCTGTGGTCCAGAGCCTAGTGTGATGCTTGTCTCAGATAAATACTCATAAGCATGTATCAAATAATGATCCTTTAATTGCTATTTTAGATCTCCTGTAAGGGGATCCAGCTCCACTCCAAAAGAGCTCTTTCATTTAAAACTTTTAATTGTAATTTATATAATAAAAAAAATTCATTCCCTTCATGAAATGTACAATATAACAGCTCCGGGCTTCCCTTTAGGAACATTATCACCATTCTAGGTGGGATATGTTCCTTCCAGACCTAACTGTGTACAAACACGAGCACCCGCTGAGAATACATTGCAATGTCTTTTGTTTAGGATTTTTGTTTTTCTTTCCTTTTATATAAAGTGGTTCCCCATATCCACAGTATCGTGTTTGCAGTTTCAGTTACCCATGGACACCCACAGTCCAGAAATAAACGATTCATAAGTTTTAAATTGTATGCTGTTCTGAGTAGCGTGGTGTCCCACTCTATCTTGCCCAGCACATGAATCCTCTCTTTGTCCAGCATCTTCACACTGTCTAAGCTACCTGCCTGTGGTCACTTAGTAGCCATCTCAGCTGTCAGATGCACTGTCACTGTATCACAGTGTTTGTCTTCCAGTAACCCTTACTTTACTTAATAATGGCTCCAGAGCACAAAAGTGTGGTGCCAATTTAGTAATTAAACTTTGTCATAGATATGTATGTATAGGAAAAACTGTATACAGGGTTCAGTACTACCTGCAGTTTCAGGCATCCCCAGGGGTCTGGGAACATCCACTGGGGGTCTAAGAATATATCCCTGGCTTGAATAAGGGGAGACTACTGTAGTTTTATATTTTGTAAATTGTTCTGCAACTTACTTTCTTCCACTTCTATAATATAATTGAAGTAAATGTTGTTGAGGTAAAGCAGGAAGGAGAAATGGAGCAGTGGGGGAAACAGTTTCTAAAGAGTGATAAGAGAGGTGTCATTGAAAAAGTAATGTTTCAGTAAAGAGTGAAGGGGCTGAGAGAGGAACTCTAGGGCATCCGGGAGGGCCCAGAGAGCAGAGGGCATATGGCAGGTGTAGAGCCAGATGCTGGGCACATGTCTGTAGGAACAGCAGGAGACAGTGCGGCCAGGACAAGAGAGGATAAAGGAGGCCGAGAGGCCATGTGGCCAGTCCCCAGGACCCTCATAGGCCATAGTGTCAGATCTGACTGTTGCTCTGAGGGAGCTCAGGAACCTGCAGGGTTTTCATAGGGTGCAATGTGATCTAAGTCCCACATTTAAGAACTCTTGCTGGCTGCCCTGTTTTGAAGAGGCTGCAGCAGTAACTCGGGTGAGAAACAAAGCAGCTGGGAGCAGGGAATATCTGAGGATGGGGTATCCACTGGCTGAGATGGGGGAACCATGGGAGGAGTGGGTTCTGGGGCAGGGAAAGACCAGGAGTTCTGCTTTGGACATGCAGCATTGGCAGGGTCAAGGCCAGGGTTGAGCCACATGAGGGCCTTCTGTGCATGGATGGTGTCCAAACCCATGAGGCAGAGATATAGACAGACATGGGGGCCAAGGACTAGCCCTGCACACTCAGCACTGAGAGGTCAGGAAGACGGGGAGATGGGAGTGACAGCCGGTGAGGGAGGGGAGAAGCGGGGGAGTATAATCTTGGAACCCAGGAGTACAAAGTGGTCCTGGGACAGGGATGGATCAGCCTCACAATCAAGTGTAGCCAAAGGGCCAAGGAATGGGAGGACTGACTGGACGCTTGGGTTGAACAATGTGAGAGTCATTGCCAATGTGGTAAGAGCAGTTCTGGTGGGACGGATGTTGGGGAAGCCTGACTGAAGCTTAACAGAGAACAGAAGCCAGGTGCGGTGACAGATACCCGTAGCCCCACCACTTGGGAAGCTGAGGATTGCCTGAGCCCAGGAGTTCGAGTCTAGCCTAGGCAATGTAGTGGTGAGACTCTGTCTAAAAGAGAGAGTGAGAGAAAACAAGGCAGGAATTGGAGACAAGGATTGAAGACAGTGAGGTGCTGGATAAAAGAGAAGCTAACCATGTTAGCTTGTATATTTTGATCTCATTCTTTTCAAGTCTTTTCTAATGTGAATATAGCACAGTTTGTCCATTTTCTTACTAACGGGCACTCAGGTTTTTACGTTTTTAGATATCAATGGGCATGCTTGATTGTGACTACCCATGCATTTGTAGTTCTCTCTGCAGGACAGAGGTGAGCAGCACAATTGTTAGATTGCAGAGCATGCATGTTTTGTTGTTGTTGTTGTTGTTTTGGGGTTTTTTTAAGACAGGGTCTATTGTCCCTATTGTGCTCTATTGTCCAAGCTGGAGTGCAGTGATGCAATCTCGACTCACTGCAACCTCTGCCTCCCAGGCTCAAGGAATCCTCCCACCTCAGCCTCCTGAATAGCTGGGACCACAGGGGCACACCACCATGCCCAGCAAATTTTTGTATTTTTTGTAGATGTGAGGTTTCACCATGTTGCCCAGGATGCACGTTTTTAATTTTAATGAATACAGCCCAATTACTCTCTATATGTGACTTAGGATTACTCACAGTCTTGCCAACATGTGATATCGCCAAACTTTAAAAAAAAAGTACCTATCTAAATGGTACACAGTGCAGTATCTTATGGCTGTAGTCTGCATTTGCCCTCTCACTGCTGAAGTTCGGCATACCCATACATGCTGGTAGTTATTTGTATTTCCTCTCCCTCCCATTGCATATTCACTTCTTTAATTTATTCAATTCTGAGAAATGAAGGATCCCTCCTGGATGAGAAAATGGCGTGAAATGGTTCCTCCTCTGCTGGCCCTGTGCCTCGGGGTGACTTCGCGTTGCACAGTCCTTCTGCTCTCCTCTAACAATGAATGAACCTTTGGGTACTTGAATTCCATTTGCCTACACCCAGGGTTTTGACCTCTTGTGTTTGTGTTAACGTGTTTTCATCTCAGGCTTCATTTCTTTTTGAGTCTGCGGGCTCGCAGTCACCCTCCCTCTTAGCCTGGCGCTCCTCCTCTCTGGAGGCTCTGAGCTGAAGCACTTAAGGGCTACTCAGGCTCCATTTGCAGTCTCAGAACTGTAGTGTCCATAGTGAGCAAGACCAGCCAGGGCTTGAATCCCGGCTCTGCCACATAAGAGCAATGTTGTGTGACCTTGAGGAAGCTCTTCTCTCCTCTGAGCCTCAATTCGAACATCTGAGAAATCAGGGTTGCGCTGAGAAATAAGTGAAATTATTCAGGTCACCCACCAGGCCCTAGCTCTGGCAGTCACAGGCTCTTGTGAACGTCCATCCCTTCTACTGCCCACCCACCCCAGCCCTACCCTGCCCATGCGCTGAATTTCTTCTTTCTCTCATCTCACCCCAAGAGGAAGCAATACCCCCATGACCACCTCCAGAGTCCCCAGGACGGCCAGGCCAGAGTCATGGAGCAAGCGCCAAGTTTACCATCCTCAGTGACTGGGAAGGCGTGCAGCCCACGTCCTCCCTCACAGGCCAGATGGCCCGGCTCAGCGTGACCTGTAGTCTGGACCAGGCCACTCAAGGGTTTATGGGCACCCTGGCACAGATACAGCTCAGGGCCGCAGCAATATAGAGGCATGGGATGGGGACGTTGTCAGAATGAGCACAAGGAGGGCTGTGGGGAACAGGTAGACTCTCTAATCCCAGCAGGTAGGGCCTCAGCTGGTGGGGCACTTCGGAGCAGAGGAAGGCCTCATTCTTGCTACAGGGCACCTCCTTGCCCCCACCACAACCGAGGAGAGTGTCTTGCCATCTCATGCTAACCTCTGACCACCTGAGCTCAGGCTCCACATCCTGTCACCTCCCAGGAAGCTCCCTCTTGACTCATCACCCTACCTGACCCTCACCCACAGCCTCCACCTCTGCCAGTCCAAATGCACTTAAACCGGCTCAGGTCCCTCCCATTCTAGCAAGGGGCACCCTGCCCCTCCATACCACTCTCCCCTCTTCTCTCCTGCTTGCAGGGAACATTCCTGAAGGAGTTCTCTAGGCTTCTTTGCTGTACTCCCCCTCCTGTCACCCCTACCCACTCTCTGTAAAGTGGCCCTTGTGTACCCTCACCCCTCCACCCATGACACTGCGACCTTAACTCTCTTCCCTTGGCGTGATTTACCTGCTTTTGAAAATTTTGTTTATAATTGACACATAATAATTGTACATGCCCATGGGGTGCAGTGTGGAGGGAGCTACACACAGGAAAATCCTGTGCTGTGGAAGGGTAGCGTTTGCCAGGCTGGGGCTGGATTTTCCTCTGTGTGTAGTAAATACCATAACTACTTCTGTGAAAAGAGTAAGATTTTTTAGAACTGTGTGTAGGAAGATCTGTGTGTAGCTCCCTTAGTAGCTGCATATCTATTTTGGAGAATCTTGTGGAAGGCAGGAGCTAAAAGTCAGGAAGTAGCCCAGGCAAGGGATGGTTATATACAAATCAGTTCAGTAAAGGGGAGACGAAAAGAAGGCAGAATGCACAGAGAGAATCTTCAGATTTGGAAACTAAGGGACTGTAGGGCTTGACGGGGAGGGATTTGTCTGAACAAGTCCAAGCTGTTAAGTCTGCTTGGTCATGGAGCCCTGGATGAGAATGGGGAGGAGAAGTGGGTTGGGGAGAGACATGTTGAATTTGGACATAGGCCCAGATAACCATGAGACATTTCTCTGGAGTGTCCTGCAGATGGTTTGACACATGAGTCTGAAGCTCCTGAGTAAGATCCGGGCAGAAATAACGCCCTGGGATTCATAATGAAATAGAGACAGCTGGGACAACCCTGGACAACAGCAGGATTTGGGAGGATGGAGGAAGTTGAAGCCAGAAGCAGGCTGGGGAAGCGGAAAGAAACTTGGGCAAAAACGCTGGTATTTGGGCTCTGCAGAGGGGAAGGAAGGAAGAGCTTCCAGAAGCAGAGGGTGATTAACAGTGTCTGAGCCACCACAGGGCATCGGAGGATGAGACCCTGAGATCCAATTCAGGTTGGATTTGGTCAGAGCAATATCAGGAGAGGCCAAAATCTCTAAATGCAAGGAGTTGGTGGGGACTGGGGGTGAGGAAGGAGAGGCGGGTATGTGGGCCACCCTCTCAAGATGTGCCTGTCAGCAAGAGTAGGTGACAGCGGCCCCTCAGTACACGCAGTCATGTGAGCCAAAAGATTGCAAGTGCCAGGCTAGCTTCTTCCTCCCAAGCCTGAGTCCCACCTCCCCTGAGGTCATCCCACACTCTAGTATCCTTCGAGGCCTGGCCTGGGGCCTCCCTCCGCGGGGTGGAGGGACCTCAGCAGAGGTCTATAGCAGAAGGGTCGGCACCTCAGGGTCAGCATCCACAGCCTTTGCCTGCCCCACAAGGCCTGTGCTCTTTCATCCCTCCGTGGTGGTTGTGATTTACTTCCCCTGCCAGACTGCGGGACCCCACAGGGAACACCATCAAGTCAATTGGGCTCTGTACCTGGAGGAGCTCCATAGATTTGGAATAAATGGATGAGTGAATGGATGGTCCTGCGTGTGCATGGAAGAGCCACCTTTGGGAAGGGTGGAGGTTGAAGGGCACCTTCCTCCTCTCTGGGTCCTGAGCTTGCCTGGGCCTGCTCCTGGGGACCCTCCAGAAACTCCGATCTGTTCTGGAGACTTAGAATGCCAGAGCTGTTTGACTTGAGGCCTGGTTTAAATATTAACAGGACCAAATAAATTGATTAAAGGAAGTGCTGAAGACCGGAACAGCAGTTATTAATAAATCATAGCAATGATTATTTTCCTTTCAAGAAGCTCCATCAGCCTAATATGTGTGTGATTGATCAGCTGGGGAAAATCCTAGGCTGGTTTTGCAGCTTCAGTAGCATCTGCAGGAAGTGCTTCCTTGTCAGAGGGACTGGAGCCAGCCTTTCCTATCCTGCAGGGTGGGGCAGGTGGGACTCTCGGGGATGACTACATCTACTGAAGTAGAGACCACCCAGAGCTTCCTGCCTACCAGCTCCCTTGCCCCAGTGAACATGGTCCCCCATACCTGCTCCCTCCTACATGAAGCTCTCAGGAGGCCTGATGCCTGGGCCTTGGGCATCAGGGCACAGAATGTGCCCACCTTCTTTGTCTTGCCACATTGACTACAGGCCAGTCCCGCAGTCAGCCATGTATTGATTGTGCAAGATCCTGCTCTCAGCCAGGCTCAGCGTCCATGGTCCTATGCATAGGGAGCCCACCCTTCTTGGGGCAGGCATGCCTGGACAGAGAGCACCTCACAGACATTGTCCACCACTGGGACAGAGGGTGCAGCAGCGCTCAGAGGAGCTGGACTGTGCTGATGAGTCACTGAGTTTTTGTTGAGCTCCTAATGTGCACCAGCCCTGCACAGGATGCTATGGGGGATGTGGAAAGAAGAGCAAGTGCATTTAATGAGACAGCTTCAGGCCCTGTTGTAATATAAGACAAGAGACAGAATCAGGGATGTAGCTCTAGAACATTCCATGACTTCAGTCCCCACTAAAGACCCCAAAGAGTACTTTGCAAACATCTGTGGAAGGACAAAATGTTCTCCATAGCCCTTGAAGATTCTCTGATAAGAGATAAAGGACAATTCAAGAATAGACAGTGGAGACCTAAGCCAACCCACCAGCTCCAGAGACTCCTCACTGCCAGGGGAAACAACATCTGTCAATTCTCATGGTAGGAATCTCACTTGATTAAACAAAAAAAGCCCAGGCACTGGTGACCTAATTTGACTAGCAATTCTCAACCCATTAAAGGAATTTTAGAGATGAGCAAGTTGAGACCCAGATAAGAAAACTCAGTAATCAAAGGGGCACACCTCTCCCTGTCCTCCTTAGTCCCCTGCCAGACTCCTCTGAAGCCCAGGGGTCCTGATAACCCTTGTCAGCTCCACCTCCCAGGGCCTGATGCAGCCCCAACCCTGGAAAGGGACTGGTGAGTGCTGCTGAATCCAGCCCTGCTCAACCCCTTGCTGGCTTGAGATGGAGAAGGTGAGGCAGCAGCCCTGGAGCAGAAAGGCCCCTTCTGATGCTGTTGGGTCTCTTCTGGCACAACCCCACCTGTCTTATCAGAAGCACAGCTCACCCTCATCTGGGCAGGGTGGTTTCTTCCAAGTCTGTGTCCTCCACACAGGGCTGCTGAGGTTGCAGAGCAGCCAGGGCTGTGCAGCACAGATGCGGGATAGGGTGCTACAGCTGTCTGGAAATACAGGTGTCTGGAAATTCCAGGCTGTAGGAAGACTTGCAGGGAAGGGCTGGGGCTCCTATGGAGAGGGAAAGGGGGCCCAGTAGCTCTGGGTCTCCAGGACTCCAGGATTGTATGCCACTGAGTTTGACTCAGTGCTCCTCCTGCTGCGGGCAATCAGCTAAATGGGCAAAGGGAGCGAGCAGACGTCTCATACAATTGGTAGAAGCCCGTGCAAAGATGTTCCAGCTGATTAATCACCCAAAATCAGAACAGCTAGGACAATAACTACGTGCCATTTTATACCTACTAAATTATGGAGTAGGAATGCTCAAATTATACTATTTTATGTTGGTAGTGATGGGGAAAGTGGCACATTGGCATAATTGTTTGGTGTAATACAGCCAAACGCCATCTCTAGAAGGCAGTGTATAGTGGCATTTAAAGGGCCAGGGGCCAGAGAGTGGTCCATTCTCTGCCCTGTGACCTCACTGCTGGGAGCCCAGCTTTAGGAAACAAATTCTGCACGGAGACATCCACTGCGCCATCTCCATTATCCTAATCCTCATCACCATAGTAACCCATTACTAGGCACCCATACGTCTAAGCACTCTGCAGTTATGCTGTCTCCCCTCTGCCAGCTTGCCCTGCTGGGTGAGGTGTTGTTATCTCATATGGGCCCAGTTTTCTGACTGGCAAACTGAGGCACAGAGAGTTCACAGAGCTGGCAGTGATGCAAACTCAAACCTTAGTCCAAAGCCTGTATTTCTTCACTTGGGTCCCAACGTCTTTTTAATTAAATAACTCACATTGAGGAGAGTGCCAATACCCATCAATGTGAGAATGTAAAAGCAATGTATGGTGTGTCCATTTGCAGGGATAATAACCAGCCATAGAAATAAAGGAGGGAAGCACACTCTAAATCCACATGAACAAGTGTGGGGACCAACCCCACAGAGAGGAGGGAAAAAAAGTGCCGATCATTCTGAAACACAGATAAGGTGAAGCTCAAGCCCAGTTTCAGGGCGCTGTTGGGCTTCAGAGGGGGCTGCTTTCCTTGAAAGTCCTGGGCCATGTGATCCACACTCAGCTCCCTGATTTGCCTTCCCGTTAGTCTCTGGAAAAAACCCACTGTCCTGAGGAATCACCAATCCAGCTTCAGTGTGCAGGGGCAAGCATGCAAACAACCCACTTCCTCTCTGGGCCAAAACACAGCCAAGGCAAGGCTAGAGCATTCAACCCCAACCTCTCCAGCAGCAGAGGGACAGCAACAGAGAATCAAGGTGGAGCGGGTGAGGACCTAGACAGTCTGACACCAGGGTGGCTAGTGGTACCCATAGATCTATCACAGCTACTTGGGTGCCAGAGAGAAGAGATGAGGCCTCCTGTGAATGCTGCTGTTGTCCATGAGCAGGGGCCTGTCTGGAGGGGACAACCCCTTCCAGAGCAGAGGCCTGTGTAAAAGTGATAGATTCAGTATTATACCCCAGGCCATATGACAGTTGAGGTGAAGGTGTGAACATCAGTGTTGGGGTGATTGGACCCAACACCAGGCTGTGGGAGCAATGAAGTCCAGCAGAGTCAAAGGAATAAGAAAGGACAAGTTAAGAGAGAAAGTGGGATCAGGGGGCCAATGTTAGTACGGAGACCGCGAAGGCCCGGAGCTCTGGGAGCCCACACCATTTATTGGTGATCAAACAAAAAAACAGGTGGTGAGGATGTGGAGGTTGAAAGGAAGCAGTGTATCAAGCAAATGTGCTACAGCTGTGATGGTTTAGCATTTTCTTTGAAACATATGGCTATTGAGATAATGGGAGTGCTAGAAGCAAGGAGCCAGCAAGTCTAGACACATTGCAAAGTCCACGAGGGGTTTTAGACCCTGGACCCTGGACATGTTCCAAGCCCTGCCTCAGCTTCTCTCTCAACACTCAGCTTTTCTCCCAACACACCAAGCTTATAATGTGTCCTCAGACAGTGCCTGAGTGTTATGTAATTTTTTTTTTTTTTTTTTTGAGACTGAGTCTTGCTCTGTTGCCCAGGCTGGAGTGCAGTGGCGCAATCTCAGCTCACTGCAAGCTCCGCCTCCCGGATTCAGGCCATTCTCCTGCCTCAGCCTCCCGAGTAGCTGGGACTACAGGCTCCTGCAACCATGCCTGGCTAATTTTTTGTATTTTTAGTAGAGACAGGGTTTCACCGTGTTAGCCAAGATGGTCTCAATCTCCTGACCTCGTGATCACCCGCCTTGGCCTCCCAAAGTGCTGGGATTATAGGCGTGAGCCACCGCGCCCAGCCAGTACTATGTAATATTTAATGTCATGTTAAGATACAAAAAATAGCTAACAATAAGGGTGACCCTAAGTATCCAGTGATGTTTGACCACCATGACTTACGTCTATTCCTTGCCCCCCACAGTAACAAGGACACGCATGTAGAAGTGGGTAAGACATCATCTCCTCCAGTCCCCACCCTTCAGTCCAGAGTGGCAGAAAGACAATCACAGAGATAATCACCAGCCATGGGCCACCTGTCCTGGTAGGGGAGGGAGTGACTATTTGGAGGAGATTCAGAAGGAAGGCTCCATGGAGGAAGTGTCCTTTGAGTTGGCTCTTGAAGGATATATAGGAGCTCACCATGCAGCTAATGCCAGGGTATGGATGGAAGAGGGATGGAAGAAAAGTCCAGGCTAGTGGGACCACATGGGCAGAAGTAGGCCAGGCTTAGAGAACTGCAGTCACTAGTGTAGTGGGAAGAGCTTACACCCACACACACAGAATCACAGATACAGTGCAAGAATTGTAGGTCACAGGCACTGTGCTTTCCAATCACAAGTTAGAATCCATGGCCTAAGAATTACAGGTGTGATTACATTTGAACTCAGAATTATTTCTCCAGAGTTCAAGATGGCCCCTCCTAGTGATCACTGTGGCAATGGCCTTGATACTGGCCAGAGAGAGGAGAGGAGCTTCCCTGGGGACAGAGGAGAATGAAGGAGGGGGACAGAAGGGGAAGGAGTAGGGGCAGAGGGGACAAGAATTCAGTCATCCCTGTGAAGGGCAGCACTAACCTCGGTGGGGTGTGGCTCAGCACCATCAACCAGAATAAGGACCTGCAGGGCTCATGGGCACTCAGAGGCTCTGGGGTAGGAGTGCTGGCCCCTCTGCCCTGCCAGGAAGCCACCAACAAGCCACAGCAAACAGCTGAAGAAGAAGCCCCACTGTGGGATGGTCCCAGGGAACAAATACAAAGGCTCTGGGGGCTCGGATGCCTCCAGAGTAGAGGGGCTAAGCAGAAACCAGATCTGGGTGGGGCCAGTTCCTTCTGGACCTGAGCAACAGGAACCCTGCTAGACTGTGAGCTCCAGGAGGATCCAGATGTTTATCTGTTTTTTATTTCACTACTTTGTCCCCTGGAAAACTGGAACGGTTCTATGCACATAGTAAGAAATCAATAAGCAATGGCTGAATGAATAAATGAATCATTGAACAAATGAACGGGTGGATGGATGAATCCATGGATGAACAGATGGATGCATGGATGGATACATGGATGCATGGATGAACAAACGTGGAGGAATGAAGAACCTAGGATCCCAGAGAC
Organism: Pan troglodytes; assembly: GCF_028858775.2. Classification (NCBI taxonomy): domain Eukaryota; kingdom Metazoa; phylum Chordata; class Mammalia; order Primates; family Hominidae; genus Pan; species Pan troglodytes. Next base: position 60,885,891 of record NC_072406.2, on the reverse strand, counting down.
AGAGCAGAAACTAACCAGGTGGGCAGGCTGTACCCCTACCCCAGGGAGATCACTGCAGGCTGCTACACAGATGCTCCAACCCATGCCCCTTCAATGCCAAGGGGAAGTAGGCCCAGCTGCTCACATCCTGCTGGCCTGGGCTCCCATGCCTCAGTCACGAGGCAGCTGGGACACCAGGATGGGGGCAGGACTGATAGCAGGCACGCTGCCTGCGTGCTCACTCTGTGTGTCCTTGGCTTTCAGCCCGCTCCAAAAGCCTAGTGATGGGGGAGCAGAGCCAGAGCCCTGGGCGGACGCCGTGCCCTCACAGGCTGGGCCCCGTGCTGAAGGCGGGCTGGCTGAAGAAGCAGAGGAGCATCATGAAGAACTGGCAGCAGCGCTGGTTTGTGCTGCGTGGGGATCAGCTTTTCTACTACAAGGACAAAGATGAGATCAAGCCCCAGGTGAGAAGCGCATGTCCGGTGTGCCGTGGGCATCATGGCAGGTCTCCACAAGAGGGAAGACCATGCCCAGGAGAAGGGAGGAAGGCACAGAGCCACTGACTCCATCACAGTGATGTTTTGCCAGGATTTCCAAAGTAATTTTCATTCTTATCCCCCATGTTCCTGGTATCACAGCCTGTTTTACTGGAACATGTCCACAACTTCTGCAATGAAAATGTTTCCTTAAAATGTTGATAGAGAATGTCCCTGCCCAACTTAAGAAAACAACTCTTCCATGTTCTTTTTGGCCCCTTCATGCTTCCAAGAAGGACATACATGCACACATTTCATTACTTCTATCTTGCAGGAAAATGGGTCACCAGACACATCTAGCCTCAAACTGAAACCTGGCTCACTCTGAAGCCCTTGCGCCCATCCCACATAGGGTTTCTGTGTCCAGCACTGTGAGACCCACATTTTAAGAAGGTGCTTTAAATATCTGCCTTTCATCCAAATTGCACTAAGTTTACTCCCTCAGAGCAGCTAGTAGCCTCGCCCATCACAGTATAGCCTCGTCACAGCGGCCCATGCAAACATCATAATGAGGTACTCTGTGTGCTGCCATCCAAGACACCTGGGCCAGAAGCACTTGGGCAATCCAGTCCCTGTGATGGGTTTCAGAGAGAGAAAGGGTATCTCTTGGGGAAAAAACAGGAAGGGACCTTAAAGGACTTGTCCGAAAAGCTGCTTCTAGTCGTGGGTCCAAGTCAGAGAGGGCAGATCCCCTGTTTGGGGTCACAGGTCACGGAATCTTGCTGGGAAGGGACCTGGTTCACATCCCAGCCATCCCCACAGCTTGGGGGCAGAGAGGGGACTCTGGGATGGGCAAGGGGTGAAGGGGGAGCTGGGCATGAGAAAATGTCCCTTTCCTCTTTCAGTTCTTCTAAGCATGTCAAGGATGAAGTGTCAACCCTGTGAGCCTACCTTTGACACTTCTCAAACACTTGGATCCTCCTTTTAAACAAAATATGGGGGCACGGGGGTGAAAAGGGAACAGGCCTCATCTTACTTAGAGCCTTCAGTGCAACAGGAACTGGCTGCTCATGAATAACTTTCTGTCTTCATTCTGTCCATTCCAATAGCTACCTCTATGGAAAGTAATTCCAATAGCTACCTCTATGGAAAGTTCCCACTTGTGATAGAGATACCAAGTTTTCCTTTCTAAAATACTGTATATTGACATTAAAACCAAAAGTGTTTCACAGCAACGTGAATGCACTTAATGGCACTTACCTATATATTTAAAAGTGGTTCAAATAGTAGACTTTGTGTTACACATACATTACCACAATAAAAATAAATTAATTAGAAGTAAGACTGCTTCAGGAAAACTTTTACACAAATAATAGCACAGATGAAATGTGAGTATGACAAAAATCATGAAGGTGGATTCAGAAAACCCTGATGTTGTCCAGCCTCCTTGACTGTATGAGAAAGGAGAACTCTAAGTAGTTAAGTGAGCCAGATAGGAACTCTGGAGTCAGCTAGATCTGAATGAGACCTAGCATGCTAGCTGTGCGGTGTGAACAAAAGTTTTCTGAAACGGAATATGGAGGAAAGAGACTTTATTCCAGTGAACAGTTTGCAAACTGGGGAGACACAGCTTCCATGCAAAAGGTGAAGGTGTGTTCCAGAGAACATAAAGGAGGGTTTTATAGCAAACGTGCCGGCCCAGGTTCCCAATCAGGTCTGTTTATGCAAATGAAGGATTTGGACTTATTTAGTTCTGAGGGATGATACAGCTGAGCTCTGGAAGGTGAGTTCTGATGGGTTGGTTCGGGAGAACTCTGATTGGTTGGTTCAGGTGAGATCTGAAAGTTCCAGAATTAAACAGTAGTCTGGTCTTTGGGGGAAGGCAGAGTACATGTGTGATCCCTACTCAGTCAATGTCCACTTGGCCCGATTTTAAATTTAGGTCCAGTTAGCCCCTGGGGACTCATCTTGAAGGACTGGCTGTTTCAGGTTCACATTTGTTTACAATGGGGAGTCCATTTTTTTTTTTACTTTAGATTGTATCATTTGTAAAATGGAGACAATATTACCTCCATCACAGGGATGAGCTAGGGGTTAAATTGTATAACATACACATAACTGGATACAAATCCTAGCACACTGGATACTCAAATCTGAGCCAATAAGCCCACCCAGCCCTGCCCTCACCTGGCCACCAACTGCCCCTCAGGCTCACTCCTAGGCTGGGCACCACACCTCTGGTTCCCCACAGTCATTTCCTTCTGGCCTCCCAGTTTTGTAGACCAGCCTTGGCCCTTCAACCGTGTCTTGGCTTTCCTGGCTGACCTTTTGGTGATCTGTCACTCTGATTACTGTGAACAGAGTTGCCAGAGTTGCTCCCAGCCTTTCAGAGCCCTGCCTGGACCCTTACTGTCACCCTCCTCCTGTACCATCCCACAGCACTGCCTCCTGGGAACAGGACTTTGTGATGCTGGGAGAGCCCGGGTGCTCATGACCCTGAGGCCACCCAGGCCACACATGGACAGAGCCTCCTCTGCCACAGGCTTCCCCACGTATTCCTTATAGTGAGCCTTGAAGTGGCCCTGGGAGCCCTCACCCATCAGCTAGCTCCATAAGGAACCTCTATCTCCTGAAATTTCTGAGCCAGACACTCCTCTCCCTCCCCTGCCATGTTTTCCAGACCTCCACATCCTCTGGTGGAAGCAACTAATAAAATGGAGGCATGGACATCTGCAGTCACAAGCCTGGACACAAGAGCAGCCCTCAAGCCCAATCTAAACTGAAACAGGGCATTTATTGCCAGGGAGCACGTTGAATCATGAGAGGGGCCAGTATGTCCCAGCAGATGCCAGCATCTGCCCAGAGCTCTTGTGGCCTTTCTGGGTCTGGCTGGCACTCACTCCCAATTCCTGTTGGGACAATAAAACTTCTTCCCATTTCCCCCAACAAAGCCTGGCTTCTATGGCACCCCACTGCCCAGGTTCCCAATCTCAAGGCAACTGTCGGTCAATTTTGATTCATTCAGCTTATACAGTATGATCTCAAACTTGCACAGCTGCTGGCAACATAGCCTCACAAATTTCTATTTAATTGCATGAACGGCATGTAATAGACTAATTCTCAATATCTGGTTCCTGGAAAAATATGCCCTGCTCACTGTTCTCAGTGACAGGGGGCCCAGGCGGTCAGCACTCTCCTGTAGGACGGGCTGCACCAGCAGATGTAACTGTCGGGAAGAAGGATATCCAGCCACGTTTGATGCTGCGCAGAGCTCACAACACAGGAGGAGAATCACTCCCAGCCCACATTCCTTGTTCTCTCTCCAAAGCCCTATCTCTTCCCCTCTCCCCATCTTGCTGGCAGGAGGGTCAGCAGAGGACAGAGAGCATAGATACAAGACAGTTCAAGACGGAGAAAAAGGAAGCAGCTTGCACAAGCTCAAATGGAAAGACCAGGCAAAGGCATGTCACAGCAGAGCCTGGAAGCACCCTTGATCCTCCAGCTTTTCCCAGCACCTGTCCCTGAGGGTTTCCAGCAGACAGATCCCACAGTTTCACAAGTAAAGGCTTCCAGGTTTTTTAAACCTTAGTGATTTTAGCTTGTGCTTGGAATGTTGAGTCGTGAAAACTCCTGCCACATTCTTTGTTGATCAGCCTGGTCTATTTCCACTGTTGGGAACTCATTTTAAGTCTAGTTATCTCGGTCCTTTATTTGTTGTGGGTTTCTTGGCTTTGAATTGAAATGGAACAAAATAGACATGGAAAGTATAACTTCCGAAACCTAAGACCAAAGGAAAAGTAAAAAATTAAATGTGATCAGTTGAGCAAATGGGACAAAATGGGGGAAAGGAAAAAAAAAAAACAAGAAAGAAAGACAAGTAAAAAACTAATAAATAAGACGGCAAAAGAAGGTACAAACATTTTGTTTCTCATAATAAACATGAATAGGTTAGATTCATCTATCCCTTAAAATAGAAAGTGTGAGATTGGGTCTAAAAAAGAGAGAGGAATAAACAAAAAGATTAAAAAGCAAAAGAACAGAAAAAAAAAAGGTAAGCAAGTAAATGTGAGCAAAAAGAAAGCAAATTTAGTAACATCAAATAAAGTAGGATTCAAGATGCTAAGAAAAAAGGGGAACAGAGAGATATAATTCCTAATATAGATAACCTACTGAGAAAAGAGAGCAGCTGTGAACTTTTATGCTCCTAATGACATAGCTTTGAGGAAGACATAAACAAAGAACACTCATTGTTTCTCTTTAAAAAAAAAAAACTTTTTCAAAAAAATGAAATCAGAGACCCAATCACTGTCAATAATGCTAAAGCAAAAAAGACAAGTTAATAACAAAATGACATTGAGGAGAGTGTTCAGGCATGAGAGAGCGAGGATCAAACACACACACACAGACACACACACACACACACACATACACTGCATAATACTTCTGTAGTTAATGAGAAAACCAAAACTCAAATTCAAACTTCCAGTTAAGGGTGACATTTAAAAGTCACATTTGGCTCTTCCACATCACAAAACTTCATGATACAGCACTAAAGGATGTTTTTAAAGGCACAAGCACAACTAGATGGAAAGAACATGAGGGGAGAAAGCATTCTGGATGCAGGAAAACAGATGAGGGAGAGGCTGCTGATTTATTTAGCTGATCCAAGACAGCTAAATCCCAAACCAGCACAAAGGAGAGCATGGAAGCTGTCTGGTTTGCAAAACAAAACCCCTCAAAGACTTGGGGCTTGGCAGGACTAGATATCTCTGGAAATGAGGGCAAAAAAGGAGGTCAGGACAGGAGCACTGGGTGAAGGTTAACTTATAAAAAAGCAGTTAGGGCCAGGCACAGTGGCTCATGCCTCTAATCCCAGCACTTTGGGAGGCCAAGGCAGGCAGATCACTTGAGGTCAGGAGTTCGAGACCAGCCTAGCCAACATGGTGAAACCCTGTTTCTACTAAAAATACAAAAATTAGCCGGGTGTGCTGGCACATGCCTGTAATCCCAGCTACTCGGGAGGCTGAGACAGGAGACTTGCTTGAACCTGGGAGGTAGAGGTTGAGACGAGATAAGCGCCACTGCACTTCAGCCTGGGCAGCAGAGCGAGACTCTGTCTCCAAAAAAAAAAAAAAAAAAAAAAAGCCAAAAAACAGTAGTTAGATCTCAGATTTTCTGAATAATCCAGTGCCAAGAGGTGACTGCCCGCCCCCACTCAGCTGTAAGACTGGAGTTGTATTCTCTGAGAATAAAAGGGAGCCCTTTATAATGGGGACTCTGGCCCTTTCTTGGTGAAATATCTTAGAGAACAGGAAGGTTGGGTGAACATCAGTGTGCAGACCAGTTCCTTAGGCCCCAGTCTCTATCCACATTTGGTTTCCAAGCCCCAGCAGTCAGGAGTAGCCCCCAGGAAGGAAACTGATGAATTTTCTCCAGTAAATTTCTCCAGAGGTTCTCCAGTAAAATGGCGGAGGTGGACCCTCCTGTGTATGCCCTCCCCATCCTCCGACGCCACCCAGTCAGCTCCATAGAGAACCATTCTCAAGTGGGAGTGATAGGCCTGGTTCAGCAGACATTTGAGAAAAGTCTCATTTGAGGAACCAAGACAAAAAGAGGAAGAAAACAAAAAGCAAGTTGCAGGCAGCAGATGCTGTGCTGGGGGAAGAAAACTGTTATACAAAACTACTGTAATATCCTCAGAGAGAATCTCTAAATACGGAAAAGTCAGAGGAGGAACCGATCCCCAGAAGTCAGAAATAAGATATCATGAATAAAAAACTCCAAAGAAGGGTTGGATGAAAACTTGACACTCCTAGGAAGAAGAGGACAATAAGAGAGACAACCCAATGTCCGAATAGAAGGAGTTTTAGAAAGAGAGAAGAGAGAAATGAAGGAAAAAGAGTCTTTAGAGAAATGCTTGAAATAAACTCCCCAGGATGGGAGTATAAACACTAAATACTAACTGAGATAACCAAAATTACCGTGGAGATTTGGGAAGGTGTGTGGTTGGGTGGCGGTGGGTGGCGGTGGGGGGAGGGGCGGGTGAGTGGAGAAGGGGCAGAAAGCAAAATCTCACTGCCCATGCTAGGATTTCCACAGACAATGACTAAAATGTAAAATCAAAAAGGAGTAACATAAGCATACTAATTAGAAATAAATATCTTTAAAAAAGGAAAAAGATAGAAAAGAAACCTCATCTGAGAGCATTGAACGTGGTGACAGATTCAGGCAATGGCAGGGGAAGAATTTGCTGCCTCATCATGAGCCGTGTAGAACTCTTGATTCTTCAAACTATGTGCAAGTGTAAACTTTCATTGTAAAAAAAAGTGAAATAAGATGGAAATAATTTATTTTTGAGATTTTGAGCATACAGATAAGACAAATCAGAGCCATGGGGCAGGGATGTGAGGCAGGGGAGTGAGTTGGTAACAGGGTCAGCTTGCATTTTTTCTGTGTTATTGTAATTTCTCACGTTGAGATTATCTTCGTGTAAGTCCATATTTTAAAGTATTTTAAAAATTTAAACAAGAAAAGGAAAACTAAAACCAAAAAACGGAATGCAGCAGGGCCACAGTGCTCGAGGTTCTTTGGATGACCAGGAGGAGAATGGGGAGGCCAGGCCAGGGGCTCCCTCTTCTAGAAAGGGCCACTGAGCCCTACGCTGGCCTCTGAAGAGGCCCTGGCATACTGGAGGTTCTTGGAAGATGTGTTTAGAATGAACCTAGGAATGGGGTGGGAGGTCCATGGATGCTATGTGTCTGGCAGCCCGCACCCCGTGGGGAGCCCATAGTCTCTGACGTAGGGCATAGGATGCTCATCCTACAGGCAGGAACACAAAATGCAGATGTGGGACTAGAGGACACCTGTAGAGGGGCTTCACTGCCACACCCAGGATCTAGGTCCTCACTTTGTGGGCTGCGATAGGGGTCAGTGAAGGTTGTGGGTTGCTTATACTTGGCCATCAGAGCCCCAAGAGGAGAGTCATCCTGCAGCAGCACAGATAGGGGCTGGCCAGGACCAGGCTGGAAGCAGAAAGGCCACTTAGATGGGGCTGGTGTTCTAATATCAGCTGAGGCCAAGAAAATCCTCACCATGCTGGAACAAGGGCTGGGGGCCTTGGAAGAAGCAGGGGAGGGAACATGGCAGGTGGAGTTTGGAATCCACACTTCCCCCTCCCACCTACCTGCCATGGCTGATGCAACATTATGTTCTAGAAGAGGCAATTTAAAAATCACTTTGAGAGCAGGCTAGGTTTCTGTTGTATGTTTTATTTTTTTTCCAGGAGAATAAGTGAGGGAAGCTCAGTAATAAGGAGCCATAGAAGATTGATTTAAAGTTTGATGTGATTGAGTAAAAGCTTGAGACTGGTGGGGAGAAAGTCAAGATGGATGGGAAAGCACATGCACTTCTAGGAGTGGAACATTAATATTGGACAGTCGGAAACCAGAAATCTTTAAGAAAGAGGAAACCTCAGGGGAAGAAAGAGAGGCCATCCTATCCCATAGCTTGAAGGTCACAGGAATATTTCAGCCTGCAGGGAATGTTCATTTCCCAGCCCATTGTTTACCAAACTTGCACGTCAAAAACAAAAACAAGAAACAAAATGTTGCTTTCATGAACTCTGTGTTAGTCCATTCTCCCATTGCTATAAAGAAATACCTGAGACTGGATAATTTTTTTAAAGAGGTTTAATTGGCTCATAGTTCCGCACGCTGTACAGGAAGCACGATGCTGACCTCTGCTCAGCTTCTGGAGATGCCTCAGGAAACTTACAATCATGGTGGAAGGCAAAGAGGGAGCAGTCATGTCACATGGCCAGAGCAGGAGCAAAAGAGAGAGCAGGGAGGTGCCACACACACTTTTAAACCACCAGATTTCATGATAATTCACTCTCTATTTTGAGGACAGCACCAAGAAGATGGTGCTAACCACTCAAGAGAAACCGCCCCCATGATCCAAATACCTTCCGCCAGGCCCCACCTCCAACACTGGGGATTACAATTAAACATGAGATTTGGATGGAGACACAGAGCCAAACCATATCACGCTCCTTCCCTGAGTTCTTGACCTGGAGTAGATGCCTGGGTTGTCTCCATTTCTCAAATGAGGAAACTGAAGGACTGACATCAGGCCAAGACTAACAGGTACTCACTCTCAGATAGCGCCTGAAGGCTGACACGAGTTCAGTGAGACTGCTAGGCCAACCTCCTTCTGTGCCATTAATGTCTGCCCACAAAAACCTCACACCTTTGGCTGGCTCTATCTTCCATGGCCCTCATCTCAGCACCACCTGGGGGTACGATGAAGATGCCATCAGGTGTCGGAGCTCATCTTGTGCTCACAGCTCACAGGACCGCCCCTGTGTCAGATGCCCTTCACTTCTAGACCTCATAACCTCCACCCAGCTCAAGTTGATTTAGCAAACCCTAACTGTGCATCCTTCATAAGCTGTAAATTGTTACTCAAACCAGCCAAGAGGATGTCACTACTATTATTATTACATTACTGTTTTGATATTGCTGTTGTTATTTATAACACTTCCTCAATTTAATTTCTGTTCTCCATTCTATATCATAAACCTCATTCAGGTGGGGCTTCAATCTGTCTTATTATTTCTCTTTTCCTATCACCTAGCAGTACTTGACACATAATTGGTATCCAGTAATATTGGGTGCTTACATGAATAATTGAATGAATGAATGAATAAATGAGAAAAATAAATGGAATGAATGACTGCATAGTGTGACCCATATTTGTATTAGATCCTCAATGGAAAAATAATTTATTGCTTTTGTAAAGTGCCTGAGAATTGGCAAAGAGCTTATTGACTGCCTTCCCTATCAGACTGTAAGCCCAACAAGGCGAAGTTTTTGTCTATCTTGTTTATCTTTGTGTCTCAGTATCCAGAACAATGTCTGACACATAGTAGAAGCTCAATAAACACTTGTTCAATAAACAGTCACACAGCATCTCCACAAGGCCAGGCACAATCAATTTCCACTGTACTGGTAGAGAATGTGGGGCTCAAAAAGGTAGAATGAAAGCTTGCATACTATAATGGAAAAAACCATAATATTTGGAACCAGAATACCTGGCTTCAAGTCCCATTTATACCACCTACTAGCTATAGATTTGGGAAGATCATTGAAGCCCTCTTGTTCCTACTTTTGGTGTGGTCCTTTGAGGCTGTGGCTTCACTAAGCATTGGACAAATGGAAGTTGCTGTGGTTGATAGTGTTGTCAATGCTGCCTAAACACTCAGAGATAAGACTATTACAATTCTTAGAATGGGTTCTGAAATGAAAGACCTTCAAGAAGCATGCGAAGGCATCTAATATGAATTACAAAAAGGAAGTTGCAGATCTAGAAAACAATGATTGCCTGAACATGCAGAGCTCCCTGAGACCAGCCCTTCAGATGGTCTTCACTCCCTTTCTTGATTAGGAGTCCAGACTCGTGGGTGGTAAGTCTGCCACGAATACCTGGTGTCTAAATTTTAGCATGTCATATTACAGGATCTTGCGTGATAGAGAAAAATGGCAGATTTCTTGTGAGTAACCAGGATGGTTCTAGCTGGTAACTAGAGAAGATATTTCACTCTCTGAGCCTCAGTTTCCTCCTTGTAAGTTGAGAATAACCACACCTACCTTATAGGACTACGGTGAGAGTAAACTCATGCGGTAAACCATGTAGGAAATACCCTAGTTGTGGCCTTCTCCCCTGGGTGGAACTTTACCCTATGAAGGTTTAGCAAATCATTCAACACAATCAAACAGTGGAGTCTAGGGGCAGGCGACATGGCTCCAATCTCACCTCTGCCTTACTTCGTGAGTTTGATCAACAGTTTGAATCTAAATAAAAGCTAACTTTTATATATCTGATGAACCAGGCTCTGTTCTAAGTGTTTTGCATGTATTAACTTGCTTTAATTCCCACAGCAACTCTGCAAGATACATGGTAGATAATCCCAAAGATGGCTGCCACTTATTCCTGCCCCTTCTCCCAACAAGCAGAGCCTATTTCCTTTCCCCTTGAATCTGAGCTGTCTTTGTGACTATTTGACAAACAGAATAAGACAGAAGTGATGCTGTGCCATTTCCAGGTTTGGTCTCTGTTAACTTAAAAATCACACAGTTTATAAATTTAGAAAGGAGATCTTATTTTTCGTAAAGCATTGCAACCTGCAGGCTGGCCATCTGCAGGTTGGGAAGAATAGCCTCTGGTAGACCCGGAAAGGCAGGCACTTTGAGGGAATGGATGGTAAGGCAGGAATTTGTCCTGAACAGATTAGCTAAGTAGGGTTACAGGAGGAGCTATGAATATTCACAAAGAGGGTCCTGACGCATGCCTACTGAACATCCATATTAAATGTGACTCATATTCACTCTGGAGCAGAGGCTTAACATTTAAATGCATTGCAGGTAGGCCCTATACAGCAATAGGTGAAGCAGGGACATGAAGGCCCTCTGTGTGCAGCCTCTTGTTAACCGGTCAGAGCCAGCCTATGGTTGGTGGTCTTTTATCAGGAGAAAGTTACTGACATCCATCTCTTGTCCAATCAAAGCTGTAGTTGTGACTTGTGGACCAGGGGTTGGGGGTCAGTTAGTCAAGGTCTAACGGTGAACTACAATTGTTTTAGCACTTGTTTCTTAGGGCTAGTGCCTGTTTAACTGCTAGAGAAAAAGAAAAACCTGTGGCAGTTAGAACATTGTTTATTCTTTAAGTGTACAGGTGTATGACTTAAGTGTTGGTTGGAATGGCCTTGGGTCTTATTTATAATTTGGTATCTTATTGCCATAAAGTCAGTTGTGTGATCACTACTGTAACATTATTGCTGGTCAGATGTGGTGTCTAAACTGAAGAAGGATGTAGCAAGGCATGTTTGACCTCCTATCACAGCCAGGAACTCAGTTTTTAAGGTTTCCCTAGGTTCCCCTTGGCCAAGAGTGTATTTATTTGGTCAGGTGGGGGCCTTAGAGTTTAATTTTAGATCTCATCCCTAAGAAACCAAGCATGTTTCTGCTTTGCTCTGAAAAGCCGCCACCATTCTGTAAGAATGTCTGAATGGACCACAGAATCATGAGGAAGCGTGGACGAGAGAAAAACCACACAGCCTAGATGAATGAGTGAGGCCTTCCTTCCTGGACCTTATAGCCCAGCTCAGCTGCCGAATGCAACTGTGTCAGTGACTCTGGACCAAGCTATATAGAGCAGAAGAAACATCCACTGATCCCTGCCACGGTATCATGACAAATAACAGATCACTATTTTGTAGGCAATAAGTTTTGGAGTTTTCTTACACAGCAGTAGATGATTGAAACAATTTAGGAATGAGTACTATCACCACTGTCCCAATAAGGAAACTGAGGCACAAAGAGATTAGGTGACTTTCTTAAGATGCATAGAAATTAGAACAAGGGAGGGGAAGCCCCACCAAGCTTTTCCATGGTCAGATCAGGTCACTTCTGGAGAGTGACGGTCCCCTCAAGGCACTATATTTTCAAGAACAGGGCAGCAAGGATGGAGAGGAGTCCAAACTCATGTCCATAGGAGGAATAACTGAATAAGTCATCTGGAGAAAAGAAATCTTGCTAAGGGGCAGTATATGAAGCTCTGAATCCTTATATGAACAAGACCAGAAGACAAATGGACAGACTCCCCGATTTGTCTTCTACACTCCATTCCACACTTCATTCTGATGGAGTGGTCTACTGGGTGGTAGCGGGCTCCAGTCCCTGGTGCTGGACAAGTAGAGGCCAGACTATTAGTAGATTAAGTGGCTTGGAGAAGAGCTGACCACTGGGTAGCAAGTTGGCCAGAGATGATCTCCAAGAGCACTCTCAACTCCAAAAGTCAAAAGTTCATCCAAGACCTTATAAGGAAAAGAGGAATGGAGGAACAAGAACTACATTCAGCCAAATCCTAGCAGTTTTCAGAAGTTCCACCCTAGATGAGTCAAAAACGAGGCCAAAGAAGCAGGCATGCTCTGGAGGTCTGGCCAGAGCAGGGCAGTTTCCCAGAAGTCCCACTGTGGGCACCCCTGGCAGTCCTCAATGGCCGTTTCGTGCAGAGCGTTTGGAACCCTGGCTCCACTATTGGGCCAGGTGAAGGTCTCTGGGGAGACACAGTTGGTGGCAAGAAAGCTGATGGATACAGACCTTGATGCCATGGGGCCCTTGAAGATAGGGTCACTCATGGATCTCATTGCTCTTGGTGAATTTGCCCCTGACCTCCTGAGAAGCCCTGAAGAGTCTGACTTCAATCCCTCCTTCCTACTTCCCACCTGCAAGTCTCTGTCCACAAAAGAACAAGCAACTGATTACCTCCCAAGCTGCTCCCATAGATCTTGCCACAGCAAATTTCAGTCAGTCTGTCTACACTCAGAAAAAAACAAACCTGAGCATAAAAGACAGGCTCTGATGCATCCCTCAGACCCTCTCTGCCCCAGGATAAGCCAGCGATGATTGAAAAGTGTCTTCTGCAGCACGTTAGAGAGCACCTTGAGTTAATTAGGAACTGAGCTTCACACTCCCATTAGTGCTGCAGAAGAAAAATTAAACAACAGATATTTCCTTTTTTAAAATGTCCTGGGGGACAACTTGAAATGCTTCTTCTGTGAAGAATTACTCATTGGAGTCATAAAAAGAGAGAGGGATATCATTTATTTAGATTCAACTGTGAGACTTTGTGGCTTTTTTAAAGGGATGCTGTATTTTTGCAGCTATTTTAGAACCATAATTCCCCACTATTAAACATATCAAAATGAAAACTCTATTCAAGCAAGTTATTTTAAGTCAAATATAAATTTATTTACTAAATTGAAATTGGCAGTAGCAGCTGTGTTTTTAAACAAATTTCAAACAATATTTAGTTAAAACCATTTTTTCTGCATGTCAAAGAAAAACACAAGATTTAAGTAATCATACAAAATACATTTTAAGGTTTGTTTTATACCATCCTGCAGGGTTCTGAGAGCAGGCCCCTGAAATGACAGCATCAGCAATGTCTGGGGACTAATGTATGGACAGCAAAATTCTGCCACTGTCCTAGGAAAAGGAAATCAAGTTAGAAGAGGCCTGATGACACCTCAAGACCAAACAAATCACAAGTGACAATGTCTTGGTTGCCCCCGAATTGTTTTGCACCCAGAGCTGTACTGCCTACAAGACGGATCTTCACCTTCTAAAAATGACTTTCGTGTTTCCTCCAGTGTTACCGGTAGTAATGAGCTTCTCTCAGGGTCTGCTAATTTAAGTCAGCATGGATATTAGTTTACAGCACTTAAAGGTCTCACACTTATAATAGAGCAATCCTTTGGCTTTCATTGCAACCCAGTTAATTTACAGTAATAGGTAGAAAACTGATAGTTAAATTATGAGTTTTATCAATCACAAGGCAGAAAAATGAATCAAGTAACATTGAAGCAGCATGGGAAACATATTTTATTCATTGTTCAGAAGAGCATAACTTATGTTTCATTGTGTTTGGAGCATTCTAGCTCCTTAATGCATTGGTGGAATACTGAGTTACAGTTGATCAGCATAATGGAGGTGGTTTGGAAGGGCTGCCGAGGACGATGGGTACATTTCCCAAATGGACTGTGGCCTTTGCTAAAGACAGGGATGAGGTGTGCCTTCCTCAGCAAAATGCAGCCAGTGCCCCTTGGCAGTAGTTGGCTCAGCAGATCATCCTGGCACAGCCAGGGCAGGTCAATGCAAAAGTGTCTATACCATGTTACTCAGGCTAACCTGTGCTCAACTAAGCAGCATGGCAGCCTCTCTCACAGAGACACCATATACCCCAGAGCATAGCACTAGTTTCAGGGCCTCCCAGAAATAAGACAGAATCAAACCATTTTCAGCCAAAGGAGGGCCCCACCCACTCCAAGGAGGGGCCCTGGACCCAGCATCAACATGTCCCAAAGGTGTATTCTGAGCAGAAAAAAATCTTCCAAGAGTGTGCTCTTAGGCTCAGGACAAGACAGGACAGCACCAGCGCTCCCAGTCTGAGTAGCTGGGTCTGTTCATCGTGGACAGAGAAGACTGGAAACACTGTGCAACCCCGGAAAACATGGCAGGGACCATGGCATGGAAGAGCAGGCCGGTGGTTCAGTGCTGCCAACCCAGGCAGTGGAGAGGCCCTGTGTCCCCAAGGGCTCCTCCTGGTGGGGGTGGGGGCCAGGCAGCACCTACCAAGAGCTCCCAGTTCTGGAGGAACAGGAGAGGCTGTTTCACACCCAGCCGGCAGGCTCTGAAGAGCAGCGGAGACGGTGAGCATCACAATGGTGCAGCAGTCAACGCCCATATCCACCTGAGTCCCAGATCAGAGAAAATACTAAAAAGTGGGCTGTCACTCCCTCTGGAGAGGCTCAGAGCATGTGCCCTCTGAGGGCTGGTTCCCTGTGAACACACCTGCCTCAACTGCAGTGTCTTATGCAGCCACCAAACGCCATGGGCAGCCAGAGGGATTCAGCTCATCTGAGTTTCCCCCTTAGCCCCTCTACATGGAACACCAGGTACTTCAGAGGGCAAAGAGGCCTACCATATGGTCCAGTAAGCCAAGGAGGAAGCAGGGTCATTTGCAAACTCCCAGGATCTCATGCTGCCCAGGACATGTCATTCAGCCAGGAATGGGCATGGGGTCCACAACCCCTCTTGGACAGTGATCTAGATCAGTCTTTTCTGGGCTCCCTCCAATGCTCCAGTCCAAAAAGTGAGGCAGGAAGCACGTACTACACGGCCATCACAGCTTGAGCCAGAACCTAGACATGCCATGCTCAGTGCTTCTAACCATCAGAGTAAGACAGCTCCCAGCAGCCCAAGGCCCCCAGAGTCAAAGTAGATGAGACTGACCTCTCCTTTCTTTTTCCTTCCCAATATCCAATCCAAGGAGCAAGGAAATCATCATTATTAGTTAAATGGATTTACCAGCATGGAAATACAATGTTTAATTAGTGCTATGATTTTATAACTTCTTTGTTCATGTGGCCAGGTGATCAGCTAAGGACAAAATTCTCTAACACTTATTTTCTCAAAATAACATCTAATTAGTAAAATGAACAATGTTAAATGTCCTTGAGATCCCAGCAGCTAAACATAATAGAAGTTTACCTCTCACTGTAGTAATGTCTGTGGTGGGCCAGATGTTGGCCTCATCTGTCTCTGTGGTCACCAAGGTTGACTCAGGGGGAGAGATAGGAGAGAAGACTGGAGGTCACTGGCAGTTTTTAAAGGACCAGGCCTGGAAGTGGATGCTGTCACTCCTGCCCAATCCCACTGGCCAGAACCCCATACCATGGCCCCAACCTAAGCACAAAGGACACTCAGAGAGCAGCCCATGGAGATTTGAGGACACTAATGGTCTGCCCCAAATGTGTTGTAAAATCATGTGCACCTTGGCCTCTCCTCCCTTCTCCCAGGGCAAGCTAAACACTAGA
The DNA here is from genome assembly GCF_028858775.2 of Pan troglodytes. Lineage (NCBI taxonomy): Eukaryota > Metazoa > Chordata > Mammalia > Primates > Hominidae > Pan > Pan troglodytes. The sequence continues at coordinate 60,870,000 of NC_072406.2, read as the reverse complement.
GGATTCAAGAGCTCCCCTGGGTAAGCATTCTGTTCACTAGTCACTTCCACATTAATCCTGCTGCATCCCTGTGGCACTGCTCAGCACCCAGCCCCGGGCTGCCACCAAGGCCGGGGCACTAGTACTAGTGACTCTTCCCAATGTGGCATGGCATCTCATTCCCATGAGCATGGTCGCAGGCATTAGAATGTTCACATGAATGACAAGACTGAGAGGAAGAGAGGCTGAGCCCAAGGCCACTGGGTGAGGACCAGTAGTGCAGCCTCAACCGCAGGGTCTTCTGCAGGGCTCAGGAATACAGTGAGATGAGGCTGCCTGAAGGGGTAGACCCCAGGAGTGACTCAGGGCAAGTCACAGGCACCCTGTTTGGCACGGAGTCTAGAGCAAGGTCCTGGCTTACCACAGAGCAACCAGAACTTTGCAAAGAGGACCCACTCACCCTGAAAAGGGCACTCCCTGGGGTTTGGAAGAGGCCGTGAGCTCTGAGACCTGAAGGTCCTTGAGGGCTCCACCAGAGTTTCCAGCTTAGGCTGCAAGTCTACCCCAGGTCTCAGGCCCCAGGCCCTGGGCTCATTCATGGCTCCCAGCTGGACTTCCACAGGCTCAGGGCCTGAGCTGCGCAGCCCTGAGAGTAAGAGCTTTAGGGGCTGTGGCCAGTTGGGAGGGATAGGGAGGGTGCAGGGAGCCAGTGTTCTGAGTTCAAAGCCCCTGCTCTCTGCAGAACATGGTGCTGACCTCAACACACTGTCCCTGTGGCACACCACATGTGCTAAAGATTTTCTAAGAGGACCATGGATAGCCTCATGACACAGTGAAGAAGCAGGGCATTCCCAGGTCCGATCTGCTGACTGCAGACCTGTGGATCATAACAAGAGCATTTGGAGTTCACAGGTTCACAGGTGGCAGGGTTACTGTGGAATCTGTTGGAAGAAGCTTCAAGAGAAAGTCATCAGCAAGGAAAGAAGCTGGACAAATGATGTATCTCAACTCCTTAGGGAGGGAACGTTCCTTTACCAAAAACTCAATTATCTCCAATTTTCACAATGCCTTTTTAAATCTGTATTCTGGACAGTCATGGGGCATGGCTACAGGCTTGTGTGATAAGGAAGCAAGGAGGATGCTTCCCTCCTTGGCACTGAACTTCATTCTGATCTGTATTATTTATGTACAACTCAGAGACATTCAGTTCCTGGTTGGGTGTCAGGTGGATAAAGGTTTTTAAGATTGATCTGAGGCCCCAATCAGAGTTAACAGAGATAAGGAACCCTGAGCGATTGCTTTCTAAAACATGCCTGCCGTTTTCCAAGATGCTGCCTGTGGAGGATTTTATCAGGAGACTTGGTAAAAAGAATTGCAGAAGTTGTTTCTTCAGGCAGTCTCCTAGACAAGGTGAAAAATGAAGACTTACCAGAGAGCCAGTCTTTGATCATGTTGAAAAGAGCTGAATTCAGACTGCAAAGACCTCAAACTGTCACAAACTCCAAAGGCTGGCCAATAGGAGGATTACAGGCATCCCAGGCCCTGCAGGAGGTCCCCATGGACTGTCATCACACACTAGGAAGCAGGGCCCTGCCTTCACCATGCTAGGACTACTGAAGTCTGTTTCACACCTCATTTCATGGCACAAGCAATGGTATTATTAGGGGAGGGGAGATTGTTTCTACAAACAGACCAAACAAATGATACAGTGACCAAAATGAGTTTTGAAGTCATAATTATGATAATTCATATTTATATAGGCCCCTAGTGCATATACAGCACTATCTCAGATGGCCCAGTGACAAATCTGGGACAAATATCTTCATTTTTACACATAAAGAAACCAGGCCTCAGCCTGGTGGAACAGGCTGGAACACACCTGTCTGTGTTCTACCTAAGCGGCAATGTCACAGTAATTACAAACCCTATAATAATTCTAAGTGTTTCTATCTATTCCCACTCCTATAAAATGTTCATGCACAGAGTCTACTCCTTGGCCTTATAATAATGCATGATCACAGCAATAGCACTTACTCTTACTGGGCACTAAACCTGGGGAAATCCTCAAAACACCTCCACATTGCAGAGGAGGAAACGGAGGTTCAGCCGGGTTGGTGGAGGACCTGTCTGACCCTGACCCCCAGTCATGAGCTCACACAAAACTTCTGCAGCACTGCCCTTTCTTAGGATGCTGCCATCCTGGGTACCTGCTACAGCCCAGCTCCATTCCACACCTTCTACTCACTTGATCCCGTTTAATTCTCAGAGATCTGTGAGGGAGATGCCACTACCCCATTTAACAGAGAGAGAAACTGAGGCTAAACTTGTCCCAAAGTTTACTATCACTAAGCAGTGGTGTCAGGATTAAAACCAGATCTGTCTGGGGCTAAAACCTGTGAGGTTTCCATGACAGTCTTACAGGATCTCGGATTTATTATGTAATGGGTGCTTATCTTTTTACGATTTGGGTGAGTTCTGGGTGTGAGACATCTGACTAGAGACATGTCAGTAGAAATCATTGTTGCTGTTGCTGTTGTTAATCTCCTTTATTCCCCTGGACTTAGCTGAGGCTTCCAGACCATCCGGTGTTCTGGGAGCTGTTCCCAAGACGGATCATTCTTTGCAAAATGAGCTATGGCAGTCTCCTGATGTGGGCAGGGGCTTCCTGCAGGCAGGGATGTGTGCAGACCCTGATCAGAGGACCTGGAAAGTACTTGCCACTTTATTTCAGTCTGAGGAAGCTTGAGGGGACTGTCACCCTAAATGCTTGCAGAAGAGAGAGGGAAATCACTCTTTGTTTCCTGAAAATGATGGATGGGCATTCTGGGCTGCAGAAACACTGTGCAGGCTGGCCTGGCCCCAGCACATGAGGTCGGAGAGTATGATGGTAGTCAGATGGCAGCAGCCCGTGAGTTGGGCATGGGCAGTGCTGCATGAATTAGCTGACTGCTTTCCATTTCAACTTTAACGTTGTTTAAATTTTATGTTGATGCAAACATTATAGGGCAAAACATGAAAGCTCCTTTACCATTCCCACCACTCCCTCCCAGAGTGTAAGTTTTCTGTGCTATTTCTATACATTAACATGTAACTTGTGGGCTCTGGGGAGAGGACAGTAACAGACACTGGGATGGAATTGTATTAAAATTATTTTTCTGGTGTTCTTATTTCTTAGCAATTCATCTTAGAAACCTTTTGTATGTACCTCATTCTGGTATGGCCTCACCAGAAATGATTTAACCATTCCTCTGTTGACAGATGAACAAGTCATTTCTCATTTTGTGTAGTAAAAAATGTTACATTGAGGATTGTTATGCATCCATTTTTGTGCATTTGTTTTTCCTTAGAACAAATTCTTAAAATTCAATACAAGGTTACAGGACATTTTATTTTAAAGTTGTTTTAGACATTGCAAAATTGCTTTCAGAAAGTCTTTAACAAATTATGTATCAAAAGTGTATGAGAATGCCCATTTCTGTATGCTCTTCCTGTTGCATGGTCATTAAGTACTGACCGTCCTTTTAAATTGAGAATCTTATGACAAATTTATTGACCATTTGTATTTCTTCTATTAATTCCTTGTTGACACCCTTTACCCATTTTTCTATTGGGTTGTCTTTTATTTTAACAACATATTTTATTTATTTATATTGGATTACCCAATATGTCCAAAAATCAGCCTTTCAACAAGTAATCAATATAAAATTATTAATGAAATAGTTTACATCTTTTATAGCAATCTTTGGAATCCACTTATAGCATATCAGATTTACATTGCAAGTTTTTATCAAATATATGTGATCTGTATTTAGATCTTATCAAATATACATTTGAAGTAGATTCACCTACCCAACTTGTTTCAGATATACTGTAGTCTACTGTAGTATAAGGTAGAATAATGGCTCCCCGAAAGATATGCCTGTCCTAATCCCTGGAACATGTGAATATGTTATGTTACGATGACAAGCATTTAATTAAGGTGGCAGATAGAATTAAGGTTGCTAACCATCTGACCTTAAGAAATTATCCTGGATTGGCCAGGCGCGGTGGCTCACGCCTGTAATCCCAGCACTTTGGGAGGCCGAGACGGGCGGATCACGAGGTCAGATCGAGACCATCCTGGCTAACACGGTGAAACCCCATCTCCACTAAAAATACAAAAAATTAGCCAGGCGTGGTGGTGGGTGCCTGTAGTCCCAGCTACTGGGGAGGCTGAGGCAGGCGAATGGCATGAACCCAGGAGGCGAGGCGGAGCTTGTAGTGAGCCAAGATTGCGCCACTGCACTCCAGCCTGGGGGACAGAGCAAGAATCCGTCAAAAAAAAAAAAAAAAAAATTATCCTGGATTATCCAAGTGGATCTAATATAATCGCAAGAGTTCTTTATAGTGGAAAGGGAGGCAGACAAAGAGGTCAGAGTCAGAGTGATTTGAAGATGTGAGGCTGCTGGCTTTGAAGATGGTGGAAGGGTGCAGGAAGACTTTAAAAGCCGGAAAAGTGAGAAACAGATCCTGCCCTAGAGCTCCAGAAGGAACAGTCATGCCAGCTATTGACTATAGCCCAGTAAGGCCCATTGCAGACTTCTGACCTCCAGAACTGTAAGAAAATAAATTTTTGTTGTTTTGAGCCACTACATTTTTAGTAATCTGTTAGGAAACAAATACATATTTCTAAAAGTTTTTTGATAACTGAATCAAATTCAGTTTTTCTTAACAGCTTCATTGAGGTATAATTGACATACAATGAACTGCACATATTTCATGGGCACAGTTTGGTAAGTCTTAATATAGATGTGCATCTGTGACACTATCACCACAATCAAGGCAGCAAACATATCCATCACTGCCAAAAGCTTCCTTGTATCCTGTTGTAATCCCTCCTCCCACTCCCTTTGCCCCTCCTGACCCCTGACCCCAGGCTGATCCGCTTAGTTCTCATTTTCTACACTTTTATAGAAATGGAATCACACAGTATGTACTCTGGCTTGTTGTCTGTCTTCTTTCCCACGGCATAATTATTTAGAGAAGCATCCATGTTGCAGCGTGCATTAAGAGTTCATTCATTCATATTGCTGGGTAGTATTGCACTGTATGCAGGTACCTCAATTTGCTTATCCATTCACCTGGTGAAGGCCATTTGCATTATAGCAAATTTTTGGATATTAGAAATAAAACTGCAATGATTTGCATACAAATCTCTGTAGGGAAATATGCTTCCATTTCTCTTGGGTAAATATGTAGGAGCGGAATGGCTGGGTCGTATCCCAGGTGTGTATTTAACTCTTTTTTCTTTTTTTTTTTTTTGAGACGGAGTCTTGTTCTGTTGCCCAGGCTGGAGTGCAGTGGCTCGATCTCGGCTCACTGCAACCTTTGCCTCCCGGGTTCCAGAGATTCTTCTGCCTCAGCCTCCTGAGTAGCTGGGACTACAGGCACGTGCCAACACGCCCCGCAAATTTTTCTATTTTTTAGTAGAGACAGGGTTTCACCATATTGGTCAAGCTGGTCTCGAACTTCTGACCTCGTGATCTGCCCGCCTCGGCCCCCCAAAGTGCTGGGATTACAGGCGTGAGCCACTGCCCCGGGCAGTATATTTAACTCCTTTAAGAGTCTGCTTAACTGTTTTCCAAAGTGATTGTCGTTCAACATTACCACCAACAGTGTACAAGAATTCTCGGTCCTCTGCACCCACACCAACACTTAGTCTGGTCAGTCTTTTTACTTTATCTAATAGATATGTAGTGGTATTCAATTATGGGTTTAATTTGCATTTTCCTAACTACTAATGATGTTGAAGATCATCTCATAAGCTTAACTTCCAATCCTATATCTTCTATAGTAATTATCTGTTTAAATCTTTTGCCTATTTATTTAAATTGGATTGTTACCTTATTATAGAATTTTGATGGTATTTTATATATTTTGGGTACAAGTCCTTTATCAGATACATGATATTCAAATATTTCTCCTAGTATGTAATTTGTCTTTTCACTCTCTTAATGTGTTTGAAAAGCAGTTTTTTTAATTTAAATGAGTCATATTTATCAATTAGTTCTTTTTTGAGTCAAGCTTCTGACGTTGTATCCAAGAACTCTTTGTCTAATCCAAAGTCATAAAGGTTTTCTACTAGAAGTTTTATAGTCTCAGATTTTGTGTTTAGGTATATCATTCATTTTGAGTATATTTTTATATATGGTGTGAGGTATGAATTGAGATTCATTTTTTTGCACACAAATACGCAGTTGCTCAACCATCATTTGTTGAAACAATATCTTCTCCAATGAATTTCCTTTACACCTTTGTCAAAATCAATTATCCATATATGGAGATAGATAGATAGATATGGAGGTATACGTGGGTCTATTCTGATCTTTCTATTCTGTTTCATTAATCTGTCTATTTTAATGCTAATATCTCATTGTTTTGGTTACTGTAGCTTTACAATGTCTTGAAATCAAGTAGTATTAGAACTCCAACTTGATTATTCTATTTCAGAATGAGCATACTTTCCAATGTATTTTATGAGGTTAGCATTACCCGTATATAAATCTAGCCAAAGACATTACAAGACAAAGACACTATAGATCAATATTCTTTGTGAACGTAGTTGAAAAAATTTTCAACCAAATTTTAGCATATTGAATCTAACAATACATAAAAAAGAAAATACATAATGACAAAGTGGGGTTTATCCCAAAAATCCAAGGTTGATTTAATGTTTGAAAATTATTAATGCAATTCATCATATTAATAAATGAAGAAAGAGAAAAAATAATCATCTCATGGATTCAGAAAAAGCATCTGACAAAATTCAATATTGCTTCCTGATAAAAATTCTCAACAAACCAGGGATACGAAGGAGCTTCTTTAAACCTGTGAAAAGCCATCTATGGAAAACTGAAAGCTAATATCATACTTTATGGTGAAAGACTAAAAGCTGTTTCCCTATGATCAGGATAAAGATAATGATATTTATTCTCACCACTTCCATAAAACACTTTCATGGAGTCCTGCCTGGTGTAATAAGGCAAGAAAAAGAAATGAAAGTTGTTCACATTGGAAAGGAAGAAGTAAAACTGTATCCATACCCAACATAATTGTTTATGTCAAAAATCTGATGAGGCCTGCAAAAATCTACTGAAGTAAAAAATGAGTTATTATTGTTGGGGAAAATGAAAGCTCTAAATAAATGAGGAGTTATACTGTGTTCATTGGTCAGAAGACTTATTATTGTTAGGATGCCAATTCTCCCCAAATTGATCTATGCAATCCCAATCACAATCTCAGTAGGCATTTTTCTGTTAATAGAAATTGACTAGCTGATTCTAAAATTCATATAGAAATTTAAAGGGCCTAGAATAGCCAGACAATTTTGAAATAGAATAATTAAGTTGGAGTTCTAATACTGCTAGATTTAAGGTCAGATGGTTAGCAAACTTAATTCTATCTGCAACCTTAATTAAATGCTTGTCATGTAGCATAACATATTCACATGTTCCAGGGATTAGGACAGGCATATCTTTTGGGGAGCCATTATTCTACCTACTACAGTATATCTGAAACAATTTGGGTACATGAATCTACTTCAAATTTGATAAGATCGAAATACAGATCACATATATTTGATAAAAACTTGCAATGTAAATCTGATATGCTATAAGTAGAATCCAAAGATTTACTATAAAAGATGTAAACTATTTCACTAATAATTTTATATTGATTACTTGTTGAAATGCTGATTTTTTGACATATTGGGTTATCCAATATAAATAAATATGTTAAATAAAATATATTGTTAAAATAAAAGACAACCCAATAGAAAAGTGGATAAGGGATGTTAACAAGGAATTAATAGAAGAAATACAAATGGTCAATAAATATGTCATAAGATTCTCCATTTAAAAGGACAATCAGCACTTAATGACCATGCAATGGGAACAGCATACAGAAATGGGCATTCTCATACACTTTTGATGAAACATAATTTGATAAAGACTTTTTGAAAGCAATTTTGCAATGTCTAAAATTTGCAAATACTGAGCCCTCCTAGATGCAGACAAAATGGCACATCCTTTGTCCATTAGCTACTTACACCAATGGACTGCATTTGTATGGCGCTAGAGATGCATTAAGTCAGCTGCAGCCTCTCAGGAGGAACTTAGATACATAGGCTGAGCAATTCCCTAACAGAGCAAATTAACATGAGCTCGGACACATGGGGAAGGGGGAAAGGGCCCAACATTTGTGGAAATCTATCATGTGCCTGGAGTTTGCACACTGTTTCTGTACCTAGGTGCCCGTCTGCAAACTGCCGTTCTAGGTGCAAACTGTGTGCCTGGTTCCTTCTGAGATACAAACAGTTAAGCCCTGACCTGGCACTATAGTAGGAAGGCCAGCTGGCAAAGTGCTGACACTCACTTTGGGCTCCTCAAAGAATTCCCAGGACCCTCATAGTTGAGGGCACTGTCTGAGGTGCCAGAAGCAGGTACTGGTTCTTGTGACCTGCGTGCGTCTAAAGCACAGAATCTTGGCAAAAAACAGGCTTTCAAAGGCCACTGGGGCCAGATATCAAATCATTTAATCCTCACGACAGCCCCATGAAGCAGATACTATTATTGTCCTCATTTTCCAGGTAAGGAAACCAAGGTGCTGAGTGAACTCATGTAAAAGGTGTCATCCTCTGGCCACCTTCCCTTAGTGTCCCTAGACTAGTGGTTCTCAAAGTGTATTCCCCAGGGCTCTCAGCATCAGAAAAATAGTTAGAAATGCAAATGGTCCTACTTTCCCCAGACCTATAGGGTCAGAAACTCAAGGGTGGGGTCCAGCACTATTCTGATTGAATACTTACATTATTAGAAATTGAATCAGGCTGGGTGGTGTGACTCACACCTGTAACCCCAACACTTTGGGAGGCCGAGGCAAGAAGATTGCTTGAGCCCAGGAAATCGAGACCAGCATGGGGAAGATAGGGAAACCCCGTTTCTACTGAAAATTTAAAAATAGCAAAAATTAGCTAGGCATGGTGGCATACACCTATGGTCCCAAATAGAGGTCGAGGTGGGAGGCTCACTGGAGCCCAGTAGGTAGAGGCTGCAGCAAGCCATGATCGCAACACTGCTCTCCAGCCTGGGCCACAGAGCAAGACCCAAAAAAGCAAAACAAAACAAAACAAAACAAAAAAACATTAAATCGCAAAAATCTACTGATAAATAAGTTATAGTAAAAACAAAGGTTAAAAAGTATTCAAAATATATCATTTCCTAACTTAATATACTATGACTTCACGTACTATGTCTTAAGCTCTGGAGGTTACTGACATCCATTGCATCCATGTGGTGCAAACACTATGGTGCATCTCTTCTCAGCTCCACATGCAATGATGTCATAAAATGGGCCATGGAGGGGGAGGGTATTTATATCACTGAAGTTAGCAAACACTCCAAATCCAGGTACTTTATAGTTTTCAGAGACCCCATTGTTAAACACCACCAAAACACCAGGCTCTCTGTGTTTTAACAAGCCCTGGGGTGACTCCAAGGCACGTTCAATGTTGAGACCTACCCTGAGTGTCTCAGCTGAATGCTATGTTCTGACTCCATTCACATCTTTTCATCACAGTCTTAGCAAATGTCATACCAGGGACCAGAGAGCAGACTCCCTCAGCTCCCCAGGCCCCCAACCCCCACCCAGTCCCAGAGCCACATTCTTGACCTGTGGGAGGCAGAGGAATCTGGGCAGCCGAGGGCCAGTGCTAGGGCCCCTGCAGTGGTGGGGGGCACACTGGGATTCCCCTGAGAAGTGAGCAGCGGATCCCACAGTCACAGCCTGGCTCTCCACTGTGGCTTCTTGCAAACAAAGTCAGTTGGTGGCTGCCATGATAAAGATAGGGAAGCAAAGAGTAAAGCCTGGGGCTCCAGCATTGGGCACACCTGAGCTGACGTCCCCAGCACACCCTTGTGGGCGATGGGCACAGGGCTGGTTGCATCACCTTCCTGACCTCTGTCTGCTTGTCTGGGAAGACAGGAATGGTAGTATCTACCCCTCTGGGGTCTCTACATTAAATCCAGTAATTTAGGCAAAGAGCCAGGAATATAGTACAGTCTTTATAAACAGAAGCTATTACTGCTTTTCCATTTAGCTATAGTAGAAAGCAATGTCAATGTCAATATTGTTACTCTCCTTGTATGGATGACAGATTTTGGGACACAGGAAAAAAAACAGCAAAGTACCCAGAATGACACAGGGAGTCTGTTACTGAAACAGCAAACACCCAAGATGCATCCCGTTAGCCAGTGATGGATCTCACCCACACCCTCTAATGAGCACATTTCTCCATCCTGGGGCTGCTATCCTAATTTATTTCCAGTAGCTCCAAGTTCTCTAGCAAGAAAGTAACCATTAATTCAGTTACAAAGATTACCAGCTGGTTCTCTGGTTTATTGCTGTAATTCCTCTAAAGCAAGCATCTGCGGGTAAGGACGATGTTCTGCCTTTCCACATTAACGTTGCTTAAATGAGAAGAGGCACTTCCATGTGTCCTTGGAGCGCAAGATTCCAGCAGCGCATGGGAGGCTCCCATCACCCTGTGAAAGCCAGGATTTGCCTGGAAAATATTGGGGGTGTGTACTCTGTGAGTACACATGGGGGTAGAGGCAGGAGGCGACCTGGATACAGCAGGTGACTTTGCCCCTCACCTGGGTAAATGCAGACACAGGGATGCAGTGCCCCACTAGGTGTGGAGCCCTTACATACAATAATAGCAGGCATTTATTTAGCAAACACTTACACAGTTCTCACTGTGTACCAGTACTAAGTACTAAGAACTTCCAAGTACTAATTCATTTGATGCTCCAAACATCACTACAAAGTACTTTATTATTCCTGTTTCACAGATAAGGAAACTGGGGCACAGACAGGTTGAACAATGTTCCTGTAGCTGAGCCAGGATTTGAACCCAGGTAGTTGGTTGCAGGGATGGAGTTCAAAACGCGTTTCCCATTGAGAGGACCAAAAATATGTAGTGAAGCCATACCAAGTCTGAGTTGAGCAAAACCAAGCATGAATGAAATAAAGGCCTCAGCACAGCTCATAGTCACTGACATACAGAAGGAGGATAAAGGAGGCCCTGCCTAGCCTGGGGGTTGGGGAAGGGTCAATCACAGCGGTTATAACACCTCATTCTCTTGAGTAGGACTTACCACATGGGAATCTGGCATCTCAACCCTCCTGAGACATGTAAGTTAGTGTCCCATTGTGCAGATGTGGAAACTGAGGTTCAGAGATATTGAGCGGGTTACCTGAGGTCACACAGCCTGGAAGTGCAAGGCTGGGACTCAAAGCCAGCCTCTCCGTCCCTATACCTCATGCTTTTTTTCTGCACCTTTCAGCCCAGCTGCCAGACCTCAGCACTAGAGAGCAGGTGGAGCCGCCCTCTGTCATGCATACACATGCACCCCAGGCACCTGGCACTCTCTGTAGTGGGGTACCGTGTACATGGTAACTGACTCCTATCTCATAGGTAAAGAAATGAAATCTCACCCAGCCAAGAGGTGGCAGGACTGGACGCACACAGATCTGTTGATCCTTTCCCCCATGTTGCCTCAGGAGCCAGAGTGCCAGGCTTCTCCCTGATCCTGTCCAGCCTGAAACCCTACTGGCCCGGAAAGGCTTAGGTGGCACACTGGATCAGGCACTCCCAGTGGTGAGAGCCTCCCTCCCTGCTCCAGAGTTCGCCCTGCCTGTGGGCAGAGCTCCTCCAAGCATGTATGCAGACTACAGTGTCCACCTTAATCCACCTGGGACCCTGAGTAGGCCTCATCTCTCCCTAGGAGAGGAGGTGTGTGCCCCTCTCTGAGGCCCAGCCTTCCCAGCCATGGCCTGGAGGGCCCCAGGTCCTAACCTCTCCTCTCCAGGGACCCTGACGACAGCAGTCCCCTCCCCATCATCTCATGCTCCCTGTGTTTGTGTTTGCCTCCTTTTTAGGGATTTATTTCTCTACAAGGGACACAGGTGACTGAACTTCCTCCTGGCCCCGAGGACCCAGGGAAGCACCTCTTTGAGATCAGCCCAGGTAGGCCTGAGCACCTTCCAGCTCTGCAGCCCTGGTGGGGGTGTTGCCATGCCCCTGGCCTGGGAAGGGCAGACCTTCGTGACACTCCTCCCACAGGAGCCACAGCACAGTCTCCAGGCATGACTCGGAAATGTGGGCCAAATCGACTGGATACTCACATGGGGAAGAAATTAGAAAGTCCCATCAATTATCTGGACAATGAGCTTTTGGGTAATGCGAAACGAGGATTTTTAAATTCACGATAAATGCAAGGAAAGAAACTAGTCAATGGGAACATCTCAGGGTGAAAATCTAAACACAATACCTGGAAATAAAGCCAGGGAAAAACACTAGCACAGATCGAGAATATTTAGGTAAGGATGATTATAAATTCCAAGGCAGAGAATTGGGATGTGGCAGGAGGAAGGGGAATAATTTTCCTAAAGAACTGCTCTACTGTCACGTTAGCAGTTACAAAACAATATTTTAAACTTCCAAGTTTGACAATGTCGTTGTTAATGCACTAAGTAAAAGTGCCTTGCAGAGAAGCCAGTGTACATGGCAGGGCCGGCTCTGCTGTCAGCCAGTGTTTTCTTTAGCTTGGCCTCCCCCAGAAGCAGAGCCTGAGACAAGGATCTGGCATGAGGAAGGGAGTCAGAGAAGGGAAGAAAGCCAGCCCAGGCATGCTAGTGAGTGGGTTGCTGCTGCAGGCATCCTAGCTCAGTTCCCACAGGGGCTTCTGGACACAGTGCAGAACAGGCTTCAGAGGGGTCTCATCCAAGAAGTGAGGCTGGGGCTCTACCCACCCACTCCCACCCCCCAAGTCCTTGAGAACTGCTTTCTGGGGAGTAACCGACATTTCTAGCCTACCCTCACATGGACAAAACTCTGCAGACAGAGACAGCCTTCAGGGACAGTTGCAGATGCTTGAGGAAGGAGACCACTGGCAGCGTGATGGGAACAGTGAGTGCTGAGGAATCTGGGAAGGGTACCAAGAGTGTCAGCTGAATTTAGACATCCTGGGAAGTGGTGGCTGTGAACTGAGTGTGCTAGGGCCTCACTGTGGCCCAGTGAACCAGTAAATCTATGATTGGTCGCAAAGCAGTAAAGCTACCCCAGCCACCCCGAGAAATGATCTATTGGCTGTCCACTGAGGGAGCACCCCAGGCTCAGGCCAAGAGTAGAGGCTCTTTGGGAACAGGTATGAGAAGATCCTGCCTGGGATGGGGGCATGTCTACCTTTGTCCTGTCCATACCAGAGTTCACAGGGGCACAGGCAAAAGTTGAAGTGCAGAAACACCCTTTCCAACTATACGCGCCTGTGCAAAATTCAAGTACCTATGGTTTCACTTGGGTATTTCTTTTCATCTAATGCAAGAATCTTTGTGGTAAAACTGCACATCAGAAGGTGGTAACAAAGGGATCCTGGGGTATGGAGTAGAAAACAGAGGTTGACTGTGGAACCAGGAGAAAAGGCCTCAGCTATTCAGATAGAGAAGAAATGCAAGTAGTGACGTAGGCAGGGCCCTGCCATCTAGGCGAGGGGTGTGGCCCCTGGCTCTGGGGAGAGGGGTAGTGACTCAAGGCCAGAACTAGAAGGTAGAGGTCAACACACTCCAGCCATCAATTCAGAAAGGCACTGAGTGTGTGCTCCATAGACCAGATAAGGGACATCACCTGTGTGCATGTTCATTATCTGGGTCAGAGCTATTTACAAGAATTTACTTGACTCTTGCCAGTGGTGTTGGGGGTGTGGGGGGCGGTAGGAGAAGACCCTTTGCCATATAAGGTAACATAGTCACAAGGTTCCAGAAATTAGAAGATGGACATCTTTGAGGACCATTATTCTGCCTCCCACAGTACTCCCAACATCCCTCTAAGATAGGGAATGTCGTCAGACCTATTGTACAAAAACAGACCTTGGGGATTAGAAAGAATCCCCAGAGAGACACACAGCTAGTGGCGGAGTTGGGGCTTCAGCCCAGACATTCTGGGCTACACACTTACCTTGCCCTCCAACACAGGCATCTGGCCATCTCAGGACCCCTACAGATTCTAGCATTTTCCCCACCTGGGCCTAAGGACTTTGTTATGGGAAGGAAAGTTCCTGAACTCCTTTGTCTCAAGCACAGCAGCAGTAGCCTCCCTGCGCATCAGGTTCCTGCAGATCCTGCGAGCTGCTCCCCAGAGCTGCCCATCTCTGCCCTCCAGCCTTTGTGCAGCTGCTGAGCAGTTCAGGGAGAGCGGGATGGGTGGTGGGTGGTGAGCGGTCCAGTCAGCCTTTGCAGAGTGCGGCGCAGCTATCTACAGAGCAGAGCACAATGCCAGTGCTGCCCGGGGCCCAAGAGTGGTCCCCTCTGCTCCCCTCCCACTGGGAGCTCTGGATTTAGGGTGCTTCCTATCAGCCTGCTCAGATGGGACCTGGGAGGCTGCACTCGAAGCTCATGCTTAGTTCTGGCTGCAGCTGGCAAAGCTCCCCATCCTTCACAGCCCATGAAGGTGTCAGGCCAGAGGGGTAAGGTGAATCTCCTGAGGCCAAACAGCTGGAAGGTACAGGAGCCTGGACCCTCCCAGGTCAGCCTGACCCCAGAAGGGTGGGCTTCCTGTTACAGCAGTTGCTGACTGAGGCTTCAGCTATAGGCCATGTTGGGGCTAAAAATGAATAAGAAGAAGATTGGATGAACCTACCTTAAACCACAGCAACATGCAGTCACAGGAAGGCCAAGAAACCCATTCACATCCAACTCAGCAAACCTCTAGTGTGACCTCAGTTTTGAGCCAGCCTTGCAGGGCCCTGAGATGAGCAGGGGTCAGTCTCTGCCATTAGGGAGTCTGGTGACATTTTCTTCCTGAGCTCAAGGCACAATAAGGACTTATCCTCACTAGGCTGAGCACAGTTACCTGGGGGCAGGAGCAGGAAGTATCACCAAGTGGGCCATGCCAGTGTGCACCAAGCACAGCCCCCGGGGTAAATGTGCAAAGACCAAGAGGAAATCCAGGCTGGGTGGGTGAAGGGCGGCAAGTGCACCTGGGGGGACAAGGGGCTTCTCCTACAGTTCCGAGGGTGCCAGGTGGCAGGCTCTGCGAGCAGTGAACTAACAGGCGCAGGAAGGAGACTAACAGCCCCGCCTGGGGTCTGGGCCTAGGCCAGGAAATCAGGGCAGGATATGAGGAAGGAGGACAAACCCCGGATCACTTCCAGGCTATGCCTGTGCTGGCCTGTGGCACTGGTCACACCACAATGGGTCCCTCACTCTCCAGCCAGCACCCCCAAGAGGGGGAAAAACTTGACAACTCTTGGAAATGTGACAGAATTCCAAGGATGATCATGCCTAGAATCAACTACGTAAATTTTAAGCCATAGTTCTATTTGTGCAATTCAATAGTATAAAAAATGACAATGTTTTCAAAGTAGAAGTAAAAATGAGGAAACATTATACTGTGAGTGCCATCTAGTGGAGAGATCTGCCAGTTCTGGGCCAGAAAGTGCAGGCCCTGTTGCCCACCCCCAGCCTTTCAGCCAGCACAGCTAGATAGGAGTGGAGCTTGAGGCCAAGCCATCTGGCTTCCAAAGCCACACACTAAAATTGCCCTCCAACACAGACATCTGGCCATATGGGGCCTCCTACAGATTCTAGCATTGTTCCCATCTGGGCTGGGAGGTCTTGGAACTTGATACAGCATACACCTCTGGTTCCAAAAGCACCTGAGAACCTGCACATCCAGCCACTGAGCAAGACACAGAGAAAACACTCTTATAAGGGGGCTTTAGTGCCAGTGGGACTTCTGTCCTCTTGTGGCTGTGGCCTGCCACTGCTTCCCCGACATGGTCAGTATATAAAGCGTACTGAGAGGTGGGAGCAATTGCTTTGGGCAGAGGTGACGGTCTCCTCCCTGAAGCTGCGGGGACATGCAGGAAAACCACTTATAAAGTTTAAGGGAGGCTGAGAGAAAGGGTGACTGGCATTTGTGTCTTGCTTGGACAGTTGCTTACACACAAGATTTGCTTTTCATGGTTACCAGGCAAGGAAAATCTGACTGAGGACTGATGGCAAATGGGGTTCTGCCAGGCACACCTCCTGCCGTAAGCATCCAGTTCTCAAGAGGGGCAGAATGTGAAGCCTCTGTGGGACCACAGGCCTGGGCACTGATGGAGAAAAGAGGGTGACATGGGCCCTCAGACTTTCTAGAATTCTCATAATGCAGGGCAGACAGGCAAGATGCCACCTGCAGGAAGTCAGCTGAGATTTGAGGTCAGAACTCACAACAGATCCCCAGTGCCCAGAGGAGCTGGTTGGGAGGGTGCCCCTGCCCCAGTTCACAACACCGTCCACCAGGGAGGGAACTGCAACCTTGCCTGGCAAGCAAAGAAAGGTCTACATTTCCCCTCTGCCTCCTTCCCACCCCAGTGCCCAGGGTGCAGTTCAGGGAAGAGTCTAGGAGAAGCAACCCCCATCTATGCCAGCACACCCCAGTCCCTGAGGGCCACAGTGCTGGGGGAGCAGCACAAAAAGAGCTTTGAACCAGATGTGAGGGAACCGAATTAAGGATTGGAGAGATCCTTAATGAGACTGTTAGAATAACTAAGAGTGGCACACACTCTGGACCCTGGGAAAATCACCAAGTGAGCAACGACTCAAAGGGAAGGTAGGAAGTGATAGGCATAGTTAGTGGGAAAGTAAAACCATTTCATGTTTATTCTCCAGTGAGCTTAGCTTTTTTGTATTAGGGTAAGTGAACTGCTGGAATAACCCCCAGATCTCAGGATCTTGACACAAGAATGTATTTGTCTTTCATATAAAGTCAAAAATGAACACTTGTGTTTGGCAGGCAGTTGATCTCCCAGCATCTTCCTATTTCACGGTTTCGCCATCTGAAACCTGTGGCTTGCAAAAGTATCCTAGTTGTTTCCATGCTAGGAGGCCATCATGCCTGGGAGATGTGTTGGTCCAGGCCTGGAAGTGGCCCCATCATCCTGTCACAGCCCATTGGCCAGAATGCAGTTGCGTGACTACACCTGGGAGCAAGAGAGTCTGGGAAATGGAGTCCACCTCTTTCCAGGAGGAAGGCAAGGCTGGTTTGGTGAACCGTCAGTAGTCCTGCCATTCTGTATAATGATCTGTTACCTTGGGGTAAGAAAGACACCTTCCTACCCTCACAGAATTAACAAGTTTAGGAAGCAGGCAGGAAGGCAGACATTGACTCACAGGATGAGAAAGGCTAGGAGGAGAGTAAAAAGGCAATTGTGTGAGCCTGGAGGAGGGGACCCTAATGCACGCAGGGAGTACATGGGACTTCCAGGATAAAGTGACAATGACCCTGCTCTTTGAAGTTTAAGTGAGAGTCAGCCAGGTGAAGAATCAGGGAGAGCAGCTGGGCAGAAGCAGCAATGGGCAAGCACAGTGGGCACGGGGGCTGTGTGTCTCCTTCACACCTTAGTTCCAAGGCACTCAGCACATAGGTAACTGAATTTAATGTAAGGATTGGAAGCAACAGGAGGTTAAGCTTTCTGCCAGAATGAAAAGTTGTCCTCTGTGGCAGGAGAATGGCGTCGGGCAGTGGTTCTCAAGCTTAGGGAGCCTCCGCCTCGTCTGGAGGGCTTGCAAAAAACACTGCTGAGTGGGCTCAGGGTCCAAGGTGGAAAGGCTGCCCCTGGTGTAGAGATAGTGGGGGACTTAGAATCCTGGAAGGGTGAATGAGATGGGCCTCACAAGAGGACTGAGTGAGAGTAGGTTTGAGTTAATTGGGGGCAGGCAAAGCTATAACCAATGTTTCAATTCTAATAATTATTATTCCAAGAGGAGGAGGACCATATAATGTATAAGATGCTGGTTTGTGCTTTGATCTCCTGGCCCTTTTTAATCCCTAGGCCACTTGCCTCAGGGGAAGGTGAGGTCTCTGGAGCAGAAAGCAGAAATCTCCTGCTGTCCCACCCCACATAATTGATGTGGACAGGGTCGGGAAAGAGGCGTTCCCCTAGACTGGTCACCCTGCCCCAGCAATGCCCCAGGAAGGTGATAGGCATGGTGCCACCAGGAAAGCAGGCTCCAGGCACCAGGGTCCCGCCTCAGACAGACACACCATGGTCAAGAAAGGAAGGAGAGCTACCTAGCTTCCAGCCCCAAGTGACTGCAGGTAAAGACATCAGGTGACCAGGAGGGACCAAGAACAGCCCATCCCATTGCCAGGCCCCATGTAAGCCTGACCACAGCAAAGAGGACCCCTTCCCTCCATCTCAATAGTAGCTGGGACTCAGCTCCCTTCCAGCCTGGGAGCATAGGGCTTGGAGATAGAATTAACATGATTCTTTCTAACAAATATCATATTTGTTGAGTGCCTGAGGTTGTAGACCAAGGCGTGTATGAGTGCTAGCGGGCTAAACATTCACTGAGTTCCTTCTAAGGAATGAAGCTGAGCACACCACGTTTATCCTCACCACACTCCTGGGACTAACCTCTACTAACCCATCTAACAGGCAAGGCCCCTGGGACTCTGACAAGCTAAGTAACTTGCTGGGATCCGAGGGCCGGTGAGCGGTGGAACTGCAGCTTGAGCCAGCTCTAACCCCAGAGCCCTGCTCTTCCTCAGCCTGCTGAGGCTAGCTCCCCCGGGGCAGGCATGAAGGAGCCAGGCCCCACAAAGGGACTGAGACTCAAGGATCCCCAGGTCCTGCCCACCTGGCACTTCTGTCTTGCCAGGGCAGCTGCCTGGCAAACCCTGCCCCTCCCAGCCCTTTGAAAGCTGTCTGCTCCTTGCAGACTTGATCCTGGGGGCCTCTCAGACCTGGGCTTTTTGCTGATGTGGGCATCCCGCCCCAGGCCAAGTTTAGGCCTCCCTTTAAATCCACAAGGAGCGGGTGGGGAGTGGAGAGGCCTGCTTTGGCACTCTGGGCAAAAAGAGTTGCTAAGATCCCAGAGCAGGCCTGTCCCCAAAAAACGGCCATGTTTGGTGAGATGAATTAGGTCATCCGTTAAGCTTTGTAACTCATTGCTAAAATCCGTCTTCTGGAATTAGCCCAATGCTATTGAAGGGAACCAAGTGGGTTGGTGCTATCAAAGGGAACCAAGTGGGTTGGCTGCAGGCTTGAGACCAGAGCCAAAAGTCTTTCTAGTGAGTAACTGTAAATGTGGTGGGGCCGGGGGAGTGGAGATTAAGAGGCCTGGTTGGAGCAGGTTGCAGAAGCCAGCTCTGGCTAACTCTAGCAAAGGGGAAATTCACCAGAAACCAGGGGGTAGGATGTGATGGGAGTGACACTTGTGGAAGGGGCAAGCGGCTGGGCTGTCACGGGGCCAAGAGCTGGGAGGGGCGAGCGGGTGGTACTTTGTGCTGGGAAGGTTGAATCTCGACCGGCTCTGCAATCCCAGCGTGGCTCACTTGCCGAAAGCCCAAAGTCTCAGTATCTGTGCTTAAGCTACATGCCTACCCCTGACTACACTGGGGTGGTGAGGAAGGGCCTATCCACTCTGGCATCTGGACCAGCCCTCCCAAGACTTCGCCTAGTGGGGGCAAGGAGACTCCAAAGGAACTTGGGTGCCTTCCAGAGGGGAGAGTAGATGACAAACAGCCAATCTCTGTCAAATGTTCACTGCTGCAGATGGTCCATGACTGTATTTCTGCAGGGCTGAGTGTCACATCATTGGCCTTGCCCTTTCCAAGTGCCAGACAAGGGGCCAGGACGGGATGCTTTTTCAGCAACATTGCACCAAGCCGATGGCCCCCCACACTCAGGAGCAATTCCTACTTGTGGGGAAGGACCTGAGTGTGCAGTGCTGAGGATTAGCCCGAGGAAGACGTGAATGGCCACCCTGGATCTGAGGAAAAGGAGGAGGAGGAGAGTGCTCTGTTTTCTGGTGCAGAAGGAGGTGAAGGGTACCACAGCTGCTCTGAGGCCTGGGTCTAGTTCCCATCCTGGAGCACCTGTCTGCTTTGGGCTGGGAGCCCCATATTTCTCAAGATCAGGGTCAGGAGACTCGGGGGCCAGCTGCACCATTCAGAGGCCTGGCAAGCTCTCTGCGCTCCCACAGAGGTCCATGCTCCTTCCCTCCCACTGGGCTCCTTGGGGCCTCCCCCCAACTCCCCAAACACCAGATGGGAATCCTGCAGGCAATAGGAGGCCTGGACAGGGATGGCTTTGAGGTCTTGGGTTTTCAGCTCCAACCAGTCTTCAGAGACCACGGTAGTAGCAAAGCTAGCATTGTGTCCCATGGGAATCAGGGCCATGGGGTTGACTGTCGCCAGACACACCACACACGGATGCAGATGTTGCCTAGGCAAGCTGGTGTCTGCATGTAGAAAGGAAGCTTCCGAGGAAGAGCTGGGGAGGCAAGCCTGGGAGCCATCTTCCTGTTTGTGCCCATTTTCCACACACTCTCAACAGACACCAAGTGCTTCGCAGCATCTAGTCAGTGCTGTTCCAGACCACCCATCTCTCCAGGCCAGAGTCAGGGAGAGCTGGATGCAAGCATAGCCATGCTACTCAGGGACTGTGTGGGTTTTGACAAGTCACAGAGGGCTCTGTGCCTCAATGTCCCATAAACTGGGGGTGAGAATATTGCCAAGCACCTTGGGTTGTGGTGAGGATTCACTGAGAACCCAGATCCTGGCTCATAGTAGGTACCTGGTCTAGATAAGCTCCCCTCCTCCCTGCATGCTCTCTAATCATTAATCGTTATGATTAATAACAGCAACCCAATCCCATCACAATGCCGTGTGATGAGTGCTCTGATAGAGGTGTCCCTGACTGAGACACTTTTATCTTTAGCTTCAGGATTTCCCTTGGCCAACGGCACAGTAAGTAACCTCGGAGTTCAAAGCATTCAGCAAACAATGGAAAGGCAGAGCCGCCAGAAATGTACACATGATTTTCATGACAGGTATGGTAATGCCATGTTAGCTAGTGGAGCCTCTTTCTCTACTGCCCGTATGGACCTGTGTTGCAACACCAATTGGAATTGGATGGAATCTGTGCCCTGTTGCCAGGGTCACCCCTAATGGAATGGAGAGATCAGTAATCATCCCAGCTGGTGTCATACTGAATTGTTTAAAACACAAATCATAATTGATGCCAAGTAAAAGCTCCATGTGCCCATTAAAATATGGCATTATGGAAGAAGTAAAGTACATTTGAATCCTTAAAAATAAAACAAAAACTATGTGTTAGAAAGATCACTGAGGGTAGACCAACTGAGGGGCTTACAAGAACTGTAATGTCTGATGCTCATCTCCACCAATGTCTATTCTGTGCCCCCACCCCTACCCTGGCAGTGTCGACAGAAAAGACCACACTGCCACAGGAGTAGCGGGGACCCCTGTGGGAGGCAGCGCAGAAGCCAGGCTGCTTAAAGCAGAGCCCTGAGTCTTTCGTGCATTTACAAGTTTATGTGCCAAGTTCTCCAGGATCAAGCCAGGGAGTCCTGATCACTAACAACATCTCTGCCTTGGGGGCCTGTTTAAGTGGCTTCCAGACTCAGCTCAGACCCTAGCTCTCAAGGGCAACCAGATTAGATTTCTTCCCTTCTCTGAATCTCAGTTTCCCCCTGTGTAAGACGAGAGGGCTGGCCCAGTGACCTCCGACGTGTCTGCTTGAACGAGTAGAATGGCACCCGCTGGCATTCTATAGCCAAGTTTGTCCAGAGGGAGCCAGTTCCTGCCCGTCTTATGGCTACACAAGGTCATTGAAGTCACCCTCAGGCACGGAGCTTGTAGCTGCCTGGCCTTATCCAGCCTGCCCTTGGAGCAGATAGGAGACTGCTGCCTGCTGTCTTAAAGGGAGGCCTGACCTTGAAGGGGAGCCAGTGTGCACAGATTACTCCGCAGAGGAGACAGATACTGTGCGTCTGACATGCCCAGAGCATCCCTGATCACATTAGCCGCCGCCTGAGTGGGGAGGATGCTGATACCAGCCTATCTCGGCACCTGGTACCAGCCAGCCTGAGTCTTGGCCTGACCTCGCGCAGCCCCTGCTGAGGTTGTCTGCAGAGCGCCAGATGATGGGTAATGACAGAAATGAAATTAGATGAGAAGTTTGCCAGTGATCCCCACCCCTGAGATGGGAGTGGCTCTTACACTTCCTGGCTTTGCAGTGGGGTTCTCCTGTCTTAGCCTCACTTCTCTCAGCTCAGCACAGGACCAGGTGTGGGAAACTCCTGCAGGCTCCCTGGAAAGAGTCCCCTTGAGCAGGATCATTCCTTTGGCCAAAATCGTGTCCTAGAGCAGCGCTCTTCTATAGAGATGTAATGCAAGCCATGTTTGTGGTTGTAAATTTTCTAGTGAGTACACATGTGAAAATATCTGCATAAATATATACACCTACTACACAGTCACAAGGACTAAAAATTTAAAATTTTTTTAAAACTAAAAGGAAAGAAAGCTGGTGAAATTGTTCTTAATAATGTATTTTTATTTAAACTACTGGCTCCAAAATACTATCATTTCAATATGTAATCAAAATAAATATTAGTGAGATATTCCACATTCTTTTTTGCTTCCAAGTCTAAATTGGTGTTTACACTTAAAGCACATTTCCATGCAGACACTAAATTTTCACTGGAAGTACTTGATATATATTTATTTATTCTAATTTTTTAATTTTTTAAATTGACACATAATAATTGTACATATTCATGGGGTACATAATGATGTTTTGATACATATATTGTACAGTGATCGGATTAGGGTGATTAGCATATCCACCATCTCAAGCATTTACCATTTATTTGTGTTGTGAGCATTCACTGTCCTCCTGACTATTTGAAATTATGTAATATATTAATTAACTATAGCCATCTTTGATCGGCATTTAGATTTCATAAAATGTATGATTGAAAAGTAGAGTCACATACCCAAGTTATTCCAAACATACTTAAATGTTTTTCAGCAATGGAACTGAATGTCAGTTTTTAAACTAATGTAAATTAAATTAAATTGACAATTCCATTGCTCAGGCACACCTGCTTCATTCACATGCTCAGGACCCACATGTGTGGTGGCACCGTATTGGACAGCACAGGCCTAGATGAGAACACCAGCATAGAACAGGTGCTCTACAGGCAAAAATGAAAGAAGCAAGGGGAGAAAGAGAAAGAAGGAAGGATGAACAAAGAAAGAACGGCAGGGATGGGGAGGGGGTGGGAGCCTCAGACTTGGAGTAAGACAGAGCTAGATTCACATTTGAGCTCTGCCATTTGCTCAATAAAAGAACCTGGACCAATAACTTAAATCCCATGGGCTTCATTTTCATCATCTGATCGTAGAAGGGAAACTGCCTACTTGGCAAGACAGCTGTAATCATCATGTGAAGTACGATATGCAGACGGCAGGACAGTTTCTCCCCTGACCCCACCCAGTCCTTTCTCTTTTTTTTTTTGACGGAGTCTTGTTCTGTCGCCCAGGCCGGAGTGCAGTGGCACGATCTTGGCTCACTGCAACCTCCACCTCCCTGGTTCAAGCAATTCCCTGCCTCAGCCTCCCAAGTAGCTGGGATTACAGGTGCACACCACCATGTCCGGCTAATTTCTTTGTATTTTTAGTAGAGACGGGGTTTCACCATGTTGGCCAGACTGGTCTCGAACTCCTGACCTCAGGCAATCGGCCCACCTTGGCCTCCCAAAGTGCTGGGATTACAGACATGAGCCACCACGCCCAGCCTCTCTCTTTTTTTTTCAGTTCTTCTTTTATCTGTCATAGACAAACAAGCTTCCAATGAGATTTTAATTTTTTAGTTGTGTTGCTTTAAAACAAACAAACAAAAAATCTAATAATCATCGCTTTACAGCTGTGCTTCTCAAATTTCCTGGTGCATCAGAATCCCCCAGGCTGCTGGCCCTTACCTGGCTCCAGAGGCCTGGAGTGAGTCAAGGAATCTGCATTTCTAATGAACTCTGGACAATACTGGTGCTGCTGGTCTGAGAACTACTCACTGACAGGTCAAGAGACAGCAGAAAAAAGGAAAAAAACTTTATACTTAATCCCTTTAATGGCACTTTTTTTCCTTTTTTTTAATACAGGACATGTTTATTTTTGCCTTGAGTCCCCAAAAATTCTCTAGCTGGTCCTGAGCAGAGTGGGTGAGCCACCCCAGAAGCAGGGGCCCTGAGGCTGTGCTCAGGGTGGTGTGAATCTGGGATGCAGAGAGATGTCCCTGGACTGTGTTTGATTCTGGGCACTGTGCTCAGGAGGGCTGTCCCCAAGGCAGTGAGGAGCCTGGAGGCCACCCCGCTTCCCTGCAGCTCTGAGCTTCTCCACTGTGATGGAAGGAGGACTCTGCGGGGCTCAATGGCCACACAAATGGATGTGAAGGGCTGCACATCTCTGTGCGGGCCTAGGGCTATCCCCTGCACCATGTTTTTTAGTTGATATTTAGCTGGTGTGTCCCCTTGGGCACATGGATACTCAAGGGGTGAGAACAGACCCTCACAGACACCCAGGGGCCCCCAAGTTGCTCCATACATGCCCACCAGCAGCCAGGTCCCTCTCCCACCAGTCACTAGGACTGTGGTGCTCTGCTGAGGGTGTACTGAAAATGGGCACCAATAGGGAGATGACTCCTGGGCTCAGCCTCCCCAGCTCTCCTCTGGAGCCTTCCTTTCTACATACAGACACCATCCTGGGCAAGGAAGTCCAGCCAGGCAGCTCCTCTTCCCACAGCCTGCTACCCCACCTGCAGTGGACAGGCCACCCCCAAGGGTGTTCAGCCTCCACTCTGCCATGCACTAGGCACCTGGATTGGGGATGGGCAACAGACCCATCCCCACAAAGATACCCACCCTGTGGCACTGGCACTGCCGACCCTGAGCATACTCCACCCCAAAACACTCTGGGGTGCCTGACCCCAACCCCAGCCCTCCTCATGCCTGTGGTCAGGCCTCCACTGGGCATGAGGGGAAGACAGCAATAGCCACTGGGCAGGGCCAGGAGAGGCGGGGCAGAGGCCTGGGAATCAGGAGGCAGGAGGGAGCCAGGAAAACCCACTCACAGGAGGCGGAGGCAGAGGCAGCAGGAGGCAGGACTGCAGAAGGGCCCCAGCCCTCAGCATACGCTCCACTGGCCCACTCGACTTCACTTAAAAAACACAAATTTAAAGATAGAATGATTAAGAATTTCAAGACACTAACCACAGAGCATTCAATTCTAAATGCAGAGCCCTTCAAGAGGCAAGGGTGTCACTGAGCACATGCCCTAGTTAAAGGCCATGAAACTGGCCCTGACAATGAGTTTCTGAATTTAAATGCAGGAAGTGGCCCTCTGTTCTGACCTGCTGGGCTCCATCCTGTGGGTACAACCTTCAAACATTCCTTGCTAGTCTCTTCCTGCAAATGCACTGGCCCTCAGAGCTCAAGTCCTGAGTGAGTTTGGTGCACATCTTATCATGGTCCTCATCTCATTCATAAACTTGACATCCAGAGAGGGAAAGTGGCTTCTCCAAGGGCTGGGCATGCACAGCTCCCACCACATTCTCGTGCCATGCTCTTCCCTCCAGCACCCAGCCCCTGCCCTACAGCCTTCTCCTGTCCAACCTGCTGATAGCAAGGCTCCAGCACACACTTCACAGGTGGCTCTTCCTGATCCAATACAGCAAAGGGGCCTTTAACTGAACTCCCCCCATGGAGCTCAATAGGGAATGTCACCCTTGGAGGGTGGCCTGCACCTTCATCCTTGCAGATCGAGGCCAGGGTCTCAATTAGGTGATCAAACTTCAGCCACATCTCTTGAATGATGCCAACTGGAAGGTGCCTTTAGTGTCCCACCAATAGGACTGCCTGCCTGGACCAGCTTGGCTTCCTGGGTGCATAACATGGTCTATACTCCAGTGCACTAGCCCAGCCTCTCTCTTCAGTGTGACACTCTGCCTGCCTGCCTGACCCCACAGCCTGTTCTACACAGGGGGACACTTCCATTGCCTTTGGGGGCTCCAGGATGCCTCCTGTCCTGCAGTGGGCTAGCTGCATGGATCTAGACTCCAGGCTGACTCTCAGCAGGGTCACGCTCTTAGCAGGAGGCTCACAGAAGATCAGGCTGGTGCTGGGCACCACGGTTCTGTGACACTGAGACACAGAAGGATGTGCACAGAAGTCCCTCAGATGGTGATAGCGCACCGGGCAGGAAGGGGTGATGCGCAGGAGGAGGTATGCTTGTGCCAGCGCAGAACAAAGATGTAGATAAAATTCTTTATGAGTGATCTCAGCTAGACTAAATCCCTAGATAAATTAGGATGTGGGGAGGAATGTGGCAGGGGATTAGTAGGTGGGGGTTGAATGACCCAGGTCACCTCTGAGAAACCAAACCCAAGTACAGAGGCTCCTCCAACTGTCAGCTCAGGAACCCTCTGAGACATAGGCTGCTCCCCAGAGTAGGTTCTTTCTATGCACGTGTGGTCCATGGGCCAGCTGCATCAGCATCACCTGGGAGCTTGGTGGAAATATAGACCCTGGGGCCCCACCCATGCCACCTCAAACAGAATCTGTGTTCTTGCAGTTTGTCCTGGGTGCTCTGTGTGCATCTTAAAATTGGAGAAGCAGCACTTTCAAGCAAAACAACATCAAGCCTACCCAACCCTGGACTAGGAGATCCTGAGATGTGATCCCCTCCCTCAAGAACTCCTAGTCCGGGGTTGAGTAGCCTTGATGTTGTTTTGCTCCAAAGCGCTGCTTTTAAGGTGCCTGGTTCTTTAAAGGTGCGTGATAAATTAAACCAATGAAGGAGCAATCATCCAAAAGCAGAAAGAATGCTAAAAGTCATGGTTGGGAGAGGCAACAATAACAAGAAATGGAGTCTAGTTCTCAGGCTGCAAACTGAGCTGCAAGCCAGGACTGACTACCCATGGGCTGATTCTGGCTCACAGACATATTTTGTTTGGCTCATGCAATATTTTCAATGCACAGGATTTTACCCACTAAAAATATATAGATTTCTATAGGGTAAATTTGGGCCTGCTTCCTCCATATAAAGAATTGACAGGAGCTGGCAGGGCATGGTGGCTCACGCCTATAATCCCAGGACTTTGGGAGGCCAAGGCGGGAGGATCACTTGAGGTCAGGAGTTCGAGACCAGCCTGACCAACATGGAGAAACCCCATCTCTACTAAAAATACAAAATTAGCCAGGCACAGTGGCGCATGCCTGTAATCCCAGCTACTCGGGAGGCTGAGGCAGGAGAATGAACCCTGGAGGTGGAGGTTGTGATGAGCCGAGATTGTGCCATTGCACTCCAGCCTGGGCAGCAAGAGCAAAAGCTGCTTTTTCAGTTTATCTTACCTGCCTGATCTCTATGGGGTTAGAGTCTGTGTGTACTAGTGCACATAATAAACTCAAAAGCAAAGATGGCTAGAAAATGATGGTTATTATGTATTGGCTGACTTATTTGACACCCTTAATTATTTGTCCTGTGGGGTCATGGTTAAGGGTGAGGTGCTCAGTCTTACTGTCTGAGTTTCAATCATGGCTCAGCCTCTCCCCAGATCTGAGGTCCAGAGCGAGTCACAGAACCCTGTAAACTTCAGGCTCCTTATTTGAAAAATGGCCGTGACAAAAGTAGTTCCATGTAGGATGTTAAACGTGTTGCTTGGCACATGGTTAGTTATTTGGTAAAGGCTATAAATTAGTTTAAATTAAAAAATTTATTATAAGTCAATGTATTTAAATTAATTTACAGCTATTTAACAATAGCTAATTAGCACAGCATTATAATTGCAGTACCAGAGCAAAACAACATGAAGGAATACAAGTATTTATTCCCTACATTGCTAAAATACCAACACTGATTATCAATATTTTCTATGGAAAGGTATTCAGAATGCCTAACATTTTAAAATTCAGCTAAAATATTAGACATTTCAAATAAAAAGTAAATATTAGAAGCATTAAGTGAAAACAAAAATCTGTGAAATATAAATGTTAAAAATGTTACCCTTCTCATACTAATTGTTAGCAGATGACATGAATAAAATATTATTCAAAAGTAATGAACTAAACCCTACAAGATAAAGAAACTTCTAATAATATTTGGAATGAAAATCTACTATTTGATGTTATCTGGATCATGAGCATATTTTTGTGCCCATTTTTTCCGGCTGCTGAAACCTTTTGTTTACTCTAGGCTGGTCAAGGCAATGGTGAGACGTTCCAAGCCAAATTTCAAACTAATTTCCAATATTATCCTTTGAGTTTTTCATCTTCAAGTAATTCCATTTCTTCTTCCCCATTTTAGAAGATATCTTTTATTTTAACCTCCCTTCTTTTTTGTTGGCAGGAACTACATTTTTTTATTTGATCATGAGCTTTAGTTTTATTTCAGAGAAAGTGTTCCTGGTTTGTGGTCATCTTCTCCAGTGTTAATATGGGTAGGTGGAGAGGCCAGTGTGTCACCTGGAGCAAATTCCAGGCTGGAAAGTCTCTGAAGCAGAGTGAAGATTTCTATCATGATGGAGGCAGTGTAGTTCCCCTCCTTCTGGGTTGTGGAAGAATAGAAAACTGCTTTCTAAACAAGCTTTCCTTTACTGGATCCAAACGCCTACTGTAGTGCATTCCCAGGTGTAAATCGTTCTAATTTTTAAAAAACATGTCACAAAAATACTAATAGTTCAGCATTTCTCAAAAGCACATTATTCTGGAATACCAGAATCCCAAAAACTGGAATTACAATTACTGAAAAACACCAGGTCTGGAGAGTCTTCTGCAAGTCAGTTGCCTTCGTGGGTTCCAAGAACATAGCTCTCCCTGATGCTTTTCTGTTGACTTGAGATTGAGGGGACAGAGTTTGGGAGGCCAAGGTTAGGAAAGAAGGGAAGTTGTTGTCTTGAGTTGAATAGTGTCCCCCAGAATTCATGCCCACTGGTAACCTCAGAATGTGATCTTATTTGGAAATGGGGTATTTGCAGATGCAATGAGCTAAGAGGAGGTAATCCTGAATTAGAGTGGCCCCAAATCCAATGGTTGGTGTCCTTAGAAGCAGAGGAGAGGACAGACAGGATGCACAGAGACACAGAGGGAGGAAGGTCATGTGAAGACAGAAGCAGAAGCTGGGGGATGGGTCTACAAGCCAAGGGTTTCTAGGGAACCTGGAAGTCACCAGCAGCTGGAAGAGGCAAGGAAGGATTCCTCCCTCAAGCCTTTAGAGCTCCACCGCGATCCTGGACTTCTGGCCTCCAGAACTCTAACCAAAGAAGTTTCTGTTGTTTTAAGCCACCCAGTTTGTGGGAGTTAGTTATGGCATCCCTATGGAAAACTCATACCATTGTGGCATTGGGAGTGACACTATCAGGGCCACTGGCCCTCCGCAGCAGGGCCCATGCTCACTAGTCTTGGAATCCAGTCCACACTCTCAGGGGCCGGAAGACCAAGCTCCTGTTCCTGCTGTTCACTCCTGGCGGGTCTCCCATCTTCCTGCACCCCCTCTCTGCCTAGCACCTCCATCCATGCAGCCTGCTGCTCCAGCCATGCTGTATCATTTACTTGGCCCGAGGCACGGCCCCTGGGACTTCCGGTGCCGCTCCCGGAGGCCTGCGGTCAGGTGAGAAGAACAGAGCTGCAGGCATCCAAGAGACCGAGGAGAGGACCTGCTGCTTCCCCTCTGTGTGCGCCACCTTGAAAAGTCACCTCATCATCCTGAGTTTCACTGGATGGTGACAGTAATGACCTTTGCAGGCCCTTGGCAGACATTTTGGAATACAGCAGTGCCTGGCACACAGCAGGTGCTCAATAAACATGAGAACCTCCCGTCAAGTCAGCATAGGAAAGACTGAGAATTCCAGCATCCTGGAGAACCAGGCCTCCCCTGATGGGCTTGGGGGCAGAGCTGGAGCATGTGGGGACAGGAGCAACACACCCATAGTGAGGCTGGAGAGGGATGTGAGCCACTTATCCTCATCACATGTACACAGCCCGAGGATGAGGAGAGGGCTCCAGGAAGGGGCTCTGGTCCACAGTCTTCCATGTCTGGCACAGAGCAGGGCTCCACAAATCCTGGTGGCAGGAATAACGCTGGAGAAGCAGAGGACCCTCTGGCTGATGCACCAGAGCAGAGCTGCAAGACCAGCCACCCCGCAAGGGCTGCCCTGAAGGAATGTGGAAACCAGAAGGATTTCTTTCTTTTCATTTTTTAAAAATTAAGAGAAGCTAACCTTCTTTGTCTTGTGAAGGGTCACTTAAGTGGCCCTCTTAGATATGCAAATGCAAGGCTAGAAAGCAGCCGGCCTCCTGGGATTCCTGTATAACAGGAATTTTTGCAGCCCTTGGTGATGGGTTTTTTTTTTTTTATTGAGTGGCCTGGCAAAGATTGTGCCCTTCTTTGGCTTGCAGAAGAGGGGTGATTGGTTGAGAGAGCTTGGGGAGGAAAAGAAATTTGTGGACTAATTTGCACAAAGAGCCCAGGTTTTCTGAAAGGAATGAGACAAATACACCAACACCGTGTTTTCACACTTTTTTGACAAGAAATAGACATTACATTGCCCCCTGGGAGCCCAGGGCAACAGAAGCTGAGGCTTCAGGAAACACCGCTGTTCCTACATGCAGTGCCTTCTGGCATGTTCTGTCCTATGTGTCTATCTCCTTCTTAAAAATTCCAGACAAAGCCCACAGAATTGATTTCATGACCCCTCTAATGAACTGGTGTCCATAGTCTGAAAAATGTTTTTTGAGGTTTGGTTTACAGGAGGTCTGTTGGGTGGATTGAGGCCTGGCTGTAGGAAGTGGGGAAACAGAGGCACTGGAGGTTGAGTGAGCCAACTTGGTACTGAGTAACTAGCAGGTGGGGGGACAGTGGTCTTCTGAGCTATGCAACAGTAGAGCTGGGTCTGACCTGGCCATCTGAGGCCAACTCACCCCGGAAAATAGTGGCGAGGGCACAAGAGCTTGCAAACTTTGTCCTCTAGCATGAAGGTCCCCTGCCTGATCCTGCAGAGACTTGGCAGCCCTTTCCTTCCCCTGCTGGCAGCTCCACAGGCTTAACCCCCTATTTCTATACAGCTGTCCTCTCATTGGCAACACCAAGGCCAGCTTGGAAGATACCACCCTGTGCCCATCATCCTGGGGCAACCCAGTGCCCTCGTCTGGCAGAGACCTCCCCCGCAAGACTGAGCAGAGTGTGGAGGTATTCTCAGAAGGCAGAACACCCTCAAAGAATTGCAGTTTCTGCAGCAAAACCCCGAGGAACAAGGGACCTTCCCCACCACAACATCTATCTATGCTTTGAACAGGACCCAGGCCAGCCTCTGCCGGGCCCCATCCTGCGCCTTTCTCCTTCCACAGCTAGGTGGCCGCAGCAAGCGCCCATGCTCCCCTTTCCTCAGGGCAGAAACTCTCCCAATTCCCGCCCCTCCACCTGTGAGCACACCTGGCCACAGCTACACTGAGAAAGGGAAGGGTGTCGGGCATTTCCCATGTGCCATTCTCTTTTTTTCATATCACAGCCAATGCTGACAACCCTCAGGGCCTTCTACCCCATTCGTTGTCCACATGAACTGAGAGTCTTTCAAGATGGTAGAAGTTGGAATTCAATTCAGATAGCTTTGGCGTCAGTTTCAGTCAAAGCAGTGTGGTGGCAAAGCACCAGCTTGGGTGCCAAAAGTTCTGACTGTCCCTTACAGCACCTCATCCCTCTGGACCGGTGTGGCAGCCAAAGCCTCTCCTTCTCTTGCAGCTGCAAAGATTGACTCCGCTTCCCATCCTCCCTGCAGTAAGACAGGGTCACATGACTAAACCCTGGTCAAGGAAACACAGGTAGGAGTGACAGGTGACCTCTGAGGCTTCTGAGGCTGCTGTCAGCACCAGCTCCTAAAATCCCTTGAGAAACTCCCTGCCCCCTCTCCCTGCATCTCACAGCAGAGGATTCAGAGGAGGACACTGAGGTCCTGGAAGGAGCCTGGGTCCCTGAGTGACCACATGGAGCAGCCCCACTCCCTCTTCCCTTTTCATGCTGACCTGCAGGAGCCAGTGACCTGAGCAAGAAGAGTCTTTAGGGGATTAAGCCACTGAGATTTGGGAGCTGTTAGAGCAGCAAGCATGAATTATCTGATTGATGTGCCCAGTTTCCTTATCTGTAAAAGGAGGTTATCAACATCATTCTCAGGGTTGTTGTGTCAATGACTTATGATGCAGTGAAAACACAAACCCAGGATCTGACACATTCTAGGTAACTGAGGTCCCTCCTTACAGTGTCAGCAGCAGCCACAGCAGCAACAGTGCAAGGAGCACTAGTTAACTCCCAGTGTGCACAGTACTATGCCCCAGCTAAGTGGACCAGACACCAGATGGGCCTAGTTCATATACAGGGTCTCATGTTCTATAGCATGGGGGTGCTGGGAGCCTTAAAAGGTGTGCAGGACTGACTGCAAATGCTTTGTAAAATGAATTTTTCCTATAACTGCAGACCATTAAGGTGATATCTGTAAATAGAATGCTAAGCTGAGGGGTCACACATAGTAAAAGTGAGAAGTAAGAAAGTAAGGATCACCCTGGAGGCAGACACCTCAGTTCTAATTCTGACTTTTCCACTTACTATTTGGAACCCACATAAATCACTTAACCACTTCAAGCCTTAGTTTCCCCATCTGTAAAATGGAGATTATGATAGGGTTCTTGCAGGGATTAATGAGTTAATTTATGCAGAATGCTCAGAACAGTGCTTGGCATACAGTAAGTGGCGTGTATGCCACTAAGTGACTCCTGCTCAGGTAACGGAGACTGCCTCCCACCCTGAGTGCATGGTGGGGTCTGATGTCATCACAGCTGCTGGGAAGTACCTGTCCGCTTTGGGAGCTTCTGCTGTGTTTGTCCATATGGCAAGGAGAGAGAGCCCTCTTGGCCCCATGGCCTCCTGCTGTTTCCCATGCTGCATTTCTCCTGGGGGTGGGGGAGGAAAGAAAGTTGGAAAGAGCAGGTGGGGGCAGGGTGGGGGTGAGGCTTCAGGGAAAGGACAATGGGCTTTGTAAATCCCTCCCTGGGCAGGCTGGCCAAGTTCAATGGCTTCAGGCCACATGAACAGCAAGAAAAATGTGGCCCAGGAATTTCTCCCCAACGATTCCCCTTGTCTTTCTCTGTGGGAATTTGGAGCTGCAGACACATTCCTTCCATGAACAGCATCCGTGGCAGCTGAAGGCCCATTGGCCCGAGCTGGGGAACCTGGCTGGCCGGCACTTCTAGAGCTCTGCCCCTACTGCCTCCCCCCCAAGGAGTGGGCACTGCCAGTGCACCAGAGAATGCACTCTCACTGGCAGACCTCACAGCTTGCTCTGTCAGGGACTGACCCCTCCTGGGCACGGCCCTCTCCTCTCCTGAACCAAACTGCCCAGACAGCTTTCACAGCTGCTTTTCCACAATCTGTCACCTGGAAGTGGAGACTAGACATCTTGGAGAGAATTCCCATCCATTCCTTTATTTTCTAAGCCAAGTACTTCCCGACTTAAGAGGAAATTACTTCCCAGATGCTCTAAAATTCTTTTAAAACACTGTAAAGTACAGTCCACAGGCCAGATCTGGCTTGCCACCTGCTATTGTACATAAAGTTTTATTGGAACACAGCCACACTCATTCATTTACGTAGTGTCGATGGTTGATTTCACACCACAATGGTGGAGTTGAGTAGTTGCTAAAGAGACTGTATGGCCCTCAAAGCTTAAATATGTTTACTATCTGCCCCTTAGAGAAAGTTTACTGACTTCTGGTTTACTCCTTTGTTATTCCACACAGGATTTGAAATGGCCTCTATTGAGAAGACTTAGAATAAAATAGTGATAACACAATAGTTCAAAATAATTGAGAGCCTGAGAAAATGCAAATAAAAGTAGCAACTCAAAATCATGAACCACAACACAAATATGAAGACTGTTAGGACCTACATATTTGCCAAAGCCAGGCTTTAAATTTTTCTTGAGCTTCCTGGAAGCCAAAGGAAAAAGAGAAATGAGACAAGTCTCATCAAAAGAAAGAAAAAAGAATACCAGTCCTTATGGGATCTAGAGCTTTTTCTCTAGAAAAAGATGTATGGGGCCTGCTTCAAACAGAAAAAGAGCAATACCCACCTTCCCCAGAATCATATACTTAGTTAAAAAAAAAAACAACAACAGAACAATGAGTCTGCAAAATGAATAGCAACAGCAATGCTGTTGATGAGGGTCAGTACGGGGACAGGGGTTCTTGTTAATATGTCTGACCAGAGATTGAACTAGATATCAGAAGGCAAAGCAGTTGGCTTCCATGCACTGTGCTAAAAGTGCATAAAACATTTTGAGAGGGTGTAAGAAGCCTCATTTCTGCTTATCACTTCTGTATATCTATTTGTTTCAGAGCAAAAACTGGAGTTCAATAAGGACAGGCCCAACTTGTCACTAACTCACCTTACAGTGCCTGGTGCAAAGTAGGCCCTCAAGAGATTGCTCGTGAACATATACACCATGGAATACTATGCAGCAATAAAAAAGGATGAGTTCATGTCCTTTGTAGGGACATGGATGAAGCTGGAAACCATCATTCTCAGCAAACTATCACAAGGACAAAAAAACCAAACACTGCATGTTCTCACTCATAGGTGGGAATTGAACAAAGAGAACACTTGGACACAGGAAGGGGAACATCACACACTGGGGCCTGTCATGGGGTGGGGGGTTGGGGGAGGGATAGCATTAGGAGATATACCTAATGTAAATGAAGAGTTAATGGGTGCAGCACACCAACATGACACATGTATACATATGTAACAAACCTGCATGTTGTGCACATGTACCCTAGAACTTAAAGTATAATAAAAAAAGAAAAAAAATTGCTTGTGAAAAATGAGGAGGTTGTGTTAAAAGAGAACCTTCCAATTCCAATGTCTGTGGGCCTGTGTTATGTGGACATACAGTGTGTGTGCACACTGAATTTTAGCCAAACTCCTAATATAGATCAGAAATATGATGGGAGAAGGGGGTGGGGGCAGGGACGCAGGCCCAGATGAGACCCTCACCACCAAGAGGCAGAAGGCAGTGAGTGGTTGTTAAGAAGGTGACCAGCAGTGTTCAGACTGCCCAGATTGGAGGACAGGCTCTACCCTCTACCTACCAGCTGTGTGATCTTGAGAGCTCGCATAACCTGGGCGGGTGTCCATATCCTCACCTGTAGATTGGATCTGATGACATATCACCCTTACAGGCTATTGTGAAAATTAAACAAAATAATGCCCGTGAGTTACTAGTGCCAATCAAAGGTATGTTTTGTGATAAGCTGTCTACAAAGTGTCTACATCACGCCCTTCTTCAACAAGCTCCCTCTACCAGAGGCCAGGGCTGGCAGGAGACAGACATTATTCTGAAAAGCTAGGAGCAATAACCCGCGGTCTCAATCCAGCACTCCACAGGGCTTGTCTTTTTTAACTGGAAGTCTCAACTACAGTTATGTGTGCCTTTGTCCCACAGGCCATCTTATTCACCATCGAGTCCCATTCCTTTTCCCCAAAAAACATTTATCATAGAATTGTTAAGATCACAGGCTAGAAAGCAAGATGGGCTGGGCTCCAATCTGAGCTTAACCACTAATTAGCTGTTGTGACCTTGTGCAAATGACTTCACTTCTCTGTACTTCGGTGCCCTCCTCTTGAAAGTGGAAATAATGATGACATCGAATGCATAGGATTGCTCTGAATTCTAAGTGAACGTGCACATGTCAAGCTCTTAGCCTGGCACATTGTCAGGGCCAGGCAGTGCTAGCCATAAGGATTTTGCATCACTTCCTATGTTTCAGCTATCTGTAACTGCCTAACAGACTACTCCAAAGTTTAATGACTTAAAACAACACATATTTTCCTTTTTTAAAAAAATGTATTTCAATAGGTTTTGGGGGAACATGTGGTGTTTATTACATGAATAAGTCCTTTAGTGGTGATTTCTGAGATTTTGGTGCACCCATCACCTCAGCAGTGCAAATTGTACCCAGTGTGTAGTCTTTTATCCCTCACCCTCCTGCCACCCTTTCCCCCAATTCCCCAAAGTCCATTGTATCATTCTTATGCCTTTGCATCCCATAACTTAGCTCCCAATTATGAGTGAGAACATACGATGTTTGCTTTTCCATTCCTGAGTTACTTCACTTAGAATAATGGTCTCCAGTCCCATCTAAGTTGCTGCAAATGCCATTATTTCATTCCTTTTTGTGGCTAAGAAGTATTCCATGGTATTTATATACTACATTTTCTTTATCCACTCATTGATTTATGGGAATTTGGGCTGGTTCTATATTTTTGCAATAGCGAATTGCGCTGCTATAAACATGCGTGTGCAAGTATCTTTTTCATATAATGACTTACTTTCCTCTGGGTAGATAGCCAGTAGTGGGATTGTTGAATCAAATGGTAGTTTTACTTTTAGTTCTTTAAGGAATCCCCACACTGTTTTCCATAGTGGTTTTGTATTAGTTTCCATTCCCACCAGCAGTGTAGAGGTGTTTGCTTTTCACCACATCCACGCCAACATCTATTTTATTTTTATTTTTTTATTATGGCCATTCTTGTGAGAGTAAGGTGGTATCGCGTTGTGGTTTTGATTTGCATTTCCCTGATCATTAGTGATGTTGAGCATTTTTCTATATGCTTGTTGGCCATTTGTATATCTTCTTTTGAGAATTGTTTGTTCGTGTCCTTAGCCCATTTTTTGATGGGATTGTTTGTTTTGTTCTTGTTGATTTGTTTGAGTTCTTTTTAGATTCTGGATGTTAGTCCTTTGTCAGATGTAAAGATCACAAAGATTTTCTCCCACTCTATGGGTTGTCTGTTTGCTCTACTGATTGTTTCTTTTGCTACACAGAAGCATTTTAGTTTAATTAAGTCCCATCTATTTATCTTTGTTTTTGTTGCATTTGCTTTTGGGTTTTTGGTCATGAAGTCTTTGCCTAAGCCAATGTCTAAAAGGGTTTTTCCAATGTTATCTTCTATAATTTTTACAGTTTCAGGTCTTAGGTTTAAGTCTTTGATCCATCTTGAGTTGATTTTTTTTTTTTTTTTTTTTGCGATGGAGTCTCACTCTGCCTCCCAGGTTGGAGTGCAGTGGTGCAGTCTTGGCTCACTGCAACCTCCACCTCCTGGGTTCAAGCAATTCTCCTGCCTCAGCCTCCCAAGTAGCTGGGAATACAGATGACCACCACCATGCCTGGCTAATTTTTGTATATTTAGTAGAGATGCGGTTTCACCATGTTAGCAAAGCTGTCTCGAAATCTTGACCTCAGATGATCTGCCCACGTTGGCCTCCCAAAGTGCTGGGATTACAGGCGTGAGCCACCGCACCCAGCCAAGTTGATTTTTATATAAGGTGAGAGATGAGGATCCAGTTTCATTCTTCTATGTGTGGCTTACCAATTATCACAGCACCATTTGTTGAATAGGGTGTTCTTTCCCTACTTTTATGTTTTGTTTGTTTTGTTGAAGATCAATTGACTGTAAGTATTTGGCTTTATTTTTGGGTTCTCTATTCTGTTCCAATCGTCTATATGCCTATTTTTATACCAGTACCATGCTAAAAACAAAACACATTTTATTTGCTCACTGTTCTGCAGTGTGGCCATGGCTTGGTGGGGACAGCTTCTCTCTGCTCCACATGGTATCACTTGGAGAATCCACTTCCAGGACAGCCTCACTCACACAGCTGGAAGTCAGTGTGGTTGCTGGCTTGGACCTCAGTTCTCCATTTGGCCTCTCCACATTGCTAGGTTGGGGTTCTTGCAGCACAACAGTCTCAGGACAATTCCACTGTTTACAAGGGGGTGCTTCCCCTGACGACAGGGAAAAGCAGAAGCTGCCAAGTTTTCTTAGGACTTAGACCCAGAATTGGTCCAGAGTCACTTCTGCTACCTTCTGTCAATTAAAGCAGCTCATAGGGCAGCCTAGATTCGAGGGAGGGGATTACATAAGATGCAAGAACTGGAAGGTGTGGTTAGCTGGGGCCCCTGAGCTAACACATTGCCCTGCCTGGTCTCCAACTCCTCCAACCTGTGTTCGGCCCACATCTCTCACCTGGCTTATGCCTTTTGCATCTTTGCTTTTTCTCTGCTCCAGTCTCCCCCTTCCAGTCCCTATCTTGCTCTAGCCACCAGGCTAGCCAGTCAGAATCACAGACTGCATCATGTCTCCTACCCTAAATGCCATGTTGTGACTCCCCCCACCCAAGTAAAGAGCAAGTTCTTAATGGGATACTACTGCACCCATTGGAGGACTGTGTTAGTCCCTGCAAATTGCTATAAAGGAATACCTGAGACTGGGTCATTTATAAGGAAAAGAGGTTTATTTTGGCTCAAAGTTCTGCGGGCTGTACAAGCATAGCACTAACATCTGCTTGGCTTCTGGGGAGGCCTCAGGAAGTTTACAATCATGGCAGAAGGCAGATGGGAGCATATGTGTCCCATGGCAAGAAAGTAACAGACAGAGAGAGAGAGAGAAAAAGGAGGAGGTCTCATACTCTTTTAAACAACCAGCCCTCATGTGAACTACCAGAGTGAGAACTCACTTATTGCCACGGGGATGGCACCAGGCCATTCATAAAGAATCAGCCCCATGACCCAAATACCTCCCACTAGGCCCACCTCCAACACTGGAGGTCATACTTCAACATGAGACTTGGAGGGGACACACGTCTACACCATATCAGGGACCATTCCTGTGCCATCCCCTAAGGTGCTGGACCCCTCCTTGCAGCTCAGGTCCCACCTCAAAGCATTCTCCTCTGCAGAGTTTTCTTTACCACCCTCGGCAGACTGGCTTTCTGTCCCCTACAGCTCCCGGGGCAACCTCCTATCCCCTGCCCCACATTGGGCCTTGTGTCAGGCATTGAGCTGTGTTCAGTCATCATTTGTACATGAGTGAAGGAAAGAATGATCATTATAGGCTCCCTAAGCTATGCTTGTGGCTAAGATGGTACATTCCCATTTATTCCCTTCCTCTGAGCTACCCAGGGCTGAGCTCACACCTGAGATAGTGCTGTGAGGGTGCCTTGGATATTCTGGGGAGGAGCAATCCAGACTCCTGCATAGGAACTATGGAGGGAAGGTCCTGAGTCTCCTAAGAAAATCCTTGAATGACCTGGGGCATATCTGGGACCAGGGGCTCAGGCTGCACAGGCTTCAGGATCTCAGCAGCAGCAGCACCCCCTAGAAACAGCTTGACATTCTCACCACCCAACTGTGGGTCTCCCAGAGAAATGGAGTAAAGTGGCAGGAAGCAGAGCTCTGGATGAATGGGGCAGCCTCTATCCCATAGAAACTTTGTCCTCAAACCTGGTGTCCAGCCTCCTCCCAGAGCCCATTGTGCCCACTGGATATCCACCCCCTGGTTCTAGCTCTTCTGCCCTGTGCCTGGTAGCGGGCTGGAGGCTGGCCTTCCTGCTGGGAAACATGTCCTAGAGGCTCCCACCTCTGGCCCTTCTTCTGGAGCAAGGCGGCTTGAGCACAGCTAGAGCCTTGCAGCATGTGTGATCCTGATGTTTTGGCTAAATTCTAGTTAGTTTGGGGTCATCATCAATTTGGGTGGCAGAGCTATGTTCAGAAAATTTGATTTTTCAGACAAATTCTATGCTAAGTGGGTGCTTTGCCAGTCGCAGCCCATGACTTTAGGCCTAACTAGGGAAAACTACCCATTCTTCTGTTTATTTAACCATTAAACCATCCATCATCCATCCTTCTGTTCACCTATGGAACACATCCATTCAACCATCCCTCCACCCATCCATCAATCTATTCACCTATCCACACCTCCATCCAACCAACCATCCATCCACCCATCCATCCATCTATTCACCTATCCACACCTCCATGCAACCATCCATCCACCCATCCATTCATCTATTCATCTATCCACACCTCCATCCAATCAACGATCCATCCACCCATCCATTCATGTATTCACCCATCCACACCTCCATTCAACCAACCATCCACCCATCCATCCATCTATTCACCTACCTACACCTCCATCCAAACATCCATTACTCCATCCATCCATCCATCCATCCTTCCACCCATCCATCCATC
Source organism: Pan troglodytes (assembly GCF_028858775.2). Classification (NCBI taxonomy): domain Eukaryota; kingdom Metazoa; phylum Chordata; class Mammalia; order Primates; family Hominidae; genus Pan; species Pan troglodytes. Next base: position 60,830,001 of record NC_072406.2, on the reverse strand, counting down.
CATTTACCCATCCATCTGCCCATCCATCCATCCATGCACCCATCCATTTATCCACCCATCCATCTTGGCTCTGCCACTTACTCCCTCATTGGTCTTGGGCAAGTCTCTTCACCTTTCTGAACATTAGTTTCTTCCTTTGTAAATTGAATCTCATGGCATCTGCTTCATGCGGTTGTCCTGTGGTTAACTGAGATAACCTTTGTGAGTTGCCTGGCACATGGTGGGAAACACATAGTGAATGTTATTTTCCTTCCCCCTTGAGGAAGAACACACAACTAAAAAACTATAAAAAGACAATGTGTAATTAGGAATTAAAGTGTGTGAAACCAAAGGCAATAAAACAAGAAGCCCCTGCCTTCCTATTTGTCTGCTGAACTGCCTTGGGAGTTGATATTTAAAGCCGCTTTGAAAAGTCGAGTATCCCAAAATATATTTAAACGGTTCAATGGGGACGTTGACCCTTTATAATAGGCTCATTTGAAACGATCCTGCTTTGCTACTTCCTCTTAGAAAGATAAACAAGCGGCCCACAATGGCCGCTGTGATGTTTTCTTTTAAATCTTGCTTTCCAAATGTAGGACTTGGCCGTTGGACAATCACCCGAGGGGCTCACTCCCCGCAGATGCTCTCCCTGAATGCAGGGAGCTCTAGCTTGGAATTCCTGGGGCCTCATTAAGCCCGCTGTGACTAAGTGATCTTGCCTGGTGCTAAAACTGTTTAAAATGACTTGGCAGCAACCAGAAGTCAGGTCTCTCTGTTTTTTCTCAGTTACTCTCTCTTTGTAACCCCCACCTATGTGTCATGAAGTGAAAACATCTTTCTTTCCGGATCTAACGCAGGAAAACCCTTCTCTCTCCCCGAAGCCTCACCCTGGTCTTTCTGAGGAGTTAAAGGAGAGGGAGGGAGGCAGAAATCTGCCCTGCTGTTGTTAATCTCTCCTTTGAATGAAGACTTAACTCCTGGGAAAACCTCTTCCCTGCTCTAAGTCATTCTTTCCTGCCCCCACATTTATTTAACTCTTCTGCTCCGTGCCTTGGGCAGCCTCTGCTTTCCAGCCTGCCCTTGCTGAGATTCTCCTCTGAGACCACCTCTGTTCTCCCCAAATGGAATTGTGGTAGGGAGGGAGGGAGAAAATTCCAGTCAAGTCAAGGCCATCAGAGCTGGACCACAGCCCTGCTTCAGGGTCAGGAACAGATCCTAGGAACTGGGGGGTGACAAAGAACCTTACATGAAGAAGCCTACTCTGTGCCAAACACCTAAAAATGTAATTATCTCAATCAAAGTAAATTGATTATTTACTTTAATTACACAATAATACCTGATTATGCTTTCCTTTTACAGAATGAGGCCATTATAAAAAACCCAAGTCTCTTGACACCCACTTTACTCCATTCTTCTTCCACCCTCTCCCCAAAGGGAACCACTCTTGGTTTCCTGTTTTCCTCCCATATATTTTTCTAAGCCCAAGGGCCTAGAACAGAGCATGGTACAGAGTGAACACTATAGTAATATTTTGTGAGTATGGGTATGTGTTTTACATAAGTGCCATGAATCTGTAAATCTCAAACATTCAGCCATAGCACTCTCCTTTTATATCATATACCATCTTATGAAAATTCCAGTGTACTTGATAATTCTTTCATTTGTTTGTTTGTTTTGAGACAGAATCTCGCTCTGTCACCCAGGCTGGAGTGCAGTGGCCGAATCTCGGCTCACTGCAACATCTGTCTCCCGAGTTCAAGTGATTATCATGCCTCAGCCTCCCAAGTAGCTGCAATTACAGGTGTGCGCTACCACGCATGGCTAATTTTTGTATTTTTAGTAGAGATGGGGTTTTGCCATGTTGCCCAGGCAGGTCTCAAACTCCTGGGCTCAAGTGATCCACCTACTTTGGCCTCCTAAAGTACTGGGATTGCAAGCACGAGCCACCATGCCCAGCCGATGATTCTTTTACTGGTGAACATTTTGGTGGTTCCAACTTTTTGCAATCACAAGCAAGGCTGCCATGAATAGCCTTCCATAGACTTTCCTGGGCATGTGGGGACACATTTCCATGGGGTGCATACTAAGAAATGAGATAGCTTGCTCCCAAGGCAGCAGCATTTTTAGTTTTAATAAAGCAGCTTCCATGTTACCTTCCAAGGTGATTGCACCGAACACACTCTCATGAAAAAGTGCCCAAATCCTCGCCAAGACTTGATGATGATGATAGCTCACACTTGCAAAACACTTAGCTACAGGCCACTTGGGTTCTAAGTCCTTGTATATATCAACTCATTTAATTGACACAACCATCCGGTGAAGCAGTTTCTGTTATCTTCTCTGTTTTATAGGTGGGGAAACTGGGCACAGAGAGAGTTTGAATAACTTAATTCTTAATTTGTGCTAAGTAGCATCTGAACCGGTATCATTTTCCTCACTTTTCAGGTGAGGAAACAGTCTCAGAGGGGAGATGACTTATCCAAAGTCACACAGCTCATAAGTAGCCCGCCAGGTTTGAGGGTAGCCTGGGCAAACACTCCCTCTTCCTACTACTGCACAGTACAGGTGAGCTGGGAAACTGAGAGCTCGGTGGTCCTGAACACCCCCGACAAAGTCACCCTTGAGATGACTGCCCAGAGGATGCTGGTGGGGTTGGGGGCGTCTCCCTTGCACAGCGAGGGCGTCCCTTCTTCCCATTCTGCGCGGGGAGGCCAGGCCGGTGTGGCCCCCAACCCCTGCTTGGCTCCCAGGGAGACGGAGGCAGCCCCGGCTCCGCGGCGCCCCCTGGCGGCTCCTGGGTGAGCGCGCGGCCCGGCACCCCGGGAGAGTAACGGGCCGTGGGGAGGGCGCCGGCGAGGGCACGGAGCAGCGCGGGGCCGCCCCGGCGCGCGGAGATAAAAGCGGGCAGTGGCGCGGCGGTCGCGATCTGCGCGTTCTCCTATTGATTAGCAGGGTCTGCCCGGAGGCCGGGATGCCCGCTGCGCGGGGCCGCGGTGGAGTGTGAGGGCCCGGGAGCCGCGGGCCGGCGGCCCCGCGCACCCTGCGCCCGGCTGGGCACTGCCCGTGGGCCGGACCTCGGCCGCGCCGCCCCGGGGCGCAGGCGGCAGGCGGGGAGAGGAGCCGAGCGGCGGGGCCGCGGGCGGCTGCCATGGGGCTGTGCTGCTGCAAGGACTGGAGGGGACACCTGCGAGCGCCCAAAGGTAACTCCGGCGCGCACGTGCGCCCCGCTCCCTGCGGCCGCCGCCAGAGGCTGCCAGCCCCGCCTCGGGGACTCGCCACGGGGTGTCCAGGGCCGCCCGCACCTGCCTCAGCTTTGGAAAGGGCTCAGGTGCGGCTGCTGCTCCCCTGAGTCTCCTAGCTTTGGAAGGGGAGGCTCCCCTTCACTCGGGGCGCGGGGGCGCATCCTGGGGCTCCTCGGTCCCCATGTGGGAGTGGGGGTGGGGTCCGGCCCCTGGGCGGGAGTGGGTAGAGCCGAGGGGAGGGTCCGCCCTCCAGGGACCGGGGCTGGCCGCGGCGCCGGCTGCAGGTCCGCCAAGTCCACGGCCGGGACGGAGGAACCCCCGGCGCCCAGACCCACTCGCAGGTCTCTGCACCGCGAGCCCGGCCCGCGCCTTGCGCCGCCCCTGCGGCTTAACCGCCGGGAGAGGGACCATTCATTCTCGCCCGCCTCTGTCACAAACTTGGACGGTGGGGCCCTGACTCAGAGTTTTCCAAAACTCGCGGCAGAACCTGCGAGCAGAGCTGCTTGAGGAATGCAGCAGTCTTGGAGAGGGCCCAAAGCCCAGAAACACGCTTAGGACGTTGGCGGCCGCCGGAGGTCCGGCCTCCCGGGGGCTGGGGCCGGGCCGACTTAACCCTTGACTAACTGAAATGATCCCTGTTGATCGTTGGGAACATAGTGGTGCATCCCTTTACTGCAGCGCTCCCTAAACTCACCTGACCCTAACACTCACCTGCCGCGCTTATTAAGCATGCAGATTCCCAGGCCCCACCCTGGCCTGCTGGATAGGCTCTGGGGAAGGCCTTGGGAACCTGTGTGTTTAAGGAGTTCCCCAAGTGACTCCTATGGCCAGGTGAGTCTGGGAAGCCTTGCCTGTAAACCATATAGGGTAAGGCAGGCTCTGCCAGAATGAGCACTAGGTCTTCCTTCCTCCGAAAAGTGTATTCTGCATCCAGATACAGAAAAGGTCAGGCAGCCTTCGACCTTGTCCAGGTGAGAATGGTGCCATCAATGTACAGGCTGGTTTCACAAAGGGTTTGAAGGAGCTTATAACATATATAATACTTAACTATTTAAAAACCTAAACAGGACCCTACATTTACACAGGAAGTAGAGAGGTCAAGGGAAAATGGAGCCCAGTTAATCTGGCTATGAGGTATGATCTGTGGTTGAGCCTCTTTGCAACCAAAACCAAGTGAAAAATGTGAGTGCTGTAGTTGCAAGGTTCTCATTGTCGCAGAGCAACAGTTTTCTCAGCTTCTGATTGTAGAAAGAATGAAAAAGAATTTTGCACATGAGGCTTCATTCTTGGAAGCAGGGGCCGAGAGCCCTGTGTGTGGTGTCTTCACTATGACAATAGCTAGGGCTGCAGTAGGGTTTAGAGGACAAGGTCTTGCTGCATGCTCCCCGAGGGCAGGTCAGAGCCCAGGATTTCACCCCCACCAGGGCCTGGACGAGCAGCTTTAGTCTCTCCTGACCCCTCTTCAGTAAACATGGTAAAGAGAGTCCCAAAAGCAAGGGTGGATTTACAAAGTCTTGGTTAGAGAGGACATAGACTCATTAAGCAGCCCCAGAAGGGAGCCAGGGGCACCTCCTCTTGCTTAGGTCTGTCCTCTGGGGCTGTGGACCCCCAAGGCCAGCTGCTGGCTTCACCAATCCAGGTAAGGAAAAAGCCTGGTCTGGGAGTGTTCCCCAGCTGGGCCCTAGCCTCCCACCGACCCGAGAGATAGCTGGCCACAGCAGCCTGGGAGTAGGCACTGAGTCTGAAGTGCCTACAAGGTTCTGCAGCCCATGGAAGTTAGCCAAGCTGGCCAAGTGGGTGGGGAGCACTGTGGTGCCAGAGTGGATGACCAGCCACTGTCTGGCAGGGAGGAGAGAACCCATGCAATTGTTGGAGAGTCTGTGGTTCAAGGAAGACAGATGTTTGATCTCTTAGTGTACAAAATCTCCAAGGGTTTAAATGCTGCAGGCTCATTTAACAAATTTGAACCCATGTGGCCAGTCTGGCTGGGTGGCGGAGAGTCTGAACCATTGTTCACAATTAGTTCTGCAATAAACACGGGAAGGGTTATTTGGTCAAATAATCTTAGACATCAGGAATTATGAAAGTTTGGAAGATTTTTCACAGCAAACAGAGCCTTTGCCACACTGGCACAGTTGTGCCCGCTAAGTCAGGTGGATTGGAGGTATGGTCTCCACACCTTTCCCTAGGGAACCTTCTTTTCATAGAGCATTTCATGGCACACATATGTGTGGACACACTTTGAGAAATGCTGCTTTGGACATTAAACTGTTCGGTTGTAATAGCAGTAACACAGTATGTCTGTGTATGTATCCATGTGTGTGTTTAGCTCTTGCCACCCACCTAAGGAGCTATCTGACTCTCTAGCCTAGAGATGTGTATGTGCATTTTTTTCAAGAAAAGTTTGAAAGAGAGTCCGTTAGTCATTGATATCATTTCAATTAAAGCAACAGCTAAGACAACAGTTGTTCTTATTGATTTCATTCTTGGATGAATCAAACTCTTACAACAGAACATTTTAGCATGTTTGTCCCTGTGTAAAAATCTACTTGATAAAATAGAAAAGCTGAAATATTCTATAATCTCATGAAGAGAGCAGCAAAAATATATCAAGAGCCAGAGCCACATTAGTAGGTGTCATCATCACGCCTTTAAAACCCAAATCCTGGGCTTTATCCAGGAGCCCCTTGCTCTCCTGCTGGCTGCAAAGCTGCAGGTGGGCACAGTGGGTCCGGGAAGGGATTGTTGCATGCCTTTTTCAGGGAGGGGAGGGTGTGATATGCTGTGACATTAATCCCACTTAATATCATATGCAAGACAGGTTGTCACAAATAGAGAAATCCTGGGTTCCAGGTGCTCCCAAAAAGCTGAAAGGTCAGTGAGCAGGATCTGATTTGTAGAGGATAAGCCTCCCCTAAAAGCAGAGGGCTCATGTACTTGTCTGAACTCTGAGGGTATTGTTTCTGGGGCATGTTTCCAGGTGCATCTGTATTTAGAGCTCTGTGATGGGTCTCTTTGGTGGCAAATTTCATTTTCTTCAGCTTTGCATTGTTACCCAAGGTGGAAATTTGGAGGAAGAAGGTAGTACTGGAGCACAGCATGGAGTCAGCTTTGTTCCAGGGCAGCGAGAGGCAGGAGTGGACTGGTAGGCCCTTAGATCCTGACACGCGCTCATTCTCTGCCACCGCTTCGTCTCCAGCTGCCTTTGGAGCTCTTCGCCCCTCACCCTTCCTGCTGCTCTCAGCAGCAGCAGCTCTTCCTTGCCTTCTGGGGTTTTGCCCATGACCAGGTCCCATGCTCTTCCCAACATCCTCACCCTCCCTCCCGTCAACTCCTGTCAGCCCATAAACCTGCCTGAATTGCTCAACCAAAAATTCAAAAACAAAACCAACAAGACCAATTTCTTGTCCCTGTCTATGCTCCATAAGCCCTGCCCATTGTTCCTCCCCTCCTTTCCCAGCACCAGGGAACAATGTGCCCAGCCCTGAATCCCCTTTGTCCTCCTCCCCACTCATCCTGGCCCCCCTGTCAGGCTCTACCTTGGAGGAGATCATCTGCACTGGACCAGATGACCAGTCCTGACGCTCTGAGCACCTGCGAGCCTGCTCCCCTTAGGCCCCTCCTGGGCTGCTGAGGGCTGCCTGAGGACTGTGGCTCCCTGAATGCTGCAGCAGAACAGCAGAACCAGGGCTGAAGGCAGCCCTGCCCTGCTGGCTTTTGGCTATAAGTTTGTTCACCTTCTGAGCTGTCTCCCTCAAGGCCCTGATGACTGTGATTGCCTCTAAACAAATGCCTCCGAAATTCCCCCTCCAAGCTCTGCAGTGCCTGTCTGCGGCCTGCAGATCCAGAGCCCCTCATTAGACTCCAGTGCAGTCCCGCACTCCCACTGCCTCTTCTGCTTTCCTGGCTCTCGACCCTGCCCTCTTCTTCATTTCTCACAACCAATGGCTGATGGCTCCTGTGCTCTTGCCCTGGAGGCCACCGCAACACCTGTGCATTCCCTCATCGACTTATCGCCTTGATGGCACTGCTTCCTGGCTGGCCATCCTGAGTTCACCCTTGCCCCTTCTAGTCCACTGCCCAAGCCAGCATCCACCCACAGCTCTGGAGACACTATATGATCCTCCTCAAACCCCACCTTGGCCCCACATTGCCTGCAGAAAAAGCTCAGATTCCCAGCCTTGCTGGCACTGTGTTTCCCCCTCCCCCTCCCAGGCTCCCCAGACCACCTCTCTGGTTTCCGCACCACACCACTTCCTCTCAAGATGCCATCAAATGGGCCTGAGGGCAGTCGAGCCTGGGCAGGTGGCCTGTGCCCGAATCCATCTCTGAGCCCCAGCCCTCGGGCCCAGTTCAGTTCATTCCCTTTGGTGCGGTGAGCCTGGGTCTGCCGCTGGGGATCACTTTGTCACCTATGTGGCCTGGCACCACACTAGCACAGAATCTGTACTTGTGAACAGTAGCAAGAGCAGAGTGTGGGCAGAGACAGGAAACCATTGAGCTCACCTGCTGGCTGGACCCAGCCTATTGTTGGGTTACCCAACACCCAGCAGATCCCAGTGGCAGTCCACTGTGTTTATCACTGCATTGTAATAGATGAGCTCTGGGCATGGGTTCCTGCAGACCCTGTGCCCCTTTGCTGGTGGACAGAGTATAGGCTCTGCCAGGCTTGGGCTCACTGGGGTGCCCAGCAGCCAGGGTACAGAGGCCAGTGGACCTGGGCAGGAATGCTGCTGCTGGTCTGGTGCAAGATGAGGGGACAGGGTGCCCTGCTCTGTCTTGGAGGGAGAGGTCAGGAGGCATGGCTGTCACTGACTGGGTGATAGGACCGGTTCTGCTGTTCCGCTGCAGCATTCGGGGAGCCACAGTCCTCAGGCCAGCACAGTGGCTGCCTCCTGCTCTGCCATTCCGTCTCTGCTCCTGTCCCTAGGGGCCTGCACATTCTGATGCTTCTTGCTTGCTTGCTCGGCCCTCTGGCTGGCAAACTCATCAGAATCTTTAGTCACTTTCCCGGCTCAGGCCTCTGACCCCTGGACACCTCCATTGGATGTCTCCTGGGCTAGAGATTGGCCAAAGCTAATCGGGCTAAAACTGAATTCTCAATTTCATCCTTTTCCTCCAATTTGCCATCCCCACATCCTGCCAGTTCTATTTCCAAAGTGCACTTGAATCTTTCTGCTGTCTCTATGCTATGCCAGCACCTGCAGCCCCATCTGCTGCAGTGGCCTCTCCCAACAAGGCCTCCCACATGGACCCTCCTCAACTCCAGTCCCTTCTCCAGTAGCCAGTGTGGCCTGTGCAGGTCACCTGCGGGGTCTCACTGCTCCCTACTTGCTCACTGCATGCTCAGTGGTTCCAGTGGCAGTGACAGTTGATTCTCAGTGCCATTCGCTGCCGGCCATGTGGTCTCCAGCTCCCCACATCCCCATCCTCCTCTCACACGTGGCCTGCTTTTGCTTCCCTCATTTCTCTCTGCCTGAAGTCACCTTGCTCCTTGTTTGTCTGGGCCTAAGTGTCACTATTTCCTGAGAGGCCTTTTCTGACCCCTGTTGTTTGCTCACTTGCCATTATGTATTTTTCCTTTAAAACACTTACCATAATGTGTAAATATACATGTGTCATTACTTTGCACAATCTGTTCCCTCACTAAGTGAGTCAGAAGCTCCCTGAAGGCCAGGGCAGACTCTGTCTTATGCTTGCTGCTGGGAAGGCTGGCAGAGGCCAGGCGAGGTGGCAGCCCTCATGTCTGACTTGACTTTGAAGGCAGTGGTGGGCTGACGTGGACAGATGTGAGGCCTGGAACCACATGCTGGGATGTGGTCGAGCCTTGCCGTCCTGCGGGCCATGCTCAGGAGACTGAACCTTGAGGCTTCTGGCTCCACTCGATTTCTGAGAAGGGCCGCTCTTTGTGACTTCTTCTCCACTCGGTGTCCTGCACAGCAGCCCTGGGGGTTTTTCAAAAAGGGAACCAGCATCCAGCAGAGAAATTTGGTTTCATTTCCTAGCCAGGCCTCCCCCTCACGCCTCTGAGCCTCTGCCCTCCCACCTGCAATGGGGACAGGCACGCAGGCCTCAAGACTGTCAGAAATGCCAGCAGTCGTCCCAGCTCCCTGCCACTCAGAACCTCAGTTTCTTTAGTTTCTTTATCTGGAAAGAGGGAAACAAGCATAACTCGATGATCTCTAGGTCACTGGTGGCTTGAACTTTGATGATTCTCTGAGGAAACCCAGAACTGCTGGTGTGCCTAGCAACAGGACACGAGAAGTCCCGGCACCCCCTCCTACCTGCTTGGAGAGGAGTCCTGTGGCCTTTCAGCTGGAGGGTGGGGGCTCGACAGCACATAGCCAGGGTCAACGCTGCTGGCCTCCAGGGTTAGGGGGTTGGCTCTCATGGCTCCAGAGAGGAACCAATCCTGAGGAAGCCCTAAGTCCCTGACCTCGGCCCTTAGGGCAGCAAGTCTCCTAGAGAGCTTCAGAGGTCTGAACTCCCGAAGGGAAGAGGAAGAAGAGGCTTGGAGGTGTGTTTTCTCATCTTGTTACTCTGTGGTCCTTGTACCTGTAGGGGACCCTCCTTGGTCCCCAGGAATCCTGGGACCAAAATGGGGAACACCTCAATGAAATGAACCCCTAAAATATCTCTCCCTATCGCCCACCCCCAGCCAGCTATGTAGCTAATGCTTATCCTGCCTAAGTTGTCTTTTGCCGGCTCTTCTAAACATCCTATCACTGGACTCTTTTAAACAGCTGTATTGAGGTGTATTTCATGTATTATAGAAATTAATTCAATTGAATTGAATTTGAATTTATATAATTCAGCAGTTTTTAATGTAGTCACAGAGTTATGCAACTATCACCAAAATCTAATTTTAGAACATTGTCATCACCCCAGAAAGAAACCCCATGCCCGTTGGTAGTCATGTCTCATTCCAGAAACAACCCTCCCCGTGTCCCCTCGTCCCCAGCCCTGCAGCCTAGGCAACCATGAAACTGTTTTCATACAATAAATATATTGTATTTTTGTGATTGACTTCTTTCACTTAGCATAATGTTTTCAAGGTTCATCTATGTATGGCTACTTCATTCCTTTTTATGGCTGAGTAATATTCCATAGTATGAATATGCCACATTTTGTTTATCCATTCATCAGTAGATTTGGATTGTATTTTGCTAGTTTTTCTTGAGGATTTTTTATCTGTATTTATAAGAGATATTGGTCTGTAGTTTTCTTGTGATGTCTTGGTTTTTGATATCAGAGGACTACTGGCTCCATAGGAAGAATTGAGAACTGTTCCCTTTCTTCTGTTTCTTGGAAGAGTTTGTGAACATTTGGTATTAATTCTTAAAATGTTCAGTAATACAAATTTTAAATTTCTTTTTGAGTTGGTTTTGGTAGTTTGTGCCTTTCTGGGAATTTGTCTCCTTTATCTAAGTCATCTAATTTGTTGGCAAACAGTTATAGGTTTTGTTTATTTATTTATTTATTTATTTTTGAGACAGGGTCTTGCTCTGTCATCCAGGCTGGAGTCCAGTGGTACAATCATGGCTCACTGCAGCTTCAAACCTCTGGGCTCCAGCAATCCTCCTACCTCAGCCTCCCAAGTAGGTGGGAGTCAAGCACATACCACCACACCTGGCTAATTTTTAATGAAAAAAAGTTTAGAGATGGGGTCTCATTGTGTTGCCCAAGCTCGTCTCAAACTCCTAACCTCAAGCAGTCCTCCTGCCTTGGCCTCCCAAAGTGCTGGGATTACAGGCATGAGCCACTGTACCTGGCCACAAACTCTTTTTCATATTATCCCTTACAATCTTTTTTATTCTGTAAGTTTGGTAGTGATGTTCCCTATGTCATTCCTGATTTTAATAATTTTATTTTTTTCTTGGTCAGTCTAGCTAAAGTTTGTCAAACTTGGTAATTTTTTCAAAGAACCAACTTTTGTTTTTATAGATTTTTAAATTTTTCCTATTGTTTTTCTAGTTTTTTTGGGTTTTTTTTGTTTGTTTGTTTGTTTGTTTTTTTTTTGAGTTAAGGTCTTGCTGTGTCACTGAGGCTGGAATGCAGTGGCACAATCATAGCTCACTGCTGCATCTAACTCCTGGGCTCAAGCGATCTTCCTGCCTCAGCCTTTTGAATGGTTGGGACTACACGTCCCAACTCACCCCTAAATACCCAAAGATGCTAGCACAGATGCCACTATGATCAGCTTCTTGAGTATTTAGAAGGGAGTTGTTCAGTTTCCACATATTTGTGAATTTCTCAAATGTCCTTTTTTATTGATTTCTAATTTCATTCCTTGGTAGTCAGTGAATATACTTTCAAACTTTGTTTTGATTAATCCTTTAAAATTTTTAAGGCTTACTTTATGATTTAGTAAATGGTCTATCCTCAAATATGTTCTGTGTGCATTTGAGAAGAATGTGCATGCTGCTGTTATTAGGTGGAGCATTCTACAGTTGTATGTTAGGTCTGCTTGATTCCTTATGTTATTCAAGTCTTCTGTTTCCTTGTTGATGTTCTGCCTAGTTTTATTTTTGAAAGTAGGATATCAAAGTCTCCAACAATTATTAAAATCTCCTGCATTCTGTTTATTTTTGTCATGTGAATTATGGGGTTCTGTTTATAGGGGCATATATGTTTATAATTGTTTTATCTTCCTCCTGCAACTACCCTTTTATCATTATAAAATGTTCATCCTCTTTGTATCCAGTAACATTTTTGTTTTAAAGTCAATTTTGTCTGATATTTGTATACCCACTCTAGATCTCTTTTGGGTATTGTTTTTATGGTATATCTTTTCTCGTCATTTTACTTTCAACCTACTTGTGTTTTTTAATGTAATGTGTCTCTCATAAGCAGTAATTGTTTGATTATTTAAAAAATTTATTGGCCAATCTTTGCCTTTTTGTTGGAGTATTTATTCCATTTATATTTAATGTAATTACTGATAATACAGATTTATGTTAGCCACTTTGGAATTTGTTTTCTATACATGTTATATCTTTTTTGTTCTATTTCTCCATTACTGCTTTCTTTTTGTATTAAATAGAAATTTTCCAGCATACCAATATAATTCTCTTATTGTTTCTTCATGGTATTCTTTTAGTTATTTTCTTAGTGGTTATTCTGGGGATTACAATTAGCCTCTTAATTTAAAACAATATAGTTCAGATTAATACTTCAGTGGTTTACAGAAACTTTGCTCCAATATAACTTTGTTCTCCCTGCTGCCTGACTCGTTGGTGCCATTATTGCCATACTAATTATATCTTTATGAATTACTGGAGTTTTGTAAGTACTGCTTTGTGCAGTTATCTTTTAAATAGAAGAGCTATAAAAATACATTTATTTTGTCTTTTATTTTTAACTATATATGCGCTCTTCATTTCTTAATGTGGATTTCAATGAACATCTAATGTCCTTTTATTTTTCCTGAAGGAGTCCCTTTAGGATTTCTTGTAGGTCTGATCAGCTAGGATGAAGGACTGAATATTCTTGGTTTTTAGTTCTCTGAGAATGTCTTCTCCATTTATGAATGATGGTTTTGCTGGATATAGAATTCTTGGTTGACTGTCATTTTTTTCTCTTTCAGTATTTTGAAAATGTTGCTCTGTTGCCTTCTGGTTTCCATGGTTTCTGATGAGAAGTCAACTGTTAATTTTAATGAGAATCTCTTGTATTTTCTCTTGTTTCTTTCAAGATTCTTTGCCTTTGGACAGCTTGACTATGATGTGTCTAGGTGTAAATCTCTTTTTTTCAACAAATTTGGGAAGTTTTAACCATCATTCCTTTAAATATTCTTTCTACCTTTTTTCTCTCCCCTCTCCTTCTAGGACTCTCATTTTGTGTATTTTGGTACACTTTATGGTGTCCCATCAATTTCTGAGGTTCTGTTAATTTTTCTTCATTATTTTTTAGTTTCTGGACCTCAGACTGGCTATTCTCAATTAACCTATCTTCAAGTTTACTGATTTTTTTTCTTCTATAAGCTCAAATCTGCTGTTAGAGCCCAAATAGTGATTTATGTATTTCAGTTATTGTACTTTTAAATTCCAGAATTTATATTTGTTTCTTTTTATAATTTTTATTTCTTTATTGACATTCTGTAATTGGTGGGACATCATTGTCACACTATGTTTTATTATGTAGACATAGTTTCCTTTAGTTCTTTGAACATATTTACAGTAGCTGATTTGAAGACTTTATCTAGTAAGTATAACATCTAGGTCAAGGACAGTTTATATGGACTGCTATTTTGTGTGTGTATGGGCCATACTTACCTATTTTTCTTGGGTATCTTACAATCTTTTGTTGAAACCTAGACATTGTAAATAATATAATGTGGCAACTCTGCAAATCAGATTTACCCTCCCTCCTCAGGTTGCTGTTGTAGCCATTTTGTTTAGTGAATTTCCTGAATTAAATCTGTGTTCCCTGTCATATGCAGTCACCCAAGTCTCTTGGTTAGTTTATTGGTCAGCCAATGATTTGTCAGAAATATACTTAAGTGTCTTGAAGCAATAAGTCTTCTACCCTTTGAGGAGAGTGTGTTTGCACATGTATGTTTGTGTGTTGGGGCACACTTCCATTGCTTAGGAAGTTTGTGACTCTGCCATAGTCTTCCCTTCCTGCTTGTGCAGAGACTCAAAATCAGCCAGAGATGAGAGACAGAGGCCCTCTTACGTCTTTCCTCCACAATGGCATAGCGCTGCTCAGGCATATGGCTTTCTGGATCTCTAGGAGTATATCATGGGTTTTCAAAGCCCCCACTGGATATCTCCTTCCCCAGATCTGCAAGTTTTGGCCAGCTCTTGTTTGCCCCAATTGGTATCACAGCTTTAGGCAGCTGTAATGTTAAGGAATTGCTGCTGATTGTTTTTGACAAATGCCCTGGAATTAGATCTTTTCCTGCAGAGTGAGCTCTGAGTCAGATTAAATATGACAATGCTCTCTCAGTGTCTGTGGAAGCACGGGGGATTAAAAAAGAGCGGGTGGGGGAGAAAGAGAGAAAAAGCAATGTTCTGTAAAAGGGGCTTTTTTAAGAAGTTGCAAAACAGATCAAATTTTTACAGTGCTCTAGGAATGAGAATCTTTGAGAAATGAATTCATACCAAGGTATATGAGCAAGTTCTCAAGGCTTCTCTAGATGCGGCCTTGTCCCCCTTACCTAATCTTTATCTAAATGCTATGTGGTGACATGGAGGTGGGTTAAGGTACCCGAGGGCTTGGTCTCAAGGAAGCAGTGTGAAATGTTGGAAGCTCTGGAAGCTTGGAGCTGGGCTGACCTGGTTCTGAATTCTGGCTCTGCCATCTACTGTTTGTGCAGCCTTTGGATGGGATGCTTCTCTGAGCCAAAGAGGGACACCTTTGTCTGTAAATTGGGATGTCTCACTAGGTTGTGTTAAGGGAAGAGTTAAATTGGCCTCTGTGTGTAAGATTGCTAGCACACAGAAAATGTCCCAAAATGGAAATGATTATTATTTGGCTTGAGGCTTAGGTTAAAATGCTAAAAAGTGATGAGACCAGTAGTGTTTTGTTGAAATAAAAGCATTTTTAACACATAAACATTATGCTTCAAGCCCTGTTTTAAGCACTTTCTATGTAGAGTTCATTTAATCCTCATGCTAGCCCTCAAGTGGACTTTATTAATTGTCCTGTTTTAGAGATGAGGAAGTTGAGGTGCAATTTCCTGCCTAAGGCCACCCACAGCTGGGATTCCCATAGGCTATCTAGCACCAGAGCCTGCACTCTTGTATCTGTTTCATGTTAATACTACACAACTGAGAAGCCAGTGTGCACTTTGAGAAATAGCAATGGAGAACACCAAAGGACAATAAGAAAAGCAGCATATGCCATTTGCCAATGAAACTGGCAACAAAAGGCCTGGGACATCCCCTAGTCAATCCAGTTTGGAAGAAGTTAAAGGTCAGATACAAACTTCCCCATTGTGGCTTCAGCCTGACCAGGTTCCTCTCTGAGAATCAGTCATGCAGAGAGCCTGCTCACCACTGGAGTTCCTCTTGAGGTAGGGCTCTGTCCCTGGAGCAGCCTCCTCCCTGCCCACTAAGTCTGCTCAGGCTGTTGTTGAGACTGGGGGCTAATTGGGGGAGGTGGGCAGGGACTGCTGTTCTTCAGCCTGTCACAGTCAGATCCACTTGGGAGCCCACAGAAGCGGCAGAGAGGATTTTTAACTCAGTGCTCATCTTGACAAGCTGGTTCAGTGCTGACCGTTACAGGCCAGGGCCATTCAGGACCAGGCAACCCCACCCTGGGATTCGTTCAGTCATTATGACTTGAACAGTCAATGATGTCATTATCAAGTATCTGGTGCATTCATGACTGGCCCAGCATGGACGCTCCAGTCCTCTTCTGGGGACTTACGGGCCACTTTGTTATGATGAGTCCTGGGCCCTATGGAGCCATTGTTGAGGATTTCCAGCAGCACCCAGTCTGCATCAACAACTTCTGGAAGCAGAGAGTCCCTGAACCTTGGAGCAAGGAGAGGTATTTGAGATTAGGTTGTTTCTGCTTCCTCCGTTTACCAATAGGGAGAGTCGGATGGAGAGATGCCTGCATCACCCTCTGGGGCACATGGCTTGTGTGGAGGGAGCAGCAGCTCCTTGGGAGTTGAGGGTGCAGAATCAGGGGCAGCGTGGATGGCCTTGGGGTCAGGCCACCCTGGGCTCAAATCCTGACTGTTGCTGTGCCACTGAGCATGTGCCTGAGCTCTCTGGGCCTCAGTCTCATGCTGGCTGGGTGAGTGGCATCTCAGGGCTGCCGTGTGCCATGAGGGCACCGAGAGCAGGACTTGTGCAGGATGTGCGTCCACCAGTACCACACACCATCTTCCTGATGAGGGCCAGGGCAACCAAGGTCCTTTGTAGACACCAGCACCTTCTAACTTGGTGAGGTCCTGGCTGCCATGCCATGCATGGAGTCACCTGCCTGCAAACAGCCACTCTCTATCCTGCTCCAGTCCAGTTTGAAAAACAAGCAAGGTCTATTCCAGTGAAGAGCCACCAGGGAAGAGTCAAGGAGGGCATCTGCTGTTCAAACCCTGACCCCCTCTTGCTAATGATGGCATCACGCTTACTTTTAGATGTAACATACAGCCTCGGAGGGGTTGGAGGAGAGGTCCTTGGAGATCACCTGGCTCAGCCTTCTCGTTTTCCAGATGATTTTTTTTAGTCCAAAGAGACTAAATGACTTGACTAAGGCCACACAGCATGTCAGCGGGCCAGCTAGGACTCCACCCACAGCCCCTGAGTCTGGGGATCCCTGTGCTCTTGGCTCTGAGCAAGGCTGCCTCACTTCATTTTAGTTTAGTCTGTGTGACTTGAGCACAAGTTCTGCACACAAAACTGTGCAAGGCCACTAATAGCACTCACAGAGCAGTGCTATCCCTTCCTTCCTTTGAAATGGTGGAGGTGGAGACAGTACATACAAGAGTTACTCAAGACAAGGATGAGGGTGCAGGGAGGAAGCCGAGCCCTTCCATGCCACCTCTGAGACAGCTGGAGGGCATAGCTGCTCCATGGCTGCAGCCCGGTTTAGAATGTGCCAGGGGTGGGGTCAGGCACCGCTTTCTTAAATGATCTTTCCTCTGTTGTCTCAAGACATTTTCCAAGTACCAGACAGGACAAAATGGCTTAGATGTAAGCCTCTCTACTTTGCCGCAGGCCCCAGTGCTCTCTGTTGTCCCACCTAGGCTCCTGCTGCCTGCCCTGATGTCTGCAGATTCACTTGGTCAAGAGGAGTTCCTTCTATGCCTGCTGTGTTTTTCAGCCATAGCACAGAACTGTTCTATGGGGGGA
Organism: Pan troglodytes; assembly: GCF_028858775.2. NCBI lineage: Eukaryota > Metazoa > Chordata > Mammalia > Primates > Hominidae > Pan > Pan troglodytes. The sequence continues at coordinate 60,812,969 of NC_072406.2, read as the reverse complement.
GCATGCTCATGCGCTAAATCAGTGGTCTCTCACTCAGGGAGGAAGAGAGGCCAACATTTGCTGAGGACTTACTGTGCCCTGGGTTCTCAGCTGTCCCCACGAGGGGGTGCAATGCCCTTGGTTTTAAAGAGATGAAAATATCAAGGCTCCAAGAGGTAAAAAACTTGCCCCAGGCCACCTAGATGTGGCTGGTGAAGCTATGTTTGAACCCACCGCTGACTAACTCCAAAATTCATATTCTTTTCTCTTCTCTCGGCTGTCTTCCAAGTGTCCAGAATGGACTGTCTGGAAAGCGTTCTGTTAGTACTTCTTGACTGTGGGACTACAGGTCTTTGAGTTTCTCCTAATAAAGTGATTTCTGATGAAAATCTGAGAACATCCTTCCTTCCTGTGCCCCCTCCTCCATGACTCGTCGGGCGTCTTCAGAACCTGGAAGTCCCTGGAAATCCGGAGTAGCAGGCACTGAAAGGATGTCACGGCCCCCTCCCTTTATTCAGAGAACCTCTCCTTTCCAATAACCTTCTGGGAAGGCACTGACAGTGGGGAGGATGGGGCTGTGCGGGGAGGGCCCAGCGAGTCTGGGGGAAATGAGGCTGTGGAGCCCCGGAAGAGGCCAGGGTCACCTAGCATCCTGCCCTGCCTCTGCTGTGAGGCCCCATTGTCCTGGCTGGAGCTCCCAGGCTGGCCCGCCTTCGACTTGAGCATTCATGAGCCTGGCTCTGAGGCCCATTCCAAGTTAGTGCTATTTGTAGAATCTTCTTAAAATACCACAACAGTGTCATTCATGGAGCGTCTGCACAGCCATCGATGGTAGACATCAGAACAAAGCTCCGCTGTGCCTGGCATCCTGTTCTGGCCTCTGCTGGAGGTGTCCCCTCTGCTCCACTGACTGAGGATGTTGGTGTCCTCCCTGTCCTGGGTGCTCCTGAGCGATGCCCCATGGGGTCCAGCAGAGACTTTGGTCCCCCACGCTGGCCAGGAGCACATCCTGCGCCAGGCTCGCCAGCTGAGTGCAGGATGGCATGCTGTGCTCTGCAGGTGAGACCACTGCCCTTCTCGTGGCTGTCCCCACACCCCCAGCTCTGACGTCAGACTTCAGCCCAGAGCCTGCTCAGCTATAGTTGGGTGGACTGACAATGAGCAAAGAGTAACAGGGGGAACCCAGGAGAATAAAGCCTTTAGCATTCAGTTTCAGAGCCACGGGCATTCTCTGCCTTCCCCTGTGGGCAGACCTCTGTTTCCCATTAGATAACAGTGGTATCCTCACCAACTGCATCTCTCTCCCCTGCCCCAGTGGTACCCACAGGGCATCCTTAGGAACGCTTGCTCCTGGCATGTTGATTGGTGTCACTGTTAGTTAGCAACGCATTTTGTGTACCTGGGATAAGTGGAGCAGTTTCAGGGCTTTCCCAGCTTCTGGACCTGTCAGAGCCTTTGCTATGTGAATGTACCCTGCCCTGAGCAGTGCCTCCCATACAATTTACCCTCAGGCCCTTCCTCACACAGCTGCCTGGCTGGGCAGCCTGCTTTGGCCTTCCCTGGCCCTGCAGGATGCGGGTGTGGCTAGAGCTCCTGGCAGTGGGCCCATCTGTTCAAAGGGTTTGATGACTTCCCATTTTTTTTGTCTTTTCCCATGGATCCCTACCCATGAGTTGCATAGGCAGCCAGACATGGCTCCAAAAGGAGGTGACTTTGCTGGTCCTGGCCCATGCCTGAAGACAAGCGCCTGCAGTGGGCCTCACAGTGGATCTGGGAGTGGCTGATGGGATCCCCTCCCGGGTGGGAAAGGCTTAGGCAGCCAGGACACAGCAGCCCTTGCTGGGCAGCCATGCCAGCCGCACTGAAGTGGGGTTTTGAGTTTTCTAAAAGTATAGCCACTTGTCGTCAGCAGGTCCCCAACATGTCCCCAGTAACAGCTGGTCATGAGGCACACATGGCCGCTACCTGAGCAGTGGTGAGGCTGTTACACCCAACTGCAGCAGGAAAAGTGACCTTTGATGGGGAAGTTCTGCCTGGGAGTCCAAATATGCCTGGGGTGAAAGCTGGGCCAGAGGCTGAAGTCCCACAGGTGGTTTTGGGATTCTCAAAGCATTACCATGTAATGAACAAAACCCGCCTCAGTAAGGAGAGTGGCCACCCCAGCCTTTGAGCCCTGACACTTGGAGTCTGACCATCCCAGTGGAAGGCAGGGATGGCCCGAGAAGCAGGTGCCTCCAAGACAAGCAGGTCCACATGACTCAGCAGCTGCAGGGCTTCAGGCAAGGGACTTGGCATTTCTATGTTCAGATCCCCCCCCACCCCCACCCCCACCCCCACCCCCCAGCATTTCCGAGCCTCAGTTGCTCACGGTGTAATTACTCTGTCTGGCTGAGTGGGGGCTGTTACTGGTGGCTTCCTATCCTTAAGTGAATTACAAAGTAAATGGGAGGTTTTGTGATTTCTTTAGCCTGTGGCCGCCCCCACTTGAGGTTGTGAGCAAATTCGGGATTGACTGCTTGTTGTCCTGGTGTCCTCAGCACATGGATACATGGGTGGAGACTGTCCCATGAGGACACATGAAACTGCTCACAGGTGCTGCTTTGTGGGAGAGGACCCAGCACACAGAGGTGTGGGGCAGGAGGGAGACTGACTTTTCACTTTTCACTCTTCACTCTGTGTGCCTGCACGGTTGACTTTTATGTTGATGTTGCTCACCCTTTCCCCAAAAGGCTAACCTTTCTGAGTCCTGGCATTTCCTGTTTCTTCTCTTGCTGTCAGCCATCACCTCCTGATGTCAGCATGGCTGCCTCTGTCAGCTCTCCCAATCCTTTTTTAACTGCCTGTTCTAATTCACTGCATATCATAAAGCAGTGAACTGCACTTGCTAGAAATGTATGCAAAGTAAGAGTCAGCAAGCCCCAAGTAAGGCCCTCGAAGGTCAGTCGTTTGGCTCATAGGGGACCTTCACCTGTTTGGCCTTTCCCAATCATTGTTTTGAGTGTCCTTGGACTCTAGATGGATGAGGTTGACAGATGGGTGATTTCTAGATAAACCAGGTGTTACTGTGATGCTCTGTGTATGGAAGGGACAGGAGTCACCCTGGGTCTGGCAGCTTTTCTGGCTCTGCAAGTTCACATGTGGATGGCTAAGATGATGGCGCTTGGGAACAAGGTCATTTTTGAGCGTGTTTTCCAAAATTAGTGCTGAACCCTATCTTGCTGGGGTACTGGTGGGGGGCGTGGGAGGCCCTGAGAGGCTGGAGGAGTTCCGGTTTTGCTCCCCAGCCCTGTGAGCTTTGCCAAGGGGAATAGCGCTGAACTAAGAGTCTAGCAGACAAAGCATAAAATCCTAGCTGTGGCCTTCTTGCTTGAGCAGTTTCCTTCTGCAGAAAATGGAAAAATAAGACCTTCCTGAAGGTTGTCTACAGGCTTGAATGTGAGAACATTCTCGTGTCACATAACTCTAGGGGCACCATTCACATAAGCTACCATGTTGCCTCCAGAGGGCACCATTGATTTAGACTACAGTGAGAGTGGCTGCCTTGGTGGGGGCGCATGCACTTAGACTACCATGTGAATGGCTGCCTCCTGGTGTTGTGCTAGGGAATGGTGCTGGATGACAGTGAACCTGTGAAACTTCTATCCTAGCACTGGCAAGGGTACTTCTTACATGTCTGGATGCTTATACCTGGCCTCCCGGAAGGAGGCAGCTTATGAAAATAGTACAGTCATGTGCCACATCATGACGTTTAAGTCAATAGATTGCATATGTGACAGTGATCCTATTATAGTATTGTATTTTCATGGTACCTTTTCTCTATGTTTAGATACATGAATACTTCCCACCGTGTTATTATTGCCTGCAGTATTCCACACAGTCTCATGCTGTGCAGGTTTGTACTGTAGGAGCAATGGGCTGTACCATAGAGCTTGGGTGTGCAGTACCTGTACTGTCTAGGTTTGTGTGAGCACACTCTGTGGGGTTTGCACAATGGCAAAATTGCTTAATGACATATTTCTCAGAACGTATCCCTGTCACTAAGCGGTGCCTGACTATATGTTGTTTTTATAAGAACCTAAAGAACTTGAGTGAAAAAGAGTGGGAAGGACATTAGCTGAGGCCCTGAGGTCCCACCCAGCTACCGAGGAGGGCCCACTGCTGCCTGACCTTACAGGAACTCCTCGTGAAGAGGGAAGGAGCCTCTTCACGGTGAGAGATACGTATCGGTGAGAGATACGTGGTGGCCAAATCAAATTAGGGAAGTTTCTCACATGCCTATAGATTTTGTGGTTCAACAAATGTCTGCGTGACTAGCCAGAGAGGGGGCAGAACTGGGGTACGGAGTATTGGGCCGGTAGAACACGGGTGTGGAGAGCCACAGGCCCTGGCGGCCTCTGCCATTTGTCAAGCCACTTTCCCTTGGGCTGCAGCTTCTCCAACCAGCCCTTACAGGCTCCTTACAGGCCTTGGCTACATCTCCAGCATGCCTCCACCAGGCAGCCCTCCTGGCCTACCCCTCGCTCCATCCCAGCCAGGAGAAGCCATCTGAACACACCTCTAGGGAGGCAAAAATCCTCCCAGGGGATCCCCATCCACCCATCCTAGGTTTCCAGGAAGGAACTGGGAATGGCCAGCCAGGCCCTGCCCCAACCACAAGGAGGAGTTCTGGAGCCACCTCCAGCCTGGCTCTGGGAGGTTTTGTGATGCAGAATTGGGGATGGGGCTCGATGGCCGACAGCCAGGAGAGCAGAGTCAGGCACACGGGACTCCTGCATCTGTATTTTTGGAGCTGCTGGACGTGGTCTCACGGTGGGGATGGATTAGGGGAGTGGGATGGGAGTGGGGCGATGCCACCAGCATATTTTGTTTGATGCTTACAATTACAGACTGATTTTTATTTATTTATTATATTTAGTCTAAACTGTACAGTTTTCCAAGGCGGGCAGATCACCTGAATCAGGAGTTCGAGACCAGCCTGGCCAACATGGTGAAACCTCATCTCTATTAAAAAATACAAAAATTAGCTGGGCGTGGTGGCAGCCACCTGTAATCCCAGCTACTCAGGAAGCTGAGGCAGGAGAATCGCTTGAATCCAGAAGGCGGAGGTTGCAATGAGCCGAGATTGTGCCACTGCATGCCAGCCTGGGCAATAGAGCGAGACTTTGTCTTAAAAAATAATAGTAATAATAAAATAAAATGTACAGTTTCTGGAGACAGAGAAAGCAGGGTGTGGTGGGACTTGGGGCACCCCCTCTCCCCATTGCTTGCTTGGGCCCCTCTGCCTGCCTAGGGTCCACTCACACCCAGGTGCTTGAACCCCATGCTCTCAAATTTCCTCTCAATTCATCACTACCGGGACTCTTCCCACCCCCTCTCTCAGCTCACCCCCAACTTATGAGCAAGTTCTGGTGAGTCTCAGATCCAGACAGGCACTGAGCCTGGGTGCCTGTCACCACCTGCATCCCAGCGCATGTGGCCCCAGCCTCTGCTTCCCTCCCCTGGACACCTGCCAGAACTTCCTATCTAAGCTCCTGACCCACTCCTGCCCTCCTCAGCCCACGGAGCCCCACAGAAGAGCTCAGGAGTTTTCCCACCTCGGGGCCTTTGCAGTTCTCCTGTCCATCTGCCAACCGCCTCCCCTGCTCATCCTTTTGTGCCCAGACCAGATCTGTGCAAGAAAGCCAGCCCCTGCTGTTCCTGAGTTCTCAGCCAGAGGATCCCCTCCCCAGAGTGGCCTTTCCTGACCCACCCCATTTCTGTTATCCCATCCATCTGAGCTCTCCCGGCCACCTTGGTTGGCTCCCTGTCCTTTGGCTGGTTCTCCAGGAGAGCGGGGGCCTTGTCTCCCTTGTTCACCCACACACCCCCTCCAGGCCACCCCATATGTCAAGCACAGTATCCTGCACACACCAGAGTCTTGGGAAGTACCTGTGGTCTCACTGGAAGAATCAGCCTCCCTGCCCTTCAGGTTTCCTGCATGGGTCCAGCCCTCTGGAGAGTGGGGAGCTAAGGTTCCAGGGATCACCCTTGGCCATTGGATGACTGGAGCCAGGGGATCCTTCCTCCCCTTTTCATCCCAGGACTGGCAGTCCTGACACACATTTCATGAGGCCAAATGGAGTCCCCAGGCCCCCAGGGCAGCAGGCAGCTTATCCAGCTTCCCTGTGGGGCTCTCCCTCCTTCCCATCCCTCCTTCCCCATCCCGCACTTCTCCCTGGGATAGCTTCCTGAACAATAACCTTTTCCTCAGGCTTTGATTTTAGGGAACCCAGGTTAAGACACACTGTTAGTTGGGGGAAAACGTTCTCAATAGCAACCCAAAGTAGAGAAAGGCACAGGCCAGCCGGGGTTCATATCTGCTTCCTATTAGGCCACATTGCTCGGAGTTACTCATTTAGCAAATGTTGATATGTTCACTCATAGCAGAGCACTCCAGCAGGAGTTAGGGGAGGTGCAGGCACCACTCATACCCCAGGAGGCCCGGAAGGGGCACTCCAGGTGGGTGCCAGCAGGACTTGGGCTGAGGAGGGGACATCGATGCACATTGCAGTTCTATCACTTACCAGCCTCCTGGACTTGGGAGGTTCACCCAGTGGCCTGGGCTTCTCCCGGCACCATGGGATGGTAGGGAAGGACAGCGTGATAATAGCCTGTACTTCCCAGAGTTGCTGGGAGAGGAGCTTCGCAAAGCATGTATGTGGTGTTAGCAGGGTGGTGGTGCCAGGGACGGTAGCAGCAGTAGCCGCAGCAGCAGGTGTGGGGCCTCATTAATCTCTGAGTCTGACATCGTTTGTACCAATGTAGAAATAAATAGCCCTCCCCTCCACAGAGTCACTGGACAGGTTGACACTGGAAGCTGGCACTGAGTAGGTGCCTCATAAATGTTAGTTCCTTTTTTGTTCCTTAGAATAATGAGTTGAGCCATCCGTTATTCCCTCCAGGTCACTCAGCATCAGTTACATCAGCCACCAGGCCACCCATTCGTCCCCACAACCCCTCTCTTGAACATTTCGGAACATGGTCTTCAGCTGACAGTTAACATATTCCGTTTAACATGCTGCTGTTTTAACTTATTTTCTTCTCCCTCCAAATATTTTTACATTGGTGATGGCACCACGTTCCTTGGTGTTTTCCAGTCTCAGCCATGCATTCTTACTGCGGAAGCCTGGCCAAGTCCTGGCTTCTCCAAGGTCAGGAGACGAGGGGGCCTCGTCCAATCAGCCTCAGAGCCAGGCGAGCCCAAGCCATGGGTGGAGGTGGCCGAGAGGATGCTGTTCTGAATTTATGCCTTTATCCCTGACCCCAGTAGGCCCCCGGGATCCTTCCTAGCATTGGCTGCTTTGAGTTTGTTGATGATGTTGGTTAATGCCTGTCTCCGCTACCGGGCCACACTCTCTGAGAGGCAGAGACTCTTGCTTTTGTCACTGCTGTGTCCCCAGTATGTGGCACAGTGTCTGGCACATGGTAGACCATCAATAAATATTTATGGGAGGAAGAATGGGATATGGAAATTTGGGAGAGGATGAAGGGCAATGGTTGGGGAAGGTGAGGGAGAAGTAGGGATATTTGAGCTGGGTCTTGATGAATGAGTAGGAGTTTGCCAGGTGGCCAGGTGGGAAAGGCACCAGCATGTGCAAAGACCTGAAGGCATGAAGAATGTGGTGCTTCCTGGCAATAAGCAAGAGGGCAGGGTGCCCGGAGTGTCCGGTGAGATGGGGAGAGCTGGCTGGGGCTGGAAAGGTGCTCTCCGCTCATCACGCAGGAGCCCAGTGGGAAGCAGCAAACTGGGACGTGTCCTGAAGACAACAGGGTAAGGCCATGATGTAAGATTCTCAATGGAGAAGGGAAAGTTCTGACTGCACTGCAGAGACCACCCCTTGGCAGTGCCTGGGCATTCCCCAGCTGTTCCCACACTCTTCACTTCTGCAATTGTCCCTGGGAGAAAAATCAGAGTCCTCCTTCTCCCACGGGGTACTGCCCAGGGCAAGATCACACACTGATCCCCTAAAAGCCCCAGCATCCCCAGAATCACAAAGGAAGATTCTTAGGGAGAGGCTGGTTTTAAGAAGTGAAACTCTGCTATGATTATAAGCTAGTGAAAGGGGAACAGAGCTGAAACCATTTGGAGGACATTTGGGGCATTTTCCTAAATTAAAAGTACTCAGAACACAGGGCTGGCTTAACTTCTCCAGCACCAAACACAAGTTCCTGACTCTCTCAGCAATGAAAATAAACAGAATCTTCAATCAAGACAGTCATCTGTGCCTATGAGAATCCACATGCCAGCACTTCAGAGCCTCTCCTGAGAGGAAGCTGCTCCTCCCCTGCTCCTGAGACCCTCCCTTCTCTTCTGGGAGCTAGCCTGGGGCCCAGTATCCAGCTCCTCCTTCCAGAAATAGGCATGCAGATCTATGCACCTCTGAGTATATATCATCCATTTACTTTTTCCACATAGTAACGGAGCATCCCGTATCACTTCACACAGTTTCACCACCTTCTTTTTTTTTTTTTTTTGGATGTACATAATTTAATCAATACATTATTTAATTTGATTAAAGGTTAAGTTGTTCCCAGTTATGTTTACTACCTTTTTATGCACGTGTACAAATTTATCTGAAGAGTAAATTTCTAGGAATAGATTGCTGGGTCATTTAAAATGTTGATATATCTCAAATTATTCTTCCAAAGAGATTGTCAAAACCAAAATCTACTTCTAGCAACAGCTCGAAGGTCTGCCCACTTTCCTCACCATCCCCATCAGGTGTATGCCTTCAGCTGCAACCCCTCCCTTGAGATGCTGGTAAACCAGCCAAGAGCACCTCCCATGGGGAGGCCTCAGGGGCCCTGCACTGGCCTCACCCACACACCTGGAACACGTGGTGTGAGAAGGCTTATTTCACCTGTCACTTTATATTAAACTTCCTTTTCATTTGTTTTTTAAAATAGGTAACAAATAGTACAACTATGAGAAGGCACAAGCCAGTCTCCCTGTTTCCCTGCCTTCCAGCCACTCACCTTCATCCCCAGAAAAAGCCACTGTTCTCTTTCTCTGTCCAGAGATACTTTGTACATATTCAAACAAATCTGGGCATAAAGTACACCCTCATTTTTTAATACCTGCAAAGCATCCCATTTTATGGATATGTAGCTGGGCCCTCTCCTTCTGCCATTTGTCTTTTCACTTTCTTTTCTTTGCCTTGCAACTATTTTTAACTTTCATGTAGTTACATTTTCTTTTGTGGTCTCTTGTTTTTGAGTCATACTTAGAAAGGCCTTCTCCAAAATTTTATACAAAATTTCTCACATGGTTGAGCCTGGCACTTTTATAGTTTCATTTTTCAACTTTAAATCTTTTTTTTTTTTTTTTTTTTGAGGCGGAGTCTCACTGTGTCACCCAGGATGGAGTGCAGTGGCATCGTCTTGGCTCACTGCAACCTCCACCTCCTGAGTTCAAGGAATTCTCCTGCCTCAGCCTCCCGAGTAGCTAGGACTACAGGTGCCCACCACCACGCCCAGCTAATTTTTGTATTTTTAGTAGAGACGGGGTTTTTTCACCATGTTAGCCAGGCTGGTCTCGAACTCCTGGCCTCAGGCGATCCGCCCGCCTCAGCCTCGCAAAGTGCTGGGATTACAGGTGTGAACCACGGCGCCTGGCCTTAATCTTTGATCTATTGTGTATTTTTATTTGGTTGTAAGGTGTGACATAAGGATTCAGCTTGATTTTTCCTCATGTGGCTCTCCCATTGTCCCTATCCCATTTATTAGAGAATCCCACCTGTCCTCACCCCTTTGAAAGAGCTCCTTAAACATTCCAAACTCCCATATGTGTGTGAGTCTTTCTCTGGTCATGCCACCCAGTGCTGTTTTAATTACTGAGTAGCTCTACTCAGGTTTTTGTTTTTGTTTTTGTTTTGTTTTGTTTTGTTTTGAGATAGAGTCTTGCTTTGTCACCCAGTTTGGAGTTCAGATCACAGCTTATTTCAGCTTCTTGCTCTGCTGAGGTCAAGTTACCCTCCTACCTCAGCCTCCTGCATAGCTGGGATTACAGGTGTGTGCCACCACACGTGGCTAATTTTTTAATTATTATTGTCTACAGAGGTGGGGTCTTGCTATGTTGCCCAGACTGGTCTGGAACTCCTAGCCTCAAACAGTCTTCCAACTTTGGCCTCCCAAAGTATTAGGATTACAGGTGTGAGCCACCATGCCCAGCCTCTATACTCTCTTTTAATAATTGGTTGGGCTGGTCGGACTTCACTATGTTTTCTTTCAAAAGTGCACTTGCTATTTTTGCTTATGAACCTTAAGAATCAACTTGTCTGGTTTAAAAAGAAATGCTATTCATATTGTGTTAAATTAATAGACCAAATTAGAGAGAATTGGCATCTCTATTATGCTGCTGGCATCTCTATTTTCCTACTTATATACATAGAATGCATTTCTGTTTCTCCTAATTTACAAATAGATTGTTCTTTTTATATATTAATTTTGCACTCAGTTGATTTACTGGATTCTTTTATTGATTATGATGGGTTTTCAGCTCATTGACTTAGAACTTCCACACATACAAACAAGTACCCTGAAAAATAATTTAACAGCAGGAGTAATAACAGCTCACCCTCCTCTCCAGCTTTCATAGTTTTCCATTCTTTCTCTTGTCTGGTTGGTGAACCCTTCCAGGGAAATGCTCTATACCAGGGGCTTCATTAGACGTGCCTGTATCGTTCCTGGCTTTGATGGGAATGGTGCCATTGTCTCTCCACTGAATGCAGTGTTGGCTTTGAGGATATCCAGGTGAAGAAGCCATCTGTTCTCATTTAACAAAGAATATTTATCAAAATGGATGTTCAGTTTTGTCAAGTCTCTTTTCAGATTTCCCCTTAGACTGGTGAGCTGCAGGCCGCCAGTGTGCACCAGCAAGCCAGCGAGGCCTGCCCATGCCTGGCAGCTTGGGGAGGAGGTGGTGCAGCTACGCGGGCGGCCTGTGGCTCTCACGCCATCTGTACCATCCTGCTTCCAGCTGCATGAAACAGGAAAGCCCATGTAACCTTCCAAAATCAAAGGAGCTATGTTATTCTTACAGACCAAGAAACCCAGAGGGAGGTGGCCCCCCAGGCTGGTGATTCGGGGCCCCAGCACTGTCAATGAGGACATGGCCTCCCCCTGCCCCTTCACCCGCCTTGGACTATTGGCTCTGCTCACTGGCCGGAGTGGCTGCAAGATGACCACCAAGCGACCAACAGGCAGGACACGCCGCTTCCATGGAGAGGGGTCTCTTGGTGGAGTCCTTCTTAGACAGGAGGGAGCCTTTCTCAGATGTCCCTTCAAGAAGCTCCCCTTGGGTCTCGGTGGCTGCATCTCTAGTCTTAGGGCAGCCTGTAAAATAGAACTGCTTTTCATTTCTTTCCAGATCTTCTTTAATGAGTGATAGGTATGCACCTCTTTCAATGGCTGCCTGTCATTCCATCACCTTTGTGTATCCTGGTGTCCCATTCCCCTGCTTTGGTCATGATGTTGCTTCTGGTATTGGATTGGCTTTTGTCATTGCCTGCTTGTTTGGGCATTTTGGGTTCTGAAATGTCGAGTATGGACTCTGTGGCTGCTGCCCTTCTTAGGCCAGCTAGAATTGTACTTTTGGCTCTAGCGCATCAAGAGGTGCTATTGTGTGCAGAGTGGGTATGAGAACTCCACAAAGGATAGGGCAGGGGGCCGGGCAGAGGGAGGCTGCAGCGGGGCCACTGCTTGGGGATGCAGAGGGCTCTAAATCCTTGTGCTGGGACTGGTGGGGGTGTTGGGGTGGCTTCCTCTACATGTGGGCCACTTCACTTGCTCCTGGCTTGGGCAAGGGGCCAGAAGGGCCATCATGTGGAGCACCTGGAGGCTCTGAGGACCAACAGGTGCCTAGTATTTTTGTTCAGGGGCCTTCATTGTTCGCCAGCACACCCCAAGGAGGAGAGGGACTCATCAGGTTTCTAGATGCCCTGGTACAGCTATGCAGTGTGGCTGCCGTGGTCCCTGCAGGGGTGCGAGAGTAGGTAATGGGAGACTCTTCTGGGCCGTGTCCTGCTCGGGCCAGCTTTCTCCTTTCACCACAGGATCCCATCTTCCTTCTCAGAAAACAGAGCATGTGGGCTCGTGATGACAGGCCAAGGTAGATGTTACCCGCAGGGAGCCTTACGCAAGTTGGGGACCAGCCCGAGGCACTGCATCCTCTTTCTCTGGAGTACACACACAGCAACTCTAAGGGAAAGACAGAGGCAGAGCCCTAGAGGAACCATGGACACCTGAAGTTTCTGCTGCTCTCAGTCTGTCGCCTCCCCTCCTGATATTCTGCCCTTTATCTCTTCAGCCCTGCTGGGAGGACCCTGGAATGGCCACCTTCTCCTACCCCATGACAGACAGCGACAGAGTCAGGGCCCAGGGCCCACTGCAGTGCTGCCCTGGGGGATGGAGCAGAGTGAGAGGGGTCCATTTATTGAGCCCCTGGGCCTTGCAGTTGCTGCGAGTGGCAGGAGCTGCACCTGGGACTGAGGTATTGTGGCCAAGGGGGACCTGGAAGACAGGGCAGGTGGATGGTGAGACCACAGGTTTCCTTGGGTTTGTTCCTGTGTCCCCGATAGTGCCCTGCCTCTTCTTTCCAGAGCTGTTTTCCTGGAGGGGCTCCTTCCTCCCCAGCCTGCTCAGCTTGTACTGCAGCACACTGCGAGGCCTCAGACAGCCGACCCCTTACACAGCATCCGCTGACCACCAGCACTTCCTCTTCAACATCCTGTTCCCTCCTTCCCCTCTGCCTTCTGCGTCTCCTTTTCTCTCTGCATTTATGGCAATAAAAACACTTTCTGGAAACATAGAAGTGAGTCGTCAGCCTCCTCCTATCCCTGGCTGAGCGCTGCTGAGGAGGAGGCAGGAAGCAGAAAGCCCAGCTGCCCTGGAGAACCCCACCTACTCTTCACCCATGCCAAGGAGACAGAGCTGTGGCCCAAGGCCTACCCTGGGGAGACAAGGTCAGGGTCCTGCTCTCCTTCAGGAGTGGGCTTTGCTTTTGCAGCTGAGCAAGCACATCTTGCCGTTTTGATAATTTTTCCATGGGAGACCCTAGCCCTGTATGTGCAGGCAGTGGATTGTCCAGGTCCCATGATCACCACCTAAGGGCAGGTGGGAGGTGTCAACCCCCTAGGAGGTCAGCAGCATGCAGTTTCTGCTGACCAGCCATGGGCAGTTGGGAGAGTCAGGGTCCAGGGCCCACTGCAGTGCTGCCCTGGGGGATGGAGCAGTGGGCCCTGGGCCCCCTGCACAGAGCCCCAAGGAATCCGGTATACCCATTTCACTCTGAGCTAGGACCTGAGAAAGCCGAGTGTGAGTAGCTCACGGCCCAGTGGCAGTTAGGGCACCTTGGTTCCTACCCCCCAATCTCCAGAGGTGTACTACACAGCACCTCCACAGCCAGGTTTGTGAACTCCTTAGGGCAAGATGCGGCCCCCCTCCATTACTGCACTGAACTAGGAGGGGGATTCCATAAAGTAGCAACCGGCACACGGCAGTACAGACTTCCTTACCTAGTGTTACCGGCTGTCTTCCTGCAGATATTCTGGCAGGCACCAGGCGATTGTTCAGCAGGCACCTGGGGACAAGGATCTTAGGTAAGATCCTAGAGAAGGAGGTCAGGTCCCAGCAGCTAAGGTGAAGAGAGCGGCCAGAACAGGTAGCCCTGGAGGCAGCAGCTCTGGGCTGGGAATTCTTGCTCTTCCAGTTCTTACCTATGTGACTATGAGCAACAAAGTCCATCTCTCTGAGCCTCAGTTTCTTTATCTGTAAAATGAGAATCATGACACCTATCTCACAAGCTATGGAGAGGATAAAATGCCATAGTCTATGTGATTGCGTGTATGTGGCACATGACTGGCGCATAGTAGGCTGCTGTTGTTATTTAATGTTATTACCGTCCCCGTCTTTATTGGTACAGGAAGAGATGTGAGGATTGTATATCCTCATACCACCAGAGCCCCACTGTACAGGCCTCTGAAGACAACCGACCATAAGGGGGATGGTTGTGCTTCAGGCTATGTTTTGACAAAATGGGGATGCATACATCACCTTTGCTACATCATAGATTACCCCCCAAGCCTAGTGGCTTAAAACACAAACATTTATTATCCCACAGCTCTGTGGGTCGGGAATTCGGGTTTGGCTTGGCTGCATCCTGTAGCATGGGGGCTCTCACAGGCTCATCACAGAATTGGCTGCAACTGTGGCCTCATCTGAAGGCTTGACTGATGGGAGATCCACTTCAAGCTGAATCACATGGCTATTTGTAAGGGACAGTCCCTTGAGGGCTGCTGGACAGACCACCACAGTCCCTTGCTGGCTGTTCCTGGAGGCTTCTCTCAGTTTCTCACCACGTGGGCCTCTGCCTCGGGCAGCTCCCAGCAGGGCAGCCTGCCTCATCACAGCCAGCAAGCCAGAGAACAAGCGAGGGAATGTGAGAGGGAAGCCACTGTCTCTTTGTGACCTAATCTCAGAAGTGACATCCTGTCAATTTTTGCCACATTCTATTCATTAAAAGCAAGTTATTAGGTCCTGCCCACCTTCACGAGGAGTAATTACACAAGAGTCTGACTACCAGAGGGAAGGTTCACTGGGGGCCATTGCAGAGGCTGCCCACCAAGGGATGGAGCCTGGAGCACCCACTCTGCAGCCAGACTGCCTGGGGCATTCAGATCCTCAGCTATTAAGAGTGGGCTGTGAGTGGCCAGTGCTTTAGGCACCAGTTGGCAACTAATTTCCCTTGGGTGACCAGGGGCAGTTGGGAAGATACATCTTATTAGTCATGTGACCTTCGACTAATTATTCAACCTTCTGTAGCCTCTGTGTTCTCATCTGTAAATCGGGTATCATCATTGTAACACCATATCAGGTGGTTGTGAGGACATCGAGATAAAACACGAAAGCTTTTAGGATGGTGCCCAGCATATGGTGAGCACTCAATCAAAGCTGGATATTTTAATTAAGAGAGATTGCCTGTTACCTCCCAGAGCCCTCCACATCCCCCACTGTGACTGCTGCCATTCACTGAACCCTGACCCTTTTCCAGGCACTAGACTAGTCTCTGGGGACACCAGAAAGAACAGTCATACATTCCTTCATAAGTCGTACATTCTTTCGCAGAGACAGGCAGTAAACATGTATGCAGACAAACAAGCTGCTTTCCAATCAGGATAAGTTCTATAGAGAAAGTCGTGTAAGACTAATTGGGTGGGAGGGGGCATCTCCTTGACGAAGGCTCTCACCCAGGGAAGGATTCTGTAATGTACATTTGAGCTGAGGCTTTAAATGAGAGAGAGTCAGCCATGCAAGGAGGTAGGAGGGCATTTGGAGCACCTGAGAGAATGCAAAGTTTCTGGTGGGAAGAGGGTGAGCTTGAGGGAGAGAGGGTGCTAGAGTGGCTGACAGCAGGACATGGGCCGGGGGAGGAGAGGTGGTCCGAGGGACCTGGAGGCCCACGGTCACATCAGAGTTGGGTTTTATTCCAAGAACAGTAGGCCCTCTGAAGGGTTTCCAGCAGTTGTGCTTTGCCCTTAAGAGGCTGCTTTTCTTTGCTGGAGAGGTGGACAGATGGGTGGATGGATAGATGGGTGGATGGATGGATGGATAGATGGATGGATAGATAGATGGGTAGACAAATGAGCAGATGGATAGATGGGCAGATGAACAAGTGGACAGATGGATGGAGAAATGGGGGAGATGGGCAGATGAACAGGTGGCATCGGCACAGGCGTAGCCCCTTGCTCTGTACTTGCTGAGCAAAGTTTGGTGCTCATTGCCTCCCTCTGCCCTCCAGGGCTGCCTGAGGTGTGAGCTCCTGACACCACATCCTGGGAGGGGCGACTGCTGCTGGAGGAAAGGAGACCAGGCTAGGTGAAGGAGCTGCTTCCTGCTCCCTTTGTCCCAGAGGCAAGGGAGACACCATAAAGGCGGCAGCTGACTGGCGCACAGAATCCACAACAGCTGAGTTCAAATCCTGGCTGTGCCATTTCCCAGCGTGGTGACCCTGGGCCACTGAAAGCTCATGGAGCGTCAGCTTCTCTGTCTGTGACACAGACCATGTGCCTACCTTAGAGGATACGGGGGTGCTTACCAAGTACCACATGCAGGTGCCGTGCCCAGCCTCTGGCTTCTTGGTCTCATTCCATCTTCACCACAGTCCCGGGAGGTGGGTTTAGTTATTGGCCTTGTTTTGCTGATGAGAAAATGGAAACAGAAAGATTAAGTAACTATCTCAAGACCATGTGGCAACTAAGCACTTATATCAGGCTTCTCCCATGCATTCATTAATCTCCACTACCTGGTGGGTGGGTCCACCTGGAGAGAACCCTGAGGCATAAAGCTAGTGGCACTGAGCTGGGGTTCCCACATGCCAGATAAATAGGATGGACACTCACCCCACCTCAGGGAGTCAAGAACACAGCAGGACAAGTGCACGGGGTGGCAGGCACAGATGCAGATGCAGAACAACCACGCCGACCTCCCACTGGCGGGGATCCCAGCAAGTCCTTCTTGCCCCGCCCCAGACAGTCCCAGCCTTCGGGCACTGATAAATGCAGAAGTTCCCCAGGAGAGACAAAAGGCCTCAGCCTGATACCCACAGGCAGCCGAGTGGCCGCAGCCCCGCAGTGGAGGAGTGCCTCGTGCACCTGGTGGTTTTCTGCACCCCAACAGGTGTGTCTGGCCACTGCTCCTCTCACTGCAGCCTCCGCTGCTCCACACCATGCCCTTCTGGCCCATCAGGTGTCTGAAGAGGAGCAGGCGTCTGCCCAGGGGTAAGTGGATAGCTGGAGTCACTGGAAGGCTGCGAGAACCAGGCTGGGAGACTGGGGAGGGCGATTAACCCTTGAAAGGGAAGTGGTGTTTGGTGGCCGCAACCAGATAAAGAAAAATGAAAGACATGAATGAAGACTGGGAGGACAGCAGGGAGGTTCAGCCTGGTACATCTGGCAGGGTGAGGCCGCCGCTAGGGATCCTGTGCAGGAACCTCCAGCTGGCTCATTGCCCAGGGCTAACACCACACACACAGGCAGGTCTCAGGATGCCTGAGAGTGTGGTTGGCAAAATAATGGCCCATCAAAGGCAACATACACCGCCAGCCCCAGTCCACACTGTTCCTCACTGTAGCCACCAGCCACATGTGGCTGCTAAGCACATGAAACGTGGCTAGTCCAAATTGAGATGTGCTGTTAGTGCTAAATATACACTAGATTTTTAAGACTTTGTACAAATATGTGTATAATATCTGAATAATTTTAATTGACATGTTGAAATTAATGCTACTATTGTAGATATATTGGAATAAACAAAATATTAGGTTGGTGCAAAAGTAATTGCTGTTTTTGCCATTGAAAGTAATTTATTTTTGGCTGAGTGCAGTGGCCTGTAATCCCAGCACTTTGGGAGTTGAGGTGGGCGGATCACCTGAGGTCAGGAGTTTGAGACCATCCTGGTCAACATGATGAAACCCCATCTCTACTAAAAATACAAAATTTAGCTGGGTGTGGTGGTAGGTACCCATACTCCCAGCTACTCGGGAGGCTGAGGCAGGAGAATCACTTGAACCTGGGAAGCAGAGGTTGCAGTGAGCCAAGATTGTGCCACTACACTCCAGTTGGGGCAAAAAGAGTGAAACTCCATCTCAAAAAAAAAAGAAAGTAATTTATTTTGTATATACTTTAAACATAAATACAGCTGTTCCTTTTTACTTTTTGAGTGTAGCTGCTAAAACATTTGAAGTTTCACATGTAGCTCACATTATATCTCTGTTGGATCACACTGCTCTAGACGGCTGCATCTAGACACTTGGCCTTCACCCCGACACCCAGCTGCTAGGGCCCTCCGAGGGCTTCTGTGCTCTAGGCAGCCAGGAGAGTGACAGTGGGCCCTGTGACAAATCATACATTGCTGCTGCCACTTTTAAAAAATATTTTTTTAAAAAAAGTTTTAAAACATATTTTTCAATAAACCTTGGTAAAGAAGGGTTAAGTCAGATATATAATTTGATCAATTGACAACTTTTTCACCTGAACATAATGGAATAAGTCCCAGCAGCTTACAAAATGCTTTCACACATATCAGTTACTCTTTTTTCTTTTTCTTATGAAAATGTTTATATGGAAAAGTTGAAAGCCAGTTCTTGTCCTGGGACCCCTGCATTTTCGAGCCTCCCCCTCTCCCCGGGTCTCAAAAGGAAATCCTTAAGTTCAGGAGCTCAGAGGGGAGAAAGCCTGGCTGGAATCAAAAAGGGCTGGTCACCTGGGGCTGGTGCCCTTGAACAAGCCACAGGCAGAAGCAGTGAGAAAAGTGGGGTTCGGATAGGAGCCAGACTTCCCGGGGTCATAGTTCCCTGGTACATACACACACAGCTCATAGTTAGAGCTTGGGCTGTTTCTAAACATTTCTGGGCTGAGTTACCTCTCTTTAAAATGGGAATAGTGATACTGCTTCCCTCAAGATCCCACAAGTGTTCACACTACTCACGCTCATCAGTCTGTGAGTGTCATGCCCGCCTTACGCGAGGGTTTCACGTGTGCCAGTCTCCTTTGTTGTGCCGCTGCCGCCCTCACTAACCTCCTATTCATCTCAGGCTCAGTGCGTGTCCTCTCCATGCCAGGCTCTGCTGGCTGTGCTGGAGTTGCCTATAAAATAGACAGAGTCGGGGTGGGCCAACCAGAAACATTATGAATAAGCATGTCATGTAAACACATAAAATACATACAGAGTGTATTGATTGCAATCAGTGCTATGAAAAAATTCAGACCAAGAAGGAACATGGGGTGTGGTGGGTGATGCATGGTGAGCCTTAAATAGGGTGGTCAGGAAAGATTCCCCAAGAAGGTAATATCTGAAGAAAGACCTGAAGGGGGCCAATGCTGCAAGGACAGCTTTCTGGGCCACAGCAGGAGCAAGGGAACAGCAGGTCCAAAAACCGTGAAGCAGGAGCATGCCAGGTGTGCTTGAGAACTGGCAAAAGCAAAGGGGAGGGGAGCCAGAGATGACGTCGCAGGAGTAGGGGTGAGGGGCCTTCAGGCTCACTGCGAGGCCTTTGCCAAGAGGGGCCTGCTGGGGGATGTTGAGCAGGGGTTGGGGAGCTGGTTCAGGCCTCTACCAGGTCTCCGTGGCTGCTCAACTGAGAATAGATTGTCGGGATAAAGGAAGGAGCCTGGAGACTGTACAGCACTCTAGATGAGGAGTGGTGGTGGCCCAGACCAGGTGAGCAGTGAGAAGTGACCAGATTGCAGCTATGTTCTGAAGGAGAAGCTAATAGAATTTGCTGAGAGGAATGGATAGGAGAGGTGAGAGAGAGTGGAGCAAGAATGTGTCCGGTTTCAACTTGAGTAACCAGAAGATGGAGTTGCCCTCATCTGAGAGCAGAGGGTGTAGGCAGATGGGAGGTGGACTTCCCGCAGGTCTGGAGGTCAGGGGAGCAGTGAATCTGGATGTCTCAGCACGAGGACAGCATTTAAAGCCTGAGAACGGATGGGGCCACCAGGGAGACTGGGGTCAGTGTAAAGGTGAGGGAGAGGAAGAGTCCAGGGGGCTCCCAACGTCCTGCCTTGGGCACCTAGTTGTGGCCACCGAAGTGGGAACACAGGAGGAGCTAGTTTGATAGAAGCGGCACTTAGAATTTTTGGACATGCCACATTGTGCCTATGGGCAGTCACAGGATGATAGAATTGTAAGTCATTTAGACTCATAGGCAATAGAGATCTGGCTGTTCCGTACCAATGTTTCTTAACCGGGGCATTTGGGCTCCAAGGGACATTTGGCAATGTATGGAGACACTGTTGGCTGTCATAGCCTGGGAGGGAGGGAGTGGGCAGAGGTCAGGGATGCTGCTGCCCATCCTGCTATGCACAGGACAGGCCTCCACACCCCATGAAAAATGATCTCACCCAACATGTCAGTAGTGCTGAGGCTGAGAAATCCCCCTCTATCCTGTACTTAAATATGATAATAAAAGGGAACACTTAGAGAGTGCTTGCCAGCTGCCAGGGACTAAGCTAAGGGGCTGTCCCATTTCATTCTCCTGATGAGGTGGGTCCCTTTGGTTTCATCCCCCTACGGGTGCATGAGTCTGACAGTTGGGGAAATTAAGTCACTGTGCTCCACATTGAGGGAGCTGAGGTTTGACCCATAGACGTTGGACCCTAAGCACTGTTTAAAAGAGCCTCAGGGCCGGGCGTGGTGGTTTACACCTGTAATCCCAGCACTTTGGCAGGCCTAGGTGGGTGGATCACGAGGTCAGGAGATCCAGACCATCCTGGCTAACACGGTGAAACCCCATCTCTACTAAAAATACAAAAAATTAGCCGAGCGTGGTGGCAGGCACCTGTAGTCCCAGCTACTCGGGAGGCTGAGGCAGGAGAATGGCGTGAACCTGGGAGGCGGAGCTTGCAGTGAGCCAAGATTGCACCACTGCACTCCAGCCTGGGCTACAGTGTGAGACTCCGTCTCAAAAAAAAAAAAAAAAAAAAAAGAGGCAGCCTCAGAAGTCTGTCATGTGTAATGGGATGGGGTGGAAACACAGTGGCCACACAGACAATTAAAAAAGAGGAAAAAACAGAAACTGTGATAATAGACACTCATCTTTCATAATGAATTTATTTCTGAAATATTTGCCAGTGTAATTCTTATTCATTTAAGTAAAGCTAATACTAATGTTTCCTAAGTTACAGAGAAGAAGGTCAGCATAAACCATGGAACACTGTAGAAAGTCCCCAAGTTTGTTGTAATCTTGTAATCCTCCATTTCATCTTCCTTGCACTCCCCTTTATTGCCATAAGGAAGATTTTATATTGAGAAAACAGAATGAGTTTATGGGCAAACAAACCTGTGTTTGAATTCCAACACCTCCACTTGCCTGTTCATGAGCAAAGTTCTTAACTTCTCTGAGCCTCGGTTTTTCCACCTGTCAAATGGGGTCATCAATGCTCCTTCCTAGGGTGTCCATGAAGACTGCCTGGGACTGGGCCTATTAGCACCTTGCGGGGTGTTTTATATAGAGTAGGCCCTTAGGCATGGTAATAGGGTTTTCACTTCTGGACAAGATAAAGTAACAGGGACCTATTTACCCTCCCACCTGAAACAACCAAAAAAAAAAAAAGAAAAAAAGAAAGAAAAAAGAAAAGCACAAAATATTTGAAACAATGCTTTCAAGATACGTTAGGGAAGGACTGTGACACCCAAGAGATGGGAAACAAGGTGATTCCCTACATGTGCCCCAGCTGACTGCCTGGAGAAAGTTTGCAGGCTGTATGCAGGAAGGGGAGACCCAGGTGGAGCCCATTGGACTCTGTGAGTTGAAGAGACAGAGCTAAAAGTCCAGACAGACCAAAACATCTAGAGTCTGCAGGGTAGCTGCTGAGGAGGAAAGAGCTGTACAGAGAGAAAAATGCCTTGAGAATTGAGCCATGCACTCGTCACCATATGCACATGAGGAAAACTACCCCAGGTTGGGCAAAGAACTACCAGAAAGGATCAGAGGCAACAGCACCCATGCTAATGCCAGGCAAAGCATGGCACCTGTTCCTGCCTGCAAGACCATAAAACCTAACAGCTTGTAGGGCGTAGGACAGAATATACAGAAGGGTTTTCCCTCAGTAGTGGGAAATAATTAGCTCTGTACTGAGTACTCTGGTTCCACCTAACAAATCTTAGAGGCAACATCTGTAAGGATCAAACTCTTTCCAGGAATCTACGTTCATACCAGAAAAAGGCTGAAGAATATTTACGGAAATACAGAAACATTCATCACCCAACCATTTAAAAATCACAGTGTCTGGCAACTAATTAGAAATAACAGGAATGCAAAGAAGCAGGAAAATGTAGCCCATAATGAGGAGAAAAATAAAAAGCAATCAATTGAGACAAACCCAGAAATGACACAGATTTTAGAATTAGCAAAGACATTAAAACAGTTTTTCTAACTGTATTCTATATGATCAAAAAGTAGACACATGAAAGTTATTTTTTTAAAAAGACCTAAATTAAACTTCTAGAGATCAAACCTATTACGTATGAGATGAAAACTAATGCTGGGTGGGGTTAATGGCAGATTAGACACACTAACATGAAAAGATTTGTGAAGACATAGCAATAGCAGCTAGCTGTATTAGTTTTCTATTGCTGTTGTGACACATTGTTTACTATGTATTTATTTATTGAGACAGGATCTTGCTCTGTGGCATAGACTGGAGTGCAGTGCATGATTACAGCTCATTGCAGATTGGAACTCCTGGGCTCAGACTCCTTAGTAGCTGGAACCACAGGCTTGGTCATGCCGTGCCTGGCTAATTTTTTAAAATTATTTTTCACAGAGTTGGGGTCTTGCCATGTTGCCCAGGCTGGTCTTGAACTGGGGCTCAAGCAATCCTCCCACCTGAGCCTCCCAAAGTGCTGGGATTACAGGCGTGAGCCACTGTGCCTGGTGCCTGGCCTGTGACATGTTACCACAAACTTAGTGGCTTAAACAATGCAAATTTACCTTATGGTTCTGTAGGTCAGAAGTCTGACACAGGTTTCACTGGGCTTAAATCAAGGTGTCAGTAGGCCTGAATTCCGTTATGGAGGGTCTGAGGGCGAGTCCATTTTTCTTGAGCTTTCCAGTTTCTAGAGGTTGCCTGCATTCATCAGCTCCTGGCTCCCTTCCTCCACCTTCAAGACTAAAAATGACAGATCAGGTTCTTCTCACATTTTATCCCTTCTGCTGTAGACACATCTCTCTCTTACACTCCTCTTCTGTCTTCCCCTCCACTTTTAAATACCCTTATGATTACCTTGAGCCCACTTGGATAATCTAGGATAATCTTCCTAGTTTAAAGCAGCCAGCTGATTAGCAACTTTAATTCCATCTGCAACCTTAATTCTTCACTGTGTAACCTAACCTAATCACAGGTTCCAGGGACAGGCCTGTGGATGTCTTTGGGGGGCTGTTATTCTGCTACCACACTATACAAAAATAAAACACACAGAGAAAAAAAAATTTAACAAAAACAGAGCATCAGCGAGCTGCAGGATAACCTCAAGTTGTGTAATATACATGTAACTGGAATCTCAAGCAGGGACAGGGGATGGAAACACGTATTTGAAGTACCAATCGCCAAAATATTCCAAATATTATGAAAACTATAAGCTCACAAATCTAAGAAGTTCAGTGAGTTCCAAGTATAGGAAACCTGAATAAAATTGCACTGAGGCACGTCATAATCAAATTACCCATAACTAGTGAAACAGTAAAAAAGACACGAAACATCAAAAAATGAGGATGATGGCAAAATTCTCATGAGAAACAATGCAAGTAGAGCAACATCTTAACAGTTGTGAAAGAAAAACATTTCCAACCTTGAAGACTTTATCCAGTGAGAATATCTTTCAAAAATGAAGATGAATTAATGATTCCCACACTCAATAGCTGAAAGAATTCATCACCAATAGCTGCATACTCCAAGAAATGTTAGAGGAAGACCTCCAGGCAGCAGTAAAATAATACCATATGGGAATCTGAATCTACACAACAGAATGAAAAGCACTGTGGTAACTACATGGGTAAATATATGCTTTTCTCTTATAATTTAAATATTTTCAAAAGATGTTAAGATTTAAAGTAAAAATAACATGGGAGGCCAAAACGGGTGGATCATCTGAGGTCAGGAGTTCGAGAACAGCCTGGCCAACGTGGTGAAACCCCGTCTGTACTAAAAATACAAAAATTAACCTGGCGTGGTGTGCGTGCCTGTAATCCCAGCTACTCAAGAGGCTGAGACAGGAGAATTGCTTGAACCCAGGAGGCAGAGGAGGTTGCGGTGAGCCGAGATTGCACCACTCCACTCCAGCCTGGGTGACAGAGCAAGACCCTGTCTCAAAATAATAATAATAATAATAATAATAATAATAAAATAATAAAATAAAAATAGCAACGATATATTATGAGATGTATAACAAAGTATACCAGTAAAAGGTAAGACAATCATTGCAAAAAAGGTCAGGAAAGAAGACATGGAAGTATAATCTTGTAAGATCTTTATATTATACATGAAGGGGTATAATATCACTTAATGTAGACTGTGATGAGTTAAAGATGTATACCATAAACCCTAAAGCAATTCCTACAGCATGAAGAGAGTGAGATTTTTACTAATAAGCCAACAAAGCAGATAGAATGAAATCATTAAAAACAAAAAATAAAAACTCCATCCAAAACAAGACAAGAAAAGAGAAAAAGGACAGATAGAAAACAGAAGCCAGACTTAAATCTAAGCATCCCAATAATCACATTATAAATAAAGCTTATCAGATTGGATAAAAAGCAGGACCCAACTATATGCCTGATAAAAAATGCACTTAAAATGTAAAGACACAAATAAGTTAAAAGGATGGAAAAAGATAACATCATACTGACACTAATCAAAAGAAAACTGGATGGCTATATTTATATCAAGGATTTCAGACCAGAGTATAAAATATGACTAGGGATAAATAAGGTCATTTCATAATGATAAAGAGGTCAGTTCTTCAAGAGGACATAACAGTCCTAAATATTTATGCTCCATAACAGCTTCAAACTACCTGAAGCAAAAACTGATAGACAAATCTAAAATTATAATTGGAGATTTGAATAGCCTTCTCTCAATAACTGATAGAAGAAGTAGACAGAAAAATCAGTATGGATATTGAAGATTTGAACAAAACTTTCAACTAGACCAAATTGACATTTATAGGACACTCCACCCAACCACAGCAGAATAATTTTTCTCAGTGCACTTAGCAAGTTCACTGAGCAAGATATACCATATTCTGGTACAATCCCCCCAAATTTGGAAACTAACACACTTCTAAATAACCCATAAATTAAAGAAGAAATCCAAAGGGAAACTAGAAGGTATTTTGAACTGAATTAAAATGAAAACACAACATATTGAAATCTGGGGGCTGCCTCTAAAGTAGTAGTTCAGGGGACAATTATAGCACTGAACTCTGTAAGAAACTAGAAAAAGACCAAATTAAACCCAAGGTAAGCAGAAGAAAAAAAAAAAAAGATCAGAGTGGAAATCAATGAACTATGACCCAAGTCGGCAACCTACAACCTGCAGGCTGGCTGTTTGTTTTTGTAAATGAAGTTTACACAGATACAGTCATGACCTTTTGTTAACATATTGTCTTTGGCTGCATTTGCACTATAGTGGCAGAGTAAAGTAGTTGTGACAGAGACTATATGGCCTAAAAACCTAAAATGTTTGCCATCTAGTCCTTTAAAAACAAGTTTGCTAATCACAAAAACAAAAAAGTCAATGAAGCAAAAGGCTGATTTGTTGAGATCAATAAAATTGGTAATCCTCCAGCAAGGATGATTGAAGGAGAAAAGGAAAAAGACAGAAATTACCAATATCAGGGTGAGAGAGGTAATATCAGTACAGCTTCTTCAGATAGTAAAAGGATAATAAAGGAACATTATGGACAACTTTATGCCAATTCATTCAATAACTTAGATGAAACTGACAAATTCTTTGAAAGACACAAACTAGTAAAGTTTACTCAAGAAGAAATAGATGTATATATTAAAGAAATTGTATTTGTTATTACAAACATTTCCACAAAGTAAACTCCAGGCCTAGATGGCTGCATTGGTGAATTATATCAAATATTTAAGGAAGGAATAATAGCAATTATCTACAAACTTCTAGGTTTGAAAACAAGGGAATATTTAATAGCTTATTCTGTGAGGCCACCAAAACCAGACCAAGACACTGTAAGTAAAGGAAACTGCAGGCCAATATCCCTCATGAAGATACATAAAATATTTTAAACAAAATTTTAGCAAATCAAAACAACAATATATAAAAGGGATAGTACATCATTACCAAGCGGGATTTCTCCCAGGAATGCAAGATTGGTTTAGCATTTGAAAATGTATTAGCGTAATTCATCAATTAACACACTAAAAAGATATACTGTCATTACGATAGATGCAGAAAAGACATTTGACAAAATCTAACATCCATTCCCAATAAAAACGTGGCTCAGCAGCCAACCAATTTTCCACACAGGTGCCAAGAACATACACTGAGGAAAGGACACCCTCTTCAATAAGTGGTGCTGGAAAACTGGATATCCATATGCAGAAGACTGAGACTAGACCCCATCTCTCACATTTCTCTGTACAGAAATCAACTACAAATGTATTAAAGACTTACACATAAAACATGAAAGTATGAAACTACTGGAAGAAAACATAGAGGGAAAGACTCCAGGATGTTGGTCTAGTCAAAGACTTTATGGCTAAGGCTTCTAAAGCACAGGCAACAAAAACAAAAATAGCTAAGTGGGACTATATTAAACTAAAAATCTTCTGCATAGCAAAGGAAACAATCGGCAGAGTGAAGAGACAACCCGTTGAATAGGAGAAAAATATTTGCAAACTGTTCATCTGACAAGAAACGAATATCCAGAATATACAAGGAACTCAGCTGGCAAAACAACCTATTAAAAAGTGGGCAAAGGATCCTATAGACATTCCACAAAAGAAGACATACAAATGGTGAAGAGGTATATGAAAAAAACGCAGAGAAATGCAAGTCAAAACCACAATGAGATATCATCTTACCCCAGTTTGAATGCCTATTATAAAAAAAAAATAGACACTGGATAAGATACTGAAAAAAGAAAACTCTTATACATTGTTGGTGGGAATGTAAATTAACACAGTCATTATGGAAAACAGTATGGAGATTTCTCAAAAAACCTAAAAGTAAAACCACCATGTGATCCAGCAATTCCACTGCTGGTATTTATCCAAAGGAAAGGAAATCAGTATATCAAAGGAATTAACCCATTTATGCCGGAGGTTGCAAATTTTTGGGGGAAAAATCAGACCTTGGCAGTGACCTTGAGCAGTAGGATATGAATAACTCCCACAAGCTTAGCGTTCCAATAATGGAACACTAGGCATAAATACATTAATGTACCCCAATGTTTATTGCAGCACTATTCACAATAGCAAAGATATGGAATCAATCTACGTGTCCATCAGTGGATGAATGGATAAAGAAACTGTGGTATATATACAAAATGTTATACTATTCGGCCATAGAAAAGGAATGAAATCATGTCATTTGCAGCAATGAATGGAACCAGCATATTAAGTGAAATAAGCTAGGCATAGAAAAACAAATATTGCATGTTCTCACTTATATGTAGGAGCTGAAAAGAAGTTTGTCTCATGGAGGTAGAGATTAGAATGATGGTTACCAGAGGCTGAGAAGAGTCAAGCAGAGAGGGGGATGAAGAGAGGTTGGTTAATGGGTACACACATAGAGTTAGAATAAATTCTAATGTTCCATAGCAGGGTAGAGTAACAATAGTTAACAACAATGTATTGCATATTTCAAAATAACTAGAAAAGAGGACTTGAAATGTTCCCAACACATAGAAATAATAAACGCTTGAAGTGATGGACACCCCAAATTCCTAGAGTTGATTATTACACACTCTATGCATGTAACAAAACATCACATGTACTCCATAAATATGTACAAATATTATGTATCAATAAAAAAAACCTCTCAGCAAATTAGAAATAGAAAAGAACTTTCTCAACCTGATTAAGGACATCTTCAAACAGCCTATAGCAGATAGACTTAATGGTGAAAAGCCAAATGCTTTTGCCATAAGATACAGGAAAAAGCAAGAATGTCTGCTCTCACCACTTCTATTCAACATGGTATTTGAGGCTCTGGTCAGTGTCATTAGAAGAAAGAAAGAAACGATTCCCAGTTGGAAAGGAAGAAGTAAACTGTCTCTATTTGCAGATAGCACGATTGCACATGGAGGTTCACTGGTGTCTGTAGAGAAATGATAGACTTTTCACCAAGTGGGGCTGGAATGTGCATATGCAGAAGAATGAACTTCAATCACACCTTCTCCCATATACAAAAAGTAACTCATAGACCTACATGTAAATCCTAAAACTGTGAAACTTTTGAAAGAAAACCTAGAAGAAAACTTTTATGGCCTTAGATGAAGTAAAGATTTCTTAGATACAATACAGGAAGCACACTCAATAAACGAAAAAAATGATTAATTGGACTTTGCAAAATTAAAAACTTCTGCTCTTGGAAATACACTGTTAATAGAATGAAAAAAGAGAGAGACATGGACTGGGAGAAATATTTGCAAAGCAAATATCTGGTAAAGGCCTTATATCCAGAATATGTCAAGAACTCTCAACACCAATAATGGAAAATAAATAACCTATTTTAAAAATAGGCAAAAGATTTGAACAGATATTTCACCAAAGACGACACACAGATAGCAACTAAATACATAAAAGATGTCCAATATCATCAGTCATTTGGGAAATGCAAATTCAAACACCCGCACACCTATTCGGATGGCTAAAAGTAAAAAGTCTGAGCATAGCTAGTGTTGGTGTGTATGTGGGGGTCCCAGAACTGTCATACACAGCTGGCGGGAAAGTAACTTTGCAGAACAGTGTGTGGCCATTTCCTTAACAGTTATGCATATATAAAAATATATATAAATAGTTAAAAAGTTAGACAGGCTGAGAGCACGTTGGGGCAGGACCCAGGACAGGGGCACAGCTCTGGGCAGGGCAGATCCAAGTTTTGTGGGGCCTGAAGCTTGTGTGACTTGGGTGGCCCTCTTCAGGGAAAATAATTTTCAAATGAGAAATTCAAGATTAGGTACAAAAGTGAATATTTAGGACAAACCAAGTAACCACAAATTCCTGGAGCTGTGGATCTCCAGGTTCCTTTTTTTTTTCCAAGTCATCTTGAGATATTTTTCTAGGAATGCTGACATAGAAAAGCTTCCTGGTAGCATCTGGCTTCCTCTCCCCATCTCGCACACTCGGCCATTCCAGCTTTCGTAGCCCAAATGCTGTGCAGCACTGCTGTCCCCAAGGCAGAGCTGCTTCCAGGTGGCAACCTCGGTAGGTGGCAATGCCCACAGTCCTGTGAGTGACCACACCAGCCAACCGAGCAGCCTCTGGGGTTGGGCTCCGCTGTCTCAGCCTCCAGCTTCCTTCCTACTGACCTCCACAGCTCTGCTGCCCAGCGGCTGCCTGAGCCCCGGCGAGCAGGGCTTACCTGCGTAGTGAAGGGCTCCAGAGCGTATCACAGAGCCCTGGCTGCTCCTCACCCTCCTGAGCGTTGGGCCCCACGGCCTCTCCCCCTGCCTCCCCACAGGCCCGCTGTGGTGCCCTCAGCCAGGACACAGCCCCACCCTCTGCCTCAGCCCTCAGAGCAGCCTGCTTGGTTTCCCCAGTTCTTGGCGGAGAGATGGCAGGAGGGAGCGTGGGATGGCTGAGAGCCCTGAGCCGGGACTTGAATCTCTGGCTGTGCCACTCATTCGCTGTGCGCATTCAACAGGTTACTTAATTCCTCTGTGCTTCAGTTTTCTCATCTGTAAAATGTGGTTGGAAATAGTACCTTCCTCATGGAGTCACTGTGGAGGATAAAGAACCCCAGGAGGGCATGTGTGTGGCAGCTGTGCTTACCAGAAGTGTCCCAGGCACGTACCAGGTGCTCAGTAAGCGCTGGTCCTGTCTGCTCTCCATCCCTGGGTCACAGGCTCCAGCAAAGCGTGGCTTGGGCCCACCCACCCCCTGGGAACACAGGTCTGTGGATCTCACACCCTACTGGCAGATAGTCCTGGGATGTCGGGGGGTAGGATGTATAAAGACAAACTCATTCTTGAAAACCCTAAAATTACCTGTGAAGTTCAGTATAAATAGTTTTTTGTATTTCCCAAAGATCAATTTGCTTACACATGAAAACTTGAGAACCAAAGAGGGGAAAGTCAGTTCACAAGCAACTGTCTGAGTTTTCCGATCCTTCTGCCTTTAGGTGCCGATCCACTGTCTAGCCGTGAGATGGGTGTGGTGGAGAATTCTGGGGCACTGTGCTGCATCCTGGTTTAACATCCAGCCTCTGTGACCTTAATATATACCGAGACTCTTGTCTTCAGGATGGGGAAGGGAGGCCCTAATCTCCGAGCCAAAGTTGAAAGCACATAGTGACATTTAACTGTGTTCTTAAAATGGGCAAAATTGATTTGAAACAAAGCATAAAGTGAGGCCACCCTGGGGCACTGAAAGTCTCTGAGCTGGCCTAACATCTGCATGCTTTATTTTCTAATAGTGTCCTGGGGTGCATTAAATTATTTCTATTTTGGCATGGGAAAATAACAAAGTGAGACTAAGGGAAAAAAGAGAAAATGGGAAAAGACTCCAAAGAAAGAGGTATGAGGTGTGAAAGGGATGGACTGTGAGATAAAAGCAAAGCTCAGCTGTTGCTGGAAGGACTTTGGGAATATCCCACAGGGAGTAATGCTGACTAGTGCCGGGGATGGAGAGTGTGCTGCGGGCAGGGACCCTGCGTAAGCCTGTGTCTCCCTGTCTTGCAGGTGGTGCCGGGGAGCGGGAGAAGGTGCCGGCCAACCCCGAGGCGCTCCTGCTCATGGCCAGCTCCCAGCGTGACATGGAGGACTGGGTGCAGGCCATCCGCCGGGTCATCTGGGCCCCGCTGGGCGGAGGTACTGCCCGTAGATCGCATGCCCACCCTCTAGAACCCTTGCCTCCAGGTAATCATGCCCCCTGCCTGTCCTGAGCCCCAAAGACCCTGCTCACTGAGGACTTGCTGGCTGCATCCTGTGCTTCTCACAGCAGGCTGGCCCTTCCACTGCCAGCCCTCGGGAGTCACCCAACGGCTGCCGTGTACTCACTTCCTCCTTTATTGAAAACTGTGTATTAGACATCTAAATGTACTGGATTCTATTCCAGGGGTGAGGAATTCATGAGGATAGGCCACACCTCCACCTTCCCTCATCTCCATTCTCTGTGGGAGGGATGGTAGACAAGGACATGTGTCTCGTGGTGTCCAGGGGTGAGACATGTCACAAAGCCAGTGAAGCTCAGTGAGAGGACAGTGGGGGTGTGGTTAGGTGGAGTGGCCAAGCAGGCTTAATGGAGCAACGGGGAGCCAGGGTCATGCTGGGGAAGAGCATTCCAGCAGAGACATGGACACGTGCGAAGGCCCCGAGGTAGGGACGAGTTTTGGGAACACGAGGCATGTCAGGAAGGCCAGGGCCCCAAGGGAGTGAAGACCAGGAGAGTGGGAGGGCCTGAGGTAAGAGTGGTCGCCAAGGCCTTGGGGTCCTGGTGGGGATTTTTTATTTTGTTCTATATACAGTGGGATACCAGGAGGGCTCAGAGCAGGAGACACACAGGACCTGAGTCAGATTTATGTAAAAGGCCCCCTGGCCACCACATGAGGAGTGGACCATAGAGGGACAGGAGTAGACACAGCAGGCCAGGAGAGTCCATGGGGTGGGGCATGCAGCTGATGGTGCAAAGTGGCCAGCTGCAGGTGTATCCTTAAGGTGGAGCTGCTAGGTTTTGCCTATGGTCTGGACATGTGGTATGAGAGAAATGAAAGGTGACTCCCAGCCGTGCAGTCGCTATCTCTAGGTTGGTGTCCATATGAAGTGGTCATGAAAAGATCTTTCATAATGGGATCACCATGGCATTGGGGCCAGGGCCACCGACTCCCTGCTGAATGTGGAGACTGGGAGTCTGAAAGCTGGCTGGGCTCTGACCACACAAACTATGGACGTCCTCTTTCTCCCTATGGTGTTTGATCAGCACACAGTCTGGGCAGGGACTCACCTTTTGGGGCTCTGGGCCAATCTCCAGATTTCACAAGCCACATGGGCTGAGCCCCTTCCTTTGCTCCTCTGTTTGCCCACTCTCCTCTCCCACCCCTAGCTATGGTCTACCTGACCAACTTTCATTGAATGATAAATCCCTTACAAGGAAGAGTCAATATAATGTTGAGAGTGAAAGTTGTTCTCTCAGGCTTCATGAATGATATCACACTGTCAGCCTTGGTCTCCTTGATCCCTGAAGGTTGCAGCACATTTGACTTAGGGCCCTAGATTAATGGCCTGGAAAGGTCTGAGCCCACCCAGGGATTTCTGCAGCCTCACAGTGGCTTTGGTTCCAGGTTGCTGAAAGTGAACCAGTGGACCAGAATAGAGCCCAGAAGCAGAATCTTACATAGTTGGACTTTGATGTATGACAGGTGGCACTTTTGAGCACCAGGGAAGGAACATTATCATAATCTTGGGGTAGAGAAAGAATTTTTAAATGAGTTACAAAAAAACACTAATCTATTATGAAATTGTTGATAAATTATATTTTATAAAATGAAGAGCATCTGTTTGTAAAAGGTAGATTAAGAAAATGAAAAGATAAGCTATACATTGGGTGAAGGTGTTTGCAACACATATGGTCATCAAATTACTCACTCCCCAAACTCCTACAAATGAATGAGGCAAAAACAGACAAGGCAGCAGAAGCATGGGCAAGAGACTTGGACAGCCATTTCCTAAAATAAGAAATCCTCATGACCAGTGAACATAGGCTCCTGCGCACAACCTCATCAGTAATCAGGGAATTGCAAATTAAGTCACAATGGGATACTTGTATGCACCCACCAGAATGACTAAATGACTGAATGAAAAAGACAGTTTCAAGTGGTGATGAGGATAGAAAGCTATAGAAACTTGCACATATTGCTAGGGAAATCAGCAGTGTCTGCTGAAGTTGATGCTGTGCACAACTGTGTCCCAGCAATTCCATATGAAGCATGTCCTACATAGAAATGTGTGTACAGGTATGCCAGGAGACTTGGATACATGGGATGTTCATGGCAGCCTTATTGATGATAGCCTGACACTAACCCAAGTGCCCAGCAACAATACAATGGATGAATAACTATGACTCAGTCTTACAGTGGGAAACTCCACAACAATGGGAATGAATCCACTACAGTGCCACCTACATGCATGAATCTTAAAAACAATGTGGAACTAAACCCAAACAAACAAAATAACATGTTGTATTATGTACCTATATAAAGTTGAAACACAGGGCAGAAGTAAACTTGTTATTTATAGATAGATAGGCAACAGAATATAAAGAAAAGCAAAGAAATGAAAGTCAGGATAGTAGGGAGGAGGGAAGAGGTTAAGATGGGATGGGAGAGGGGCATACATATCTTAAATGTTCTCTAGCTGGGCTTGGGTAGTTACACAGGTGTTCCTTTTACAATGACATGTTTATCTGCATATTTATGCTTTAAGTGCTTTTCTAGATGTGTGCATATAAAAAATAAATGAAACAAAGGGAGAAACTTGGGGTCAAAGAAGTGAGATGACTTGCCCAAGATGACACAGCCAGCAAGGGGGCAGAACTGAGAAGTGGAGGTGGATGTTCTGACCTCAGAGACTGTGCTTGGTCCTGGCCCAAATAGCTCGTCCAAGAGCTGCACAAAGACCTGCACCCAGCAGGCCTGGCTCCCCGGCCACATGTCCATCTCCCTCTGTGCTTGCCCAGAATTGGGGATCTTTGGCAGAATCCCACATAGACCCTAGACTGACCCCTTCCCCAGGCCTGGCATTTATCTGCCTTCCCAGGCTGTGTGCTGAAGAACTCACAACCATTAAAACAGGAACTGCCATCAAAGGCACTTATCTCCTTTCTCCCGGGCGTACAGAGGAAATGCAGAAATCTCAGGAGTTAGCAATGCCAGACGTGTCTGGGCATGCATGGTGCTGGCAGGTGGGCTCAGTCGGCCCCTGAAGGTTTTCTGGCAGAGCTGTTATTAGCCTGCATCCCCTGGGAAGGAGGCTTAGAGGATCAGTCCTTCTTTGACTGTTTTGTAACAGAGCCCCTGAGCCCTTCCTGGGGTGCTTATTCTGGCACCGGCAGGCCACCTCTGACAGACAGGAGTCGGCAGCATGCCTGCTGCAGATGGGACAGCCCAGCCATCCCCTTGAGAAGTGGGAGCAGCCAGTGGTCAGGGGAGCCTCACTGCTGGTGGCCTGCCCAGCCCACCAAGCTGTGGCCACAGCTAGAGTGCCTCTCATTTGGGAATTCATCTGGTCATTCAGCCAACCTACAATGGACTCGCAAATGTTCTAGGGGCTGAGGAGACAGCAGCGAGCTGGAGGGACAGGCACTGGCCTCATGGTTCTCACGTGCTAGTAGAGGAGGCAGGTGACCAGCTGAGCAGGCACATGGCAGGTTAGATGGTGGTGGGCACAGTGGGGACAGAAGAGGCAGGGAGGGGAACACAAGAGATAGGGTTAGGGTTTGGTGACTTTTGAGTAGAAGGAAAGAAAGGGTGGATAACAGCACAGGCAGAGGTAGTGGGCCCATCCCAGAAGAATAGCAAGGAGGCCAGTGTGGCCAGAGCAGAGTGGGCAAAGGGGAGGAGAGAGACCAAAGAATGAATGGCCTTGTCATCATGGTAGAGCTGTTAGCACCTCATGGCATGGAATAGAGAAGTGGCAGAACCTGGCCCATCTTCTACCAGGATCCTTCTGGCTGTCATGTTGAGAAAAGACCAAAGCCAGTTAGGAGCTCCTTACACAACAGTGCAGGTGAGAGGTGAGGGTGGCCTGGCCCAGTGGTGGTGGCAATAAGAAGTCATTGAATTCTTGATTTATTCTGAAGGTAGAGCCAGTGGTATTCCCCTGCTAAGATGGATGAGAGGTGTATGAGAATGAATGAGAGAAGTTAAGGATAATTCTGGGATGTTTTGATCTAAGCAATGGGAAGCTAATGAGTTAGCTGAGATAGAAAGACTACGGGAACTGCAGCTATTTGGAAGGAAGATATGGGCCTAGTTTGAGATGCCTATAAGATTCTCAAGTTTAGATGTCAAGTAGGCAGGTAGATATTTCAGCCTAGAAATCAGGAGAGAGGACTGGGCTAGAGAGAGTATTTAGGGGGCCATCAGCACATAGATGGGGTTTGAAGTCATAAGGCTGAATGAGACAGCACAGAGCGAGTGGAGGGACAGCAGAGGGGGTGAGAAAGAGAGCAAGCCCCAAGAGGGAGGAGAGCCAGAAGCCACCAGGGTCCCTGAGCCAAGTGAAGGAACAAGGGCAGTGATCAACTGCAGCCCAGTGCTGCTGATAGATCAACCAGAGGGTGAAAGCTGAGCAGTCATTGGTGACTTGAGCAAAGGGGCTTTTGTAGAATGCCTGATAATAGTGGGAATGAGAAAGGATGATAGGAGGGGAATTGGAGTGTCAGCATAACCAACTCTTTCAAAAAGTTTGCAGAAAAGGGAAAGAGAGAAATGGGGACAGCAGCTGGAGGAGGAGGTGAGGTAAAGAGGAAGTTGGTTTATTTTTTTAAATTGGAGGACAAAGCATCATTGCAAAAGATTGATGGTGTAGGAGGGACAGAGAATCATTGCTGGAACACCAGTGTCTCTTATGGATATAGATGCAAAAATCATCCACAAAATACTAACATGCTGAATCCAAAGAATTATACGCCATGATGAAATGAGATTTATCGTAAGAATGGAAGGGTGATTTAATGTCTGAAAATCAATTAATGTACTAAATTAACAGAATAAAGGACAAAAACACATGACCGTCTTAGTAGACTAGAAAAAGCATTTTATAAAATCCAGCACCCTTTAATGATTAAAACACTCCAGAAACTAGGAATAGAAGTGAACTTCTATTCTATCCCTAGGAATAGAAGGGAATTCCTATGATAAAGGGCATCTCCAAAAAGCCCACTGATAATATCATACTTAATCGAGGAAGACTGGCTAATTTTCCTCCAAGATCAGGAACAAGACAAGGATTCTTGCCTTCACCACTTCTATTCAGCATTGTACTAGAGGTTCTAGCCAGGTCAATTATGCAAGAAAATGAAATAAAATGAAGCTTGATTTAAAAGGAAGACATTAAAGTATCTCTGTTTGCAGATGGCGTGATCTTGTATACAGAAAGTACAAAAAAACTATTAGAATTAATTAAAAATTCAGCAAGGTTGAAGGATACAAGATTAGTATATACAAACCAATTTTATTTGTGTACAGTAGCCATGAGCAAACTGAAAACGAAATTAAGAAAATTTCATCTACAGGAGCATCCAAAAGAGTAAAATACTTAGGGATAAATTTAGCAAAAAAAAAAGTATAAAACTTATATTCTGAAAATAACAAAGCATTGCTGAAAGAAATTGAAAAAGATCTAAATAAGAAGAAAGACATCCCATGTTCAGGAATGAGAAGAGTTGATATTGTTAAGAGGCCAATACTCCTCAACCTGATCTCTGAACTTCCACGCCCAGTTCAGGGAACGCAGCCCCAGAAGGATGCATGGTGCAGTACCTCCTTGCCAGCTCTCTCTGAGAGGAGAGAGAAGGGAGACAATAGTCACAGGGTCCCCAGGGCTGCCTCAGCATCTGGTGGGTGCTTGAACATGTGTGTCCCTTGCCTGGTTGTCTGCAGAGAGTCTGCAAGCCCCCTTGAAGCCTGGAATTTATATGCATAGGAAGGGGTTTAGCCAAGCCCATTGCATTGAAGTGTAAGAGGAGGCAGAGTGAGGCTTTGGCAACAGGCTTGGGTCTAGGTGTGATTTGGCTCTGCCACTTGCTTGCTGCATGACCTGGCACACCTCTTATCTTCGCTGTACCTCTGTGTCCTTGTTTGCAAAATAGGAAGAATAATATCTTTTTTGCAGGATTGTCATAAGAATTAAGAGAGAAAATGGACATAAAGTGCTCAGCGCTCTCTCAGTACTAAATAGTCCTCATTCATTCATTAAACACTTATCGAGACCTGTCACATGCAGGCAGAGGACTCAGCAGGGAAGAAAGCAGTGTACAGTGTACAATTCAGTGGCATTAAGTGTATTCACACTGTTGTACAACCATCACCACCATCCATCTCCAGAACTTTTTCATCTTCCCAAACTGAAACTCTGGCTTCCTCCCTCCAGCCCTGGGCAACCACCATTCTACTTTCTGTCTTTATAAATTTGACTGCTCTAAGCACCTCATGTAAGTAGAATCCTGTAGTATTTGTCTTTTTGTGACTGGCTTATTTCATTTTGCATAATGTTCTCAAGTTTCATCTATGTGGAATATTGGAATTTCTCTCTTTTTTAAGCTCAAATAATATTCCATTGTATGGATATACCACATTTGTTTATCCATTCATCCATTGATGGACACTTGAGTTGCTTCTGTGTTTCAACTATTGTGAATAATGCTGCTGTGAATATGAGTGTGCAAATATCTCTCTGAGTCCCTGATTTCAATTATTTGGGGTATATACCCAGAAGTGGGATTGCTAGATCATATGGTAATTCTATTTTTAATTTTTTGAGGAGCCTCCAGACCATTTTCCACAGTGGCTGCCCCATTTTATATTCCCACTGGCAGTACACAAGTTTTCTAGTTCGTCTACATCCTCACCAGCACTTGTTTTCTGGTTTTTTTTTGGGTTTTTTTTTAATAGCCATCCTAACAGGTATGAAGTGTTATCTCATTGTTCATACGGTGTTGAAAGAGGTGAGAGAGTGAGCCAAGGGGACATCTAGTGGAAGTGTGCTAGACTGAGGCCATAGCTTGGGCAAAAGCAGAACATCTGATGTGGTCTAGAAGCAGCACAGAGGCAGATGGGCTGGAGGGAGTGAGGAAGGGAGCCAGATGGGAGTGGCCAGAAGGTAGAGGCTTCCTGGGCCCCTTTCAGTACTCTAGCTGTTATTTTATTTTATTTTGTTTTATTTTATTTTATTTTATTTTTGAGACAGAGTCTCGCTCTGTTGCCCAGGCTGGAGTGCAGTGGCACAATCTTGGCTCACTGCAACCTCTGCCTCCTAGGTACAAGCAATTCTTCTGCCTCAGCCTCCTGAGTAGCTGGGATTACAGGCACGTACCACCATACCCGGCTAATTTTTGTATTTTGAGTACAGCAGGGGTTTCACCATGTTGGCCAGGCTGGTCTCGAACTCCTGACCTCAAATGATCCACCTGCCTCGGCCTCCCAAAGTGCTAGGATTACAGGCATGAGCCACCACACCCAGCTGCTGTACTCTTTTTTTTTTTTTTTTTTTTTTCTTTTTTTGAGGCTGAGTCTTGCTCTGTCACCCAGGCTAGAGTGCAGTGGCGCTATCTGGGCTCAATGCAACCTCTGCCCCCCGGGTTCAAGCGATTCTCCTGCCTCAGCCTCCCGAGTAGCTGGGATTATAGGCACCCGCCACCGCACCCGGTGAATTTTTGTATTTTTGGTAGATACAGGGTTTCACCATCTTGGCCAGGCTGGTCTCCAACTCCTGACCTCGTGATCCACCCGCCTCGGCCTCCCAAAGTGCTGGGATTACAGGTGTGAGCCACCGCGCCTGGCCCGGCTGCTGTTACTCTGAAATGAGGAGGGGGCATTGGAGGGCTTTGAGCCGAGAAATGTCTTGATGTAATACATCATTTAAGAGGACCACTCTGCCTGCTGACCAGAGTTGTACAAGGGGGAGCTGGAGATGAATTTGCAATAATCCAGGCAAGAGAAGGGGGTGCTCTCCCTGTGGTCAGGGTAGTGAAAGTGATCAGATTCCAAGTCTATTTTGCAAGTAGGATGATAAGCTCTCCTGGCTGTGGATGTGAGGAAGGGCACAGTGGAGGCTAATTCCAAGGTGTCTGGCTGGGCATCTGGAGGCTGGAGTTGTTATGAAGTAAGAAGGGAAGGCTTAGCACAGAGCTGGTTTGGGAGGCTATGGCAAGACCATAGCTCTGTTTGGACACGTTTAGGTTTGAGGTGTCTATGAGTCATTAAACCAGTGGAGATGCTGAGCGGGCAGTTGGATTCAGAAGTCTGGGGGCTGGGACTGGTGCTAACTAGCACTGTGGTAACAGTTCCACTATGGCCAGCAGGCACCGCCAAGCAAAGCCCTGAAGCTGTTTGTCCCAACCTTACCAGTGGCAGCGCAGAAGGCAGTCTTGGGGCTAGGAGCCCAGCTGGGAAAAGGTGTCCCTGCCCAGAGTGACTGCTTGGTGCTGGGGCGGGACATGGGGGCCGGAGACAGGCAGTAGGCCTGTGGTCATCATCGGAACTGCACTGCCCTGGCCTGGCTGTGTGGGAATCTCACAGGCCTCTGGAGACTTTTCTCAGACCCCCAGGAGTCAACTCTCCTGCCCTTGGGTTCCTCTGGAATCATGGGTGGAAAAAAGAAGGGAGAAATACAGCTCCCTGAAGCCCTAGGGCAGGACATGTGACATGGAAAAAAATCCAACCTTGGGACAACCTGGTGGGACGAAATGCAACCTTGTTAGCTGGTAGTGGTCATCATTTGATGGAATGACATCTCTAAAAGGAAGCCCTGGAGGCATAATCAGATTCAGAGTGAAAGGTGATTACCCCCAGGCCAGGCTGCCAGTGGTAGAGCCCGAGGTCCTAGTGGACCACTTCTCCCCAGCACTGCTTGCTCTATATCCCAGCCCTACTGGGAGATTCAAGAAGACAGTCTTATTTCTAGTTCCTGTGAATGTCAACCTGCCTGGCCAGTGGGCGTGGGCTTTTCCAGGCAGCCCTTCCAAAAGGGGAGAGAAAGGACTCTTGGAGACCTGGGCTAGGCCTCAGTTCACTAAGCCAGCAGAAGGGGTACTTGAGACTAGTTCTGGTGCCTTCCGTCCATTCTAGTGGGCCCTAAGGGTCCATGTACTCAAGTGGAGAAGATGTCCCTATGGACCTTGGATCCTGTCCAGGCTCATAGAGGGCAGGCCTGGCCTCTTCTGGGTATAGAGGGTGTTCAGAGCACACTTGGGCCTCCTTCCCCTGCAGCGCTCAAGGCTTCTCCCCTGCCAGAGCCCCAGGAGCCTGAGAACTTGGATCCCCAAGGCAGAGGGAATGGCCTCCAACCACAGCCACCCTCCCCCACCCCTGCTGATGGGACAGCCGCAGAGCTGTTTACCAGAACAAAGGCCAGAGCAGCTGCCTTATCTAGGGAGAGCCTGGTAAGCTAGTCGGGATGATTTACAGGGGGCTGTCACCACTGCTTCCTGCAAAGGTCAGGATGCTAACGTTCAACACTCTTTTAACCACCTTGCTGGTTCATTAAGCCCTTCCTTCTCAGCAGCTCTGATGAGAAATGCCCATCAGCTTGGCCAGTTTGGTTTCAGTCTGGCTTCAATAGACCTCAGATCACAGAACCAGAAAAGAGTTTGTCTCCATTATTGCTAAGATGGGGATGAACCCCTGGGGACCCCAGCATTTCCTATCCTGGACTCTGTGTCCCTGCTGAGCCTGACAATAACCCTGTGAAATCAGTCCCATTATATCCCACTTTTGGTGAGGAGACAGAATCAAGGAGGCTCCAGCATTTTGTCCAGACCACAAATAAGTGGGAAGCTGGCATTTCAACCTAGGTCGGCTGGAGTGCAGAGCCTGGGTGCTGGCTGCCTGCTGTAGAGAGCAGGATGCCAGAAAGCCTCAGGGTGTCCTAGGGTTGGGATCTTTGTCTCTCAGCTTGTTCCAAGTAGCCCTGGAGGACTTCAGCCCACACACCCTGAGAGAAGAGGAAGGGAGCTCACACTGGCTATGGGCTGCCCTTGCCAGGAGTTTGGTACAATCTGGAGGCAGCAGAGACTCAGAGGTTCAGCAACTTACCTAACAACACACAGTGGGGCTGGGGGCAGCGCAGCCCACCTCCAGGGTAAGCTCATCGCTGGATGCTGTTGCCAGGTAGGCCTCAGCGCATTCTACCCACTAGATCTGAGTTGTCTTGGTCGGGGAGGGGGGCATAATTAAGACTGAAGGAAGAGGCAGTCCCTGAGGTCCTGGATCCCAGCCCTAGCCAGGGAGCTGTTGTACACACAGCTCAGAGACAAAGACCATCCAGAGTGAAGAGGCCAACTGTTAACTGGGTTGCTTGTGTGATTGGACAGACTCAGGTTGTCAGCTCCCCAGCCCTGCCCTGAGAAGGCAGTCTCATGACTGTCTCTGCACTCCCATCCCCAACAGGCCCCACAGCTAAAAACCACCCCTGAGGTGGGGTGGGCATTGGCAGGGCCAGGGCTTCACCTGGAGCTCAATGTGGCAGTGCCTGCCGGAGCCTTCTAGTGGGTGGTGCCTGCAGGCCTCTAGCCATGTGGGGCTCCTGGGTAGGGGTGGAGGGCACTCTGCAGAGACTGGCCAGTCTGACTCTGAAGACACAGGCAAGGAAACCATGGCTCAGAGCAGAGAAAACATGTGGGCAGCAGACCCTGCCTGCCCACCTGAGAGAAGCCTGCCGGCCCCTGGTTGGTGGGAGCTTCTGCTGAGCCCTTGGCCCCTGCTCTTTAACATGGACAGGGCTGCTCAGAGCTGGCAGGTCCCTGGGCCGTGGGAATGCCAGGCTCTGTTGGTAGGTGGAGGGCAGACATTCCTTGGCTTGTGACACCCTGCACCAACCTGCCCTGGCACCCTCATGTTCACCTGAGCTCTGGGGAGGGAGAAAACAGCTCCGCGGCCCCACTCCCAGTTTTGAGGACCTTAGCCCCCATACTTAGTGTCAGGGCCAGGACTAGGGATCCTCACTGGCCTGGGGCACAAAATGTAAGGGGGCACCAAAAAAACTCAGTAATCAAGATATTTTATTGTAATCTTTTAAAAAATGAACATGAATACAAAAATATCCTTATATTAGGTCCCCATTGCAGCTCTAACAAACTGACAGAAATTTGGCAGCTTAAAACAACACAACGTGATTATCTTCTAGTTCTGGAGGTCAGAAGTCATAACCAGTCTTCTAAGGCTAAAATCCAGATGTCAGCAGGACTGGTTTCTTGTAGGACATGGGGAGAAGCAGTTCCTTGTATCTTTAACCTTCCAGGGGCTACAGCAAGGCCTTGGCTGCGGCTTCAGCACTGCAGTCTCTGCCTCTGTCCTGCCCACACCGCCTCCACTGTGGTCAAACTTCCTTCTGCCTTCCTGGTAAAAGAACCCCTATGATTGCACCTGGCCCCTCAGATAGCCCAGGTTAACCTCTCCAGCCCTCATCACACCTACAAAGTCTCTTGTACTGTGTAAGATAACACAGCCACAGGTTCCAGGGATCAGGACATCTTGTGGGGAAGGGCATTATTCAGCCAACCACATCCATGGTCAAATGCGAACATGTGAAATAAAGGCAGGAATGTGGTGGGATTGGGGTGGGAGGCACTCACCCTCAAGGCCTGCGCAAGTGCATAGCTGCTCCATTCTGTATTGAAAACTTTGATCTTTTGTTCATCAAAGATTTTTTTGCCTAATATTTATTCTTAAAAGTATTACAATAAAGTGTTTATCCTAGTTACTGAGTGAGGTTTTGGGTGCCCCTTAAATTGTGCCCCTGTGGTGAGTGCCTGGCTTGTTTCACCCTAGGCCAGGCTCTGCCTAGAATGAGCAAGAGGCGTGACCCAGCTCTGCACGTCCAGCTTGAAGAAGGGCCCCAGCCTCTTCCAGCCCCAGGGCCGCAAATCCCTCCCTTAAGAATTCTGCCCTCCTACCCTTGGGACTCCCATCCCTGCTACTGGCGTTGCACTGCCCCTAGCTGTGCCTCTCTGTCCACCTCCCTTCCTGGTGTACCCATTCCAGCCCTCACACTTTGGAAGTATGGGGATTGTGGGCTGGTCTCAGAAACCTAACCCAAGAAGAATACAGGCTTTGCAGAAAGATCATGTAGGTGTTAATGAAGGTCCATCACCAGCTGTATGACCTTAGGCAAATCACACAACCTCTCTGATTCTCTGTAATATAGGGAAGCTAATACCCCTCAGACTGCTCAGGGGCATACTGTATGTCAAGTCCAAACCACTATCTCTGGCACTAGGATGCCCAGGCAGGAAGAGGCCAGAAGGGCCTGGAGCCTGGACCCCCACCGTGAAGCCAGCACCTCCTCCTTGCTGGGTGACCCAGACTCAGTTACCTAACCTCCCTGGACCTCCATTGCCTCACCTGGAACACCTGCTTCCCAGGCGAAGGGTTGAGCGGGCGCTCCAAAGCCGGTCCTGGGCAAAGAGGGAAGGGATTCCTGCGGTGCCCGGGAACGTGGGGCATTAGGGGAAAGGGTGTGAAGTTTGACACCGGAGATCCCTCACGGGGGCCAACTTCGGGCGTGGCATCCCAGGCAACTCACAGATCCTGGGCCCTCCCTCGCCTCAGGGTCCGGGCCTGGGGCGGCGCTGGCCGGGGCGGGCGGGCGGCGGGCAAGACGCTACCTGCGCGCGTGCCGGGCATTCCAGCCGCCGCCGCGCCGCCGCGACTGGGCGCGCCATGGGCCTGATGCCGGCCGCGCGGGCCTACTCCGGGTGCAGCGCCTGCCCGCGGCCGCCCTGCCGCCTGCCCGCCTGCTGCGCGCCCGCCGCCCCAGGTAGGGGCGGGACGGGGTGCGGGCGCCCCCGGGCCCGCCAGAGAAGCTGCGTCTCCGGGCCAGAGAGGCGCTCGAAGCTGGGACCGGCGCAGCGGGCGAGAGCGCCGCGCATGCGTCTCGCGGGGGTCGGCGGGGAGCCTGGGGGAGTTTGGGAGCCACCGCGGATCTGGTGCTGCGGGACGGTTCCCAGGGGGCGAGGGTCGTGCGTGTACGAGGGCAGAAACAGGGACCGGAGGCGTCCTTCAATCTCCTGCTGGCTGTGGGCGTCCCGCATGTAGAGACGAGGACTTAGAGTCTGGGAGGGGCGCAGGGACTTGCAAAGGATCCCTCCCCACCCCGAACTACGGAGGGGACACAGCGGGATCCGAGCCTCGGGCTCTGACCCCAAGCCTACCTGGGCCACAGGAAGGGGTGTGGGACCGGCGGCCCCAGGAGGAGGGAATCACTTCTGCCCTGGGGTGGACTGCCCAGGGCAGGACCCTTCCAGGTGAGCTTAGCCTCTACTGTGCTCCTCCAGGCCTGGACGGGTGGGGAGCAGGAGAGTTTTCAGCTGTGCCGGCTGGCTGGTGGATCTTACCGCTTACAGCCCTGGGGGCAATTCTGAAGCTCGCTAATACTTAGCGCAGAGCCTGGAAGTGACAGAGTTGGCCGGCCAGTGAGTCCCTGCACTGACGGACAAAGGGTGGGGTGGTTGCATGGAAGATGGTGAGTGTTGGGGTACAGGGGACCCGAGAGCAGGAAGGCCTGGAGCCAAGAGGGAAACTGTGGAATTACCCAAAGTTTGGGAGTCTCTAGAGAGAATTTTAGAATTACCTTCCTCATGGTGCCTCTTCCCAGACTATGTCATTGCCCGCTCCTGTAAGAGTGAAAAGCAGGCATATGACTGAAGCAGACCTGCTGCGCAGCTGCACTCTGCTCCGGGATCAGCTCCAAGAGGGAATCCCAGGTCTCCCTTCCCTGATGCGGCCTTCGGGGTGGGACTCAGGGGCAGGCAGAACCTGTCCAGGAATTGACCCTGCAAGGTCCGGAGAAAGCCGCATTTCAAAGCTCCTGCTCCCAGGTGCCTGGTGTGGTCGATCTCCCGTGGACGCTCACACCCCGGAAGGTGGCCAAGCCCAGCTCAGAGAGGCTTAGGACAGTGCCCAGGGTCATAGAGGACGCGGATTGGAGCCAGCGGACTGCTCTGCCTGGGCTTCCTCTCCGGTGTGGGATTCCCGGGGAGGGGAGTGAGGGACGGCTTTGCCAGGGGAACGCTGGCGGGGGAGGCCTGGCAGCAAGTTCATCAAGAGGAGAGG
Organism: Pan troglodytes; assembly: GCF_028858775.2. Taxonomy (NCBI): domain Eukaryota; kingdom Metazoa; phylum Chordata; class Mammalia; order Primates; family Hominidae; genus Pan; species Pan troglodytes. The sequence goes on along the minus strand of NC_072406.2, from coordinate 60,768,438 downwards.
CAGCCTCTGCCAGTTTCCCCTGCGGTGGCAGAGCCAGTGCGCTGTAAAGAGCATGGGCTGGGACCTCGAGGAACCCACACGATGGCTGGGTTTCCAGCGAGCTGACAAACCTACTGGAACTAGTTTTTGGCAAGGCTCCCCTCCGAGGGTGCCAGGAGAGCTGAGGGAGTTCAGCCAGGCGGGGGCAGGCCCTGCCAGGCTCCCGAGAGACCCTGATGAGGGGAGGGATTGGTGGGGCCCCTAATGAGGGAGGCCGGGCCCAGAAGCCCCAGCACAGGGTGCCTCCCACAGGAGGGCCGCGGGGAAGGAAACCTCTTGGGAGGCTGAGCTGGAATGAGACCTTCTCACAGCTCCTGGCAGCTCCCCTCCAAGGGTTCCAGTGGCCAGCTGGGAATGTGGGGCCAGTCTGCAGCCTGGTGGTACCTGGGGGCTGGGCCTCAGGGAAGTCTCGCCCTCATAGCACCCCCTAAAGACAGGTGTGATCCTCCCATTTTATAGATTTCATAGATGGAGAGACTGAGCCCCAGGAAAGGGAGGCAGCTCCTCTCCTCAGTGGGTTAGCCAGGACGTCCACCAGACCAGTGCTGGTGCAGACCCAGAATCTTTGTCTCTGTGACCTTTGGCCTTGAACATCGCCTACTTTCCCGTGTCCCCACCTCAGCCCCACCATGCCAGGGCAGGGTGCTGCCAACCATGCTCCTTCACCCCTGCCCTCTGATGCCCATGCTCCTCCGTCATGTGCCCTGCACCCCCACCCGCCTACCTGGCTTCTTCCTGCTCATCTTTAGACTTTGGCTTCAGCATCACCTCCTCCCTGAACCTGTTCTCTCTAGAAGTGCCCAGGACCCTGTGGATGTCCCTTTCCTGGCTCTTCCATCCCTGTTTTGGGAAAGTGGTCAGGAAGGCACCATGGGGGAGCAGAGGGGTAGTGGTTGTGCTGGAGCTGCTTGGATGTGCGGGCACTGTACAAATGGTGGGCTGGCCCAGGCTCTGCACCCCTAGGGTCTGGTGGAGGGAGTAGGGCAGGGCCTTGCCTGCCTGCCAAGTTTGGGCTTTATCCTGAGGACGATGTGTGTGGGGGAACAGGGAGCAGGGGAGGCCCCAGGGAGATTTATATGTTTACAGCCTTCAGGGCAGCTCTCTAATTCCTATAGTGGGGCCAGGCACAAAGTATAGGGGTTATGGAAAGGTGGATGGACAGACAGACAGCAGGAGTTTTGGGGGTAGGAGATGGGACAGCAGGCAGGGCTGGAGCCAAGAGATGGCTGGGTGGAATTATCTGTGCTCCATGGGCTTCCAGAGAGAATTTTGGAATTTTTTCCCCGTGTATCTCTTCCTTGACTGTGGCCTTCAGTCAACTGTGAGCTGAGGGTGGGGCTGAACGCTGTGAGTTGAGATGGGTGGCGGCCCTGGAGAGCTCAGTCCCCTGCTTCGCTGGCTCTCCTTGGCCTCTGCTGCAAGCCCAGCATGTGGCTCTGGGCAGTTCAGCAACCCAGCAGAGGGGAGTGTCCTCACGCTGTCTGGAGTAGTGGCAGGCAGGGCTGTGACAGAGGGGAGGGAAAGCTGAAGGGAGGATCTGGGGCAGCTCACGTAGGAGGGACTTCTGAGCTTTCTTCCAAGGGCTCGTAGGAAATTTGCCCAGACCGAAGAGGAAAGCGCTACCCAGGGAGAAGGCCCTACCCACTCACAGGCCCATGAAGGCAGACGGATTCATGCCACTCAAGCAGTGGGCAGAGCTGGAGGAAAGGGGAGGGAGGCAGGAGGCAGGCAGCAGGCACCAGGGGCACTGCCAGGTCAGCCCCTGCCCTCATGGGACCCTCTGCCCATGGGCACTTCCTCCTGGATGCCCTCTGCCTGCTCATTTGAGGTCCTAGCAGAGGCCTCTGGTCCTGAGAGGTGTAGCTTCCCATTGCTACCTTTCCTACTTATCCTGGCCCCAGTGTCCTTGGGAGAAGTCTGTGCCCCAGAGGTCAAAGCAGAAGAGGTGAACGAATACCTGTCAAGACCACATGAGCGGAGCATGGGCTAGGTTGGAAGTGAGAGGGGATGGTGGAGACTGCGGAGAAGTAGCAAGTGTGAGTCCTATCAAAAGGGCACAGATGCTACTGAGCTCTGCAATTGTTGCTTTTTTTGGAACTCAGGCCTGGTGTCACCACGTCTGGATTTTTTAAGAGAAGCTGGGAATCCAGATTTGTATATGAAATCTCTTGATTGTAAATAACTAATTTAAAAATGTTTCAAAAATCATGTGAGCTAAACAGGCACATCTGTGGACCTGTGTGGCCCACTGTTAGGCATCAGATGTTGAGCTCTGACTGAGGTGAGAGACAGCAGGGGGTCAGTGTCACTGGACCAGCCCAGGCCACTCTTGGGATGGTGGAAAGGCCAGGACGCTGTCAGTGGTGGGCCGTGGAGCCTCCTCGGACTGGCTTCTCACAGCTGTCCCTGGCAGCTAGCAGGCCAAGCTTGCAGCAGGATCACCCCCTGTGCTCAAGGCTGATGAATGGCCCCTTGGGTCCCATTTCTGGGCAGGGGCGCCTGGTCTTGCCCACCAGGTCACAGGTGGGAGCAGCTTTCCCTTCGTGTTAGTATGGCAACCTCCGCCTGTTGTCTGTTCACATAACCCATGTTTTCAGGAACTGCTGGTGCTGGATTGGGGGATGCCTCACATAGGTATCTCCACACCAACATGGGTGCCAAGCAGCCATGTGGCTGAGTACATTCCCTATACCTGGAGCCAGACTGCCTGGGTTGGACCGTTGTCCCTGTCATGCATGCTGAGTGAACTTGGGCACATTCTTAAGCCCCCATGCCTCTCCGTTCAAACATCCTACAAACTGAACAGGCAAAAGTCAAGATAATGATGTTGATGGTTACAGTGATAGTGACAGTCCCTAAGTTATCAGATGGGTAGGATTAAATGTGCTGATGAGTGTAAAATGCTCAGAACAGCACCTGGCACCACAACACCGTGTGTAGCTACTTCGGCACTCTCCTCACACTCAGGTGCCCCCCCCCCCACCCCAAAGTATGCATACCCATGCACACACAAGCCCACATGCACACATATGCACATACGTTTATAAGCGCACATCCAGCATATGTGCACACACATGCACACACAAGCCCACACTACATGCACACATGTGCATACACACTTCTCCCTAAAGCATTGCTGGTATCCAGCAGGTGCAGCCCACGTGGGCATGTGTTCTCAAAGGAAGAGTCTTCACCTTTCAGGTTTTATACACTTTGTTTTTGGGTCAAGCAGGGTGAGGAGGAGCATTTACTGTGTTCTGCTCTGTGCCAGGCACTGTATCAGGGACCGATGTATCTTATTCCAAAATAGCCCCTGGGTGGGAAGCTAAGTAAGACAAATGGAGCCCCACTTTTAGCTGGCTCAGTGCCCAGGTCTCTGAGAAGTCCCAAGCCTGGACATGGAGCTTTGGCATCTTGCCCCTGGAACACCCCACAAGCCACCCTGCAGGGAAGGTCTCTGCACAGTGGGTGTGAATAATGTCAGACACTCCAAAGAGTCAGGCACTCACCTTGTAGAGCTTAGGGGCTGGCACAAGTCTGTTTCTCCAGTTACTGTGCTGTGGTGTAGACAGCTTTATGGATTTCAACTCCTTCCCTTCTTTGCCTGGGCTACCAGGAACCTCTTAGCCTAGTGATATATTTAGTTTTCATAGATTTTCTCAGAAGTTCCTCTACCTCCTTCCTCTCTCCCTCTATTCCTCATTTGGTGTCTTGTCATGTATTGTTTTAGATCATTCTCTCTCTGATTTCTTTCTTTTTGCTAATGTTATTTAAGAGTAACATGTAGAAAAGCATACAAGTCATAAGTGTACAGTTCAGTGAATTTTCTCAAGAGGAACATAACTGGGTAAGCAGTGCTGGGGGAGAGACACAGTGTTACCAGGACCCCAGAAGCCTTTGAGCCCCTTCCAGTCACTGACCCACCAAGGGAACCATGTCCCGGCCTAACAGCACAGATGGGTTTGGCCTGTCTTTAACTTTACATACATGGAGTCATGCAGTGTGCACTCTGGGGTTTGGCTTCTTTTGTTTCTGATGATTTTTTTTTTGTTTTCTAATTTTTAAAACATTTCATAAAATACACTTAGCATAAAATTTCCTGTCTTCATTTTTAAAGCACACAGTTCAGCAGCATTACATTCATTTGAATTATCGTGCAACCATCAGCACTATCCATCTCCAGAACACTTTCCATCTTGCAAAGCTGAGACTCTGTGCCCATTCAATTCTAACTTGCCGTCTCCCCTGTCCCCAGCCCCTTGCAGCCACCATTCTACTTTCTGTCTCTGTGAATTTGAATACTCCAGGTTCTTCATATAAGGGGAATAACACAGTATTTGTCCTTTTGTGAATGATTTACTTCACATAATGTTCTCAGGTTCACCCATATTGTATCACTTGTCTGAATTTCCCTCCTTTTTAAGGGAATTCAGCCTTAAGGCTGAATCAAGTTCTACTGTATGCAAATACCACGTCTTGGTTCTCTATTCATTCATTGATGGACACATGGCTTGCTTCCGCATTTCAGCTACTGTGAATAATGCTGCTGTGAACATGGGTGTGCAAGTGTCTCTTTGAGACCTTGCTTTTAATTCTTTTAGGTATATACCCAGGGGAGGGATTATTGGTAATTCCGGTTTTAATTTTTTGAGGAACTGCCGTACTGTTTTCCACAGCAATTACACCATCTTATCATCCTGCCAGCAGTGCACAAGGAAGGGTTCCAGTTTCTCCACATCCTTGCCAACACTTGTTACTATCTGATCTTTTGATAGTAGCCATCCTAGTGGGTATGAGGTGGTATCAGATAGTGGTTTGGATTTGCATTTTCCTAATAATGATTGATGCTGAGTCACGACTATGGTTTTCACATTACTATGTCATCTGTCTTGTCCAGTGAGCTGTGCCTCATTTATTCTCATTGCTGCACTGTGTTCCATGGTAAGAATAGAACACAGGAGATCTGCTGTTGATGGGCACTGGATGGCTTCTCATTTGGAATGACTGCAAAACCAATCAATGACAGGCATAATGCACGCTCCCAAGGGCCATTTGCTCCTGGCTTGGGCAAGCTCCATGGCCAGGTCACACCACCATCTCACTGCTCCCTCCTGCTGTCTGTCCACAGGCAGCCCAGGGCCCAGCCTCCTGGTGTGCATCCTCCCAGCATGTGTCCGGGCGGCCAGGGCACAGCCTTCTGGTATGCATCCTCCCAGTGTGTAATTTGCTTCCTGAGGAGGAGCCACCTTTAGCCCTAACAGTGCGCCTGCCCTCCATTGTCCTGAGCACCCAACACTGAGCTGGGTGGTGGAGGGTGTGACTAGCTCCTCTCTGTGCTCAGGGATCTTTGGGCAGCGCCTAGAGGAAACAGTCCACCACGAGCGGAAGTATGGCCCCCGCCTGGCGCCCCTGCTGGTGGAGCAGTGTGTGGACTTCATCCGGGAGCGTGGGCTCACTGAGGAGGGGCTGTTCCGCATGCCGGGCCAGGCCAACCTGGTGAGGGACCTGCAGGATTCCTTCGACTGTGGGGAGAAGCCACTGTTTGACAGGTGAGCTTGTGATCGGGGTTAAGGTGGAGCCATTTGTCCATTCCTCCTGCAGGGGCTCCTGCCCAGGACACCAGCTCCAGTGGGCAGGGGTGGGCTGGCGACAGGATGGCGGGCCAGCCCTCCTAGTGGGCAGAGTGTAGGGCACACCCTCACTCTGCCAGCCCGGGGTCCCCTCTCAGGATAGATGCCTGCCATGCACGAGGCCAGCTCACATCCACATAGCCTGCCTCCCCTGCACATGCTAATAAACCTGACCCAGGCAGGAGGAAAAGGACCTCTGCTGGCTCCCATGTGAGGACAGACCAGGCGCAGCTGCATCCGGGACCCCAGGCCTTCTGCGGGGTCTGTCTCTTGGCCGTGCTTCCTCCGGTGACCTACCCCCAGGCTCTATCAATGGCAAGATGGCACAGCAGCTCGGCTCCCCTCCTTTTGGGTTCTGGGGACAGGAGAGCGAGTCTCCTCTATCTGCTCTGGGGCCGGGGCCATGTCCATCCTACCCATCATGGGGGCTTACCCAGGCCCTGGATGCCCCTGGGTGGAGCCAACTATACCCCCAGCCTAGGGCCGTTTGGGGATTCTGTTTCCCCTGACAGTGCCCCCACCCATTATGGGGCAGTTTTTTCATAGTGTTCTCTTTACATCAAGAAAAACTACCCTCCATGGGGCTTATGCCCTGTCTTCTTGGATCTGCCCCAGGATGGGCCCACCAGGACAGGCAGGCAGCCCTGGCCTCCCAGGGCTTCTCCTCTGGGGGCAGAACACTCAGCCCCTCAGCTCTTTCCCAGGCCCGTCACTGCAGCCAGGGGAGGGTGTCAGCTCCTCTCCTTAGATGTGGAGTCCAGGACTGACCACTGTTCCCTAGCGGTGCTCCACCCAGGGAGGTACGGGGGACCCTTCCTCTGGAGCTTTGTGAAGCTCCATCCCAGTGTTGACGCTCAGTGAGCTTGTCATCCATTCTGAACCTCAGCCAGCCAGGCCTCTTCCATCCTGTGTCTCAGCATTAGGGTTGCAATTTGCTTCAAATAATGTCACCTGGGTAAGGCCTGGGACCCGAGACTTTTGGAAGCTCCCCAGGATCAGATGCTCTTCCCTAGTGCCTGATGCTACCTGAGGGGCTTCTGCAGACACAGATCAGACCTTGCCACTCCCCTACTCAAACTCTGCTGGGGCTCCCTGGAGTGGCACAGGCCGTCCGCGCCTCACCCACCCTGCCAAGCTTCTCCCATCCTGCTGGGGGGGTCTCCACCTGGGCACACCTGCTCTCCCAAGGTGTGGTTCCTGGCATGCTCAGCCTCCTTTCTCCACCTGGCCTGCCTGCTGAAGCCCCCTTGAGAGGCAGCTGGACACCCTAGGGTGGGTTCCATGCAGACCTGACTCTCAGCCTCCCAGCAGCCTGGGGCAGCCTTCCCTATGTCTTGGAGGCCCTCCCCTGTCTGCCTTCTCCCTCTCTGGCTGCTTCTACCCTGCTTCTGGAATTGTGTCAGGAGGGCCATCTCCATGGTGGGCATGTTGGCCTTGTCCCTCCACCCCCATCTCAGCAGTGGCCCCCATACTGCCACGGTGGCCCTGGGCTTTGGTTTCCTCTCCCTTTAGAAACTCCTCCTGGGGTATCTGAGGCCATCCTTCCCACTTTCTGCCATTTCCATGGCAGCTCCTCTGGCTCTGCAGCTGTACCCACAGAGGGGCCCTCCCCACCCACCCCTGAGGGAGGCCCCCCTTCCCACCCAACCCCAACAGAAGGTCCCCCCTCCCTACCCACCCCCAACAGAGGGTCCCCTCCTCACCCACTTCCAACAGAGGGTCCCGGGATGGAGCTCTCTCCCCAAGGCCATAGCCTGCCTGCCTGCTGGGGTGTTGGCTTCTGTCCTGGCCCCTTCCGCAGGAAGCCCCCTCCTCACTTTCCTGCTCATCTCTATAAGAAGGTCCCCTTTAGCCCCAGGTCCTGGGCTTCTCTTCCGCTAAAGCCTCACCAGGCCTGGAAGCCTCAGTGCCTGGAGCTGTCCCATACTTGCCCCTTCCCAGCACAGTGTCCCCTGGGCACTGGGCTGTCCGTCTCCCGGGTTGCCACCCTGCTGCTGAGCTCTGAGGACAGCCTCCTGTGGGCCGGAGCCTAGGGCTGCATGGACTTCTGGCCGCCAGGCTCTCCTTACTCCCTCAGCTGCTATCCTTTGAGGGAGGGAGCACTGGGAGGCCTAGGGGTGGAGAGGCACCCACATGCATTAGAAATTCTAAGGGGGGTGGGTCTTGACAGATAACAAGTAAACACCAGGAACACCAGTCTCGGGCCTAGTGGTAGGGAACCTCCCAGGGTGCTGCAGATGGCAGGGCTGGGCTGCTCAGGGAGGAGCCCTGCGGACACCCAGGTGGGGTGAAGCAGGCGGCCTGGCGGGGGGGCAGGTCAAGGAAGTGGGGCTGGGTGATGAGAAATGGACTCTAGGGGAGTGAGGCGAGTCAGGGCCAGGCTGGAGGCATGGCGTATTTTGCATAGATGCCGGTGTTGGTGTGGGCGGGGGGTTCTCTGGGTACAGAGAGGTGACGAGGAACCTGCAGATGGAGGGTCACCTTGCTGTGGGCTGCACTGACCACCATGGCCAGTTTGCCCCCAGGGCAGGCATCTCGTCCCCTGACCAGCTGCTGCCCTTTCTGCCCCACCGCTGCCCCCACCCTCCGCCTGCGCTAATGTCGCCACATGCTGGGAGGCCCACAGGCTGGGGAGGCGCCCACAGGGCCACGGGCTGTACAGAGTTCTCCTTGGGTGCTTGTTGGAGCGGGGAAGGGGACAGCAGTTTAGGGAAAAGTCTCAAGAAAAGGCCTGGTGACAGCTGTTGGAGGAAAGGCACTGCAGTGGGGAAGGAGGGAGGGACGAGGAAAGGAAGTAAGAGCTCAGGTGCTGAGCGGATAGGGGGTCAGGCAGGGCCAAGCAGCAGGACCCTGCGGGGCAGGGATGCAGCCGGGCAGGTCTGCAGAGGAGGGGCGGCTCTGTGTCCACTCACCCAGGGCAGAAATGCTCCCATCCCCCCAGCTGCAGAAAAGGGGAAGACATACGGGCTGGCTGCCAACCACACTTCCCTGCCTCCTGCCCTTCCCCCAGTCTCTTGCGCTCCACTCAGGCTGCCACTGAAGCCACGGGCTCCCAGTGGGGAAGGGGCCGCTGGGCTCAAGCCTGGGTACCCAGGGCAGTTGGCCAGGAACATGGCCCGGGAGAAGGCCGAGGAGGGTGTGATAGCAGCATGCCTGGCTGGAGATGGAAGGAGGGTGGGATGGGGGCTGCCTGGATCCAGCCAGACCAAGAGTCACTGAGCCTCAGGCAAGGAGGGGCCCCAGGTATATGGATTTGGGGTGCATATGGATACATGGAACCCTAGAATCCCAAATGTCAGGGCCAGAAGGTATTTATCTCAGTGAGCCTAGCCTGGGATTCATCCGGGGTCAGGTGATAGCATAATGGCACAGCCACAGTCTCCTGGCCCCGTCTCATCTTTCCTGAGGGAAATGCAGCCCAGGGTTTAAGTCCATGGTTCTAGACAAGCAGATGAACAACCTGGGGCCCATATACGGCTTGGAATGCAAGCTCGGAGGAGATGCCAAGGCTCTCGTTTAGGACCTGAACTGCAGACCCCACACAGGACCCAGGGAAGGACTATGCCAGGCCCATTGCCACCACCATCCACAACTGGTCTACTTCTGCCTTGGCAGCTCTGAGCCAGAGCAGGAGATGAGGCCTGGAGTGGACTCCTGGGGCACTGGAGAGGGGGTGATGAGCTTAGAAGCCTAGGTGTCACCATTGTGGACAGGAAGAGAGGAAAGGGCCTGACCTCCGACCTGCTCCTGCTGTTGGTCCCCGGATACCTGCTTCCCAACAAGGAGCCAGCAGCCCTGCATTGTGGGCGCCTTTGATGCAGCTCCTCCCACTCCAGCCAAAGTCAAGTGCAGCGGAGAGGGCAAGCTCGGGCTGGGGGTTGGCAGCACCTATGGAGGGCCTGCAGGATAGCTGTTCCTACCGCAGAGCAGGCAGCTCCCACATAGTCTTGCAGGGGACCTTGGGATGGCCACCAGGCCTGTGGAAGGGGCTCCCTGGCCCATGTCCCAGGGCCCTCCCCTGTGCAACCTGACCTGCATCACACTTGATTCCTCTGGCCCAGGGCAGCTGCTAGGGTGGAGCAGCTGTGCCGTGCAGGGCCCTGTGGCTTCACAGTCCCTGGAGTCCTACGCAGTCTACACAGGACAGGAGCAGGTTCTGGACAGACTGACACAGACATGAGACTCAGGGATTCTGAGCAGGTGCCTAGGCGTGATGGGTGGTCCCTGAGCTGGAGCTCCTGGCCATGGATACTTAGTCGTCCCTGCCCCAGCTCTATCCACTGCTCCCAGAAGCAGCACTGGCCTTTCCTTGACCAGGGAAGCTGGCCGCAGATGCAGCCCCCAGTGCGCCCAAGAATGCACCTGAGACCAGAGGCTGCCCCTTGGCGTCAGGGCGTACCAGTCACCCCTGAAGTCCCCTGGCATCCCAGGCCTCACACACCTGTCCTCTTCCCCCGCCCACAGCACAACAGACGTGCACACGGTGGCCTCCCTGCTGAAGCTGTACCTGCGGGAGCTCCCCGAGCCCGTGGTCCCCTTCGCCAGGTACGAGGACTTCCTCAGCTGCGCCCAGCTGCTCACCAAGGACGAGGGGGAGGTCAGTGGCTCCTGGGGATAGCTCCTGGGAGATGGGCTGGCTGGGTGGCAGCCTGTAGACTCAGGACACAGACTCTGACTTTTCATGAATTTTCATGGCACATGGATCCTGTGGAGGCCTGCTATGTTGGGGGTGTGGTGGGGGCCTGGAGCATCCTGCTCGGGTGGGGGAGGGGCCAGGGCATCCTGCTTAGGTCGGGGAGGGCTGGGGAATCCTGCTGTCTGGAGCCATACCTGTCTGCGGCCTTGGTCCCTGGGAGGGGTGGGTCCGGTGTGCCCAGCTCTGGCTGCCACACCAGTAGGTGCTCACACTCCTCACACCCGACTCAGGCCACTCAGGCCCGTCACGGGCTCAGAAACAGGGACATCTTTTATTTATATCTTGCTTCTTTCCCAAAAGAATTTGAGCTGGCTCCCAGGACAGATGAGCCAGCCCTCCCGTCCCCACCCGTGCAGGTGCTGGTCTGCAGCCCCAGGTGGCTCAGGGCCAGGGAAGGACTGTTTGCCTTCCCTGCGGCCATGTGGGAGATGAGGGCTCACTATCTGGCAAATATTTGTGTCTTGATAAGTGAGCTGAGTGCTGGCCCTGACATTCCTCCACTGGCCCTGTAGAGGCTCACCCCTCACACCAGCTCCTTGGAAGCAAGTTAGCTTCCCAGGAGGTCACAGCTGGGCCCTGGCCCACTCCTTGAGGGGAGGTGGAGGTGGTGGAGCCCTCTGGTCTGTTGGGGCTGGGCTGCCGTAGCCCCCACCTCCCTTCTCTTTGCCCACCCCTCCTCGCAGTCAGAGAACAGTCAGGGCCCTCATTGCCGGTGTTTGAAATTCTGTTCTTCATTCCTAAGGGTACTCTGGAGTTGGCCAAACAAGTGAGCAACCTTCCTCAGGCAAATTACAACCTGCTCAGATACATCTGCAAGTAAGCGGCTTGGCAGGAGGGAACCACACTTTCCTGCACTGGCTCCACGCTCCCCCAACCCCACAGCGAGACACGCAACTCTTCCTTGTCAGAGGGGGGCCCGGGTCATTCCCCACCCTGCACAGCCTCAACCCAGCGTAGACGAAGCAGGGAGTGGAAAAGCACAGACCCTGAGTTCACAAAGCTTACAGTCACATGGGAGCAGCTGGTTTTAAACAGACCTGGGTAGATAATTCCGGAAGGGACATACCCTCTGTCCCTCCTGGGTGCCTTTTGCCATCCTGTCCCCCCTGGCATCTGCCCCTTGACCCCAACCCTTCATGTATCCCCATCCTAGACACTGAGAAGGGGAATGCAGGGGCGGCGCTGACTGGGGTCTGGGACTTCCCAGAATTTGTGCCCACTACAATGTGCAGAGTCTTGTCCTCCTTTCACACAAATAGCGGTGGGCCCTTGTCCCAGTGACCTTTACTTCTGATGGCCCTCTTGGGCCCCAGGGGAAGCCTTCCCTCATCGAGCCTGGCAGAGGCAGGCTACACCCAGTGGGCAAAAGCCCACAGGCAGCAGGGCTCAGCAGGGGTGTGGCGGTGCGTCCAGGCCGCGCACAGGAGACTGGGCATCACAACTTGCTTCTTTGATGACTGCTGCTTCCTTACTTTGCAGGTTTCTGGATGAAGTTCAGGCATACTCAAATGTCAACAAGATGAGTGTCCAGAATCTGGCAACCGTTTTTGGACCTAACATTCTGCGGCCACAGGTAGAGGACCCAGTAACCATCATGGAAGGTAAGTGGGAGGTGTACCTGGTGGCCCTGGGTGCTGCCGGGGTCTGGGCTCATCTTGGTCCGGGGCAAGTCCTTGGAACCATCCCAGCCCAGGGCCAGGCCAGCAGGAGGGGTGGCTCAGGTGGCACATCTCCATCTCTGGGGACTTGGCAGGAACTTCTGCAGACCTCACCCCCACCCCCGACCTCCATGAGGTCCAGCTATAAGATAAAAAGGAACTTTGCCCTGCGATGGGCAGCAGCAGGTCACTGGGTGCAATTAGAATGGCCAGGGGTTTCTGTGGATGGAAGAGGCTGGAGGGATGGGAGAGGTCAGCACTTTTGCCCTTGAACACAGACATGTTTGCTTTTCTTTTACAATTAAGCAATTGTCATAGGTTCCTGGATGTCAGCTTTGCAAACCCTGGAGAATTTCTCTATGATAAATAACAATAAGTGATTAAAAATAACAGCAACAGCAGCCGCTTTCAGTAAGCTTCTACCAAGTGCTTTGTTTGTATCATCTCATTTCAGGCTTTACAACCAGCCTGTGCTGTGGTAATCGCCCCCACTTTACAGATGAGGAAACTGAGGCCAGGAGAGGCGAGGGCACTCACCAGAGGCCAGTCAGCCAGACTTAGCAAAGGGCACAGGTGTAGGCTGCCATAGAAAAGAGAGCCCACTTCATAGGGCCCATGGAACACTGTCCCCTGTGGAGTATGCATGAGAGACGTGCTGCTCAGACAGGAAGCCCACAGCTGAGGCTGTTCTTGCCCTTATCCCATGTTGAGGGATGTGGCGGAGTGCTTTTGCTCAAGTCCCCACTTTGGTCAGCCCTGGCTGGGTCTCCCACCCCAGGGCCCCTTGAGGCCAGGAAAACACAAGCTCCTACCTGCCTGGTGGTACAGATGCTTGAGGGAGGAGGCCTGCCCTGCCTGCTTCCTGGAGTTCCTGCTTCACCTAGGTTCTTGGCCTCAGAATTCCTTCCTTGACTTCTTCCAGGATTCCTAGTCAACTTCAGTGGGAGAGTCCACCCTGGCACTCAGCCCTCCCTCCTACCCGGGGGACCTCCTAGCGTCTGGCCTTTGTGGTGAGGGTGGCAGGAGGGAATGAGGCAGCTGGGTAGATGCCCTGGTCCTTCCTGCACTGCCCACCTCCGCTGCAGGCCCCCACCCCACCACCGCAGGAACTGAGTCCCCAGGACTGGAGGCTGCATCTCAGGGGCCTTGTCCTAGACACGGGGGATTGTGTGTGTGCAAGATTATATGTATGTGGGATTCTGGGGGGTGGGCAGGGTGCACTATGTGTGCAATTGTGTATGGGGGAATTTGGGGAGGCTGCGGAGGGTGCATTGTGTGTGCAATTGTGTGTGGGGGATTTTGGGGAGTGGGTGGGGTTCATTGTGCGATTGTGTATGGGGGGATTTGGGGAGGCTGGGTAGGGGATTTGTGTGTTCACTTGTGTGTGTGTAGGGGCTTTGGGGAAACTGGGCAGAGTGCATTGTGTGTGTAATTTTATGTGTGTGGGATTTTCGGGAGTGGGCATTGTATGTGCGGTTGTGTGTTGGGGGATTTGGGGAGGCTGGGTGGGTGCATTGTCCAGTTGTATGTGTGTGTGGGACTTTGGGGGTGGATGGGGTGCATTGTACGTGTGATTGTGGGGGGTATTTTAGGGGGTGGGTGGGGTGCACTGTGTGTGCAATTGTATGTGTGTGCCCCCACACAGGAAAGATGGCTCTATTCCCTGTCCCAGAGCCGTATGCTCCCAGAGTGTGGACATTCAGGCATGGCAGTTGTCAGCAGCACAGAGGGGTGACATGGGGCAGCCGAGAGAGTTCTGGCATCTCAGGTCCCAGGTTCCAGTTCCAACCTGCCACCTGCTCACCGTGCAGCCCTGGTGCCTGCTTCCTCACCCCACCCCAGCTGGAGGGTGTGAGCGCAGGCACAGTGCTTCCTCCCTGCTTGCGGCTCTGTGCCTGAGGAAGGCGGTTCTGCGGCCCCATCCTGCTGTCCTGCCTGGAGTTGGAGGGTGTGTGGTCCTTTCTTCTGGGCGGATGAAGGCTCCCTTGAGGGGCGGCCTGGCTCTGGGGACAGGGCCAGCTCCCACGAAGCTGCAGCTTCTCCATGACTGGCAGAGCGAGCCTGGGCCAAGTGGCTGGCAGCAAGGCCCTTCTCCGCCTCTCTTCCCGGCAGGCACCTCCCTCGTCCAGCACCTGATGACCGTCCTCATCCGCAAACACAGCCAGCTCTTCACGGCACCGGTCCCGGAAGGGCCCACCTCCCCACGCGGGGGCCTGCAATGCGCAGTGGGGTGGGGCTCCGAGGAGGTCACCAGGGACAGCCAAGGAGAGCCCGGCGGCCCCGGCCTGCCCGCGCACAGGACCTCTTCCCTGGACGGGGCGGCCGTGGCGGTGCTCTCCAGAACAGCCCCCACGGGGCCGGGGAGCCGGTGCAGCCCTGGGAAGAAGGTGCAGACCCTGCCCAGTTGGAAGTCCTCCTTCCGGCAGCCGAGGTCCCTATCGGGAAGCCCGAAGGGGGGCGGCTCATCCCTGGAGGTGCCCATCATCTCCTCCGGCGGGAACTGGCTTATGAACGGGCTGTCCTCCCTGCGTGGACACCGCCGGGCCTCGTCGGGAGACCGGCTCAAGGACTCGGGCTCCGTGCAGAGACTCTCCACCTACGACAATGTGCCCGCGCCGGGCCTGGTCCCCGGCATACCCAGCGTGGCCAGCATGGCGTGGTCCGGGGCCTCGTCCAGCGAGTCGTCGGTGGGGGGCTCACTCAGCAGCTGCACGGCCTGCCGCGCCAGCGACTCGTCTGCCCGCAGTTCCCTGCACACCGACTGGGCCCTGGAGCCCTCCCCGCTCCCCAGCAGCAGCGAGGACCCCAAGTCCCTGGACCTGGACCACAGCATGGACGAGGCGGGCGCGGGTGCCAGCAACAGCGAGCCCAGCGAGCCGGACAGCCCCACCCGCGAGCACGCGCGCCGCTCCGAGGCCTTACAGGGGCTGGTCACTGAGCTCAGGGCCGAGCTGTGCCGCCAGCGGACTGAGTACGAGAGGAGTGTGAAAAGGTAACTTGCTGCCCCGTGGAGCCTCCTGTGACGGGGCGGAGCCTGCAGGGAGAGCTGTGCTCTTGGCACATGGGCGTCGGCCCCTAACCTCTGGGCCGCTGGCCCTGGAAGCCAGCCTCAGAGAGGGGAATCCTAGCTCTGGGAAAGCCCTGGGACTGGCAGACTTGGCACACAGTCAGTCTGGCACGCAGTCAGCGCTGCAGAGGCCTGCTGACTCCACGCGAGTGGGAATGCCTGCCCAGCCTGCCGGGGACCTTTGCTGCAGGGGTGGAAACAGAGTCAGTGTGCAGTCTGCAGCCAGGGAGGGGGTGGCCCCTGGAGGCAGGTCCCAGGCTTGTCCCAGTACAAGGGCTCATAGCCTGGATGCTGAGTGCCAGGAAGTGCCCAGGCCCCAGGTCAGCCAGGCTGGAAGTGAGGACCCCTTCCTTGATGGGATCAGAATCCAGTTTCCCTGCTGAACCAAGCCCTCGTGCCCGCCCTTGTCACAGGATGGTTGTGCTGCACCCTGAGGCTTACAATCTCACTAACAGAGGGCCAGAGTGCCAGCCTCCCATGAGGACCGGGGTTCCCCTCTGCAGTGAGGAACCTCAGCTCCTGGAGACCAGGTTCTCCAGCGCAGGGAGTTTCCCTCAGCATCTCAGACTCCTTGGCCCCTCTGGCTGCAGGTCCCCGTTAGCTGGCCGATCTGTTCACCTGGGTCCCACCCACTAGCAGGGAATTCCTTTATCCATTAGAGGCAGTGGATGGAGGTGGAAGGCATTCCTGCTGCCCACTCTGAGCCTGTGATTTCCACTGGGAGCTGGAATGGCAGCCCTTGCCCTTTTGCTCTGCTGACAGCTGTTCCCTGGGTGATGGAGAGTGCCAGGCATGTACAGGCACCATGTCTGCAAAAGGAAGAGAAGGAGAGGGACCTTGAGGGCAGAGGCCTCTGCCATGGGGGAAGTCACAGCAGGCAGTGCCTGAGTCAGGGCTGGAAGGACCCATAGGATGGAGCCGAGAAAGGAAATAGCATCAGTAGAACCCAAGGGCCTCCAGAAATATAGTAGAAGATGCTATCTGCTGCAGATGAGCTCACAGACCAAACTACAGGGTACGTGGGAACTCTTACCATACAGAAGGCTGTCCATGCAGAAGGCTGGGCTGGACCAGCTGCGCCAGTTGTGTGCTGAGTGCCTGGAGCTCCTCTGGCCTGCTCTGAGGCCTGGTTTCTCAAGGGAGATGCAGGGCTGTTGGACTCCGGGTCAGACTACTTGGATTCTAGTCCCAGCTCCACCAGGGATTGGCTGAGTGTCCCTGGCAGGATCTTTGGGCCCCAGTGACCTCACCCATTTGTCCTGAGTATTAAGTGACTCAGTGGATGAGAGCGCTCGGGAAACTTTGCTGCTCGCATTGACTCCTGCCTGCTGGCTGGAGGTAAGATGAGGTTCCCAGAGGAAAAGGGACAGCAGTGGTAGCCCTTGTGGAGGGACTGTACTCGCTAGCAGAGTGGTCTGGGTCGTTGTCTTGGTTAGAGGGAGGGTCTAGAGTGAGGAAGGTCTCTGAGCACAGGAAGGAAGGCGAGGGCATTAGCGCCTGTCCCATCCAGCAGGTGATTGGGGAATGTGTGTCCTGTTCTCTGGAAATATGGGCCATCGGGTGGGGGGTGGGGTGAGGCTGGCCTTGTCCTGGCTCCCAGGACTCTGGTCAGAGCCCCTCCCCAGGGCCCTGCTGGGAAGTCAGTCTTCCTTCGTGCATTCCCAAAAGAGAACCTGTTTTCTGTGAAGTACCAGATGTTGTGCAGGTGGCCACAGTTGGGGTGAAAACTGATCAAAATCTCTGTCCCCATTCTTATTTGGGTTGCAGGGAGACAAAGACCATAAGCACGATACATTTTTAAAAATACACGGTGTGTTAGAAGGGAGATGAAGGAGGGGAACACAGAGCAGCATGGAGGGGAGCGGAGAGGAGCCTCAGGGTAGAAGGTTGGAGGGCCCTGGGAAGGAGACCCCAGAGCTGCAGCCAGCACTGACCCCAAGACCCCTGTAGGTGGGGAGAGTCAGGGGCTGGGGACTGGAGATGTGTGGGGAGGGGGCAATGGGTGGGGCCTTTTGGCCTGGGCAATGCTCTGGTTTTTCGTGGAGTGAGATGAGAATGAAGTGAGAAGCCGATGGAGGGTCTTGGCACATTGGGCACTTTGACAGGTGCACCTGGGTGCCATGCCGAGCAGAGCTTGCCAGGGGACAAGGGCAGAACAGACCAGTTAGGAGGTGTGGGGGTCTAGGCCTGACCTATGGGGGGTGTGGCCCTATGGGGCAGCAGGTGGAGGTGGGGGAAGCCGCCAGGTGCTGAGCATATTTTGAAGGTAGAGCCAAAAGGTTTTGCTAACTGATCAGATATGGGACCGAGAAAAAGAATGGACTTAGGGGAGGACATCATTGTTCAGCTGAGCAGCTGAGGGAAGGTGTTCACCAAGAGTGCACCAGGGCTGCAGAATAGTGGTCTGGAGATGAGGGTCAGGACCCTTTAAGTCAGAGATGCTGATGAAATGGTGCAGGGTCATCAGCATGTAGTTGGGGCTTGGAGTCTTGAGCCTGACAGAGAAGGAAGAGGGGAGGTCCAGGCCCGAGCCAGGGGCAGCAGTGGGGAGGTGGGTGGCTTCTCTCTGACAGCTGTCTGTGCTCCTGGTAGGGAGGGCTCAGGCCGTGCTTCAAGTTCAGTGATGAGGATGGAGGCTTCGTTTTGGTGGGTTGAGGAATCCGTGTTTATTCATCATGCACCACGTACCAGGTGCTGTGCTGGCCCCTGGTATGTTCCAGTCCATGGTTACCAGTGCTCTGAGGAGCAGTTACTCTCTGCATTTCACTGTGGCTTGTGTCCTGTCCACAGCCATGTGGCTCAGAGGTCACCAGGCTGGGCATTAAAATCCAGCATATGTTCCCAGGGGCTGGGCTCAGGTGTTTCCCTTCGGAAAGACAGAAGCTGGTTGTCTGGTCAAAAAGACGGCCATGCCAACCTTGGCACACTGCGGCATGAGCCTGCATGGAAGCGTGTGGTATAGGCTCTGGTGGCACAGAGGAGCACCATTGTGACCTGCTGGGGAGGATCACAGGAAGTAGCATCATGGAGGGGGCGCTTGAGCTGAGCATGACGGGCGAGCAGGAATGGAAGTGACTACCCCACAGGATCTTCTGTGGGTCACCACGTGTGGCTGGATCATGGGGACAGTGTGGGGAGCTGCAGGGAGCTGTGGGAGGGGAGGCCACAGCACAGGAGCAAAGGCCAGGGGACAGTCCGAGTCCCAACCCTCCCCATGCAGAGGCCTGTACTGTTCCTACCAGCTGGCAGGGATCCCATACTGCACTGGAGGGGCAAATGCGGACCCAGGGAGGCACCGAAGGCATGGATCCTTGTGTTGGCATTTCGGGATCACAGGCCCAGAGGAGCTAGGGGAGCTATGGCAGGGGGCAATTTGCTCATGGGTGAAGTACTGGGGTTCTTGTGAGGAGCAGATGAGCCAGGGTTTCCTCCTGCCACCATGGCTTGGCCTGACCCCTCAACCCACAGTGAGCACAAGCATGGTATACCCATGGGACAGTGAACCTGGCCCGCAGAGTCTCAAACAGCATCTCTCCTTGACTTTTCAGAATCGAAGAAGGGAGTGCTGACCTGAGAAAACGAATGTCCCGGTTAGAAGAAGAACTGGACCAGGAAAAGAAAAAATACATCATGCTGGAAATAAAGCTGCGGAACTCTGAACGGGCGCGGGAGGACGCGGAGAGGAGGAACCAGCTGTTGCAGAGGGAAATGGAGGAGTTTTTTTCGACCCTAGGAAGCTTGACTGTTGGGGCAAAAGGTGCCAGGGCCCCAAAGTAAAAGGAATGGCAGAGCTCACTTCTGTACCACGTCTGCTGGTCTCCAGCCATGTATGGAGTTAGAAGCGTCTGTATCTCTGGAGCAGCCAGGCGCTCTGAAGCCAGCTGGAGAGAGAGAGAACCTGATACCTCTGTGGGGACTGTTGGGACCCCACACACTCCAGGTGGGATCAGATGCTGCTCCAACCATGCAGCTCCTGGTGAGGGTCAGAAGGGGATGGTACCAAGAGTAGTGCTTAGCCCTTACCCAGGAAATGTCTTTCATGGCCACAGAAATGGAGGGCACCCAGGATCCAGGCAGCCACTGGGAACAGTCAGCTTTCTTTATTAAATGTGCTCACAAAGCATGGTGCCTTGTTACCTGGCTCATTTTTCATGCCTCGCAATACAGGACACAATACAGGACCACTCCTGTTTCTCCAAAGGCTAGGAGCCCCCTGAGGTATGCCCCTGGGTGGAATAGCACAGGCACTGTGAAGTGGGACGTGAAGCCCCCCAAGGGGCAGCAGCCTTGTGCTTTCAGCTGTCTCGTCTGCATGTTCCAGGTGGGATGCCTTTCTTTCTTTACTCCCCCCGCCCCCTAGCCATCTGGACCTCTGCAGCTAGTTTCTGTCTTGGGAGGTCCCCTGGGCTTTCCACCATGGCCCTAGCTCTGCTCCAGGGCCAGAGCCTGAGTGGGCACCCAGCACAGATGCTGTGCTTGGGCGAGGTGTGGGCAAGTGTGGCCACTCTACAGGAGGGCTGAGCCAAGGCCATGGGAAATGTCTGTTCACCGTACTCCAGGTGCCCATGCCTCACTCTGGGCACCTGCCCAGCTCCCTTCCAGCCCCCCCTTCCCTGCTGTTCACCCCCCTCCTCTGGCTTATCCACAGACTTGGAGGCTCCATTAGGGCAAATCCCTCCAGAAAGCCTTTCCCACCCACAGGGCACCCAGGCCAGGCCCAGCCGGAGCTCCTGGACTGTGCTTCAGGAGGCAGCACAGCAGCGCCTCTGGGCCCAGCAGTGTCAGACCGCTGTCTTCACCTGCTCCCCTCACGGTGTCCTGATGTGTGGCTGGCCCCTTGCTGCCCCTGAGCAGTAACCTGCAGGGGTTTGTTCAGGGAGCAGTGGTCACCAGAGTGCCCAGTTTCTGACCACAGCCTCTAGAAATGTCACTCAGGCCCAACGAGCTCCATCTAGAGTCAGGTATAAATGTTGCCCACATCTGATGCTTTAAATGCCAGGGGCTCAGTGCTCCCAGGAAATGCTGGCTTCCTACCAGGAAGGCAGGCCCGCAGGGTGAGGCAGGCAGGGCGGCTCCCACAGTGTGGCCAGCTACCCATTGTCTCCAGGCAGCTACCAGGGGCTCGTCCACCAGGAGGCGGGCACCTGCTCAGGGCCCTCAGCAGCATCAAGGTCTGGATGCCGGAGCTCAGGAGGGGCTGGGGAGAGTGGCGTCTGTCTTTGCTCGGCCACTGACACGCGAGCCAGCTGTCTGGGTGATGGGATTTTTCCCTGGGGTTGAGATGCTACCCTCACCTCTACTCAAGGAGAGAGAAGAGAATACGAGGTGACTTTGAGTCCTCACAGCAACGCAGTGAAGTAGAAAATTGGCCCTATTATCCATATTCAGAGGAGAAACGGAGGCTTGGAGAAATTGGGTGGGAACAGCAGTGCGTCCTGATGACCCTGTTGAGTTTTCTCGCCACAGCCATAGAATTCTGCTGATTTTGACCTGGAGAGAAAATGCCACCAGGCTATCAAAGGAGCAGAGGAGACTGAAATGGGTTTCCCATGATGAAAGGAAGCTTGTCTGTCTGTCTCAACCATTAATCCTGGCAAAGGCTTAGGCTCCTGCTGAGTCCCCAGTAGGGATAGGAGCTCATGAATGCCTGAGCCACATCTGCCACCTGTTGGCTAAGTAGGATCTGCAAATGGCATTCTTATCTCAAAATGAATTGGCGTGATTATTCAGTTCTGTTCTCCAATCTCTGTGTAACCAGCACTGGGCATCTTATCTGTAAAACATCTGACTTGACTGTCAGGCACACTGAGTGACAGAGGCTGACCTGTCGCGGAGGCTCTAGTATCCCCACCACTACCCACTTCTCTCAATTGAGTTACATTTGCTGAACCTGGTCCCAAACTGACAGATTCCCATTGTACTTGTTATTGTAATTACATCATTTAATATGAAGTAGACTCATGAATTACATGAATTATGAACATGAAAAGGTAGGGAATTGATTCATCGAAACCCTAGAATGCTTTTTAGACAGACTCGGTAGAGGCACGTTGCTAAAAAATATTGTCAAAT
Source organism: Pan troglodytes (assembly GCF_028858775.2). Taxonomy (NCBI): domain Eukaryota; kingdom Metazoa; phylum Chordata; class Mammalia; order Primates; family Hominidae; genus Pan; species Pan troglodytes. The sequence goes on along the minus strand of NC_072406.2, from coordinate 60,747,276 downwards.
TAAGTATGGATGAGTGAAACATGCAATAGCGAGAAATGGGAAGAATCTGCGATTCTGCTCTCAGAATACTTCAACAGTGTCGTAAAACTTGTGTTTGACTTTAAAGAAATAGTGGAAATTGTGAATGTCTCACTAAAAAAACAAAGAGTTGTCTTATGTTAAAAGAATAACAAATGAATGCACATGTTCTTTAAAGTTAAAATACAATTTTATGGGTATGTGTGTGTGAGAAACAAATAGAAAGAAAAGGAAGATTCCTTGTCTTAATTGGCTTTTGAGTGATGGACCAGGAATGAATCTTATTCCTGAAGGAATTTCGGAATGGAACCCATATATCCATGTTTCCCTGGTCTGTGGGTAAAAATGGAGTCAGTAACAACGTTTCCCGGACTCTCTCCTTCTCCTTTTGATGCAGAACCCCAGGCCCCTGCAGAGCCCTCCCAGTATCCTAAGTAATTCTCTCACGGGTGTCTTGAGTTCCTAGCTAAGCAGCTGTGACATTGCCACACACTGCTGCTGTGTCTCCTTACTCCTGCCTCCACCAAGAACCCCCACTTGCACCAGGATTGCCGTCCTTTTCTACCAGCCACATTGCTACTACTTCTGTCTCCCAAAGCAAGCCCCGCAACACTTGAGCACAGGGGTCTCACAATGTGTTGCAGTCTGTGAAGAAGTGGGGTAGGGTAGGATGGGGTCATGAAAAGCCTAGCAGGGGCCAGATACTCTGAGGGCCTATTGCCCATTGGTGAGAGGTTATTTTTATTCTAAGGGAAATAGGAAAGCATTTGAGAGCTTTACATTAACTCACATGAATTGACTTCCATTTTGATAATGGAAGGGGAAAGCGAAAGCTTTTGAAAGATGGGAACTCTTGAGCATGTCTGTACACTGCTGAGAATGACCCAAATGACAGGGAGAGAGCTGCAGGCAGGTTCATAGGAATGCACAGCGGTCTTTGAGAAGTCCTGAAAAATGCCAAACATGATTACCTTACACAGCACCCCCCAGCTTTTGCGCAGGAGATGTTTTTATTCCCATAAAGCTTCTCAAGCAGAACACAGCAGTTTCCAAGCAAAGACTCCAGAGCCCGCCTGCCCAGATGCGCATCCTGCCCCTGCCGCATGTGACAAGCTGGCTTGATGACCCCACTCCAAGACAGCTAAATCTCTATGCTATCTGGGCATTGGGTCTTAACCCAATGGTTTCATAAATCCCAAGCCCCTGCACTCAGGCCACAGCTGGTTAAAAAGCTCACCAGTTTAGGAAACCAGCAGCAGCTGGCCCAAAATGCCTGGTAGAGACGTGTTTTTCTATAATTATTTCCTCTTTCCCTTCTTTCAGTGAGCTTTTGATAAATGTCTGTCCACTGTGGTAAAAGGAGACAAGGGACAGGGTCTGTGGTAAGAGGAGACAAGGGACTGAGGAGTAGAGCACTTTTCTGGGCCCAGGCCTGGTGGTGGCTGTGGCCGTGGCCATGGGGATGGGGAGCCTCGAGGTCAGCACGTGGGTTCATTGGTTCAGCTGCACACTGGTGGTGGGTGGGGGGTGGGCTTCAGGTTCTAGAATATCTTTTCCTTGCGACACATCAAATCGAGGGAAACAACAGCACTTGGTTCACATCAAACTCTTCGGGGTATGTTTGCCTAGAGACATAGCTGCCATGCCAGCAGACATGAGAGACAGATGCTTGACTTGACGAACCTGTACACCAGGGTGCTGAGCCGAGCCTGGTGCCAGTCAGGATGATGGCGGCAGCCAGCACTCACCGAGCACTTGCCACCCCCTGCCCTGCATGCACACGCCAAATCCTCCCAGCAACACTGCCAGGTGACATTATGCTTCCCACAGGACAGACGACAGAGCACAGCCCCAGAGTTGAGGCACTTGCAGGGAGTGAGGCAGCCAGTGAGGGCAGGATGCTATGTGGGTATTTGGCACCGGAGCCCATGCTCACATCACTATAATATCACAGCGCTGCATGCAGTGTCTTCATGTCACACTTTGAGGGCCATGAATGTTGCATTTTCAGAGGACAGAAATGGTGTAAAGGATACACTCTAGTCATTAGCTTACCCAGCCCACCATTTATGGAACACCTACTTGCCAGGCATTATCTCCAGTAGGACAGGCTCTTCCATCCAGGGGATCTCAGTGTGAGGCATCAAGAGAAGATAAGAACACAGGATGCTGTCAAGTAACAGTAAGAGGCATGGCTCAGCCAGATTGACACTTGTCCGAGGTGACCTAAATTCTCCATCTTGACAAAACTCACCTGGACCCGCAGGACCCAGTAGACCCCAACCTTTCCAGGACCCTGTCTCATAAAAACACATGTGCCTGGCCGGGCGTGGTGGCTCATGCCTGTAATCCCAGCACTTTGGGAGGCTGAGGTGGGTGGATCACGAGGTCAGGAGATTGAGACCATCCTGGCTAACATGGTGAAACCCTGTCTCTACTAAAAATACAAAAAAATTAGCCGGGTGTGGTGGCAGGCGCCTGTAGTCCCAGCTACTTGGGAGGCTGAGGCAGGAGAATGGCATGAACCTGGGAGGCGGAGGTTGCAGTGAGCGGAGATCACGTCACTGCACTCCAGCCTGGGTGACAGAGCGAGACTCTGTCTCAAAAAAAAAAAAAAAATGCCTTTGGTTTCTCCCTTTGAACTCTTCTGATCCCTCAGTCTACCCCTCACTTCTCTCAAGACACTGTCATGATTTCTTCTTTACATTTCCATCCAGGTTTTCAGTCCTTTTCACTACCTGCTTCTCCACTCACTTGAACTAGGCCCCACTTGCACTTCTCTAGGTTAACTCTAAAGTTTCACATGTGGTATATCCAACAGGAATCTTTCCACTATCTTCCTCTGTCCACAAAATGATAGTAACAAAAATAGTGCAAGGGCCATACAAACAACACAGACCTCACAAGAAAAGAAACTACAATGAGAGGTCTACAGGCAGGTGAGGGAGCAAACCAATTGTTCCCTTCCTCCCACTCCTGGAGCGGTAAGTTGGAGTTGATACCATACCTGACATACATTCTGTCATGGACATTTCAAACTGAGATGTACAAATTGCAAAACACACTGCATGTATTTTCCTTGCACCATCTCTTGTGTGCTGCCCAATCGCTAGACTCAGCCTTCCCCCAGGTCCAAACGCTAAGCTTGGCGACTTCACCTATGTCATGGCAATACATCTAAATGAGTCCCTTTCTTCCCTTCTCTCAACTGGCTATCTTCAGCCATCAGTCACCAATGTCCACACCTCCAGCCTAACTGCACTTGCTTCTCTTGGCAGTGACCATCCTAAAACAAGGGTCAGGTCATAATACTTTTTTTCCGCCTCAGAAACTACCATGGGTTCCTATCACCTACAAAATAAAGGCAATTCTTGATATTTTCAGGTCTGATCCTCAGCTTGTTTCAATTCCAAACTCCAGCGTGTCAGTCTTCTCTCCCATTTCTCCCTGTACCTACACCCATGCCAGGCTGTTCCTCACTGCTTGCCCATGCACTCACTTAAATCTGCTTGCCTTTCCTTCAGCCTGGAATACTCTTCTCCAAACCTTCTTTATGCCAAGGGTCAAAACACAGTTTCTTTGTGAAACTCATTTCCTCTAATCAATCCCTGTGGCCAGGTCCTTGTTCCTCCATATACACCATTCCAAGACTCTTGTCATCCATTTTCTATTTCCTACTCCCAGCCTCTGGCACACTTCTATGTCACTTATATGCTTCCATTAATGGATGAAATTAAGTAAAGTACATGTTAGACAGAAACCTAAAATTTACAAAGCATATTTGAAGTATCTTTTGGTTTCAAATGAAGTCCAAAGAAATACTGGTATATAACCTTTAACAGCTAAAAAAATTTTTCGTAAACCACAAAATCACTACAAATCAATCTTCACTTAGATCAAGTTAATAGACCTTTTCAGGAACAATACTGAAAAAGAAAAAAAAAAAGTACCTAAATTAACGAGGATGAATTATTCCACTTTACAACTGGTGAAAATGAAAGTAAAAACAAGTTTATTCCCAACATTCCGACACTTGCTTCTGCTACCGTTTCTCCTGGGAGGCCTCTCTATGACGGTGATGAAACAGCTCAGCAGCCACGCAGCTGATCCAGCAGCAGCGGGCAGCTAAAAGACCAGCCCCTTCCTCTCCGCTCCTCAGAGGAGGGCAGTGTGAGTTCAGGTGAGGGCAGACAGCACGGTACAAGGGTCATTTGGAGCAGGAACTGTGCAAGACGGAGTGGCGTCATCACAGCGGCTGGGAAGGTATTGCAGGGACCCTGTATTCCCACACAGCAGCAGACCCAATGTAGGCAAAGAGGAAATAAGCATGGCAAAAGTTGGAAACAGTCAAAGCTAAAATCTCTTGCTTGTTTTGAAACAGACCCCAATTTTAAGTACTTATTTTTGCCAAGTGGTCACGATGGCTGTTCTCTCATATGTTTATCAAGAACTAGGTTAAGGGCATTGAAGCAAAGTTCCTTTTTTAGATAAAGTTTATCCAGCAATTTCAAACACCAGAAATCCAAGACCAGATCAACCAGATAATCAGGGTGATCATTTAGGCTCTTTACAATCTGTACAAAATCCAAATCTAAGAAACCAGCCCTAGCAAGACCCCTTTTATCCCAATCCACGGACAATCCTAAAATTGCCAAGAAAAACTTTACCACAAACAGATTTTGTTTTCAATGAAAAAACTCTTAATTTCATAATTTTCATACCACTTTTTTCTTTTTTATTTAAAATATTATAACCAATTGACATACTAGATAACATTGTTTACATTCCAGTGGTGCATGTTTAATGACTAGGGCATGAATGATGAAAAACCACAATAATGATCTCAGCATTCCCTAAAAAGTGCCCCATTTTGTTTTGTCTAGAGGAAAGGAGAGGGAACGGAACACAGGGAAGGAGAGGAATGGAGGAGGAATGACATCGCAGAGGGAGAAAAGCAAATGTCAGTTATCATACTCAGGTTTCCAGGTGTGACACCCTGCTGACCAGGATAAACTGTAATGAGAAAATAGATGTCACAGTCCAGGGAGACACGTAATTCAGTCTAACTTCATTATTCAGCTAAAAGATTAACAGCTTCTCAAAAATATACCAAATATTGGGCCTACAAAAGTAATTTATTTCTTCGTAAAATTTTTACTAAGATTTACTCCTTTTGTAAAATGTAAAGAATGGACCGATATCACGAGCAGGTTTCTACTTACAAAAACAGTAATAATGTCAACGAGCACATCTAACACAATTTTCCAAAACATACAAAGATTTTACACGTGTCTCTTACTGATGTAAGGTATATACTTTACATACTTACTGGTATTGTGTCAACATTGGCTAAAAAGTATTTAACACACATTTATAATTCACTCAGTAAAGATCTAACAGGGCAACAGCTTACTTGGGAAAGCATAGAAAATTAGTGTGAGGTAGTTCAATAAAAACCTAGTTTAATTTGTAAGTCATTATGAGAATAGAACATTGTGCAAAATTAATCCACAGATAATATTTCTCAAAAGTTTCAGTAACGAAGAGAATCTAAACTAGAAATGGCCAGAAAGTGTTACTGTTAACTAGACTCTCCTTAAGAGCACTTAACGAAGAGCAGTCAGTTTCAAATTAGGACTTCTGTTTTCCTTACGAGTTTTCTAATCGTACCCCAAACTATACATTTCTGCTTCAATGCCCTTTACCTCTTCATCTTTCTTGCTATTAAGGAAAAATTAGTTTCCTTTGATTCCGTAAAAACCTAAGAGAGATCAGTAGAAACACAATGCACACAAAAATGCAACAGGATACGGAGAGGCAACATTTAAGAGGGCTGCTAATGACAGAATGGTGTTTGGTTTACCTACTGGTAAGAGAAGTTTACTGGTGTCATGGGGCTTCATGCATCCACTCTATAGCTAATGTGTAACTAATGAACAACACTCACAAACTACAACAGTATTTTTGAAAATATTCTATGTTTTAACCTCAAAATGTTGTGCAGGCGAATGCCTAGGCAACACTGAATAGTTAAGTCTTCATATGTGTAGCAGATACTGGCCAATAGTGTAAACCAAGTCTTATCTGTAACCAAGGAAAGAGCTTCACTTTCCTGCTGATGATTTCACTATCAGACACTGATGTCCTCTTCCCTCCATCTTTTAGACAACACAGCAGGATTAGCATAGAACAGAACAATGACAAGGCTGGCAGGATGCTTCTTTGCACACCATCAAGCTTCTTTGGATTGTTAAGGGGGTTGTGTGTAGGCTTCTGATTTAAGAGGCTGGTGTTTCTCTTAGAAGTCTGGCATGAACACACTGTGCCTTTACCAACTCGGAAGAGTGCACGTCAGGAACAATTAGCAGCCAAAGGTCCATGACACACTGAAAACTGTTCAGCAAACACTATGACAGAGTTGAGATGCTCTATCTGCGTATAGTATAACTAAGTGATCCCAACAACACAATGGTTTTACAAATGGCCAGTATATATAAGAGGGAAGAGAACAGTAACCAGGAAGACACTGGTACAGAATTAGCATCTCTTTCTGAATCTATGAAGATAATAAAAATCTTGGTCAAAATAACTTTCTGATAGTAAGACAGTGAGTATATTAAGTATATAAAATTGAAAAATCAAAATTATAGAATAAGAAAGGTGGTTTCATACAAGTACTACCTGATAGAAATGTTATTTGTAACTTCTCTTCAAAAAAAAAATGTTTAAGATGCTTAAAGGATTCCAAAATAAAAAGAACCAACATATATTTAGCTTAACAAATTTAAGATGAAAACTGTATTTGGATGTAGTAATTTAAAACCTAGGGCATGCAACATTTAACAAAGAGACCTTGTTTTTAGGATATAATTTGTTAAGTATTTTAGTTTACACTAAGTAATGAGAGTTTGTTTTCTTTGAATTGAACTAAACATGATGGTTGGCAAGTGGCAGCTGGCATTTACAATAAATGATACAGACACACACCTGGTTTTCCTTACTTAACCAAAATCTGTATCAATAGAGATGGCTTATCAGCAATCAAACATAAAATATGAGAACCTTCTGAAAGCATGTCTGCTGTGAAAGTGCAACAGTGACATAATCTATGCTACAGAAAATACAGCTAATTGTGAAATTAATATAAACACACTCATTCTCAAATTTCTGCTGAAATTGTGAATCCAATATTTTCTGTCTACAATTCAAGAAGTGTCTTAGAACTCTAATTTCCCTAATCAAATTAATGCACCTTGTTGTATTAGAAAAGGGACTGATAAAAAGGCTGGGAAGCTGGAAATCATGACTCTAAGCCATCGAAAACAAACTTGCTACTTCAAAGTATATAAAAAAGCTAATGTATTTTAATCTTAAATATTGCACATTAACAGTGATGTAAAATATCTCAGTCAAAAAGAATTTTGCACTAAATATATGAATAAAATGCCAAGCAAATTTTCAGACATTGCATGTTGAGCCGCACCTGTTCTTGCTCCTGTTGGTCACAAATTCCAAGGGGCTTTCTGCCTAGAACCTTGTTGCTTATGTGAGTATGCATTTCCTAGTTCATTACATGAAATCCCTCTTGTTCCAGAGATAATTTAAAAGGTGCCTGGGTCTATTACAGACAACGTATTTCAGAAATAACGAGACTTCAAAGACATTTTACTTAGGAAAAGTTCAGTAATAGAGAAATAATTCTGCAGATAGAAAATGTAAACAGTTAACATACACTTGTCAGGAGCAGCACCATTCTTAACACTACTCGACATCCACATTGCGTGTTATGTTGAAAATCAGGTATAAAAAAATAAAAGACTTAGACTAAATAACCACCATTTATGCCTGCTCTGCTCAATGTGAAGAAACAGTCCTTAGAAAATGATATCCTATATATGGCTGTGTGCTACTATTTTCAGATGAACGGTATATTGCTCATTTGATACATCACCTACACAAATCTAGGCAGGGTTTGGAACCTCCCAATAGCTCGTATAAATGATTATGCTACAAGTAGAATCAAATGAAACACCAGAACAACTGGTGCTCAACTGACAGATACTCCAAGTAATAGGAAACAGGAAAGGTCCAAGGACCCGAAGCTGCAGGAAAGGGAAAGACCGGACTCTAGAACATTGCTGGGACCTACAGCCTGAGTAGATTAACTCAGTGTATACAAAAACAGGCTCATAGCTAGTAGAAGTGAACCATCTGTTTATTTGCATTGAAATGTATTATTCATGAAGTATCCTCTTGACTTTATGTGATCATAAACTTTGAGCATGCCACAAATTTGTAGAATACACCATATCCTTTTTACTTATTTTTGTTGGGTAGGGTGGGGACATAAGGTGGTGGTAGACGCCCAGCATCTTCAAAGACATGCTCTGAGTTATTCTGCCATTTAGATGACGGGGCTTTTGCCAAAATTAAGTAGCATTGCCTACCAATTCTTGTAACTAAATTAGGATTGGCAAGTAGCAAATATTGGAGGTCTCCTAACACGTTCATCATTTACAGTAGTTATTCCTGAATATAACTGGCTACAAGTTATTTTCCCTCACTCCTCTGGGGTTATTTCATTGATAAGCACATAACCCTGAAGGATAGTATCATGAACAAAACATCTGAAATAAATTCTAATTAAAAAAAACTATAAAAATCTTAAATAATTCATGATATAGGCAAGTCACCACATAATAGTTGCTTTGATAAACAAAATCTTACAAATTCAGTTAAAAAAAATCAGCAGCATAAGATAAAGCAAATATGCAAAAAATTTAAACCATGATAAAATAATTAGGTTTACATTATACAGTTAATTACAGCAAAAAAATACAATACAGTTTTGTTGCTGTTTTGAAACACAACTTAGGTTTTAAATTACATCACTTGAAATTAAAAAAAATAAACTACTTTACTACAAAATGAATTCTACATTTTTTGAAAAATCACCCAAAAATAAGACCACTGAATTGTTTTCAAAGTAGTTCTATCAATGACTAACCGACTCCCCATCCCTCCCACCCCCCCACGGCCCAAGTAGTCATCTACAGCAGCCCAGAGGCCCAGCTGATGCTTCTAGACTGCTGTCTGTATCAGAGGCCAAAGTCGGATCTGTTGACATTGAAGACACATCATTGACAGACGACGATGACGATGGATGCTGAGAGCCATTGATCACTGCTGCACCTGTGCTATGAGAAACAAAACAGCAAATCAGTTGCAGACAGCTGCAGATCAAGCTACTTGCACTGCACTGACTGCCTCCAGTGGTAATTTTTTCTCTTGGGTTTCAAAGGCTCACTAAAAATAATCGCAAATGATATCCAACACACTAACTTAAAGACACTCTTCATTGACAGCTATGAGGTGAGAATTCTGAAAATGTCTAGAATCGTGGAGTCCTATCCTTTCAATGAATGTGTTTTTCAGTTTAAGACAAGAATTTTACATCTGAGCCACATTTAGAAATGGTCCTGCAGCAAGATCCATGAATGGGCTTCAGGGTATGTGTGAATACTGCTGATAATACATGCAAAACTGTCTGTAATGCCTTTTTTTGGACAGAGGATCTTAAAGGACTGTGTAACTACAAAAGTTAAAAGCTACTTCCCTACAAAAAAGTCTTTATAGCTTCTCACTAAAAAGGAAAAATTCAAATGATTCAAATTTGAAACAAGATGTACTTCTGGCACATCTTGTTTTAAAGCAAATGCCAAGACAAGGAATAAAATTAAGTTTAACAGGAAGAAACCTCAATTCAACTTCCCCAGTTTACACGAGGTTATGGGACATGCCAGTGTCACTCAAGTGGCCTAGTTAAGTAAACTTGGGTCTTCTTATTTCTACTCTAATACTTGATAAGCAGAAATATGGATTTATTAAATAAAGTAAGAGCAAACAGTTTCCTTTGCCGAAAGTATTACCTAACAAGCATTTCCTGGATTTTAAAAAGTTAACAGGAATACCTGAGCTCGAGACAGAAATCCTCAAGGGGATTGGTTTAGGAAGGGGACAGGAATGACTTATGCTGGGGGATGAAGGATAGTTAAAGGTAACTCATGCACTAGGCTAAGTACTTTTGAACCACATGAACACTAAATAAGGGTCATTCCAAATTGGAATAATGCAAGTTACTTAAAAGTTCTCAAGAATACATTTATGAAATAAAATCAATGGTCTTCAAATGGAACACTGAGCAGAATTTCTGAGGGTGAGGTTCAGGCACCCAAAGACGCTGAAACCAAATGGGCTGAAAACCACTGCTCCTGAACCCAGCATCTGTATTTGAGATCATCCCTCCATTCTGTCCAGATGAGCAATAAAACACTTCAATATGAGAAGTCCTCTGTGAGCTTTTCTTCAAATGCAAAAAGAAAATAGGCAGTGTAGTGGGAATAGGAAAATCTTTAGGGAGGGGACTGGGATACAGAAAGGAATGGAACCACAAGAGGCAAAGCAGGTGATGGGAGCTGAAATGGAAGAGAAAAGCAGGATGAGCATTTCAGGCCTGAGAGATGAGAGGTAAAAGAGGTGATAATCTCCTAGACCCAAGAAAGGTCCATTAGCTTCCCAGTCAGAGTGAAATTCAGATAGTATATTCTATTTAGTTCAATCAATACTTGGAATAAGCCTTTTCTGACTGAACAGTATATCTGTGTACCATACATAGTACACAATGACTAGTTTCTAAGACTTGTACTGAAACACTCAAACCATAAAAGGGCTCCAACATATACAATTTTTATATATGCCTCTAGTTCAGGGTCTATTATTTTATCCAAATGTCTTAATCTGATAAAAATTGACTTTTAAATGCATTGTTAACTTTTTAATCTAAAAATCAAGTACCTAAGGGAAAAAAACACACACTTGTTTTCTCTTTAAAGCAATACAGTAAATTCTCAAATATCTGAATGGTAATAATATGGAAAATCTTTAGTCTCACGTGGGTCATTCCTCTCTTAAGTGAGCCTCTATACACTCAAGGCAGGTAAACTTACTTTACTATTAGCCAAACCAAAACAAAGATAGGAAGGCACTCGACAGGGAAAAAGAATAAAATTCCTTTTAAAAATCAAGTGGAAATGGTACTGTGGTTATCTGGTATTTTGATTTACCAAACACTACTCCTTCTGTTTTAGTACAAAATCAAGAGCAGAATATTTTTATAACAGCTTAATTTGCTAATACTCGTCTTTGCAAGCTATAACTGAGGATCCAGAAAAAGTCTAGAAACCTCAATTTCTATCTTTTTCACTGACTTATTTTGTGATCATAAGCAAGTGCTGGACTAAGATTCAAATTATTCACTTACAAATTAAGAACAAATACAAATGCTCTAACTCATGAAATTATTACATTTACTCAAACATCTGGCACTCCAGCTGTGCCACTCACTTGGATAGTATGCTAAAGTATAAAACTGTCCCACATAATGAACTTTTCAAATCCCACCTGAGCCTCCATCATGAACAATTGTTATACTACTACTATATAGCAATACAAAGCTAATTAATTACACAAAGTATTTATAATAGAGCTTTAAATTTGTTATAAGTAAATTGTAGAGAAAAGGCCATTTCCAAAATAGGTAAAAGCGGTCAAAACCAATTCATATATTCAACAGGATCTACACTATAATCTGGAAGACTGCATTCTTGATCAAAGATTTAAAATATACAACTCTAAAATATATAACCAAAAATGTCAAAGCAAGCCACAAAAAATGGCTTAAACAATTATGTTTATAGTATACAATGTCGCTATAGTTTTAAAAACCTTACCCATATACAAGATGCTAGATACAACATCTATTTTTTTCCTCAAAAGTAGAAGTTTCTGAGGAATTAAAATGGCATAGTTTTACTTCAAAATCAAGATCTATCTTTTGAAATACTACTCACTCTTTAAGGCTCAGCTCAAATTTCACCTCCTTCATACAACTGTCCTAACCTCTAGCCAGAGAAGTCTCTGTTGCCAGCCAGATAATAAAATGGGAGGCTGAAAAAACCACACACTCTGAAGTTACTGTATTAGTTCATCTACATAATAGATTTGGAATCTTATGTTATCTCAAATTTCTGAACTTTAGTTTCCTCATCCATAACATGTGTGCAATAATCCTATACCTTAGGATCTTAGGGGCTGAATGAAATAAAGTATATAAACCACTAGTGTCTGTTATGTGGTATGTACTTAGCGTACATGTTACCTGCCATTTAACTTTTCCCCTCTATCCTTTATACTTTTACTTGTACTAACATTAAATATAAGATCAGCTTATGATAAAAAAAAGTTTTAACTCCTACAAACCCAGTTTTCTTCTTAGAGAAAGAATACTTTCTAGTGATGGTTTTAATGTTATTGCCTTCATTCAACAAATCAATAATATCAAAAAGAGAAAGACAGCAATTTGGTATTACATGTACTAAATTCTGCAGTGAAGCTTTTATTTATCCAAAGTAAAGACTGTCAAGATCATAGAAAGGTATGTATATTGAATTTTGAGAAGTTTCCTCTTTAAAGACCCAGCAACAATGCCAACAAAAAGTTTTTAAGTTTCTGTTCTTCAGAATGTCAGTATCATAGAAAAAGATGTGCATCTTATGAACAGTTACTGATATATTAGTATAATGTATTAGTAGAAAAAACAAAACTGTATTTCCTTATACTTATTAAGCCTGGAATAATAATGATTTTGTCAATATGGGAAGAACTGCAGGTTTCAGGCCACTGAAGATTACAACACAAGAAGTAAACTGTAATCTTAACCAAGCTTATATTGTAACCAACCTAAAGGAGAGGGCTGCCCCCGTATAACTCCATTCTTGGTTCTCTCCTCCAAGTCCATAACTTCCTTATATATCAATTCTGTAAAAGAAGTAAACAAAAATGAACTTTTCAAAGTCTAAGAGCCAATCTCACAACGCATGTATGGTTTAAGTGGAAATTTTTATACATGTGAAGTACTTCAAACAGTGTCCTTACAATGACAGTCAGTTAAATGTCGGCCTAAGATTCAAGGATGTTAATTAATAACAATTCCTTGACACTCAACAATGGATCATATTAAAAGGAAGTACTAATCTTTCCTGTAATTCACTGTTTCTGAAGTTGGTTTGATAGTGCTGGGGTAGAAGCTTTCTTTTTCACTCTACCAGCAACTTGTGCTACAGCACATCATACCACATACCATTCTGTACTACCATCTGTCTCAGGGAGGGCTTGAACCACGTGTCTTACTGACTTCCATTTCCTGGGCCCTGGAATAGAGCCTGGTGCACTGTGGGTACTCAACTAGATATATGCTACCAAGATTTAAATTAGAGTGTGCAAAAGCTTCACAACAAATCAGAATGAAAGATAAACACATTTTTATTGGAGGAAAAGTAGCAGGTAAGCTACATTTCAACTCCTTATGAGTAAGCATGGTTATCACTTCCAAGAACATTTCTCCATGGGAATCTTTTTCTCTTATCAGGCTTCTGGACAGCAAGTAGACCACTGCGACAACTGTTCCAACTGAAGAGACACACTGGGAGCTGCTCTGCTGGTATTAATATATGCGCCTCCTGTCTTATATTCTTCACTTATATTATCATCAGAAGTGATTCTGATGTTAACTGCGATGTGCCTTGTGAGTCTGAATGTCTACGTAAGAAGAACCTTCGGCCGTGGTGTGGTGGCTCATGCCCGTAATCCCAGCACTTTGGGAGGCCGAGGTGGGTGGATCACCTGAGGTCAGGAGTTTGAGACAAGCCTGACCAACAAGGTGAAACCCCATTTCTACTAAAAACACAAAAATTAGCCGGGCGTGGGGGCAGGCGCCTGCAGTCCCAGCTACTCGGGAGGCTGAGACAGGAGAATTGCTTGAACCTGGGAGGCAGAGGTTGAAGTGAGCTGAGATTGCGCCACTGCACTCCAGCCTGGGCAATGGAGCAAGGCTCCATCTCAACAACAAAAAAACAAAAACAAACAAAAAACCTTCTTAAGGTTCTTAATGTCTACTTAAGGTTCTTAAGTAGACATTCAGACTCACAGGGCACACCACACTTAACCTTAATGGTGGATGCCACATCAACACTATTTATCATCTTCTTTGGGTCATGGAATCTTTTGAGAATTGTATAAAAGTAGTGAACCCTCTTCTGAGAAAAATGTACAAACAAAAAATATTGCATCGAATTTCAAGGAGTCTGTGTTAATTCCTGAAGAATAAAATTCTGATAAAGAATCCCTGATTACAGAGTATGACATTTACATTGGTAATAAGGTAAAACAAATGAATATGTTGGAATGAACAACAACTGGAGATAAGTTTGTTTGCTATAGTAACTTAAGGCTTGGAAGGAGAAAAATAGAAAGCACTGATAAAGGAGAGAATAAGAGATGGTTTTCTTCAAAGAAACAAAAAGGAATGATAAACATTTGCAGTAAGAGGATTTTTTAAGAGAGAAAATAGCACTCCTCTGGGAAAAAGCACAAAGGGATTAAGGCAGAAGAACCAAAACTAATTAGGAGCACTAACTAGGCAAAGCCATCTGTAATTAATGGCTTTGGCAATTAATTTTTCTTTCTGCTATGCGCTAAAACTCTTAAGTAGATCTTGAAAAAGGCAGTCTGTGGGTAATTACTGACATGCACCTGGGGCTAGGAGTAAAGGATACAGAATAAAGGTAAATGTTTTTAAAGCAATCAAAACCCCCAAATATATTCTTATACAAATGAAAACACTGTATCTCACTGATTTTAAGATGTATTTTTTTCACAGTTTAATCTCTGAAATTGACTATATCTTATAACCAATGGTGCTGTACAACTGAAGGTGTTTTTTTTCTTTGTGGCACATAATGGTGTGCCTTACAACTGCTGGCCTATTAAGAGTCTATGACCAACCTGGACAACACAGTGAGACCCCATCTCTACAAAATTTTTTTTTAAAAATTAGGCTGGGCGCAGTGGCTTAAGACTTATAATCCCAGCACTTTGGGAGGCTGAGGCAGGAGGATCACTTAAGCCCAGAAGTTTGAAACCAGCCTGGGCAACAGTGAGACCCTGTCTCAAAAAAAAAACAAAATTAGCCAAGTGTGGTGGATCACACCTGTGATCCCAGCTACTGGGGAGGCTGAGGCAGCAGGATCACTTGAGCTCAGGAGTTTTGATGCTGCAGTGAGCCATGATCATACCACTGCACTCTAGCCTGGGCGACACAGTGAGACCCTGTCTCAAAAAAAAAAAAAAAAAAAACAACCCAAAAAACCACAAGATTCTACAAAATACTTCATCGTCTATTGTAAATTAGTAGGATGTAAAAATATTACATTAATGTTTTCATACATACTCAGTACAGAGCTATATCTTTATACATATTCAAATGCAGCAGACACTATCCAATTTTATCATTTTGTCATTCTTTTAACTCTATCACGGGCTCTGCTAACCACGGGTTTCCCAAAGTTCAGAGAAAACTAATCTCTAAATCTCTTCAATTTCTAAGAAAGAATGAAATTCATGCTTAGCAAAATACATTTATAGATGGGTCACTTATTCATGTTTATACCTCCCCAGTCCCCTTTGCCTTCCCAGGATTTAGAGACAACTCTTAATAACAGGTCTTCTGCCTCTATTTTAAGATGAGGTAAAATGCAGGCGGCAGTGTAGGAGGGTGAGATGAAGGGGGAGTGATTTACTCAAAGTCACACAGTTACAAAAGTGGTCAAATCACTGAAGGACAGCAACACAAATGGAAGTAAACGGGACCTAAAAATTACCTGACCCACATGTCCCAGGGGACCTTCTGAAGAAATATTTGAAAACTTCCATGACTATCAAAGCATGATTAATTTCAGCCACATTCATAAAATAGAATAAAACTACTATATTAGATTTACAAATATTAAAAATTAACCCATTCTGTAGGCAAGGGTGAGGGCAAAGAGAGACTCCTATATAATATGGACAGAAGTGTACACTACTACCATTTCTTTGGAGAGTAATTTGGAAATAACTGAAAAATATCTTTGGCTCAGCACATCTCCTTCCAGGATTTTTCTTCCAGGCATGTTCTCATATGTGAACATGAATATTGCAGAGTTGTTTCTAACAGCAACAGACTGGACACAATTTAAATGGTCATCAAGAGGGAGATGGATATATAAAGTGTGACATATTCATACAGCAGAACACTAACCAGTTATTAAAGCAAGAGAGGCAGATACGTGAACTAAAAGAGAATAACCTTCCAGATATCTGATTATATCAACAAAGCACTCACGCCTATAATCTCAGCACTTTGGGAGGCCGAGGCGGGCGGATCACGAGGTCAGGAGATCGAGACCATCCTGGCTAACATGGTGAAACCCTGTCTCTACTAAAAATACAAAAAAATTAGCCGGGCGTGATGGCAGGCGCCTGTAGTCCCAGCTACTCAGGAGGCTGAGGCAGGAGAATGGCGTGAACCCGGGAGGCAGAGCTTGCAGTGAGCCGAGATCACACCACTGCACTCCAGCCTGGGTGACAGAGCGAGACTCCAACTCAAAAAAATATATAATAAATAAACAAAGCAAGTACATATAGCATACACCGTACACAACCATACGTGATTTTAAAAGGGTGGAAGAGGAGAGGTGGGAGACACTAAACACATTTGTGTATTCACAAACCATGGAAAAAAATATGAGACAGAGCACTAATGTGTCTGTGTCTGGGGTGGGAAACTTGGAAACTTAAGATTAAGTTAAGGAAGGAAGCAGACTTACTTTCTACTTATGTAAAAATATTAATATTACATTTCGGTTATGCATATTAAAGTCACAAATTTCTCTAACATGATAATAAATCACCATATAAAAACCAGAAGCTCCTTCACAGTTTTCCCTCTAAGAATCTGACGAATGTACCTTTCCACTCTTCTATTGTGTGTTCCCTTTCATCTAACTGCTTGTCAGGGATCTTTGGTGGTGGCTGAAAAACACAAGGCAATAATAACCAAGTCAGTATGCTGGGAGTATTTTAACTCTTTGTAGTTATTTGAAATATTAGCCAGACAGATGACTTATAAAAATATATCATTAGATCAAGACTGATCAATCATCAACTTACTTATACAGACATAATAGTTTAGGAAGACTCCTTCATTGCAGGAAATAAAATGTTTAACTGTCTTTTTTCTTTTCTTCTAGCTCTTGAAATTGCCACATTTTATTTATATCACAGATCATAGAATTCTGTCTTCCTTTGGATACAGTAATTTGTTTTATACCTGAGTTAGGATGGTCCCCCAGAGCATTCAACATCCTAGTTCTCTGGTTAGGTATCCAGGCAAGATTGCAAAAAACAGTGGGAGGTAACTTTATTTTGTGTAGGAGGGGCTCGAATATGTTCATTAGTTTATTTGACGTAGTCTTCATGAAGAAACAGAAAAACATCATCATCATGTATCTACATTTTTATTTAAAATTAAAAGGTCTCCTCCAAACCTAATTGTCATTCTAACTCTAAGAATGCAATATGTTCTGTAAACATTAAGAAAATAACTTACAGCTTCTGCTTCAGAAGGATCATACCAGACATTGATGTACGGGTGTTGGAGAGCTTCATCTACAGAGATCCTTTTAGATGCATCTATTACCAGCATTTTGGATAACAAATCCCTTGCCTGACTGGCTGCAAACATAATGATGTTAATGTACATATATTTGTAAAGATTCTCAAATTATTAATAATTTGAGATTTTTTAAAAAGCATATGTTTTAAAAATATTACTGTAAAATTATCTTATACATATGATTAAAATATATAAAATTAAAGAAAAAAAAAACAAAAACCTCATTTTTTTCCCCACCATCCAGAGAAAACCTTGGGTTCATGTCCCATAAGAATATGAATACATATAAACACACAAACCCATACACACACACTACACACCCCAAATGGGATTAAATGTACATATTTGTAAAAAGTACCTTTAAGTTTGTTGTGTTCTGAGTCAGCTGGGAAAAGGACATCAGGGAAGAGTTTCTCAAAGCTATATCCAGCATATTTAGGTCTGTTTTCAACGTAAGTCCTTACTGTTGGTTGCAGTTTCTTCATGAATTCAGGACATGGTGTTCCAAGCTGTTCAATAACTTTATTCCACTGATCAATATCTAATATCAAGTAGCTAAGAAAAATACTCCATAACTAATGTTCAATACATTAGTCATATTCATATTACAAGAAAACAGAAATTTAAAAATTCCTAAGAAAGGATGTGGCAATTATAAATTTTGTATCTCACAGGCACCCTGCAAAAGGCAATGATTGTAGGTGGACAGAAATGATCAATAAATAAGCTTTATTAACCTTATTTATTGTGTGTTCAAACTAACTGATTTCACCTTAAAATGGAAGCTTAAACTCACAAATTCTAAATAAAATGATAAGCAACTAAGAATAATGACAATTACTATCCATAGTGGCTCTAACTGCAAACTGCACACAATGCTATAATAATATACAAAATTTTTCCTTTTCTGTCAATTTATCAGAAAACATGATTATATCTCCTAGACAATATTTCTAGAACACATCCTGTTTTACTGAGTTTTCTACACTAACAGAAAATAATCAGTTGCAATAAAAATAAAGGCTTCGATAAAAGTGGCATTTTCTTTTGCCATTCTTTGTTTAGCTTAGGTTTAAAAAAATTTTCTAAAGCTCTGACCCTTATAAAAAAGATTCAGTTTTTTGCTAAGTTGTAAGGTTAGGATTTCTTGGTCTCCTTTCCTCTAGTCTTTACACTCCAGGACCCTGAAGGCCAAGGCCTAAAACTCACTTATTGTAATCTTGTGAATATGGCTTTTCCCATTCTTCCTCCTGAAACAATTCTAAGTGTTACTAGCTGGTAAACACATAACAAATCACTGTTAATATAAATATTAAAAGTAGTGGGATGAACAAAAAGTATGAATCCAAAGCTATCGTTACCATACAAAACTACTACTGCTGAAATTCTCAGATGAAAGGGTCAGTATGTTATGTGAGTAATGAGACAACAATCAAAAGACACAAACCACACAGAACATTAACAAAAAGGAGGTAGGGGACAAAACAAAAGGATGGCCAGAAGCAACAGACAGCTCCAAAATTCATATTAAGTTGTACGTATTTCTAGACTTAAGTGTATAATTATTATAAATTTTTAATGCAAGCCATGATTTTTGATTTAGGTTAAATCAACTCAAAGCCAGCAAGTAATTGTGCATAACTACAATTGAGCAGGGTTCAGAATTAACATATGAAACAATAAATAACGGAAAGAAAAGTCTATGTCAAATAGTAGGTGGTATTTTAAGAGTAATTTAACAATATATTAGGGAGAGACAAAATACATTATACCTGACCAAACTGAAGTGCTATCATACATTTTGACCTTTAGAAACTACATTTTAGGCCAAAGATAAGGATACGATCTGTACCTGGGAACAAAACACCACCTTTGATCATTTCTCCCATGATGCACCCAACTGACCAAATGTCAACTGAAAACAAAATGCAATGACATTAACATAAAGATTTTGGTTAAAATAAAAAAAAGAAAGAAATAAATAAAATCACACACACCATGTATACTTCAAAATTATAAAAAGCAGTATAAAATAAAAATGAGTGACAGTGAATGTGCTCTGACTACCAGCAGAGACTGTATGTCCTACTGCCAGATGCAGCCTACAAATATTTCAGCTTCTTATCTCAACAATTTTTGAACTATAATAGCCACAAACTTTATGCCTGTTTAAAAACCCATCTGTATAAATGTAGCATATTCATTTTCATTAGAGAACATAAAGAAGTTCATCGCCTAACTAATTAACTGCTGCAGCAGCACAAGGATACAGTCCCTTCCTGGAAAGAGGATTTTGTGGCAAACCATTTCTCCCATAATGCACCCCACAGACCATAAATCCACTATATGTTTGCAGCACAAAAGAAGGAAAAGCAAAGCAAAAGGTCATTAAAATCAAAGAAGCATAATATGACTGCATTATATAAAAACTGCAAAACGTCACGAAAAGAAAAAAAGTGATTGTAACTTTAGCTAATGGAATAATTTAAAACACAAATTATTTTTTGAAAGTCTTTGGTTCACAAAAGAAAATGTAAAGTGTGGCATTTTAACTACATATCTAATTTCAAATTGAGAGCTATGCACAGAAATTGCATAAATAGAAAAACCCTGCATGTTTGTCCCTGAGAACTTGTTTATAAAATATGAAATAGAACCAAACACAAACTTTGTAAATAAAAATGTACATGAGGTAGTAAAATTATAAAAATAAAATCTTTATACTATACTATTTAGAAGTTCAACTGTGCATTATACTCTCTAAGTTAAAGAAAAAAGCATGAGAAAATAATTCAGCATATTAAAATATCTAACAGAAATAATCTCTATGAATAATTATGATAAAAAAGTTAATCTAAAGCTCTTTAGAATTTTTAAACTGGATTTCCCAAATACATTTAATTGAGAAGTGCTATGCTTGTTCTGAATTAAAAGTCCATTTGTTTTCTTGGCAACATCATGCTACATTTACCCTACTATCCCAAAAGGAACAAGTGCACAGAGAACCAACAACTAATCAAGGAAAACTTAGTAAGAGAAATGTATTTCATGTTTCCTACCTAAAGTTTTTTAAACCCATAAAACCAAACTGCTTTTGGCTTAAGAAGTTAGTTTTGGAAACTAACTGCTTTCCAAAATGCTCTGAGTAGCCTGCAATAAAAGGTACATAAAGCAAAGTTGGCTAGATACAGTAAGTCAGTTCCCACGAATTGAGTATGAAGAGTCTCCTGGAAGACTTACTGATGACCCTTGCCAACTGTAAATGGGAATCCCAATCAATGTTGACAAGAATCTGCTAGACACAGAAACAGACAATTTGGAATCTCCACTTACTAAGGGAAACTGACAACACATCATGGCATTTTATGCCTTTGGGTTTGAATATCACACAAAAAGGAGAGAGTAAGTGCTTGCAGTGTAACAGGAAAAGAGGGAAGAATGAGCAATTTAGAAGGAAAAGCCTTAGAAACTTGCATTTAGTTGTGACATCTGAAGGTCCCAATTCTTTAAAATGACAAGAGGAAAATGGCACAAATAGATGTCAGAAAGACACATGCCCTTTACTCATGTTAAAGGACTTAGAAAATTAAAGCCTGTACTTTCTAATACAGTACATTCTTATTAAAAGGCTGCCAGTTCACTGAAGAGTCTTAAGAGCTAAACTGGAAATTACTTTTGGAAATACTGTGGAACTAAAGTTTCCCTAAAATGTCATATTAAAATGAATGAATATTTTCATATTTATGTCATGGTTCAGCTTTCAAGGATAAGATTTTAGAAAAAAAATTTAATATTTATAAATTAGTGCCTCAGAGAAAAATTTTTTCTAAGGTTTCCGTTTTTGACAAAAATCTATTAGAATAAATCTTCTCTACAGATTTTATAGAGAATGTTAAACTTCAAATATCCAGCATACAACTTATTTGGTAACTTTCAGAAAAGCTTATTTTTAAACAAAAGTATTTTGAAAGCTGCAAGCATGAGAGAAGATATTATCTGGGCCAGTGAAGACTAGGAACATAAGTCTGATTCATGCACAACTCTAGCTTTAAACTAACTGCTTAGTCTATTAAGCAGTTAAAAATATATTGATTACACTGCTTTCCAAAATGCTCTGAGTAGCCTGCAATAAAAGGTACATAAAGCAAAGTTGTTAAAATGGGTGGGAGGCCAGGCGTTGTGGCTCAAACTCCTGTAATCCCAGCACTTTGGGAGGCTGAGGCAGGTGGATCACCTAAGGTCAGGAGTTCAAGACCAGCCTGGCCAACATAATGAGACCCTGTCTCTACTAAAAATACAAAAATTAGCCAGGCATGGTGGCACATGCCTATAGTCCCAGCTACTCGTAGGTTGAAGCAGGAGAATGGCTTGAAGCCAGGAGGTGGAGGCTGCAGTGAGCCAAGATGGCATGACTGCACTCCAGCCTGGGCGACAGAGCGAGACTCCATCTCAAAAATAAATAAATAAATAAATAAATAAATAAGATAAATAAAATGAGTGTGAGATGTCATTAAAAGGAGGAAGTACTTATGTTTAACCTTGCTGGCTAATGTAGTTATAATCATTAAGCATTACATTTGACTCCGTTTCCTAGGGTGGGAATGGGAAGGCAAGAAGGTGACCTACATAATTCTTAACTAAAGAGGAACCATATGCCAGTTCATTTTTTATTTTATTTTATTTTTTGAGACAGAGTCTCGCTTTGTCGCCCAGGCTGGAATGCAGTGGTGCAATCTCGGCTCACTGTAACCTCCACCTCCCGGGTTCAAGTGATTCTCATGCCTCACCTCCAGAATAGCTGGGATTACAGGTGTGCACCACCACACCTGACTAATTTCTGTACTTTCAGTAGAGACAGGGTTTTGCCATGTTGCTCAGGCTGGTCTAGAACTCCTAGCCTCGAGTGATCCACGAGCCTCGGCCTCCCAAAGTGCTGGGATTATAGGTGTAAGCGACCATACCCAGCCTCAATTCTATATATGACAGTTTTTCTTAGTGCTAATTTCTGGCAGGGAGCTATCCTAAGATCATATTTATAGGACACTGACACATAACACCATATCTATGACAATCAATTACAGCAAATGCAAAAGCAATCTTCATGCTGGTGGGTCACGTGAAGTTATCAATTCCCCCCCCCCAAAAAAACTTCAAATTTCAGGTAGAGTGTAAGTAAAAAGAACAGCATATTTACTTAAGAATAAAAAATTAATAGCAAATGTTTAAAGTATTTGTTTTTAATCAGCTCAGAAAATCAAGCTCAGCTTAATCGTATCTTTTATAAAAAAAGAATCTTAAAAGTTGACTTATTACAATTTCCTGATTCAAAATGAACTGCTATTCCAGATTCCTTGCCAGAAAAAATGTCTAGGTTTTATTCTTGGTAGTATTTTGGATGAAGTCACCACATTTTTTAAAACGATGGTTTATTTCCATAAAATCCCATGCTTCTTAGCAGATTTATTCATCTCCTAAATTTCTAAGACTCAACAAAATTTCTTCCTAAATTAAATATAAGTAGGTATATGCATACAAAATGTTTAAATTCATGATCTACATGCCAGATAATTTTGTTCAACACTGATTCTTAGGTTGATTGATACAATTGGATATACCCATACAAAATACTAAAAGTCATTTCCTTAAGGCTGGATACAACGTTTTAATGAAACTTTACTGCTTCCTTCAAGAGGTCACCTTAATTATCCATCAGCTTTGCAGAGGCCTTAATGTATCTCCTAAAATTTACAATGAGTGCTACTGCTATGAGCTTTAGTTTCATGGGGTTAGAAATATAGGCAAATATCACTGATGTACACTAATAATAAACTGTCAGTACACTATATACATCCCTGAGACCATGTTAGAAATGTTCATTTTCAAGTTATAGGCAAGCAAAGAGCATAAATTCTGTCTCAGGGCCATGGCAACAAATTCTTTATCCAATGGTAGTAGTGATGTTATGTATCCGTATTTAAACAAATAAGGGCCCCAAGTTTTTCCAAACATTGATGAAAAAATTTATAGTTACCTGCAAACTTTTGATACACATTTCAAACAATGATACACATTTAACTCAACGTACTTCTGCTTAAGTATTTACATAAAAAATCTACTGAATAAAGAAAAAAGCTAAATCAGAAAAATATTTCAAATAAATGTGTGTGCTGACCGTTTTCCTTGTAGCCCATGCCAAGGATGACCTCGGGTGCTCTGTAGTAGCGAGTCACTACGTAAGGCGTCATCATAAAACTCGTTCCTGCAGTCCTGGCCAGACCGAAGTCAAGAATCTTCAAAGTGCAGTCAGATTTTACTACTATATTACTGGGCTTTAAGTCCTTCAGAAAATAAAAATTAAAAAATGACTGCCATGATATATAGGAAAATCCTACAGTTCACAATAAAGTTATACTATCCCTTGCAAAACATTCATGTTAATTGTTCGTTTTTCTCACTGTAATATTACTGCACTGATTCATCGTTAAAAGGCAAACCTGAGAAGTCAGTTTTATGGGATTTAAAATTTATGAATACATACAGTTATTAGAGAAGTTAGTAATGTTTTAATTGCTAGAAATTATGATTAGCTAGACATTTTTGGTTAGAGTAAAAGGGATTTGAAAAGACATCACAAAGCTCACATAAAAAAACTACTACAGTAAAAGAGTCATAAGTTAGCATTTATATTCATTTGCATAACATATTACCAATATTTTTAAAATCTCATTTTAAAGTCACAATAAGCTTTATATAGATGTTTTAAGTCAACAACGAGCCATCTTGTCAATCCTAACAAATGTTATTTGATCTTTTAGACTGGCAGATACCCAGTTCCAAAGGACTAGAAGAGTCATTATCCATTTTTCCATCCCTGATTTCCCACCTGAAGTCACACAAATTTGCTATAAAATTTCTGTCTGTTTGTAGAAGTAGGACACCATTGCCTTGGTGCCACTAATCTATAAAATTACTTGCTATAGATACTACTGAATAATTCAGAATTTTTCACCTGGCCCCTACTTTAACATATTCTGTGCTGTGCCCATCAAAAGTCAGGCAGCAGCATAAACACTCATGGCTTCATGTTTAACATACTTTGCCTGTTAGCTTTGATGAATACTATTATAAGCCAAAGGACCAAAAAACAAAGAAAGCATAAATCCACAACACAAATGCACTGTATTACCTGTACTGACATGCAGTATACATATTAAATATCACCGATTAATACAAAAAAGGAAAATAGCCTGCTTGAAAGACAACGATTACTTTTGTAATGTTAACATACAGAAAAGCATGTATGTTGTCTTTAACATATTTCGACAGGCAATCATGGATGGGTTTAGAAGATATGTAATCTAGTGGTTTTATGAAATTAAATATACCAACAATTCAAAGGTCTTAATGAAACAGAAGAAAAAAATTTTCATTATTGGTATTCTGTAAATATAATGTTGCTAATACTTCTAAAATACAGTACCTCAGCAAAGAAACACTGCATGTTTAAGAATAAATATTACAAGCTTTGATACTACTTCAATGTTTAGTGTGATGGTTGAAGGTTACTGGCTCTTTATACTAGCGGATTCCAATTTAGAAATAACATTCCAATTTTAAGCACTTCATTGTGAAAAAATTAAGAGCAAAGTAACAATTTTTAAAGACAGATATTTTTGTTAAGCAAAAAAATTGTCAAAAAAAGCCTCAAAGACTATTAATTGAAATTCATCCATATATATCAATATGTACCTTACAGCTGTTAATTACACTGCTAACTATACATAAGAATAGCAACTTAGAATTTATGCAGGCAGTGGAACTAACCCAACATTCTGTCTTCTTCCCCCAATTTTTCTAGCTTCCTCAGTTAGGCAAGGGCACGTGGGTAGTTCTAGTTCATGGGATGTGAGTGGAAGTAAAGAAGAGAAGGGCCAGTGCACAACTTCCTGTCATCTCCTGCCCTGCTTTGGTGATTAGGAACTTTCCAGAGGATTCTCTGGCAGCCTGGGTTGCTGATCATCTATGTAAACGCACAGTCCACAAACCCACCATGATCTGCACCACACATTCAGCAAAGGAAATAAGCCTGAGTCATGCTAAGCCACTGAGAATTAAGGGTTTATCTGTTATTCAGTACAGCTGAGTCTATTCTAACACTGAAACTGGTGTCAGAGGTGGGGTGTTAATTATTATAAAAACATAAGATCCTGGCTTAGCAGTTGAGCAGCAGGGAAACTCACATCGAAGGTTGGAAAGGTGATCTAGGTTATGTAGTAACAAAACATTTCATGAAGCTGTCACCTGCACAGCCACTTGTACAATGAACCTGAAGCTCTAGCACAGGGGCTGGCAAATTAAGGCCTGCCTGCTTTGTAAAGAAAGTGCTGATACTGAAACACAGTCATGCTCATTCAAGTACAGATCACCTATGGCTGCTTTTGTGTTACAATGGCAAAGTCTTGTAGCTGTGATGCAGACTATTATCCACAAAGCCTAAAATATTTACTACATGGCTTTGACAGAAAAAGTTTGTTGAACCCTGCTCTAGAAAAGACTGGAAAGCAAAACTTCAGTAGTTTGTGTTGGTAGCTACTGGTTGCATTTAAAAGAAGTAGCCACCTTTTAAAGCAGAAATAAAAGGGAACAGAGCCTAGAATTTCAGGGTCTTGCCATTTTGGAAAAGCTAAATGCTACTAGACCCCTGAAAGAAGGTATGGTAGATTGTTCTGCAAATATTCCTGCCCACCCCAGACTGTGTCCTCACCCTATCGATAGGTTCAGTCACTTGTCTTATTTTGTCCAATGGAATATGGGGGAATGTGTTTGACTCAGCATAGCTCTTGCTCTTCTACCTTTCACCATGAGAAAAGGATGTCTCTGGTGTATGCTTCAGTTTAGATGCTGAAACCTGAATATGGGACAAGCCTGAACTTGACCCATAGTTTGGAGCAGTCTCACACAGCCAACCCTGCAGACCCAAGTAAACAATAAATATTGCCTTAAGCCACTGATATCTTGGGTTGGTTTCTATGCATCATTTTCACATAATAATTCTGAAACCCTTTCAGGGAAAAAGTCCTGTAAAATTTTCAATTGATAAATTTGCCTCAGTCTGCCAACAGAAGCTTGAAAGCTTACAGAAGACTGAAGACAGCCTCAATTAAGTCCAAGAATACAGGACCCATGAGCTAAAAAAGATACTATGAAAAGAACTACAATCAGAAAGATAAGAAATATCTTAAATTTCTGAAAGAGTTAGTTAACTGTCAGACCTAACACCAAAGGTCTATGATCCTTCTACACTTCAAACAGGAGTTCTCAATTCACAGTAATTTTGCCCCAAAATAATATTTGGCAATGTCAGAAAACATTTTTGATTGTCACAACTGGGGAGTGCTACTGGCATCTAGTGGGTAGAGGCCAGGAATGCTACTAAACATTCCATCATCAAAAGAAAGAACTGTTTGCTCCAAAATGTCAATAGTGGCAAGGCTGAGAAGGATGGCCTTAAAATGACCCTTGGGCCCCAATCTTTTATAGGTAAGAAGCAGGCTGAGAAAGGTGAGCAGCCCTCAAGGAAAATACATTCTTCAATATCCACTTTAGATATATTCATGAGGATAGCAAAAAAGATGACTCTCCCACAGGGTAGAGCCAGGTACTATAGAGAACCACAGAGATCAGTCAGGAGGGCTGATTAGGAATATTCCCCACCCACGGCAAGGGACACTCACAATGTCTGTACAGAAGAATTTAATTACAACTAACCAATGACTGCATTTTTCAGTTTTCTAAATGGGATTGTTCACTGTGATAACACTGGCCCTGTCTGACCACTCCATCTACGGTATTTGGCAGGGGAGCAGTGGTTATAGGGGTGGCCATATAATTTGGTCATTCCAGTTCCTATGTTTCTGGACCAAGAGGAACAATGCCTGGATTTGATAAATGTCTTGATGGAATAGAACTTTGGGTTATTTCCCTTAAGAAGGTGTGGAATAAAGGGAGCAAAGGAATGTTTGCCAGCCAGAAGGACAGACTGTGGCAGAGGCTGGGGCTCACCACTATTCTGAAGTCTGCCCTCCCCACATTTCTGAGTTTCCTTACAAATTAAGCAAGTCTATGGCTAGCTTTGTCAATGCACTCTAAGCAGAAGTCATGTGTGTCACTTCCAAGCAAAGAAGAGCCATCCATGCACATCACTTGGCTTTCTCTTTCCGACAAAGTGACCCGCAACTATCTAGATGGTGGGACCTCGTAAGCTTTGGTCTCAGAGTAGCAATCCTGACTTGCCCTGAACCCCCAAGGGATGAAAGGTCAGGTTATTTTACCAAGTAAGTAACCTCAGACTAGCAGAAGTACTAGCCAAGGGTGGAGGTGAATCTAGAATAAGTAGTAGAGCAGAGAGATGAGTACCAATCGTGGCCTCAAGACCACCTGCAAAAAACTTAAATGCGTATCTCCACTCTAGAGTTTCCCAAAGAGCCCAAGCCAAGATAAAGGGAGATTCTTCATAATAGATAACAGACCCCAGTAGGTCTCATTAGCTCCACTTTATCACATTAAGAAATTTTCTACAGATGTACTTCATTTTTACCACTTTATGTACTGATACTAAGGGAGTAAGTTAGAATATCCCAATACAACTGTGCTTGTGCCATTCTTCTATTTTCTACAGTTTAAGCTTTTTGTATAGCAACCCTACTTCATGTATAATTGTGTATCCTAATTGGATAGTGTCTTTCACTTTGAAAACGCGAGACTCTTTATTCTCAGAGAGGAACACTTCCTCTCTGACCCCGCCATATTCAACTTTATCTCATTAAATAGAGTTACCCTTGTTTTGATGTTTGCATTTTCCTGGTATATGTCTGCCAACCTCTCTGCCTTCAGCCTTTTGAAGTTAGCTACGAATGTTTGTGTTATGGAAATACGCAGTTGTTGTTGAGCCTTGTGTGCTGCCAAAATCTGACCTTTTTAAACTAAGGAACTAATCCGATTAACATATTACCATAAATATTGCTCTTTTGTAATTTTGTGTTTGTTTTTTGTGGTTCTTGTTGTTTCCATTGTTTTCTATCTTCTACCATTTGGTCTGTTTTTCTGGTCCAGCCACCTGCTATCCTCATTAATCTGGAACCTTTCTATTTGGAGGGGTGTGCTTTACTAAAATCAAATGAACTTCCACAATGTTGGATTACTGCCCCGGTCTAAGGACTTAGGAAACAAACAACCCAAACCTAGAAGTTTCACTCGTCTGCTCTACTTCACATAGTGTATGAGTAGGGGCTCAGGAAGATAAAATACTCTCCCATTTAAAGAGATTTTAATTATGTTATTTAAAGATTGCATTAGACAAATGATTAGAGCAGCTGTATATGTAATATACAAGGAATTCACTTACAATGATAATTAAGGATAAGCCTGTAGCAGGATTGTTCACTTAAAAAAAAAAGCCCCAATAGCCCTAAGACATAATTGTCTTATACTGTGAAAACTATCTCTGTATTTATTTTATTACATGAGTAAGGTTATTTGACGCAGATGACTCAAAAGAAAGATGTAATTCCACTGAACTAAATAATTTTTAAAAATTCCAGGCTGGGCATGATGGCTCATGCCTGTGATCCCAGCACTTTGGGAGGTCAAGGCAGCTGGATTGCTTGAAGCCAGGAATACAAGACCAGCCTGGGCAATATGGCAAGACCCCGTCTCTACAAAAAAATAAAAAATAAAAATTTGCCAGGCATGGTGGTACATGTCCATAGTCTTAGCTACTTGGGAGGCTGAAGTGGGATGATCACTGAGCCCAGGAGGTAAAGGCTGCAGTAAGCCATGTTCATGCTACTGCACTCATGCCTGGGTGACAGAGAGAGACCCTGTCTCAAAAAAAAAAAAAAAAAAAAAAATTCTTTTCAACCTATTGAACCCAGGAGTTCAAGGCTGCAAGTGAACTATGATTACGCCACTGCATCCTGGCCTGAGTGACAGAGGAAGATTCTGTCTCTCAGGAAAAAAAAAAAAAAAAATCCTCTCAATACTTTTCAAAGAATAAGCTAGATTTAACTAAAATACAAAACATACCAACACACAAAAAAATTTTACATAAATGTTCATGTCAGCATTACCTGTAATAGTCAGTGGTGACAACCCAAATTATAATCAAGTGATAAATGGATAAACAATATATCTATACAGTGAAATATTTGTCAATAAAATGACAAGAAGAACTGACACACAATAAATACATGAATGAACCTTGAAAAGATTATGCTAGGTAAAATAAGCCAAGCACAAAATATCACATATTATATAATTCTATGTACATGAAATGTCCAGAATAGACAAATATACAAAGACAGAAAGTAGATTAGTGTTTGCTTAGGGCTAGAGGTGAAAGGAACACAGAAGAATGGGAAATAAAGATGAGTGGATGTGGAGTTTCTTTTAGGGCAATGGAATTTTCTAAAGTTAAGATTGTGGTAACGAGCATACAATCTTCAAATATAATAAACACTGAGTGGTACACGTTAAATGAATAAATTGTATGGCATGTAAATTATATTGCAAAAAAGCAGGTAAAAATCCCAGAGAACAAAAATATAAAATATTTCTGAATATATATGTGTGTGTGTGTGTATGTATATATATGTATGTGTATATATATATATATATATATATATATATATATATATACACTCAATTTTGGTAACTTGGTAATATTCAATTCCCAATTTGGAATGACTGGTAATAATAGCAGTTTATTTTGTATACTGCTTCACTTCAGAGCAAAAACAAACTTTACATTGCTCCATATAAATCAGTGAAATACAGTGATACTAAGAATTTGATGAGAGGCAGTGATGTCAGCCAAAATAGCTCCACAGAAGCACCATAAAACATCAAAGTGTCAGAATAAACTTTTTCAGAATTCTGGAAATTATTCAAAGGTTTATGGCTATCAAGTGAACTCAGAACCAAGAAAATGGCAACTTAAAAACAGGAAACCACCTCACACCCTTTAGGATGGTTACTATGAAAAAAATAAAGTGTTGGTAAGAATGAGGAATAACTGAAACCCTTCTGCACTACTGGTGGGAATGTAAAATGGTACAGCTGCTATGGAAAACAGTGTGGCAGTTTCTCAAAATGTTAAAAAGAATGACCATGTGATCCGGCAATTCCACTTCTGGCTGTAGCCCAAATGAACTGAAAAGTAGGGTCTCAAAGAGATATTTGGACAACCATGTTCATAGCAGCATTTTTCAAAGGAGCTAAATGCGGAACCAACCCAATTGCCACTGATTGATGAATGGATAAGCAAGTATGGTATATACATAAATGGAATATTATTCAGCCTTGAAAAGGAAGAAAATTCTGACATATGCTGCAACATGGATAAACCTTGAGCACATTATGCTAAGTGAAATAAGCCAGTTGCAAGGAGGCAAATACTGCATGATTCCGCTTATATGAGGTATTTATAGTAGCCAAAATCATATAGACATAAAATAGAATGACGTCTGTCGGGGGTTGCGGGGAGAGGAGAATAGGGAATTACTGTCTGGTGGGTGGAGAGTTGCAGCTTCACAAGATGAAAAGAATTCTGGAGATGGATGGTGGTGATGGTTGCACATTATGAATGTATTTAATGCCACAGAACTGTAGATTTAATGGTTAAAATGGCACATTTTATATGTATTTACTACAATAAAAAGGTGGGGAAAAAACATTGGGAAATATTTCCAGCATTTTAACTAGTCTTTGGCTCTACCTGCCTCCCTAACTAGGCAAGGATTTTGAAGAAAGCAGCCACATTTTCAGTGTGGGACCCTGGTCCAAGGCTAGACAGAGGCATTCCTTGAAAACATGGTTAAGGCAAGTAAATAGCCCAATGCTGCCTGGGACAAAACATTAAAGTGGAGGAGAAAACAAGACATGGCATACCATTAAGCATATCAACTTTGCATAATGGGAGTTCCAAAAGGAGAAGAAAGAGAAAAATGAGCAGAAAAAATATTTAAGAAAATAATGACTGAAAATTTGCTAAATTTGATAAAAGATATGAATCTATTTTTTCTTTTTAGCTTCCTTCCATCCTGATCAAAAAAGACATGAATCTACATATCCAAGCTGCTGAATGAATTCTAAGATGGATAAACATAAAGAGATCTGCACTAAGACACATAATCAAACTGTTGAAAGCGAAAGACAAAAAGGCATCTTGAGAGCAGCAAGAGAGGTGCATTTGTCACTTACAAAAGATCCTCAACGAGCTTAACAGCTGATTTATCACTGGAAGCCATGGCAAAACAAATAGCAATGGATGATACATCTAAAGTGCTGAAAGAGGCCAGGTAGGGTGGCTCACGCCTGTAATCCCAGCACTTTGGGAGGCCAAGGCGGGCAGATCACTTGAGGTCAGGAGTTCGAGACCAGCCTGACCAACATGGTGAAACTCTGTCTCTACTAAAAATACAAAATATTAACCAGGCGTGGGGGCAGGCCCCTGTAATCCCAGCTACTTGGGAGGCTGCGGCAGGAGAATTGCTTGAACCCAGGAGGTAGAGGTTGCAGTGAGCTGAGAATGGAGAAGACAAGACAAGACAAATGGGAGGGGAGGGGAGGGGAGGGGAAGAGAGGAGAGGGTGGAGAAAGGAAGGAAGGGGAAGGGAGGGAGGAAGGGAGGGAAGGAGAAAAAAGAAAGAAAAGAAAAAAGAAAAGAAGGAAGGAAATGGTAAGACATCCTATGTTTGTGAATTGGAAGACTAAATATTGTTACGATGGCAAAACTACCTAAGCAATCTACAGATGCAATGAAATACTAATTAGAATTCTAATTGCCCTTTCTGCAGAAATAGAATGATACTCAAATTCATATGGCATCACAAAGGGCTCTGAAAAGCTAAAACAATATTGTAAAAGAATAAAGCTGGAGAATTGATACTTCTCCATTTCAAGTTACTACGAAGCTAAAAGTGATCAAAATAATGTGGTACTAGTATAATACATGGTCAGGCACATAGGAACTATGTGAAACAGAACTGAGAGTCCAAAAATGAAACCATGTGTCTATGACCAACTGTTTTTTGACAGGGGTGCCAAGACCATTCAATGGGTTAAGAGTAGTCTGTAACAAATGGTGCTGGCACAACTAAATTGCCACATACAAAAGAATGAAGTTGGAACCTTACCTCATGCCAGACAAAAAATTAACTCAAAATAGATCAAAGACCTACATGTGAGACTTAAACTATAAAACTCTTAGAAGAGCCCATAAGACTAAATCTTCATGACCATGGGTTTGACAATGGATTCTTATACATGATACCAAAAACACAAGTGATGAAATAAACAATTGTATTTCATTAAAATTATAGTTTTTGTGCATTAAAGGAAATCATCAGCAAAGTGAACAGACAACCTACAGAATGGGAGAAAATATTTACAAATTATATACCTGATAAAGGTTTCATATATGAAATATATAAAGAAATGCTAAAACTACAACAAAAAGACAAACAACCCAATTTAAAAATGAGCAAAGGGCTTGAATACACATTTCTCCAAAGAAGATACACAAATGGCCACAAGCACATGAAAAATGCCCAACATTATTAGTCGTTAGGGAGATGCAAAGTAAAATCACAAGAAACACCACTTCGTACCCATTAGGATGGCTAGAATTTAAAAAGTCAGATAACAAGTACTGACAAGGATGTGAAGAAACTGGAACCCGCATACACTGCTAGTGGGAATGTAAAATAGTGCAGTCACTGTGCAGTTTGATGGTTCCTCAGAAAGTTAACTATAGAATCACCATATGACTCAGCACTTCCAGTCACAGGTATATCCCAAAGGACTGAAAATATATATTCCAACAAATATTTGTGCTTGAATTTTCATAGCACGATCCATAATAGCTGAAAGGTAGAAATAACCCAAATGTCCATCGATGGATGAATGGATAAACGAAATATGGTATATAGAATATTATTCAGTCATAAAAAGGAATGAACTATTGATACATGGTAAACATGGAGAAATCTTGAAAACATCACGCCGTATTTCATATAAATGGAAACATAAAGGCAAATCTAGACACAGAAAGCAGACTGGTATCATGCCAGGGCAAAGATGCACAACTGCTTAAGAAACATGGAGACTTTTTTGGGGGTAATGAAAATATTTTAGAATTTAATATGGGTGGTAGTTGTACAGCACTGTGAAAGTACTAAAAATGCCACTTTAGAATGGTTAATTTTGTTACATGAATTTCACCTCAATGAGAAAACAAAGAGTATGATGATAGTTTTTTCTACTAACCCGATGAATAATTCCAGCAGAATGAAGGTGCTTGATTCCACACAGCATCTGATAGAGAAGGTAGGACATTCTTTCATGATCTAGCTCCATCTGAATCACTTGGCAAAGATTTGCATCCATGAGCTCCATGACTATGTAACTTTATGAGTGAAAAAAGAGAACAGCTAAAGTGTCCAGCAGCAATCTAAGAAAAATGTACTAACTTAACAAAATTTTAATTATTACACTTACACATCTTGAAATTCTTCTAGGGATTTCTGTGGTGTGAAAACATTCAAAAGGCCAATTATCTATAATAAAAGTCGAGAGACAGAAAAATTAGAAATTACTTCATAATATTTTAATTTGGGAACTACAAATACATGAGTTAAAAAAACTACCATCAGTTTAAAATCTTTCTTTACATTCTAAGCTCAAGTTAATTGCTTTCATTTTATATATTGCAACTTTATGGGCAGGAGTTGGAGGAGGGGATGGATAAGTGGAGGCACAGAGGATCTGTAACCCATTTATCTGTAATTCCATTTATGAACAGTCAATTATCAAGCACTTACATTATACAAACCTCTACATAATTTATCAGCAAATGTTAAATCCCTTCTACCAGCTCTTTTCCAATTCAGTATCTCTATATAATCTCAGCCCTTTCCTCCCTTGGTTTTTCATAATACTGCACTTGCCCAGTTTTCTTCATTCCCAGTCTATTTCACTGGTTCATCCATAAGCATATCCCTTCTCACACTATTGTGTTTAATCCATTTCTTTTCACTTTTTGCACGGACATCTCACAAAATAAGGTAACACTGAATTCATTTTCATTCCTACCCAAACCCCTTACTTTTCCAGTGTGCCCTCTCTTTTACAAAAGAAGGCTCAGGGTGATTTTTGACTCCTTTTTCGGTATATGCACCATAATAAATACTCATAGAATGCTGTCCATTCTACTGTCAATCTGACCTTCAATCTCTTTTTTCCATTCCCTGTGCTATAAACAGCTTGAAGACTAACATCTAGACTGTTCATGCTGTAATTCCTTCTAACACTAGTGTTACAGATTGATTGTCCCTCACACACACACCCCACACAATTCATATGTTTAACTCCTAGCACCCAATGTGACAGTATTTGGAAATGGGGCCTTTGGAAGGTAATAAGGGTTAGATTAGGTCATGAGAGTGGGGCGCTCATAATGGAATTAGTGGCCTAAAACAAGGGAAGACGAAAAGAGCAATTTTTCTCTCCCTCTCCTTGAGCACACACTGAAGAAAGGCAAATGAGGACAAGGTGAAAAGTTGGCCACCTCCAAGTCAGAAAGCAGGCCCTCATCAAGAATCAAATTGGCCAGCAACTTGATCTTGAACTTCCCAGCCTACAGAATTGTGAGAAATAAATCTCTGTTGTTTAAGACACCCAGTGTACAGTATTTTGTTATGGTGGCCTGAGCTGATTAAGGGTCACTAACGATGGTTTTCTACAAATCCAGCTACCATTTACTGCCTATAATATGGTAAAAGAAAGACCTGATCATATTACTTACCTCCTCAAAAATTTAAAGCCAACAAATATATTCTGAAACTCCCTTGCAGTATATTCAAAAGCCTCCATGATATGCCATCAACTCACTTCATCTCCTGCTAAGTCCTATATTACACTTCATACTTTAGCTATGCTAGTTTTAAGAATGTCATTTTAAAAATGTTTTGATGCTTTTAAACATACTATTCCCTATGCTTGTCATTTATCTACTCAACTTAATTATCTTCCAGGTGAACCTCTTTTGTAGATTCTGACAACTCCTAGTTCTTGACAGAGTTGACTATTCTCTCTACTTTGTCCCCAGTTATCTTCTAATGTTGTTATGGTATTCAGCACACTGTAATCTAGTCTCATTTTCACATCAGCCTCATCCCTACCACAGAGAATCCTTATTAGAAAGAACTGTGCCTTAATCACTTTTATTGCCTAGTATATGGCAAGTTACATGACACACATATAAAAATGTTTGCTGACGATGATACTTAGGGATGGGAATTTGTTTTTTAGGCATAAACTTTATAAGGGCAGAATTGATGTTTTTCTTTTAAGCATTCAGCTTTACATAAGGTATTTAAATATTTGGTCAGTGAATAAATTCGGAAAAATAATACACCAGAAAGGGCCAAACAAATTTAAGAGAGGGAAATGATAATAAGAAAGCATCTGGCTGCTCTAAATAAGTTCAAGTCTACCAACCGCATGCAATGCACAATAGGAGACTTGGACAAATAGTAAATCTATTCTCATTAATATCTGGGAAGCCCTAGAGTAGAAGAGAGGTATTAAATATTAAAGGCATATAGAGACAGAAAGAAGATTAGTGGTTGTTTAGAACTGAGAAGGATGGGAGGTAGGGGAATGACAGCTAAAGGATAAAAGATTTCTTTCTTTTATCCTGAGGTGATAAAACTATTCTAGAACTGACTGTAGTGATGGTCCCACATATCACTGAATATACTAAAAACCATTGAATGGTATACTTCAAATGGGTGAATTGCATGACATAGAAATTATATTTCAATAAAGCTGTTATAAAAAAGATTCAAACAGATAGTTGTCCCATTTTTCAAAAAGGGAAATAAAGGAAATTATATCAGTTATAGACTGGACAGCCAAGCAAAAGTCAATGATTGATTAGTAGTGGTATATAACTACTTCAAAAGAAGTAACAATTACCAAGAGCAGGTAAAAGTTCATTGAGAAATACTATTTCCTTCCATGAATAAAAACAACAAAGAACAATAGCAATAAATCAGAAAAATGCAACCAGACACAGTATATGAAGATTTCAAAATGGCATTTTAGAAAATGTTTCTAATAATAACATCCTTGTGAATAAGATGATGAATTGGAAACAGCTGGATAACTGTGATAGTCAGACACGTAATTTCTGCAATATGCTCAAAAGTTGCTAATGAATTAATCCAGCTATTACAAAGATATCCTGAGCAAAACTGGGAAGTGAAGCCCACAAGTGAAAAGTCAGAACAAGGAAGAAAAAAGCAATCACAGCAATCACTAGTAGACCAGGAAGAGCAACCACATTTCACCTTTGAAATTTAATAGGGAGAAACATGAAGTACTATACTTAATTCTCCATAATCAAAAGAAAAAATATAAAGACTGGGTGAGATGGGAACTGTAAGGCAGGCCTGTAACAAAGAAAGACAACGGGAGTCAGATGGGGACGTAATTTCTGAACAGGGTTTTAATGTCTACAGTTAAGAGATGACATGCCTCAGCTCCTCTCAGAGGATTTGATCAGATGTGCAGTACTGTGTGCTAGGTGGCTTATGTAGTAGTGTGTGCTAGGTCACTTTCAAAGTGTGTTCAGAGATAAACAGCCAAGATTAAAAAAGAAACTCAAGACCATCTATGAAAAGAATGAGAAAAACCAGAGATGCTTAGACCAGTGAAGAGACAATCTGTACAGAGGATGAAATTGTTTAAAAGGCAAAACACTACAAAAACATCCATCCATGGGTGAGTGGAATAATTCAGTTACCATTTCCAGTTTTCCCATATTTAGCTTTATACTCACTCACTGAACAGATATATTCTGAGTACCTACTCTTGTCCACACTCTTCTAGGTGCTGAGAGTTCTGCCTGGATAAACCTCTGCCACCCCTGCTAGAGGCCTAATCATGTGAGACATGCTTAGTCATATTCCATGCAGTTGAACGAACCACCTTTCTTTGCAGTCACCCAGGCTTGAGAGGTAGGATTAACTGAACTCCTCCCCAAGGAAAAACTAAGGCAACACCACCACTGCCATGGAACTGTGCTCACAGGCCACAAGGGGCACGAGCAGCTCTATCCATGGACAGGATGCCACCAGCAAAACTGTGATGAGCAACACATCAAGTTCCCACTTGGAACAAGAATGGCTACCACAACTTCCTCCCTATTATTATCTAAGTTTAATCTTTGTCTCTGGACCTTTTTTACGTCATTCTTCCTCTCTGAAGGCTCCTTTCCTTCAACAATCCAATTTTTACCCCATCTTTAAGAGTCAGCCTAGGTCTACTCCTCCCCAAAGCCTTCCCAGTTAATTAAAGCTCACAGAAATTGTCCCTCTTTTTAGATTTCAATATATGGGCCACCATCATCATTTGACAAACGGCCACTGCTTTGTGATGTTTGATATTTAACTCTCTGTATGTCTGTTTTGTATTCAAAACACCATTGTAAGCTCCCCAAATAAAGGGCCTAATCCTGAACTTCCATGATTTTTTTTCCCTTGATAATGAACCCAGTAACTCCAATGCACAGAGACTTGCACATATTTAGATCTCAAAATGTGGTAAATTGTATTATCTGTAGTCAGAAAGTACTGTGCTCATTATATTATATAAACTCTTTTGGACAAACACTATGAAATGTCTTTAGTCAGATGCCTTCCGTTTAGGACTGCCTAAAAGTGTCCCTTACACAATTCACTCCTAGTTTATTTCCTCAACTGAAGAAATCATTCCATTAGAACAATCACAAAAGTATGAATAAGCTTAATGTAAGTTTAAAAAAGTATAACTGTTTATTCTCAAAATGAGTGCAAGTTATATATCTTTATAAAGACTTATCTTTGCAATCATTAGAAAATAGAATTAGAAACATGTTAATACCCTCTAGATAGTTTCAAAAACTTTCTGCTAAACCCACTATCCTCATCATAAAGTGATCAGTGAATACTGCCATCACTTAAAGAGGTGGGAGTGGGGTAGGGAGAAGTGATATAAATTTTATATTCAATATGATTAAAGTCAGAGTGTCAAAGCATAATGGGAACAATTTCCTCTCTGTGCTAATGCTACAGTTTTCTAAATGTCAGCCTGACGGAGAACAAAAAGCAGAAGATGAGATCAAGCTGAATAAAATTCTTCTCAAACGCTTATCTTTTTAAAACTCCTTTTGTAAATTAAATGACAGGAAATCATATAATCTAAATTTTAGAAGCCATTCTTTTGATACAATTTAATAAAGTTGAGGAAAATCACCCTGTAGATATATATATATATATATATATATATATATATCCCTTTTAAACAATGTTTTAATACAGAACAATTTAAAGCCCCTAATATTTAGTCTTTGATATTCATATATTCATGAATAAATCTTGATTTCATCTATACTTAGGAAACCAAAAATGTTCACTTACATTTTTGTGATTAACACATTTCATAAGAACTAGCTCTCTGTAGGCCCGCTTGGCATGAGTCTGATTCTGAAATGGTCGGCTTAGCTTCTTGATTGCAACATTTCTTTCAAGAATGGCATCATAAGCTGCACTGTAATAAGAAATTCAAAAACACAAAAAAAAACTTAAAGCAAAAATCTGTAAACTGAATTCATGAAACAGTCATATACATTTCTCACTTTCTCCAAAGACAAGTAACTGGATCCCTTCCAAGTCTATGACGCTCAACATGTGTCTTCTATATCTATTACAACATATATTTTTTTGCAACTATTTCCTAAAATGCTAATGGATCCAAATAGATAGTGGACTATGCCAACAGAGACCCTGCATGTTCGTTGTGTTGCCTCAAAGATCCACCTAGTACATCGTGGGCACTCAATGTACAAATGCATAATAATTATTTAGCTCCACTAGATAGCCTAAAGCCTAAATAAATCCTTAACCTTGTACTTCCATCAAGAAAAGGTAGGATAAAGAATGCATACGAGGCTGGGTGCAGTGGCTCACGCCTGTAATCCCAGCACTTTGGGAGGTCAAGGTGGGTGGATCACGAGGTCAGGAGATCGAGACCATCCTGGCCAACACAGTGAAACTCCGCCTCTACTAAAATACAAAAAAATTAGCTGGGTGTGATGGTGCACACCTGTAGTCCCAGCTACTTGAGAGGCTAAGGCAAGGGAATCACTTGAACCTGGGAGGCGGAAGTTGCAGTGAGCCAAGATCGCACCACCGCACTCCAGCCTGGTAGACTCCCTCAAAAAAAAAAAAAAAAAAAAAAGCATATAAATTCTACTCAAAAGATTTGCTGAATAATTCTATGTAAACACATTACTTCTATCCTTTTGGACACAATAAAATAAATACAGAAGGGCCAGGCGCAGTGGCTCACGCCTGTAATCCCAGCACTTTGGGAGGCCGAGGCGGGTAGATCACGAGATCAGGAGATCGAGACCATCCCGGCTAACATGGTGAAATCCTGTCTCTACTAAAAATACACACACACACACACAAATTAGCCGGGCGTGGTGGCAGGCACCTGTAGCCCCAGCTACTCCGGAGGCTGAGGCGGGAGAATGGCGTGAACCCGGGAGGCGGAGCTTGCAGTGAGCTGAGATCACGCCACTGCACTCTAGCCTGGGTGACAGAGTGAGACTCTGTCTCAAAAAAAAAACAAAGAAACAAAAAAACAAAAAACAAAAAACAAAACCTGAACAGAGAGCTGGCTTTCAGAATCCTAATACTGACTATATAATATGATTTTCTTTAAATTTAATTTATGGTTGGTTAAATGTGGTTGGTTACAATGAGAACAGGCCAGTCAAAACGGCTTACAAAATGACTCCAACTTCTATAATTTTTGATATTGTAAATTACTTCAAGAATGCAGGAAAGATAATAAATGCCATTCTATCATGCAAATTTATTAAATCTTAATACGTTACCATAATTGCTCTGATTTTTTTTTTTTTTTTTTAGACGGAGTCTCACTCTATCACCCAGGCTGGAGTGCAGTGACACCATCTCAGCTCACCACAACCTCCACCTCCCGGGTTCAAGCTATTCTCCTGCCTCCGCCTCCCAAGTAGCTGGGATTACAGGCATGTGCCACCATGCCCAGCTAATTTTTGTATTTTGAGTACAGACAGGGTTTCACCATGTTGGCCAGGCTGGTCTTGAACTCCTGACCTCATGATCCACCCACCTCGGCCTCCCAAAGTGCGGGGATTATAGGCGTGAGCCACCGCGCCCGGCTTGCTCTGAATTTTTTAGAAAGAAATATAATATTATAGGTCAAACCTCCTTTCTTTTCTCTATTTTCTCAGAGATAAACAACATCCTAAGTTTGGTATTTATGCATGTTTTAATCTTTTGTACATATATATAATCCATAAATATATGGTACTGCTTTGCATATTTTAAGCTACATGTAAATGGTATAATGATGTATATATATATTCTACATCTTGCTTTGAAGCCCAGCACTACATTTCTGAGGTTATCCTTGT
The DNA here is from genome assembly GCF_028858775.2 of Pan troglodytes. Lineage (NCBI taxonomy): Eukaryota > Metazoa > Chordata > Mammalia > Primates > Hominidae > Pan > Pan troglodytes. The sequence goes on along the minus strand of NC_072406.2, from coordinate 60,706,078 downwards.
TGACACATATGGCTCCAGTTCGTTTAAAATGTTATATAGTATTTCACAGCATGACTGTATCACAATTTTTTATTCTTCTGTTGATAGATTTGATGCTATTTCCAATTTTTGCTGTTATAAATGGTGCTGCAAACACCAATCCTATGCATGACTCCCTGTGCACATGTAAAACAGTTTTTTTAGAACCTAGGAGAAATACTGGATTATAAATACTTAACAGTTTACATTTTGTTTAGAATAGATTCTGAAATTTGTTTCAAGAAGAGGTAATAAAAATATAATTATTCTTGAGTGAGGCTTATAATTCCCCAAAACACTAGTTTATTATTATGCTAATTTAGTGATCTGCAATCAGTATCAGAACTATCCCAAAGAGTGATCTGCATTTCAGTTTATAAAGAATTATGCTGATATAGCCTGAGGTTTTTGTAGAAATTAGCTAATAAATCAATTTTAAACATATGGATGAATTTTGAAACACACACAGTGAGATATTAGCTGACTTCATTCCCCAGTATAGAATAAGACTTCTGAAATTCCAGGGCTTCATTATAGTGTGAAAGTGATGACTAAGTGAAGCTTCTTATTAAACAATTATCTATGGGAATACATGTATACATGAAATTAACAAGCATGCCACTTATTCTTTGCTGATAGAGATATTTGTCTTCAATGGCTATGCCCAAGTATTTAATCATAGTTTATACTTAAAGATGGCAGTGCTAGTTTATAGAGTTGTATCTTATGAATAATACAGGTTATTATCCCAAATCTGAAAATATGAAATCTAAAATGCTGGAGAATCTAAATTTTGGGGGCACTGACATGATGCTCAAAGGAAATGTTCACTGAAGTATTTCTGATTTGAATTTGGAATGCTCAACCAATGCAAACATTCCAAAATCTGACACTTCTGGTCCTAAGCATTTCAGATAAGGGATACTCAACCTTTAATAATAATAATAAAGAAAAGACCATTGATCCTGAAGCAAACAATTTACTGTGGAATAGTTTTCATTTAATTTTTAGTTTTAATTTTTCAAAGCAAGTTAAATATTTGCCAAGGTATCTAAATTACGAGAGGAGAAAAGGTAGCAGTTAATGATTCTTTGCCTAATTTTTGGAAGTAAACACTTACCATACTATTCCTTGAGCTCCTGAGCCTATAGGTTTTAAATTCTGATATCGTTTCAGGACTGTGAATGTAGAATCTCCAATCTCTACACTATAAAAATTGTTGTCACGCTTGCTTCTGCTCATGATGGCAAGCAATTAATTTAATGGCTTCATCCAAAAATTCACCAAGAAGCTGCAAGATGCAACAAAACATGATGTTAACAAAATGAACTTGTTTTAATCTTAAAATTTGAGTCCTTACTGTTTACTTACTGATAGTGACACAGACTGCTAGATCATGAAAAGAGCTGCTTCATTAAAAAACATAAGAAAAAAAAATACCACAGAGCCTTGATTAGCATATGCCATATGAATGACTGATAGTTTTTTTTTTAAAAGAAACATAAGGATAAATCATTCCTCCAATCTAGAAGTTACCAGTATTAATACATGAATAACTTACTAGAAGATGAACAAAAGAAAGCAAATAATTAAAATTAAACATGTTTTTACGTCACTCCACAGTTTAAAATTTAAAACCAGTCTTTCTCATGTGCTTATTATAGAGAATAAAAACCTTAATTTTTTGTAAGAAATTTATAAACTTTGATTCAAAAATGGTTAAGTCTCATTTAGTGCCAAGTGGAGGGAACAACAAATGTAAATAAGTGGCACCACAGTGCCTTCACTGTGACAGATCCTCTGACCTGCCAAGGCAAACTCCTGGTGTAACACACATACTGAGATTGTAATGGGTGTAAGGATGAGAAGCAAAACAGAAAGGAGAGAGAGAGAAGTAGTTAGCATATTGGGATACAAAACAAAACAGTACTATTCTATCCTGCCTGAGGCATTAAAAGTACGATTCAACTTCTGACTACCATTCCTTTACTACTTGTAGGATTAAAAATCAAGACAGTCTTTTTCTACCCATGTGAATACTGGTTATTAACAAACTTATTATCCATCCTTACTAGACAAAAGAGACTATTCCAAAATGTATGCAAAGCAGCTTTAACCTATTCCTCGCCTCCTCAATAAGTCATGAAACCAATTAGGTCTAAAGTTACTGTTTTTTGTGGTTTTAAGATAATGCTAACCCCCAATAAACCCTGATATGACTTACAATACAAAGAATTAATTCAGCAGATATTAATTGCCTACTAGGCAGTCTGCATGTCCTGGGGCCAGATCACAAACTAGGTAAGAAGGTGAGCCACTGGAGAGAGCATGAGAATGCCTTGACCTGATCCTTGGCTGCGACATGTAGATTGTACTGCAGGAGAAAGGGGGAGCAAGAGTGGAATATGAACTTTTGAGAGACTATTATAATGACTCAGATGAAAGAGAAACAATGAAGAGTCTTAGGCCTAAAGGAGTTAAAAATAAACAAAACTAAACAGGAAACTCCAAACTATGTAAGCTGTAAAACCGAGGACAAATAAACTAGAAACAAATGAGGAATTAGACTTGGATACATTTTAAAAGGTCCAGAGAAACATTTCTAAAATCACTAACTGGACTAGTCATGTAGTGCTCCAGGGAAGACTGTCTGAAATGACAAGACTCATAAATTCTTCTTAAGTGGACAGCCCATAATAAAGAAAGGAGCTTTGGTAATGATTTAAACACTGAGCTATGTTCACACAATGCTCACATACAGGGATTGTTCATCCTAATCATTTTCCTACCATAACCTGAATTCCCTCTTACCTACTACAGTAGTGAAATAAGGAAGAAGAGAAGTGGGAAGAGTGGAAGAGGAGTGTTGGCTGTCACGCCCTTTATTAATTATTCTACACATTTATCCTGGAAACTGGGTCAGCGGGGGACATGGAGACAGTAATAGTGATCTCTGATAATCTGCAAATATGAGCAGAGGCTGAGCACAAAGTTGATGGTGTTTTCACCTTTGGGAAGGTTAAACCTTCCACCCAAGCATTCAAACTACCTGCAGATTAGGATTCCTAACCTTACTTGGAGGAGTCATATGTCTCTCTCAAAAAGATTAAGATAATCAGGAGACAAAGGGGTACTCTGGTGCTTCACAGGAGGTAACATATTGTTACCAAAGCAGGTAACAAAACACTGTGTTTCAGAGTTTCTCCACTTGCTGGAAAAAAAGAAAAAGCTTGAGTAGATCCAGGAACATGCATGCAGTAGGGCAGGTTTCCTTTTCTGCTAAAAGAATAACAGCAAGGAAAAGCTCCTTTCTGTTCTCACAACAGGGTGGCCCGGCCACAGGAGTGGGATTCACGGTGACAAGAAGTCTGAACAAAGGCTATGGCAGGCAGATGAGCATGGATAGTCACAACTCCCCAGGAGCAGGGCAGAGGCAGGCAGACAGGCTCCAAGGTTAAGCAGGCAGCCCCAGCTAGTAGTACCCTTGGCAGAAGCCACAGCTGCCACTTACAAGAACAGAAGACACACAATTCTCTACTCACTTATACTCAGTCATGCAATATTCAAACCTGATTTAAGCACCATGCTACGTACTGTTAACAAGATGGTAATCAGCATCTGGCTCCTCACAGTGTTGCAGCTAGGACAGAAAAAGAGACCTTAAGCTGATGGCTACCTGCCTGACTGAAACTACAGCTGTGGTAAGGACAATGAAGGAAAGCGGCAGGATGTCAAAGAAGCCTATGCCAGTCTGGGCTCAGGAACAGATACTCCTGACAACATGACGTTTAAGCAAGATCTGAACACTGAATATGAGTCAACCAGACAGGGAGAGGAGAGAGCTTTCTAGGCAGAAAAAAACAAAGCGAATGCAAAGGACCTAAAAATTGTACCAACTGTACAATTTGATGAGTTTCGATTAATGTATACAATTACGTAACCATCATCAGGAAAATCATGATATAAAACATTCCCATTACTTCAATACATTCCCTATATGGTCAATCTCCACTCTCTACCCCTTGCCCCCCAACTCCTAGCAACCACTGAATTGGTTATTGTGCCTTTTCTAGATCTGCATATAAATGAAATCACACAGCATGTAATTTTTGTTTGGCGTCTTTCATTTGCTCTAATGATTTTGAGATTCATCCATGCTGGAGTCCTTTTACTAGGGAATAAATTTCATTGTGTGGATGTACCACTTGGACATTTCAACTGTTTACAGTTTTAGGGTTATTATAAATGATGCTGGTATGAATTTCACTTTTTCTTCATTCATCTTGGGTTAATTATCTAGGAGTGGAATTGCTGAGCCCTACATTTTTAAGAAATTGTCAAACTGTCTTGCAAAGAGGCCATATCATTTTTCATTTGCACCAGCAACATGTGAGAGGTCCAGTTGTTCCACATTCTTCGGATTGCCATTTAATTTTATCTATACTAGTGGGTGTACAGTGGTATTTCATGGTGGTTTACATTTACATTTCCTAATAACTAATGAAGGTGAGCACCTTTTCATGGGCTTATATGCCATTTATGTAATTATTTTTGGTGAAAGAGCTATTCAGTTCTTTTCCCTATTGTAAAAATACGGCTGTCTTCTTAAGAGTTTTAAGACTATACATTCTAGATACACATCCTTTGTCAGATGTTTTGCAACTATTTTTTCCCAGTCTGTGGCTTGCCTTTCCATTTTCTTAACAGTGTCTTTTTATTTTGAAATAATTTCAGACTCACATAGAAGTTACAAAAATATTACAGTTTCTGGGTACCTTTCACCCAGCAACAACATCTGACAAACCATAGTACAACTATCCAAATGAGGAAACTAACACTGGTATAAAACTATTAATCAAACTAGAAACTTTCCTCAGATTTTACCAGTTTTTACCAGTTTTTACATGCCCTGTGTGTGTATAGTTCTATACAAATTTATCACATACTTTATATTAGTATAACCTCCACTACAATCAGAATACTGAACTATTCCGGCCTGGTACAGTGGCTCACTCCTGCAATCCTAGCACTTTGGGAGGCTGAGGAGGGCAGATCACTTGAGGTCAGGAGTTCAATACCAGCCTGGCTAACATGGTGAAACCCTGTCTGTACTAAAAACACAAAAATTAGCTGGGCGTGGTGGCATATGCCTGTAGTCCCAGCTACTTGGGAGGCTGAGGCAGGAGAATTGCTTGAACCCTGGAGACGAAGGTTGCAGTGAGCCAAGATCGTACCACTGCACTCCAGCCTGGGTGACAGAATGAGACTCTGTCTCAAAAAAAGAAAAAAAGAATACTGAACTATTCCATCACCTCAAAGAAACATCTTCATGCCATCCCTTTATAATCACATACTCCTCCCAAGTCTATCTGCGGCAACTACTAATCTGTTCTTTGTCACTATCATTTTTTTCATTTAAAAAGTTATAGGTTAGTAGTAGTGGCTCATATCTATAATCCTGGCACTTTGGAAGGCCAAGACAGAAGGACTCCTTGAGCCCAGGAGTTCGAGACCAGCCTAGGCAACATAGAGAGACCCCCATCTCTATAAAAAATGAAAGAAAAAAAAAATCTGCCACAGTAGTAGTGCACACCTATAGTCCTAGCTATTTGGGAGGCTGAGGCAGAAGGATCACTTCAGCCCAGGAGTCAGAGGCTACAGTGAGCTATGATAGCACTACTGCATGCTATCCTGGGCAACAGAGTGAGACTGTCTCAAAAAAAAAAAAGTTATACAAATTAAAATTACCATAAGTAATCTTTTAAATCTTTTGAAATCTGAGGAAAGTTTCTAGTTTGGTTAATAGTTTTATGCCAGTGTTAGTTTCCTCATTTTGATAGTTGTACTATGGTTTGTCAAATGCTGTTGCTGGGTGAAAGGTACCCAGAAACTGTAATATTTTGTAACTTCTATGTGAGCCTAAAATTATTTCAAAATAAAAAGACACTGTTAAGAAAATGGAAGGGCAAGCCACAGACTGGGAAAAAATAGTTGCAAAACATCTGACAAAGGATGTGTATCTGGAATGTATATAGGCTTAAAACTCATAAGAAGACAGCCGTATTTTTATAACAGGGAAAAGAACTGAATAGCTATTTCACTCAGTATAATGCCCTTAAGATTCTCCAAGGTGTTGGTATATCAATAGCTTGCTCTTTTTCTTACTGAATATTATTCATTGTATGAATGTATGACAATTTGTTATCTACTCATCTCTTGCTGGCTATGACAAAGCTGTTCTAAGGCTTTGTGTACATGTTTTTGTGTGAATATAAGTTTTCAATTCTTTAGGGTAAATATCCAGGAGTAAGATATGGTAACTCCATGTTCAATTTTATAAGAAACCGGCAAACTGTTTTCCAGAGTGCTGTATCATTTTGCACTTCCACCAGCAATGTGTGAAAGATCTAGTTCCTCTACATTCTTACCAACTCTTCGTTTTGCCAGTACTTTTTATTTTAGCCATTCTAGTACCTGTGTCATATCTCATCATGGCTTTAAATTTGCATTTTCCTAGTAGCTAATCATGTTGAGCATCTTTTCATGTGCTTCTTTGTCATCTATATACTCTTTGGTGAAGTGTCTGTTCAGTGTTTTACTCATTTTCTAATTGCATTGTCTTATTTCCTACTGTTGAGTTTAGAGACTTTTAAAATATATTCTGGATACACATTCTTTATCAGACATGCGATTTCCAAGTATTTTCTTCCAGTCTGTGGCTTGCCTTTTTATGCTCTTAACAGTGTCTTTCACAGAGTAAAAGTTTTTAATTTTGATGAAGCCCAAGTCATTATTTTTTTCTCCTTTATGGATTTGGTACAAGAAATGTTTACCTGGCCCTAGATCAAAAAGATCTTCTCTTTTGTTTCCTTATAAAAGTTTTATAGTTCACACTTTACATTTAGATCTATGATAACTGTTGTATAAGAGTTTTAAGTCAAAGTTTATTTCTTTGGTTATTATCTAATTATTCTAATACCATTTGTTGCAAAAAGCATCATTTCTCCCCACTGAATTACTTTTGCATCTTTGTCAAACTTCAGTTGGCTCTACTTGTACGGGTCTACTTCTGGACTTTTAATTCTGTTTCACTGATCTGTCTTTTGATCAATACCACAGTGTCCTGAGTATAATGCTGTATGTTAAGTCTTAGTTAGAATCAAGTGGTGTGATTTTTTTCAGCTCTATTCTTACTCAAAATTGTTTCCAGTTACTTCATAATTCTATATACATTTTAGAATAAATTTGTCCATGTCTACAAAAAATAATGCTAAGATTTTGATAGGAATTGTGTTAACAGTGATTTTTGAAGATCAAAAGTTTTTAATTTGGATGATGTACAGCTGGTTTATTTTTTCTTTCATAGTTTGGTTCTGTATGTCTAAGAAATCATTGCCCACTTAAAGGTTAAGATTCATTGTTTTGCATTCAGATGTCCAATTGTCCAAAAATCATTTGTTAAAAAGATTACCAGTTTCCTCCACTGAATTGCCTTAGCAGTTTTGCTGAAAATAAGATAAAATATATGTTTCTGGGCCTATTTCTGAACTATTTTCTATACCATTAATAATATGTTTATCCTTCGGCCAATACCACACTGTCTTGAGTAATGTAGCTTTCTAGTAAGTGTGAAAATCAGGCAATTTAAGTCATTAAACTTTGTTCTTTTTTAAAATTGTCAGCTATTCTAGGTCCTTTGTATTTTTATATAAATATCAGAACTAAGCTTGTCAATTTTTACAAAAAAGGCCTGTAAAGATATTGACTAGAATTGCATTGATGGTATACATCAATTTGGGGAGAAATGGTATTATAGTAATTTTGAGTTTTTTGATTCACGGACATGACACTTGTTCCCATAGGCCTGTATAATTTCTAATATACAGGCTTTACATAATTTTGTTTAACTTCTCCATAAGCATTAAGATTTTGAATGCTAATATTTTTATTTTAATTTGTTTGTATTTAGATTTCCAATTACCCATTACTAGTATGTAGAAATGCAATGAATTTTTGTATAATGATTTTGTAATAGGCTCACTTATTCGTCTTAGTAGGCTTTTTTTGTGTATTGGGATTTTCTGTATACAAAAGCAATTTATTTCTTCATTTCCAATTTGAATGCCTTTGAATTCTTTTTCTTGCTCCACTGCCCTAACTATAATTTCCATACAATGCCGAATAGAAGTGGTGCCTGTTTATGATCTTAAGAGAGAAAGCATTCAGTCTTTCATCACTAAGCATGATATATATATTATAGGATTTTACTAGTTGTCCTTTGACAGACAGGTTGAGAAAGTTCCCTTTAAATCCTAGTTTGAGAGTTTTTATCATTAATGGTACTAATTCTGTTAAATGACTTTTCTGAATATACTGAAATAATCATATAGTTTTCTTTCTTAGTTGGTTCATATGCCGAATTACACTGATTTTCAAATGTTAAACCACCCTTGCATTCATGGAATAAATCCCGCTTGGTCATAAAATATTATCCTTTTTATGTATTGATTCAGCTAGCTAAAATTTCATTGAAGATTTTTCCATCTATTTTATAAGGAATACTGGACTGTAGTTTTCTTTCATATTAGAGTAATGCGGACATAAAATGAGTTGCAAAGTGTTCCCTCTTATTTTCAGAAAGAGTGTATGGAAATGATACTCATCTTTAAATGTTTCATAGACTATCTCAGTGAAGTCTTCTATGATGAGTTGTTTTCTTTTTGAGGGAATGTTTTAATTATAAATCTACATTCTCTTATAAACATAGGGCTGTTTGGCAACTATTTCTTCTTAAACAGGCTTTGTTAGTTTGTGTTTTTCAAGGAAATTGCTCATTTAATAATCTAAGTTGTCCAATTTAATGTCTACAGAATCTATACTCATCTCTCCTCTTTCATTCCTATTAATCTCATTTGTGTCTTCTTTTTTCTAATCAGTCTGGCTAGAATTTTATCACTATTAGTGATCTTTTCAAAAAAACAAGATTTTAATTTCTCTTACTTTTCTCTAATGTTTTACACTTTTATATTTCAATGCTTCCTATTTTATCTTTATTTTCTTCTCATTGCTTGTTTTGGAGCTATTCTTTCTTTTGGTTTCTTAAAATGCAATCTTAAAAGTACTGATTTGAGAACTGCTTTTTATAATATAAGCATTTAAGCATCATTGCAAGCTTCATCTGACAACTTCATATCCATATTCAACAATAAAGCAGACACTTTAAAAAAATCTTACTTTACATGGGGTCCTGTTCCAAGTGCTTTGTAAATACTATTTTAATACTGAAAACAACCCTAGGAGGGTTTTCTATTTGTTTACAGCTAGAGGGTAAATCTAGTCCGTGGTATTACATCCCATATTCACATTTTGTCTGATGTTTCCTTATGTTAGGAAAGGTACTACATTTTTTCCATCTTACAGATTATGAAACTGAATCTTAGAATGATTAATTGACTATGGTTACAATGTAAGCGGTAGAGAATTTGAGTCCTTCAAATTTTGGACTACAATGAGTCCAAAAAAATAATCTTGAAGATAAAGAGAATATGGAGGAAGAGAAGTTGTAAGTCTTAAACCTGTTGAGTCTGAGATAACTTTAAGACATTCAAATGGAAATATCAATTTGGTATCTAGATACAGAACTGGATCCCAGATGAGTAGTCTCGGTGAAAGATAAATGCAGGAGTTGTCATTGTTACTGGAGCAATGAGAGACAAGTTATTCAAGAGTAGTCGTTAAGTAAAAAGACACCTAAGATTCAGCTTTATAACAACCACATTTAATGAGCAACTGGAGAAAGATGAGCTGACAAGGAAGCCACAGAAGATGCAGCCAGAGACCTAGACAGAAAACAAGAACATACTGGAGAAGCCAAAGGAAGAGAGTGTTTTAAAGAACAAAATGGCTAATAGCATTGATTGTAACAGAGGTGTCAAATAAGCCATTTGAGTAGAGCGAACGCAGTAGAAGCTAGATTAAAATGAGCTGCCATGTAACTGGGAAATTTATAAGGAAACTGGATATAGCTACTTCTTTAGAGAAGTTTAACAAAGAAGACCAAAGATGAAATAGATAAAGAGGAGTAAATGGTCAAGGGAGGATAATTAGATTATATATTATATATGACATAGCATAGTATAACACATATAACATAGAGACAACCTGAACATGTTTATATGCTAACAAAAAGGATCCAATAAAGAGAGGAAGAGTGAGAATGGGTGAATGAGAAAGAAAATAGGTTTCTCAGATAGCATATTATTTCCAAAAAGGAAGAAAAGAATGGGATCCAGAGCACATGTGTGGCCATACGGATGGAGATATTAGTGTGTCACTATCATAAAAAAGTATCATCAAAAGACTGAGACAAAGTGCAATTTCCAAGTGTGATATTATATATCTATTACATATTAGATAATAACATATATATAATTCTATGTATTGTATATATAGGGAACATATATATAGGTTTTCATCCACAGCTCCCGGCTCTTAACTCCCATATACCTTGTTACAGACTTTGGTTATGATGTTGGGGTGCTCCAGGCCTCAGAAAACAGAATCTCTCTCTCTGATTTTCCCATCCTCCTTTCACCAGCTCAAGCCAAGAGTCTAATCTTCCCCTGCCTTTCTGACTGCAGGTCATAAGACTCTCATTTCAGAAGTGGTCCTGTCCCACACCCTTGAGAAAGGAATGCTGCACAGAAAGGCTAAGAAGAATTTGGACAGACAGGCTTGTGGGTTTCTCCACTCGGCCTGTTAGTATTAGATTATACCCTTTTTGTCCAATCCCATTTCCACATGGTTGTCAATCATGCCTATCCAATAAATCTCCATGAAAGGCTCAAGAGGACAGGGTTCAGGGAACTTTCGGATAGCTGAACACGTGGAGGATTCTGGAAGATGGCGTGCCCTGGGAAGGTCTGGAAGCTCTGTGTTCCTTCCCCCATACCTTACCCTATGCATCTCATTATCTGCATCCTTTGTAATATCCTTTATAATAAACTGGTAAAGGTGTTTCCCTCAGTTTTGTAAAGCTGCTCTAGCAAATTAATCTAACCCAAAGAGAGGGGCATGGGAACCTCAACTTGGAGCCAGTCAGAAGTTCCAGACTTGAGACTGGTATCTGGTGGCGGTGGGAAGGGACTGGGCCCTCGACCTGTGGGATCTCATGCTATCTCCAGGTAACTAGTGTCAGAATGGAATTGGAAGACACTTAGCAGGCATCTGCTGCAAAACTGATCACTTGCTTGGTGTGTGGGGAACTCCCCCTATGCAACATTTGATCACATAAGTCTTCTGTGATTGTTGTGTTGAGAGAACAGAAAAAAAGCACTTTGAGTTTTTCCACATTCACCAAGATAAGGGCATTAAGGATACTGGTGAGATTTATGGAGGATGCATTTGATATACTGATCTCTCCATCATGAAGCTTGAACAGCAAGAGTATGTGTGAGAAGGAAATGGCATGGTTTCTGATGACTCATTTCCCTTAGAAGGCTTCGGAGATTAAAAACAAAGGAACTCTTGTTATAGAATTTAGATGTAACTGATTAAAACATATGAACAAATATTGGCATTATTATCCCAGTTAACAGATGGAATAATCTGAGGCTCAAAAGAATTAATGTGCAACCAAAAGTATGGAAATACTGAGGTTCGGCTTTAACTTTCAAATCTCACCTGTTACTACTCCTACAGCAAGAAGACTACAACCATGTCACACAGCTAAACTACCATCCCCCAAACTCTGATATATCTCATTTGTTCATTTCCCTTTCCCTTTCATGAAATATTTTTAACACTCTTTTGTATCTATCCAAATTTTGTCTAAGACTAGCTTAAATGTGATCTTCATAAGCCTTTTCCATTCAAACCAGCTCTAACCTAAATTCTCATCTAAACTACTTTGCTGTATATTTACTTATGCAGATTTTATTATCAGACTATGGTCTTTCTGAGGACAATAGCTGCATCTCCTACATTTTCAGATTTCCAAAACAGGCTCTTCACAGAGTTAGAACAAACAACTGCTAAAAAAGTTAACCAAAATGTAAATCTTTTTAAAGTAACAAATTACTTAATAAATTGTTTCATGTGTCTTTACCAATGTTTCTCTTCATTAGTAAAGGGGGGGGCTATATTAGGTTTTTATGACTCAAGGTTTATTTCTGTGATATCTTTATATATCAGGCTGACCACCCCCGCTCCGCCCCGTCCATAAAATGGCTAGGCTGTCAAGCCTGAATGTAGAAACACACAGGTTAAACTAGTTACATAAAACATACTTAAGGAGAAAAGAATAAATTCAATGCAACCATATAGCCAGACTTTAGAGACCCTGGAAAATAATTCAGGTAATACAACAAGGTTCAGAATTTAAGACAGCTGTAATCATCAGGCAATCCTGGCAATAAGTCACTGAGGTAACTTAGAGCCTATCTATTTTTACTTAACCTGGTTCTTTGGCTACCAATAGACCTATCTATGACAGTTAATTTTATGCATCAACTTGCCTAGGACACAGGGTGCCCATATATTTGGTTAAACATTATTCTGGGTGTTTCTGTGAAGGTGTTTTGGATAACTTTAACATTTATATAAATAAACAGACTGAGTAAAGCTGACTGCACTCTGTGATGTGGGTGGGCCTCATCCAATCAGTAGAAGGCCTGAATAAAACAAAAATGCTGAATAAGTGGGAACTCTTCCTGCCTGCCTTGAGCTTGGACATTGGTGTTTTCCTGCCTTTAGACTCAAACTGAAACATCAGCTCTTCCTAGATCTTGAGCCTACTGGCCTTTGGACTGAAACTACATTTGGTGTTCTGGTTCTCAGGCCTTTGGACTCAAACTGGTGCTACACCATCAGTTATCCAGGGTCTTCAGCTTGCAAGCTGCAGATCTTGGGACCTATGAACCTCCATACCCACATGAACTAATTCCGTATAATAAATCTCTTAATACAGCTCCTCAGAGATGCCTTACTTGACTAGCCTACCTAAATTCCCCTTTAAGCACACTCTCTCCCCTCAACCCACTTCATTTTTCTTCATATCACTTACCATTGCTAACATTCTAGTACATGGTTATTATCTGTCCCACTCAAACCCAAGTTCCATGAAAGCATGAATTTTGTTCTGTTCATGAATAAATCACCAGTGCCTTGAGTAGTACCTGGCTAACAACAGACATTCAAAAAAGTGTTGAATGAACCAATGAACAAGTGAACAAACTGTTATTTTAAATTCCCATTATGAATTGCCTGTCTTTCTCCTCTCAAGGAGTAGTATACAGGAGAGAAAGAGAAAGAGAAAGATGATTAATCTTATTATTGCTGTTTATGCAGTTTTCATACCAGGCCACTTCATAAGCCATTAGCCTTGAGCCAGAGGCTTGCCCTGGTCTAATCAGTTATGGACAAAGTGGCAGAACCACATGTTACAGGATCCGCTGAGTAACTGCTTCTTCAAGAGGCAGATAATAACCTTTAAGGTGAGTGCTCATAGTGAGCACTATGAGGTTAGCTCTAACGAATGAAGTCTCACTACTTTCAGAATATAGTAAGAATTTCTTGGCCTCAACCCTAACTCACATCATTTTCCTAAAAGAGTAATAAGCTTAAATTTAACCTCACTCCTTATTAGCCCTCAACTGGCCTTTAGATCAGATCTCAGCTGCCACCATACAAATGCATCTATTTCAGTTCTAGGTATTCTCAAAGTTCATTTTTCAACTACATTTTAAGTAATTAATATAGAAATACCACTATGTCCTGCACTAAGAAGGCCTATTCCAACAACAGACTTGTCTACAATTTAACCAAAAGTAGTAGAAACAATATGTGAAATATAGGGTGCATCCTAGGGTACTCTCCCCTTCCTCCTTTCCCCCCAAGAAACTATGGCTGACTAGCCATTTATGTCTCTCCGGACATACGCTTTTCTTCTTTCCTTAGGAGACTGCCTACTAAGTGGTGTGAATGAAGTGCCCAATCTTGGACTTTATGGTTCCTCCTCTATACTAAGGTAGTAGAGCCATATGAAGAGTAAGCCAGCCTAGGTCTGAGCATGTACTACAGGGCCCAGACTGAGACAGCCTATGTTTCAGTCACTGCTGACACTAGCACCAAATAAAGAAAACCAGAATTTTACTCCCATTCTCACCTGGGCATATTATTAAAGAGAAATTATTTTGTAATCTCACAATTGAGATTATATACTGAAGAAACAGATAAGAGTGTGGGTTATCTTCTTAAAACTGGGGGGAACATGCTAGAAAAGAAAAAGCTCTAGAAAGAGAATGTCTCATTGGTAAGTTTCCAGTTAACTGTCCCATTTTTATCCTCTTAAAGGGGTTTTTCCATTGATTCCCACAGCAACCACCAGCCTAGAGGGGCATACTACTTCCCTCTCTTTCTACTTTAGTTGAATGAAGGACTTGATACCAAATCTCTTCCTTTGCCTCCTTTGAGATGAGTAACATCTTAAAAGTGATGTTACTAAAATACCAAAGCAAAAGAAAAGGGAAATAATGAAAACTACAATAAAACAAAGTTTTATCATAAACCTACTTAATGGCTAACCTTAGAATTTAGCCAACTGATTTCAGAAGCTATCTCACAGAAAGGTGAGGCTAACGAGCTCCTGAAATTCTCACAACAAATACACAATTAGTAAGAATTAAGATTCTAGAATTTATTATTAAAACAAAATGAAGTAAAGCTGGCAGGCAAGAAGGAACATTTTAGAATTCCCTACCTATACCATGTTTAAAGCTGAATGAATATACAACACCTGTATACTTTCCTTTTGCCTTTCAGTCTAGCTTAGTCACTCTCCAATTTAAATGTGTGTAAGAATTAATGCTCAAGAGTGTATATGTACACAAAAGATTTCATATTGGCTTTTATGAGTTAAGGAACTTTCAAGGGTGATTCTGACTTTGGCTTTACACACTAACTTTAGACTCAAGCCCAGAGTGCACAAAATTCCACTCTTCCAAATAATCCACAAAACTGACATAGTCAAAATTACCCCGAAAATCTCCTTAAATCATAATGTAACATTTAGTACAATAACATTCAGGGCCATGATTTTATTTAAAGTATTTACACTACATATGACATGCTCACCCGACGGGAGACATGTACAAACTAAGAGAGAACAGCAGATTCTCATCTGCAAGGGCATAAGCTTCCTATGATGGGCAGAATTGTCTGTACTACTGAAACTGTCATTTTATCTGTCAAGACAGGTACAGCTGGATATTCAAAAGTTAAATTCATGTATAATAAAATGTCACTACCATAAGCAGTTTAAAAATGAGGCTTCCAGGAAGAGGTTATAATCTTATAAAAATATATAATCTTATAAAATCTTACACAATTTTATAAAAATTAATCTGAGCTCTTTCCAGATGATTCCCCTCCATATTTAAGATTTTTCTTTCTCCTTCTCCCTTTTCTGTACTACTCGCTTATAAAGAAGAGGTTACAGTTCTACTCCCACAGACCCTCCGTAATAGAGGGCAAATCCTTTAAGCATCAGTATAATTAGCATGTTTCTTTAGTTGCCCATGAGTCCAGAAAAAAATTATTACAGCCAAGAGACAACTTTGTTTGCCCTGGCCACTTAATTGTTCTTTCTAGCAGGTATACTAATCATATCTAGTTTGCCCTCTCTTCTAGGAGAATCTGACCCCCACCCACAAAGGGGAGAAAGAGGCCTGGTTTGCAGTTCTGCAATTGGGTTTTTAAAGACCTATTCATAAAATAGATTTAATTCTTAATTGAGCTTATTTGAGTAGGTTTACTACATTCTAACCACAAAATGATGCTAAGACAGAAACTGTCTCAACAAGAAACTGTCCCTTAACAATTTCTACATTTTGAGGAGGGTGGATTTAGCTAAATAGCGCCAGACACATGAAATCAGTAAGCTAATTCAGAACTTGTTTCCAAGTCATTCAGACATTCAAGTTATTTATTAAAGATCTCGAGACT
The DNA here is from genome assembly GCF_028858775.2 of Pan troglodytes. Taxonomy (NCBI): domain Eukaryota; kingdom Metazoa; phylum Chordata; class Mammalia; order Primates; family Hominidae; genus Pan; species Pan troglodytes. Next base: position 60,690,058 of record NC_072406.2, on the reverse strand, counting down.
TTACAGCCATATCCTTGGCAGTAAAGTAAGTACATGTTTCTGGCTACTTTAAAATATATATATTTCAATGGAGATGAGGTCTTGCTATATGGCCCACTGGCCTTGAACTCCTTGGTCTCAAGCAATCCTCCTGCCTTGGCCTCCGAAAGTAATGGGATTACAGATGTGAGCCACCGTGCCTGGCCATTTTTGGGTACTGTTTAAACAATAACAAATATAAGTAACGGAAATGATATGGGTATGATATTGCCATAACACTTCAGTGAGCTGGTATCCAAGATTCTAAAATTACTTTGTACTCAAAATGGTAAACATTTCAAAATATTCCAAAGTTGGCTTCTGGGCTTGCTCAACTGCATGTAGATTATTAGTGTCAGTAAAGCAACGTCAATTTTCACAAGGACATTCAACTGAATAAATAGGTCATCTATTTTGTAAGAATATACTATTTCCCAAGGTACTCAAAAGCTATTTTAAGTTTAAATCTAAGAAAAATTGATACCCATAAATTTCCATAAAATTTTTATGAGGTTTTACACAAGAAAGAATGCTGAGCTTTAAAGGCACCTTTGTACAGTGTACTACTTGGGTTAAATCTTTGCCTATCCAAAAAAATTGGTTACATACTGAAAAATCTCATTCCTTGAGAAGACCCAAATGCCTGACATTTTCTTCTAACTTTTGCCAAATCTTTCACTAATAAGACTCCCAGGCTCATAAAAGAAAATGCTGATCACATTCAACCACCACGAGACAATTCCTAAAACTGCAAATTAAGAATAGCAAATGAGAAGTGTCCCAGATGCATTTTACAGATAATTTTTTTCATATTAGTTGATACCACATATACGTATTGCTAGTTTATCTTGCTAGCAACGTAATTATGATCAGATTTTTTTTAACGCTAGGTAGTTTTTAGAAAAAAAGATTCCATGGCAAATGGCTTTCTGTAATTAAATGTGCCTGCCCCCAGCAGAAAAAAATAAAATTCACTGAATTTCAGAGTATGTTACAAATGATCTCAAAATCTAAAAGCTCAGCAAGATGGGGCAAAAACTACTATTTCCATTTGATTATGATAACCAAATATGACAAATCTAAGTTGAAGACTTGCAAGACAAGTAAAAAGTTTAATTGTCCAGCTAATGAACCTGTATCAATCTCCAGAAATAGCTTGAATTTTATGCTCTATCTCATCTTCAAGTTGTCCTTCACTGGATAAGGCCTAAAGCCTGTAAAAAAAAACTCATTTTTTACTACCAACAAAGTAACAACAAAGACCAGAAACTAAAAACAAAAATTTTTTTCTGTATAAATCTGTGGCAGACACTAAGTATTTCTCGTCTAATCATCTCTTCCTCTACAAAAGGGATTTAAGATTTTCTGGAGTGGTTCAATAACATACATATGGGAAAAGTTACTGAAACCATTTGAAGGCAATTTAAACATAACATGACTGCCTGACATGCTAGGTAGCAGAAGTGATAATAAAAATGGCTTGTTTTTTTGTGGTTTGGGTTTTTTGATTCATCAATGTCAGCAATGTTAACTAAACATGAGGGTTATGAAAAACAAAACAAAAAAAACTTTTGCTCTATGGAATTCGAGCCCCTTTAAATTATCAGGCCCAGAGAGGCATTTTAAATGTACAGTAGTCATGTCTCACTACCCCTTGAGCTAAATAATTACCTCTTGAAGCCACATGCTATGGAAGCTCTAGACTAACTGACCCCAAGTAGTCATAAAATGCCATATACACTATAGTTCAACAATGTATAGACAATAAATAACCAATGTTATTTCTGTAAACCAACAAGAATTCCTGATGAATACCTTTTTGCAATCAATCCCTTTCCTGATTCATCCTTTTTTTCTCTAAAAATATGAGTCACTCTTCTGTTCTCTGGAGCACTCCCCAAGACCACTTGGAAGTGTGTCCTAGGCTGCAGTCCTCAACCTTGGCCCAAATAAATTATCTGTATTAACTATGCCTCAGTTTCTTCCCTTTAGGTTGACATTTCTGGCACTGTGAGCAGGATTCACAGTAAGCCACCCTTAGCCATTCCTGGACTTGGCACCTGGCCAACTATGAACCTCTCATGTTCTTCCAATTCCAAGATAAATTATTGGACAAAAGTCCTACTAATAATCTGGACCTATACCACTCTTTGGTTGAAGGTGTACATTTTATTTGGGCTGTTCTTTCAAACCCTTCTTTTTTAGAAGAGGTCTTTAACCTAGGGGTAACCCTTCAGGCTTGCTTCTTTATCAGAGCTATCCATGCTGAGTCCACACATAGATTATGCTTTTTTTGCCCTTTTCCTTAATGGGCTTTCCCAGCTGAACTCAGTAATTTTTAAGCTAACAAAAGTGAACATAAAAAGACCACCCATTCAACAAAATCAGTGTCCAAAATACAGCTTTCTGTCATTTAGTTGGCTATTTATAAAAGAAATTTACATCTACAAAAGAAATCTTCATTTGTAAGGGTCTTTACCTCACTGTACCTGGAGAGGGAGTGCTGAGTCACTAGAAACTTACCATTGGCTTACATTTACGTAAGTCTTTGGTGAAGGTGCTTTTCAGGCCATCTTGTCTTTTTATTTTTTGACACTGTCTCGCTCTGTCGCCCAGGCTGGAGTGCAGTAGCGTGATCTCGGCTCACTGCAACCTCTGATTCTCGGGCTCAAGCGATTCTTCTGCCTCAGCCTCCCACGCAGCTGGGATTACAGGTGCCCGCTACCACACCCGGTTAATTTTTGTATTTTTAGTAGAGACGGGATCTCATCATGTTGGCCAGGCTAGTCTCACTGACCTCAAGTGATCCACCTGCCTTGGCCTCCCAAAGTGCTGGGATTGCAGGCATGAGACACGGCACCGGGCCAGGCCATCTTGTCTTAACTGGCTTTTACCTACATCCTCCTTCCTTGGATTTCAGCTCTGGACTTTTGAGTTATATATTTTTTCTACATATTTCATGTTAAGTGTCATCCCTTTAGAAGAACCTAACAACTACTTAGGGCAATAAAATGGGTAACTGGAAAATTAATAGTCTAAAAGAGAGAAATGTATTTAAATTTGGAACAAAAGGAGCAAACAGTGCAACTACAAAATGAGAATGAAACTACTGAGATTATAAAAATACATATCTAACAATTTTTTTTTCAAAACCAGGACTAATGAATGGCACTGATGATATCCTTTAATGCCCAGCTGGAGTTCACAGTCCCTTGGAGAGATAAATCTTATCATGTGTTTGAAATGTTAACATGCAGGGAATTAGCCAAGCAGCATTCCGCTGAGATAAGATCTAAAACAGAGTTAAAATTCTTTAGAACAACAAAAAATTCCTTTCTTTGGTTAATATCTTTAGCTTAGGAGAGAAACATTTACAAGAATTTGAATATTTTCAATTATTACAATATTAATATGACTCTTGACCCTTTAGGGTACCCATTTGTTACTGATCCTTTTCCCTTCCATGAACAGCTTTTGATTTCCTGTCTTCTTCTGTCTGCGGTCAGCTGAAACCCTAGAGAGTACAGTCAAGCAAAAATGTGGATTTGCACCTTATTTGTGGCTACCAAGACTTTCATTATTTAAACTGTCTTTGGGGTGGTTCTGGATCTTGTGAGGGCTTGCTTTGCACCTCTTTGGAGATGGCTTGTGCATCCTTGGTCAAGTCATAAAAATTTTTCTTAAGGCTTATTGGTTTTGGCGAGTCACTTGGAAAGGTACCCTTGGTTAAAAAGAAAAAAAAAGTCAAAAGCCAGGAATATTGGCTGTTTATTCCAGCTAAAATCTGTTAAGAAACTTGAAAATATTTTTTTTCTTTGAAAGAGGTCTATAGCCAGAAATTAGCTTAATTAAAAGCTGACATTCAGGCTAGCTATATATATATACATATATATATACACATAGCTATATATATACACATATATATATACACATAGCTATATATATACACATAGCCAGCCTGAATGTGTATATATGTATATATACACACAGCTGTATATATATATAGCTAGCCTGAGTCATATGTATAATATATATTATATATAAGTATATATAAAGATATATAATATATAAAAAAATATATAAAATATTTTCTTTTTTGTAGAAGAAAGGCCTTTATGTTTTACTCTTTTGGATTCTGTTAACATGATTTTTGCCAAAGATAACATAAAATTGAATTGGCCTTTTGGAAAGCTTAAATTCTCTGTGCTTGAAATATAAATTTGCTACTTGTTATTTAAAACTTGGTAAGGGCTTCAGGCATATACAATAAACTTGAACTTGTTCTATTTATGAACTTTGAATCCAATGTCCTTTTAAAATAGCGAGTTTTACCTCTCTCATGGCTAGAATTTTTATATCAAAGCTATGAAATCTTCACTTATGTTTGTATTTTTATGTATATATGTGTACAGATCTGTTTGTATATTGTTTACATGGTATCAAACTGACAAATTAATGCTCACAGCTTAATCCCAAATATTTTTCAAGTTAATGTGACTTTAGTAATCTTTGAGAAATAAAATTAATAAATAAAAAATAAAAAATAAAATTAAAAAATAAAATTTTTAATTGTTGGTAAAATAAAATTAGAATGTCTTCAGACTTGTCAGTTTTAAACATAATCAGACATTTTTGCCTGGGTCTGCTGGTCAGAAAGGTTTAGGCTTTCTCTACTGGATGTCTGAAGCTCATAAAACTATTGCTTCTGTGATAAGTTTGATGCTTATTTGACTTGTCTGTGAGCTTATGTATTAGACTCATTAGATTCTGGGCTCTAACAAGTGAGGACTGCAGACATATGTGGTACTTCCTCTGGCCTGGCTGTTGTCTCCTGGCTATGGTGGGAAGAGTCAGACATTATCTTCACAGTTCTGTCCTCTGTCCTGGGCTCCATTATGGGTGTGTAAAATCAGGACTCAGATAGGCCCTGCCCCTTCATAATCATACTTGGGTGCCACGTGGGTAGTTGGGACTCAGTATGACTGAGGAAGACATTAGGAAGGGTATCTGTGTTGCAGTTTCAAAATTCTTTTCAGTAGTTTAAAGTTTTGAAGTCATGTTAGGTTTAATAAAGTAATAGATAATCATAAAATGTTTGAGTCATTTCTACATACATTAAGATACAAAAACATTAATTATTAGATATGTTTTAGTTTAGTTTACATAATTTGGTATTTTGTTTTTACATGGTATAAAAAAGCTAAATATATTTAGATCTGTTAATAATCTTTAGATCTGTTAATAAACAAAAAAGTAGGCATCATTTATATTTTATAGAAATATCTTTCTATGAAACCATGAAATGATTTGTCTACAAATACAGACATAAACCAGTTAACTACTACTTACTTTCTAGGTTTTTCACTTGAAATTAGAACTACTAAGAGTTAAAATCGTAGTTAATATATGTAATTAAAAGTACTAGATACATGGGAAACACTCTTGTATGCAAAGTATACAATGAAAGTAGGATGTGTTTTTGGTGAAGAAAGTTATAAAAAAGAGAGGAGGGTGTGAGTTTTGCTAAAGGAAAAGTAATTTTGCCTAGTTTAGAGGTTATTTAAAGATTGTTTCAAAATTTACATGATATAGCTAAAACTAAAAACTTGGAGAAAGAAAAAATAAAATTGTAAGAGTTTATAAAAGATTCATGAAAATCTTATCTGGTCAAAGCTGACTGGGATCAGATGGATCTGTTTATTGTAAGATTTTATTAAAATTAGGTTTAATATTAATAATATACTGATACAAAGGTAAGATTCGGTTTTCTCTTTTGAACAAGATTTTCAGGTAGTGTTAACAGGAGATAGTAAAAGGTTTTGTTTACTTTTGAGTAAACTACAAAAGAAAAGGAGGGAGAGAGAGATTTTCTTGAGCTCATGCTGCCTTTATTAGGTCTTATTTGGAAAAGTGAGTCTTTGATGGAGTCTTACTCTTTGATACAGTCTCCTCAAACTTACTCTTTGATGGAGTCTCCTGCTAATCAAAGAGCACAGGTTTTGACTTTTTAAAAATCACTGACTTATCACTTTGTTTAAATGACTGTTTTACAATGACCTGTGATCCTATTTTAACACTGAGCATTTCAAACCTTTCTTATCTTGATATCTGTTTAATTTACATTTATTTATTTATTTATTTTAGATGGGAGTCCTGCTCTGTCGCCCATGCTGGAGCGCACTGGCGTGATCTTGGCTCACTGCAACCACCTCCTCCTGGGTTCAAGTGATTCTCTTGCCTCAGCCTCCCAAGTAGCTCACATTCAGGTGCATGCCACCACGCCTGGCTAATTTTTTTGTACTTTTAGTAGATATGGGGTTTCACCATGTTAGCTAGGCTGGTCTCGAACCCCTGACCTCAGGTGATCTGCCTGCCTCAGCCTCCCAAAGTGCTGGGATTACAGGTGTCAGCCACCACGCCCAGCCATATCTAGTGTTTTAAACCTTTGATATCTGATACAGTTCCCCCAAATCAAATTTCAAACATGGAAAGCACTGTCAGAGAAGAAACAGTGTTCAGCTTTCTTTGAGTTACAGTTGTATTGGTATGTGTTCCAAAATTGTATGCAATTCCTAAACATCTGATATGCCTTGGTATATGCAGTAAACTGTTTTATTCCCATGTCTTTTTTTTGAGACGGAGTCTCGCTCTGTTGCCCAGGGTGGAGTACAATGGCATGATCTCGGCTCACTGCAACATCCACCTCCCAGGTTCAAGTGATTCTCCTGCCTCAGCCTCCCAAGTAGCTGGGATTACAGGTGCGCACCACCATGCCTGGCTAATTTTTGTATTTTTATTAAAGATGGTGTTTCATCATGTTGGTCAGGCTGGTCTCGAACTACTGACCTCATGATCCGCTCACCTCAGCCTCCCAAAGGGCTAGGATTACAGGCGTGAGCCACTGCATCTAGTCTGTTTTTTTTTTGTTGTTGTTGTTTTTTTTTTAAAGAGCTTTCTTTCCCTCCAAATCCTAAAGTGTGTGTCTTCAAAGAAATTCGTGGAAAGGACTTTGAATACGAGTTTGTACCATATTCAAGTATTCTTGAATACAGGTTTCAGATAACTATGGAGATGATACCATTGGACTAGGTAAAAATTTCCAAAATTCGAATAAAAAACTGATGTTAATGAAGATTGCTAAGCCAACATGAAACAGAACAGGAATTAATTACATGGGACTGAACTGACAGAGGACTGAAATGATTTTTTAATCACTTTTTGTTTGAAACATTGTTGATTCTTCTCATATTTGTTTTGCCAGAGTCCACATTTTTTTTGAGCGATTTATAGCTCATAGCAATTAGGTAAAGTATACTTTTGTGGGGAAAAGTGAAACATTTACCTTCCTCTTTACCTGATTTTCTCCAGAATTTGGGAACTATTTGTGAATATTCTTATTTTATGACATTTATGACAATATAGTTGTTTGTATAAGTGCAATATTTTCTTTGTTTTGTAAGAGGACGCATTGGAGACACTGGTTATTGTACCAAGGTTTAACTGGAACAGCATATGATCAAACTACTTTGAGGAATTAAGGTTGACTTTATAGAGCCAATAAAAAGCCCCTTGGAAAGACCTGACCTAATAAGTTGTCTATACTGTTCCCTTACAAGAATCCTGACTTGCGGTATGTAAAGAATGTCACTTTCTGAGAGTTTCAGGAATATCAAAATATTTTGCGACTTCAAGAAGAGAAGAATTCACCAAACTGTGAAAGTATTACAGGCACAGGCTGATGGTTAATCCCTGGCTTGACTTCTTAGACTTGAGAAGTTTCCAAAAGTCTAATCCAAAATTTCTTACGAAAAAGTTTCAGGCAAAGCCAACTAGTCTATATGACCAATCACTACTCTTGCTGCACTTTATGCAAATAAATCAGGCCAAGTATAATAACTCTAAAACTTTTTTTGCAAATAAATTGGTCTATTTCTCTTCGGTAGAAAAGAAGCACTGGATGGGTGTAGTGGCTTGTGCCTGTAAGCCCAGCTATTCATGGCTGAGGTGGAGGATCACTTGAGCCCAGGAATTCAAGGCTGCAATGAGCTATAATCATGCCACTGCACAACAGCCTGAGTGACAGAGTGAGACTGTTACTAAAAGAAAGAAAAAATTTCTAAGTATAAATATATACATTTTATATATATATAATTACATATTTTAAAAAAAATAAAAGGGAGACTAGAGACAGAAAAATCACGTTTCATAAGAAAACTATAACACACCTGTTATTAGATTCTAGCCTGACCATTGTTTTTGAGTTTTCTTATTTGTCTACCACTTGGACTAAATCCTGAATTATTTCCTGGCTACAACCAGTCTGTAAAGAAGAACCAGGTTTTAATTTTTTTCAAGATTTTGTTGTTGGCTCCCTAATGAATAGGTTCTTTTTTCATTCTGACATGTAAATTCACTTTTTGATTGTAGTCAATGTGTGCATTATATTTCTGCAATACAAATTCTTAATGTTATGTATCTCTCATTGTTTTACTTTGGAGGAAACTAAAATCATGGGATTCCAAAGACTAGGGATGATTCAACAAGCAATGACTTATATACATCAATGACTTAACTGAGGTCTCATTTCTGCCACTCTGTGATGCCATCCTAAGTCAGCTTTTGGGAACTCTTAAAATTCCTCACTGAGACATTTCCTCCTCTCTCATCAACATGGGACAGCACTACCTGGGAGTGAGCTTTCCTGGTGACAAGGGACATCATGACACTTAGATTTTGATTAACAATGCTTTCGAGAAGAAAGATTTTTGACCACAAGGAGTAAAGGTTGCGGAGGGAGGGGGGAAGGAAAGCTTTTTATCTAAGGAATATGGGCCTAAGTTATCAGTCCCAAAAAGGTATTTAAAATCTAACAGCAGTCATGTCTCATTCTCCCTTGAGGTAAATAATTACCCCTTGAAGCCACTTGCTATTCAAGCTCTAGACTAACTGACCTCAAGAAGACATAAAATGCCACACACCTTATAATTTAACAATGTATACAAAATCATTAACCAATGTTATTTCTGTAAACCAATTAGAATTCCTGATAAGGAACTTTTGTAGTCACTCCCTCCCGATTCATCTTTTATTTATTTTTCAAACAATTTAGTTTATTTCTTTCTCATATAATAGTCCAGAGTTAAGTGGGAGAGCCACAGAGAAAAGGTAAGTCTATTTCATGAAGTTATCCAAGGACCCAGGTTCCTTTTATCCTATCGCTCTGTCACCTCCTAGGGAGTTACTGCCCATGTGGTGGGCAATAACGTATCTCTTCTCCAATCCAGGGGAGGGGTGGGAAGAAGACAAGGGTGAGCATCTTCTCTTCTGAGGATATGACTTGCAAGCTACACAATTCCTTCTGCGCAAATTAGCTTGGCTCACACACCACAGTCACATCTTACCGCAAAGTAGCCATGTACCCAACTAAAAGTTGAAGGGTTCAATTGACCAAGAGCAGTGACAGAGTGGATATCTGGATATAGTGATCAGTCTTTCTACCATGGGTCCAAGAAATGTATTTTTTTCTTTTTTTTTAAATTATACTTTAAGTTCTGGGGTACATGTGCAGAATGTGCAGGTCTGTTACATAGGTATACATGTGCCATGGTGGTTTGCTGCACCCATCAACACGTCATCTACATTAGGTATTTCTCCTAATGCTATCCCTCCCCCAAACCCCTGACAGGCCCTGGTGTGTGATGTTCCCCTCCCTGTGTCCATGTGTTCTCATTGTTCAACTCCCACTTAGAAGTGGCAACATGCGGTGTTTGGTTTTCTGTTCTTTTGTTAGTTTGCTGAGAATCATGGTTTCCAGCTTCATCCATGTCCCTGCAAAGGACATGAACTCATCCTTTTTACGGCTGTAGAGTATTCCATGGTGTATATGTGCCACATTCTCTTTATCCAGTCTATCACTGTTGGGCATTTGGGTTGGTTCCCAGTCATTGCTATTGTGGACAGTGACACAATAAACATACATGTGCATGTGTCTTTATAGTAGAATGATTTATAATCCTTTGGCTATGTAACCAGTAATGGGATTGCTGGGTCAAATAGTATTTCTAGCTCTAGATCCTTGAGGAATCGCCACACTGTCTTCCACAATGGTTGAACTAATTTACACTCCCACCAACAGTGCAAAAGTGTTCCTATTTCTCCAGCATCTGTTTCCTGATTTTTTAATGATTGCCATTCTAACTGGAGTGAGATGGTATCTCATTGTGGTTTCTGATTTGCATTTCTCTAATGACCAGTGATGATGAGCATTTTTTCACATGTTTGTTGGCTGCATAAATGTCTTCTTTTGAGAAGTGTCTCTCCATATGCTTCGCCCGCTTTTTGATGGGGTTGTTTTTTTCTTGTAAATTTGTTTAAGTTCTTTGTAGATTCTGGATATTAGCGCTTTGTCAGATGGATAGACTGCAAAAATTTTCTCCCATTCTGTAGGCTGCTTGTTCACTCTGATAATAGTTTCTTTTGCTGTGCAGAAACTCTTTAATTAGATACCATTTATCAATTTTGGCTTTTGTTGCAATTGCTTTTGGTGATTTAGTCATGAAGTCTTTGCCCATGCCTATGTCCTGAATGGTACGCCTAGGTTTTCCTCTAGGATTTTTACGGTTTTAGGTCTTACATTTAAGTCTTTAATCCATCTTGAGTTAATTTTTGTATAAGGTGTAAGGAAGGAATCCGGTTTCAGCTTTCTGCATATGGCTAGCCAGTTTTCCCAACACCATCTATTAAACAGGGAATCCTTTCCCCACTGCTTGTTTTTGTAGGTTTGTCAAAGATCATATGGTTGTAGATGTGTGGTGTTATTTCTGAGGCTGCTGTTCTGTTCCATTGGTCTATATATCTGTTTTGGTATCAGTACCATACTGTTTTAGTTACTGTAGCCTTGTAGTATAGTTTGAAGTCAGGTAGCATGATGCCTCTAATTTTGTTCTTTTTGCTTAGGATTGTCTTGGCTATGTGGGCTCTATTTTGGTTCTACATGAAATTTAAAGTAGTTTCTTCTAATTCTGTGAAGAAAGTCAATGGTAGTTTGATGGGGATACCAATGAATCTATAAATTATTTTGGGCAGTATGGCCATTTTCATGATACTGATTCTTCCTATCCATGGGCATGGAATGTTTTTCCATTTGTTTGTGTCCCCTCTTATTTCCTTGAGCAATGCTTTGTAGTTCTCCTTGAAGAGTTCCTTCACATCCCTTGTAAGTTGCATACCTAGGTATTTTATTTTACTCTCTTTGTAGCAACTGTGAATGGGAGTTCACTCATGATTTGGTTGTTTGTCTGTTATTGATGTATAGGAATGTTTGTGATTTTTGCACATTGATTTTGTATCCTGAGACTTTGTTGATGTTGCTTATCAGCTTAAGATTTTGGGCTGAGACAATGGGGTTTTTTAAATATACAATCATGTCATCTGCAAACAAAGACAATTTGAATTCCACTTTTCCTAACTGAATACCCTTTATTTCTTTCTCTTGCCTGATTGCCCTGGCCAGAACTTCCAATACTATGTTGAATAGGAGTGGTGAGAGAGTGCATCCTTGTCTTGTGCCGGTTTTCAAACGGAATGCTTCCCGTTTTTGCCCAATCAGTACAATATTGGCTGTGGGTTTGTCATAAATAGCTCTTATTATTTTGAGATATGTTCCATCAATACCTAGTTTATTGAGAGTATTTAGCATGAGGGGCTGTTGAATTTTGTCAAAGGACTTTTCTGCATCTATTCAGATAATCATGTGGTTTTTGTCATTGGTTCTGTTTATATGATGGATTATGTTTATTGATTTGCATATGTTGAACCAGCCTTGCATCCCAGGGATGAAGCAGACTTGATCATGGTGGATAAGCTTTTTGATGTGCTGCTGGATTTGGTTTGCCAGTAGTTTATTGAGGATTTTCACATCAATGTTCATCAGGGATATTGGCCTGAAATTTTGTTTTTTTATTGTGTCTCTGCCAGGTTTTGGTATCAGGATGATTCTGGCCTCATAAAATGAGTTACAGAGGAGTCCCTCTTTTTCTATTGTTTGGAGTAGTTTCAGAAGGAATGGTACCAGCTCCTCTTTGTACCTCTGGTAGAATTCAATTGTGAATCCATCTGGTCCTGGGCTTTTTTTGGTTAGCAGGCTATTAAGTACTGCCTCAATTTCAGAACTTGTTATTGGTCTATTCAGGGATTCAACTTTTTCCTGGTTTAGTCTTGGGAGGGTGTATATGTTCAGGAATTTCTCCATTTCTTCTAGATTTTCTAGTTTATTTGCATAGAGGTGTTTATAGTATTCTCTGACGGTAGTTTGTATTTCTGTGGGATCAGTGGTGATATCCCCTTTATCATTTTCTATTGTATCTATTTGAGTCTTCTCTCTTTTCTTCTTTATTAGTCTGGCTAGCGGTCTATTTTGTTGATCTTTTCAAAAAACCAGCTCCTGAATTCATTGATTTTTTAGGGTTTTTCATGTCTCTATCTCCTTCAGTTCTGCTCTGATCTTAGTTATTTTTTGTCTTCTGCTAGCTTTTGAATTTGTTTGCTCTTGCTTCTCTAGTTCTTTTAATTGTGATGTTAGGGTGTCGGATTTTGGATCTTTCCTGCTTTCTCTTGTGGGCATTTAGTGCTATAAATCTTCCTCTAGGCACTGCTTAAAATGTGTCCCAGAGATTCTCCTACATTGTGTCTTTGTTCTCACTGGTTTCAAAGAACATCTTTATTTCTGCTTTCATTTCGTTATTTATCCAGTAGTCATTCAGGAGCAGGTTGCTCAGTTTCCATGTAGTTGTGCGTTTTTGAGTGAGTTTCTTAATCCTGAGCTCTAATTTGACTGCACTGTGGTCTGAGAGACTTGTTATGATTTCTGTTCTCTTGCATTTACTGAGAAGTGTTTTACCTCCACTTATGTGGTCAATTTTAGTATAAGTGTGATGTGGTGCTGAGGAGAACATATATTCTGTTGATTTGGGGTGGAGAGTTCTGTAGGCGTCTATTAGGTCTGCTTGGTCCAGAGCTGAGTTCAACTCCTGGATATCATTGTTAATTTTCTGTCTCGTTGATCTATCTAATATTGACAGTGGGGTGTTAAAGTCTCCCACTATTATTGTGTGGGAGTCTGTCTCTAGGTCTTTAAGAACTTGCTTTATGAATCTGGGTGCTACTGTATTAGGTGCATATATATTTAGGATAGTTAGCTCTTCATGTTTCATTCATCTCTTTCCCATTATGTAATGCCCTTTTTTGTCTCTTTTGATCTAAAGTCTCTTTTATCAGAGACTAGGATTGCAACCCTGGCTTTTTTTTTTTTTTTTTTTTTTTTTTTTTTTTTTTTTTGCTTTCAATTTACTTGGTAAATCTTCCTCCACCCCTTTATTTTGAGCTTATGTGTGTCTTTGCACGTGAAATGGGTCTCCTGAATATAGCACACTGATAGGTCTTGACTCTTTAACGAATTTGCCAGTCTGTGTCTTTTAATGGAGGCATTTAGTCTGTTTACCCTTAAGGTTAATATTGTTATGTGTGAATTTGATCCTGTCATTATGATGCTAGCTGGTTATTTTGCCCATTAGTTGATGCAGTTTCTTCATAGCATTGATGGTCTTTACAATTTGGTATGTTTTTGCAGTGGCTAGTACCAGTTGTTCCTTTCCATGTTTAGTGCTTCCTTCAGGAGCTCCTGTAAGGCAGGCCTGGTGGTGACAAAATCTCTCAGCAGTTGCTTGTCTGTAAAGGATTTTATTTATCCTTAGTTTATTAAGCTTAGTTTGGCTGGATATGAAATTCTCGATTGAAAATTCTTTTCTTTAAGAATGTTGAATATTAGCCCCCACTCTATTCTGGCTTGTAGGGTTTCTGCCAAAGAGATTCACTGTTAGTCTGATGGGCTTCCCTTTGTGGGTAACCCGACCTTTCTCTCTGGCTGCCCTTAAGATTTTTTCCTTCATTTCAACCTTGATGAATTGGCAATTATGTGTCTTGGGGCTGCTCTTCTCGAGGAATGTCTTTGTGGTGTTCTCTGTATTTTCCCGAATTTGAATGTTGTTGGTCTGCCTTGCTAGGTTGGGGAACTTCTCCTGGATAATATCCTGAAGAGTGTTTTCCAACTTGGTTCCATTCTCCCGGTCACTTTCAGGTACACCAATCAAACGTAGATTGGGTCTTTTCACATAGTTCCATATTTCTTGGAGGCTTTATTTGTTTCTTTTCACTCTTTTTTTTTTTCTCTCTAATCTGGTCTTCTTAGTTTATTTCGTTGAGTTAATCTTCAATCTCTGATATCCTTTCTTCCACTTGATCAATTCAGCTACTGATACTTGTGTATGCTTCACGAAGTTCTCGTGCTGTGTTTTTCAGTTCCATCAGGTCATTTAAATTCTTCTCTAAGCTGGTTATTCTAGTTAGCAATTTGTCTAACCTTTTTTCCAGGTTCTTAGCTTCCTTACATTGGGTTAGAATATGCTCCTTTAGCTTGGAGGAGTTTGTTAGTACCCACCTTCTGAAGCCTACTTCTGTCAATCCGTCAAACTCATTCTCCATCCAGTTTTGTTGCCTTGCTGGTGAGGAGTTGTGATCCTTTGGAGGAGAAGAGGTGTTCTGGTTTTTGGAATTTTCAGACTTTTTGCGCTGGTTTCTCCCCATCTTCATAGATTTATCTACCTTTGGTCTTTGATGTTGGTACTATTCCTTTCTGTTTGTAATCATAATTAGAGGGTTGAAACTTTCAGTCCTACTCCAACCTCTAGGAAGGGGAGAGGAGCTGAAGGTTGAGTCGATAAACCAATGGCCAATGATTTAATCAATCATGCCTAAGTAAACAAGTTTCCATAAAAATTCTAAAGGACTGTTTTGTGGGCTTCTGGATAACATTAACACATGCAGGTTCCCAGAGCGTGGCATAGCTGGAGAAGGCATGAAAACTCCATGCCCCTTCTCCACTCCTTGTGTTATGCATCTTGTCTGTTCATCTAGCTGTTCATCTGTATTCTCTGTAATATCCTTTATAATAAGTGGGTAAATGTAAGTATTTCTGTGAGTTCTGTAAGCCACTCTAGAAAATTAATCGAACCCAAGGAGTGGATCATGGGAACCCCAATTTATAGCTATTCAGTCAGACACAAGGCTACAACTTATGCCTGTGACTGGCATCTGAAGTAGGGGGGCAGTGTTGTGGGACTGAGACCTCAACCTGTGGGATCTGATGCTGTTTTCAGGAAGACAATGTCAGAATAGAACTGAATCAGAAGACACCCAGTTGGTGTCTGTTGGAGAGAAATCTTCATACATTTTGGTGACCAGAGGCCACAGAAGTATTCTGTCTTGTATGATTATAGTAGGAGACACTACTCCCCACCAACCCCCATATCCTCAGATATATCTACAGAGGCTTCCAATAATTATAAACTATAACACAGTAAAGTGCTTCGAGGGGGGGAAAAAATCCTTGAATAATACTGTCAAATGACTTAATGCAACAAATGACAAGGGAAAGAAGGCCTTGAAAAACACAACACACTGAAGGCATTCAGTACAAAAACAAATGGTCTTAACAGCACTTGAAAGGGCCCAACCATATTATAGCTCTGAGTAATAATCGATAACTATGATACTCCTGAGGCATTAACAAATTAAATGACCAGTATACTCTATTTCAGAAAGCCAGACTATAGCTAATAATTTTTTTTAATAAAAAAGCAAATTAAAGTTATTTTTAAAATATCAGTATATTGGGGAGATTTTAAAAATCACATATAATAATACATCATTCATTGGCAATATACATACTTTCAGAAAGTCAGTTACTCTTCAAACCTTTCCAATCTCCTTTCATGCTCCACTAAACCCTCTGGAAAGCCACTCACAAATCCGGTGATCTGCTTGGTCAACCCTTTCAACCTCTTTTGAGTTTCTTCACAAATTCTCAAAGCTTGTAAGCACCTTTTCTCTATTTCTTACTCCTTAAATGTACATAGCGTCTAAGTAGACCTTACCACTTTATATTCTTTGTAAATTTATGGGTTCAATTATAATCTCCCAATTTTGTTTCCAGCCCTGGCTTCTCCCTTATATTTTCAACTGCCTCTTGGTCATCTCAGTATGAATGATCCATAGGTACTCAAAGGGGAAACAGTAAAAATCTAACTTTTCTTCCCTCTAAAACTAACTTGCTCTTCCTTCCATGTTTACTTCTTTTATCAGCAATACCATTCTTCCAGCAATGCAGGCAAATGCAGGAAAATCTCCTAAGACGCTATTGGTCCATTCCCCTTTAGTGTTACCCTCATTTTAGGACCTGCCTCTCAAGCTGAGTTACTCTCACTTATTCTTTGCACATAAGACCTCTAGGCCTTTAACAACTCACTTTTCTATTAGTCCTCACTTTTACTTCTTTCCTTCCACAGCTTATATTCCATGTTCCATTAGTCAGACCACCATCATGTCAATATCTTACTCTCAATGTACCAACCTGAAGTAGCACAACATAAGCATGTAATCAGACTGCTGAACAAAACCAATACAATGATGTATACTGGTGCTGCTTTCAATTTAAGACCTCTAATTAAGCTAGTGAAAAAAAAAATCCCAAGTTGCACTAGTCTAATTTCTACAGTATCTATTACAAACTGTCCTCCTGTTCCCTAAGTCTTCGACTTTACCTTATTTGTAAATGATCCCAACCTCTTCCTAGAGAAAATGAAAGTCAGGGAATACCTCTTCTTCCATTCACTAAACTAGTTTCCACATACTTTTGCTTCACTCTTCACCATTACAATGTAATAGTGCTCTGAAGAATCTCCTGATCTTGCTCAACTGATTATCACTCTTTCTCCTAGCACTGAAATATGATCAAGACCCTGATATTTTTAAAAATACATAAAAACCTTACTTCGCTGTCATAATCATCTCTACCCACTCTTTCTCCTTATAGCTCAAGCACTGTTTATATTTGTTATTTTGATTTCTTCACTTGCCAGAGTCCTCAATCCTGTTTCCCATATTCACCAATCCCATTAAGCTCATTCACCAAGGTCATCAACAAACTTCTTGCTCCTAAACAGAACTTGACTTTTTCCTATGCTGCTCATCAGCACCTGACACTTTCACCACATTCTCCTGCCTGAAGCACTTTTCTTGGGTTTCTAAAAACACTGCATACTCTGGATTTTTCTCACACCTTTCTGTTCCTTCCCAGTCTGCCCTGTAGGCTCATTTTCCCCCCTCTGCTAGCCCTCAGATTCTCTTCATGGCTGTCTTGGCCCTCTTGTCTTGTTACACTCTCCCATGGCAATTTCATCCACCCTCATGGCTCTAGTTATCACTTAACACTAAAGAATTTCAAATATGTATCTACTATTGAGCTTTTCCCTCTGCTATAGATGCATACATTCAAGGGTCTACTAATCATTACCACTTAGATGTCTCGAGGCTATCTCAAACTCTGCATGTGCACAAAAATAAATTCTTCGTCTTCAATCCCCACTAAATTTGCTGCGATGCTACTTCAGCTCAGGGATTGCTATCATCATCCATTCAGGTATTCAAGCCAGAAACACAAACACTATCCTTGACTCTTTATACTCCAATATCCAATCTACATACACTTCTGGAGATTCAACCTTTAATCTACCACAGATCAGTTCTCTTCTTACTTACCCCTGATTCAGGCCAGTATTACCTACTGCCTGGATTACTGTATTCTCTTAAAGAGGTCCCCTTCCTTTAGTTCCCTTCCCCTCAATTCTTCATTCTGCAGCCAAAATGATCTTCTGAAGTTGGTTCTTTCTAAGAATTCTGCCTAGCCCACAACTCACCATACCCCTTAACTGTGAGAGGGGTTGGCTTTGAAGCACCATGTTTATGCTACATGACCCTGCCCTCTTAGCACAGCTGATTAAACCAAGGGTAGACAACTGACAAGGAACCAGTCAGACTCTCTCCAGAGGACTTGAAAGTGGGAGAGAAATTCAGAGGCTGTTAAGTTAGAGCTGTATAGTTAAGAGAAGACAGTATACACAGAGCAATGAAGCAGACATGAGAGACAAGACACTATGCGATACAACAGAAGAGGAAGCATCTGATACTGAACCATGTCTGGTTCCAAGTCTTTGTGAAGTCCAGCCGCACTTCCTACCTCTGCATATGCTGAATCCTCTGGGTCACTTTCTTTGTCTTTTGCTTAAGTTTCTGACTTATAACTAAGACATTCTTAGCTAAAATAATTCTTCTAACATGCAATTTTGACCCTGAATCTCCCTTGCTTAAAATCGTACCACGGTTAATTTCTGTTCCTAAGATAAAATCCAAGGCTTCATTAGGGCTGTGGACCAAGAACTAGGGGATTCCAGGAACTTCAGGACTCTGGATGATTTGGCCCTGGCCCTCTCTTACCAGATCCTCCTCCCTCTCCAATCCCAGGATCCAGCCACAATTAACTGCTTTAAAAGTACCACAATCTTTTCACCTCCAAGCCAACATGCGGGGAGAGGACAGGGAGGAATCTGTAACACACTCTAACCCCAACTTTACCTACTCATCCCTGAGGCTTCAAGTTCAGTCAGTATACTCACTCCCAAGACAACACTGGGTCTTTCTCCATGGCAGCACATGTATTACCCTGAATTGAAATGTCTGTGCTTCCCATTGGACTAAAACACATGTAAGGGTAAAGAGCATGCATTTTGTTCACAGTTGGATTCCCAGAATTGCACAGCACACACTCAAATATTTTTGAATTAATCTAATCAGCTGCCAAATTGTGTTAATTTTACTGTCTTGATAAATTACTTTTTATTTCCTTAGACACTGTCCTACTTCAATCTCATTTCTTCTCTAAAATATTTCAATGATTTTTTAACTACTCTCTCTGCCTAATTTCACTGCCTTCAAATCCACCCATTATCTCCTGTAGCAAGTAGGTATTGTAATATAAGTTAATTTAATTCTCTCTTCTCTCAAAAACTGCCTTTAGAACAAAGCCCATCCAGTTGAATGTTTTATTCCTGGACCATATTAAGCTCTTCTGCCTTGATGCCTCTGTCCCCTTATGTGAAATGCCCTTTTCCACTATCTCCAAGTGTTCAAATATATGCCATTATATAAGGCCAAGAAATGGTATCTTTCGTTGAATTTTATTTATACTTCTCATGACACAATTTTTAAAATATTGAACTAAAAGTTACCTATATATCTAACTGTAAACTTATTCTGTCAACTAAGAAACATCAAGTTTACAGATTATGCAAAGATAAAACATGTAAAGCAACTCAACATAAGTGAAGAAACTGAGTTATTAATATTCACAAATACTTTTCATAATAATGTTACTTATGATTAATAAAATTATCTTTGTCTGCAAGATAGACTTTTCAATCTATCTAAAAGAAAGACTTTTAGAATGCTTTCATTACCAAAGACTGATGCTTAGTTTTGGTTAATGACATCCTTTAAACAATTAACTTGAAATTTATATATATATATAAACCTATATATGTATTTATTTATTTATTTATTTTTAATTTTTAAACAAGATCTCACTCTGCCACCCAGGCTGGAATGCAATGGCACAAGCATGGCTCACTTGCAGCCCCAAACTCCTGGGCTTAAGCAATCCTCCCATCTCAGCCTCCTGAATAGCTAGGACTACAGGCGTGTACCACCAAGCTTGCTTAATTTTAAAATTGTATAGATGGGGTCTCATTCTGTTGCCCAAGCTGGTCTCAAACTCTTGGCCTCAAGTGATCCTCCTGCCTTGGCCTCCCAAAGTGCTGTGCTACTACACCCAGCTGAAACTTCTATCAACTAAAATTGGCTTAATTTTAAGGGTGCACAAATAACCATGATACCTCAATCAATATTAAATTTTCCTTTGTGGGCTTGGTATTTCAGATATTTCTTGGTCCAACACCTTCTAGTCATTCAGTTAAATTTTCAAGTTAGGAAAACAATATTGAAATAACATTTGGTGATTATGTAGCAGGGAGGATTCTAGAAAGCAACTTTTTTTTTTAAAAGCCAGCTACTAAACTGCACTAATAAAGCTTTCCAAATATTTGAGCTCCTTCAGACTAGTCAGTTGTTAACAGGGTAAAAAAAGAAAAAAAAATTTTCAACCCTATATGGCAGTGTTTTCCAAACTAACGAGCTCCAACACACCGATGGGTCATGAAATGAATTTGGTGGATCTGAATTTTTTTTAGTGAAATAGAAGAGAATAAAGAATATTAGGATGTAACTCATGTGGTAAGGATAAATATTTGCAAAACTTATTTTTATACCGTTCAATCAGATTTGGCCCAAAGCTGCCTCCATACACTGTTAACTGTACTCTAGCTTGATGTGTAAACAAGTTATAACCTAACTTAGGAGTATACCCTTATAACCACACATCTGAGTCTCAGCCAATCCCAGGTTAAAAGCTGCTAGATTATGCCCAAATAAGGCAAACACCAAGCTGCACCAATCAGGTAATTTCTGTATGACATTTCCTATTTTTCCCTGTTATTAGAACAGCTCACCAGTTGTAAGTGGTAGTATTCTGAACCATCTTAGAGTGCTGTCTGCTTCTAGAACCTTTTTCCTGCTCAAATAAACTTTGTTAAGTTTAAAGGTTCTTAGGGGTTTTTTTTGTTTAGTTTAGTTTTTAACAATACACAGATAAAGGCATACTGCATCACCAAAGTTATTTTTTTTCCCATGGGAAAAAAATACTCATAAAAAAAAATGTACCTCCTTTCCAACAAAAAGTTATAGCAGGTTAAGTATTTAAATATACCTAGGGTTCTTTTCTTACTACATAAGAGCATTTAAAGTGACTTCAAATTAAGGAAAAAAAAAACACTGAATTCTAAAAGAATTTTCTCATTTGTCTTTGATTTATTGTGGACTTTACTGATCAAGTACATTCCGCAAGCTATGGCATGTAACATGCTACCCAGTAAATTACTATATATTCTGACTTCTCATTACTGAATCAGGAAATGACTAAATAATTTAATATGCAATTAAGGTTTAGATGAAGTTGATTCATCAAGAGATAATTGTAATCCAACTGTCATGCCATGACTGTAACACATGAGACATGCTCATTCTTTGACAACCTAAAGTTTGTCTTCCTTATACTCATATCTAAAATATCATTTAGGTACACAGCTAATAATAATAAAATGGCTAGGATTCAATATGCTTTAAAAAATACTTTTGTCAAAGATTCTTTATAGACAAATGAATAATTTTACATTTCTCTCAAAAGATGGGATAATAATCTCTCTAGTTTATTGTTATTTTGGTTACCAAGAGTTAGCAAAGGTTTAGAATTTCCACACAAGGCAACATTGTGTAAATGCGGTAATAGTACTGATGGCAATATCTGATAATACATTAAAAAAGAACAAAAATATCAATAAATCTAGTCAATGCATACGAAAATTTCTAAGGGGATATGGAGGATACAAATTTACAGTCATGGGAGGATATTTATCTTAGATATCTTTGGGTTCAGTTCGCATTACTGGTTATTTTTGTTTTAATAGTTGTGAAAGTACAATTTCAACTTTTAAAACTTTGAAGGATATGTACCTAATGGCTGTATTCTGATGCAGTGAAAAAGGACAAAGACAACAGAGCCAGAAAAATGATACCACAGCCACAGAAATTAAGTACATCCTTTAAACAAACCCCTTTTGTATTGTTTGCTTTACTTCACTCCTGCTTCCTTAAGAACACTGGCAAACAGCCATATTTCCTGTTTTACACAGCTTAGCCGCAAGGACTCTTAAACAATAAAGAGAAATCAAGGGGATTTTATAAAGACAAATTGTTGTTACAATATTTGTAATGTAATCTAGTTATAATATTGTAAATAATGTGTATTTACATCAATAACTTGCCATTCTCCTTTAAGTCGTACACTATATTTTCAAACTGATGAAATAATTCAGTTATTATTCCTGAAAAATAAGATTATTAGGTGCAAACACTTTCTCTGGAAAAATCAATTTTATAGTGTTTGCTGTCATTCTAAAGGTATCTGTAAAAGAGATACCAGTATGACTGATTGCTCTAGCTTGGCAAGAATATTTGTTTATAATCTCAAAGATCAACTGTGAGAGGCAATCAATCCTTTGTTTGGAGTTTTCTGTCTTTAGGATATGAAAGTATCCAACTAGTTGATATTACAAATGTTTCTGCCATTTCAGAAAATAATTATTTTCTCTTGGGCAAAAAAATAAAAAACAACCCTTGATATCACAAAGAGTTTGCCTCTCTAACTTACTGTTTCTTTGATCCTAGGCAACTTCTGATTCCTTAGTTTCTTCATCTGTAAATAGAGATATTTGTATTTGTCTTCCAAATTATTGAGAGCATCAAATTAAGTAAGAAACTGGCACATGATAAGCATTCAACAAATCTTAATTCCTTTTCCTTTTTACTTAACTCAAAACAGAAAGCCATAAGCATAAAATATTTCTAAAGAATTCAGTTTTTTTTTTTTAAGTTTTTTCAGGCAATATCAACAGGGTCAATGTCAAAAACAAAATTCTCCTCAGGGTTGGTTACAAACATAAGCTCTAATGAGCCATTTCATTATACTCATTATTTGGCTTCAAAAACTCAAGATACCAATGTGTGCTTTCAGGGAAAATAAAAAAAATAATAAAAAAGGAAACTTAAGGAAACGAATTAACGCAGTGAGCTCCCTGCTGATGAAAATATCCTCTTTAGTCATCCTGGTATTTCCCTCCACTGCCCCATACAATGCCAAGCACAAAAACACTAAATAAATATTACTACAGAACTGAAGCAAATAGCCCTGTGTGCCTCAAAAACTCCTGAGGTACCACCATGTGCTGGAAAATGACTCCAAATGACTATGAATCAGGAAGAAATGGATGAATTATTAACTGCATGCCTAGTTTGAAGAAATCTAAATAGATTATTGGCAATTGAATTAAAGTCTAAAATAACTTAAAAGCAAAAAACAAAATCTTCTAAGCACTGTAATGCACTTTTCACTATGGATATGAAGAACACTTCACCAGCTTTTCAGAAGTCTGTAAATAATCAGAAAATGCGAGGAAATCTGCCATCACATATATGTAAAGCTAGGTTCAGGTAAGGGCTCATCCAGTTTTTAAAAAGCAAACAGTACTCAAAGTAGAAACTACAAGCAAAGCAAGCAAGGATCAATCTGAGCTGCCAAAGTGGTGCACTTGAGCCATCTAGTGGATGGAGAAAAATGTAAGTTTAATTCTGTAAGAAAAACGTCCTACTGCTCAATTCTCTATGAAAACAGTAACAAATATGTTCTTTGGAACAGTACATTAAAATTGATAAACGATAGTATTGAACTAACAAGTAGATATCGAGGAAAGATGAAAAATACAATGACGACAAATTTTTCAGGGTAGAGTTCAGATTTTATGGATAACTAAAGATGAAAACTAAGGACAAACACTCTTCCTTTATGGTATTTTTCTTACAACCATATAATCATTAGACCACACATAATTTATAAAACACATTACAGAAAATAAGAAAGATTTCTTACCAGCTCCAGCTACCAAAGCCAAAGGTGGGGAGAAAAGAGAAATAGGAATAGATAAATGAATTTCTATGAGCTCATATAAAGAAAAGAAGGTTACCTTTCTGCCAGGGGACTCACATTCAATTATGGTTATGGCAACCCCAGCTCACCTAGGACTCCTGCTCCCATGTGGGACTGAAGGCAAAATGACCTTAAAATTTTCAGTACTCAGGAGGCTGAGGCGTGAGGATGGCTAGACGCCAAGAGTTCAAGGCTGCAGTGCATTATGTTCAGGCCAGTGAATAGCTACTGCACTCCAGTCTGGGCAACACAGCGAGGCCCCATTTCTAAAAAATAAATACCACGCTAGGTGTGGTGGTTCATGCCTGTAATCCCAAAACTTTGGGAGGCCGAAGTGGGCGGATCATGAAGTCAGGAGTTCGAGACCAGCCTGGCCAACATGGTGAAACCCCGTCCATACTAAAACTACAAAAATCAGCTGGGCGTGGTGGCAGGCGCCTGTAATCCCAGCTACTCAGGAGGCTGAGGCAGGAGAATTGTTTGAACCCGGGAGGTGGAGGTTGCAGTGAGCCAAGATCACGCCATTATTGCCCTCCAGCCTGGGCAACAAGAGTGAAACTCCATCTCAAAAAAAAAAAAAAAAAAAAAAAAAAACTAATAAAATTTTGGAAATCACAAATTATGTGAGCAGTGTGATACAGTGGAATCCACTTAAATTTTGGAGGCACATTTTTCTTGTTCATAAAACTATGGTCTTGGAATAAATTAGTGGTAAGATCGCTCTTAACTAAAATTTAATGATTTTAGAAACCCCTACCCACTTCCCACCCCCCACCCCCAAAATAGAGGCTAATAAAAAGAAAATGTGGTTTTTTTGTATTTGTTCCCCATTAATTCACATGAACAGTATATGATTTCCTCTTCTGAGTCTGGGACACAAAGATGACTCCCTGATCCCAAGAAATAGAGAAACTAGTTAGTAGAAATAAAACACTCAAAGTTCATTTTAAAGCAAGGCAGAAACAAGGGTCAGAAAAGATACAAATGAAATGCTACAGATATCTTTGAGGCTAAGAATCTGTCCTGAAGAAAGGTAATTTTCACTTCCGTATCTTTCTTTCTAAGACTCATTGTGTAAGGAGAAAAGAGGTAGAAGGGATGGGGGATATGGTGAAGGGAATGAATAGTGAGAGGAAAGAACAGAGGCAAAACCAGCAACTGTCAAAGAAAAATATTCCATTTTGCTGGGCATACAGGTTTCATAAAGGATCCACTGCAGGAAATAAAGCTGGAAAAAGGTACGATGAATTTACTTTTGCATCACAGACCACTGGCAAACCACATCTGAGGACATTAAGCAAGGCAAATAAAGGTGGTCATGTCAATGAAAATGAGGAAAATTTTCTGAAGTTTTGGAAAGAATCAATGAAATTTGCTAGTCAACTGGCTATAGAGGCAATGAGGAAGAAGCTAGAACTCAAGAAATTTCAGTCTGCATGCCAGGAAGCGTAGTGATATTATTAACCCAAGTAGAAAACATACTTACTGTGTCACATAAATTCTCATTTTACATACAAATTAGTAAGAAGAAAGATGCAGACTAAGGACAGCACCTTAGGGAAGACCTATAAGTAAGCTCCCCTCTACGCCCCAGGGGAAAGAAAGAAGAAAGGCATGGATGGAAGAAGAAATGCACAACGGTCATCAGGGTAGAAAGGAAAACTTAGAGAAGTATAATAGTACGAGAGAGCAATGTTAGTAGTATGAAGTGGTAAAAACTTTATTTGCTTTAAAGTGTGAAAGTGATGATAGCTATAATACATTTCCTTTTTTAAAAGTATAAGTATTATTCTGAAAGCAACAGGGAAGCATTCAAGCCTAGGAAAGGTAAACTGAAATAATTCATGTTCAGTGGCTGTTTTCACCCTAGAAAAGGACATGAGGTCCTGTGGAGCAATAAGAGATTGTGGGAGGAGGGAAGTGGAAAACAGCTGAGAACATAAGGAAAATGAAATCATTATAAGATAATTACAGAGGCAGTCATAAGTCAACTAAGGGCAGTCAACCAAGAACAAACAGACTATCAAGTGACACACTGGAAAAGCAAAAAGATAAAAACACTGATTTTAGACGTGTTAATTTGGAGACCCTATTAATGTGATCGGGGTAATATGCAACAGACGTACGGAAATACAAAAGTGGAACTCTAAAAAGTGGGTCACGTTCCTCGATAGAATTCATGTATAAAAGTAGCTGGTCTGATGCTGTTTGCATAATATTAATCAATCAGGTCTTTTCCTTTTTATTGATTTTGGTTATTTATATTTTCCTTTAAAAAAAAGTCAACCACTTCATCATGATTACAGATAACTGGCATAGAAATGTACAAAAAATGCATCTTACAAAAACTATTACATAACAAAGCGTATTCTGTATATACACACACTTAAAAAAAGAATGAACACCAGTGTAACCATCACCCATTACCAATCCCTTAAAATTCCCCCCATAATCATCTCCTCCTCTCACACCCAAGAGGTACCATTTATCCTAAAGTTTGTGGAAATCATTGCCTTGCTTTTCTTTGTAACTTCACAATCTAAGTATTTATCCCAGTCATATTTTTCGGTTTTGGCTCTTACCAAACTTCATATAAAAGAAATCATGGCATACATATCCTTTTGCGTTTGCTTCTTTCACCTGATTTTATAACTGTGATACATGCGTGTGAGAGTGTGTGTGGCTGTAGTTCACAAATTGGGCCTATGGAATGATATTCCACTACATGAATATACCACAGTTTATCTAATCTACTACTGAGGGATATTTATTTAGGTTGTTTCCAATTTTAGGCTATGATAAAAAATGTTGCTATGAACATTCTTGTAGATGCCTCCCCCACACATTTGCTTATGCTTTTCTAGGGTTATTTACCCTAACTTCTAGGGTATCTACGAGTTAATCTGCTGGGCCATAGGATAAGCACCTGTTCAACTATTTTAGGTGATAAAAAAAACCAATTTTCCAAAGGGGTAACACCAACATGGAATTGACAGACTTTTAAATGTAACTAATATCTCACTTGGTTTTAGTCTGCACTTCTCTTAAATACTAAGGAGACTGGGCATCTTTTCTGTATACTTTCCTTTCAGTTTTCCTCTTTTTGAAGTCTCTTTCTAGTTCAACTGTTCGAGTTCTTTACACCTTCTTCTTTTTTTTTCTTTTAGACAGAGTCTCACTTTGTAGCCCAGGCTGGAGTGCAGTGACACGATCTCGGCTCACTGCAACCTACATCTCCCAGGTTCAAGTGATTCTGGTGCCTCAGCCTCCCAAGAAAGTGGGATTACAGGTGCATGCTGCCAAACCCGGTTAATTTGTAACAGTCCTTTCTCAATTATGTGTTGCAAATATCTTCTCTAGTTGGAGGCTTGCTGTCTCACTCCCCTTATAAAGATTTCTGGCAAAGATGAGTTCCAAAACAATGTAGCTGAACTGATCAATCCTTTTCATGCTTTCTGTGTCTTGATTAAGAATCTTTCCAGCCTTAAAATCATGGATAATATGCTCTTTATGTTATTAAAAGCTTTATACAGTTGTTGGCTTTTACATAGAGGTATTTATTCAACCTGGAACTGATTTTTATACGATGTGAGGAAGGTATCCAATTTATTTTTTTTCATGTGTCTGTCCGATTATCCTAGCACAAGTCATTGAAGCCCTTTCCTTAGTGATCTGCAATGGTGTTCTGTCACATAGAAAGTATTCAAATAGGCAGGGAATGGGTGGTTCTGGGTACTCTATTCTTTCCACTGTCTATTTTCTACCTTTGTACCAATATCACAATGTTTAATTATTTTCATTTTATAATATATCGATATCTGATAGGGCTAGCCCCCCAAATTGTCAAGAAACTCTTGACACAGACAAGAGAAAAAGACCTGCAAAGAACTTAAACACTAAAATGATCACAGCTTACAAAACTATGTGTAACAAGCTTTTAAAAAATGACAAAACTAAATGTATCTGAATTACAACAGCAAATTATAAACAGAAAACTACTAAAAATGAAAACTGAGATAAATTAACTTAAAAAATGAAAACCTGTGGATCCGCTGGTGCAGTATACTGAAGAAAATGTACACACTTAAAATGCGTATTTTTAAAAGAGATAAAATAAGCTAATAAATAATAATTTGAATTAGGAAAAGAGCAGTAATATCAACCCAAAGAATATAGTAAAAGGAAGAAAATAATGAAGATGAGATGAGAACACAAATTAATGAAGCAAAACAGAAGAAGAATCAGCAAAACCAAAAGTCGGGTTTTTTATAAGATAAAGCCGGAGGACTCATACTTTGATTTCAAAACGTACTACACAGTAACAGTAATAAAAACAGTATGGTACTGGCATAAGGACAGACATGCAGATCAATGGAATAGAACAGAAAGTCCCGAAGTAAACCCATATGTCAATGGTCATCGATTTCTGACAAGGGTGTCAAGACAAGAGGGAAAGAACAGTATCTTCAACAAATGGTGCCAGACAACTAGATTGCCAACATGTACAAAGAATACATTAGCCTGTTGCCTATACCATGTTCAAAAATTAACTCAAAATGGATCAAAGACCTAATATAAAACTAAAACTATAAAACACTTAGAAGAAAAGATAGGAGGGTAAATCTTTTAGACCCTGGATTTGGCAACAGTTTTGTAGATATGACATCAAAGGCACAAGCAACAAAAGAAAACCAGATGAATTAGACTTTGCCAATATTAAAAACTTTTGTACATCAGAGGACATTATTAAGAAAGTGGAAAGACAACCCACAGAAGAGGAGAAAATATTTGCAACTCATGTATCTGACAAAGGCCTTGTATCCAAAACAGGAAAGAACTCTTACAATTCAACAACAAAAAAGACAAACCCAAAACAGCCAATAAGTATGTTACAAGATGTTCAACATCATTACCCCATGAGGCAAATACAAATCAAAACCATAAGGCACCACTTCATATCCACTATGATGACTACTAATATAATCAAAAACGGTTGAAAGATCAAAAACTCTTATGCTTTTTGATCTTTCTTGTATCTCTGGCCTCCTGTCTGAGAGTCACTTTCTTCATGCCTAGAGTACACACTTCTAAATTTCAAGTGAAGACTTCCTAATTGCAAATGCTCAGTTTTTGTCTGCAAGAAACGTATGAATTTCCCTGGATTTATTCTCTTAGTATAAAATTCTAGATTTTTATTTTAATTTAAGAAAATGTTCCCCTGTCTTCTGGGTGTGACCTTATTCACGGTAAATCTGTCTTCCTCCCCAGATATGTCAAAGATCTTTTCTTTGTCTTTGATGTTCTGCTGTTTTATTGTAACAAGGCTAAGTAAGGATTTATTTATTTAACCACCTTAGGTTCCTGTGCTTCTTCAATGTATAGTTTAGTGTTGTTCACAAGTTGCAGAAAATTCTTAGCCATTATTCTTTTAACTGTTGTTTACCATTCTCTCTTACAGAAAACCATTCAGATAAATATTTATTTTTAAATATATATAAGTTCTCTTTCGTACTTTTCAACTGTTTCTCTTGAATGCTTGTTGAGTAATTATTCAGTTCATTATTTCCTTTTTTGAGTTTATATAATCTGCAGTTAAATTCATCTATTGAGGTTTTTTTTTTTTTTTTTTTGAGACAGAATCTGGCTCTGTCACCCAGGCTGGAGTGCAGTGGCACAATCTCGGCTCACTGCAAGCTCCGCCTCCTGGGTTCACGCCATTCTCCTGCCTCAGCCTCCCGAGCTGCTGGGACTACAGGCACCCGCCACTACACCCGGCTAATTTTTTGTATTTTTAGTAGAGATGGGGTTTCGCCGTGTTAGCCAGGATGGTCTTGATCTCCTGACCTCGTGATCTGCCCACCTCGGCCTCCCAAAGTGCTGGGATTACAGGCGTGAGCCACCACGCCCGGCCCTATTGAGGATTTTTAATAAAGTTTCAACTACTATAATTTTCCATTGTATAAATTCTAGCTATTTTTAAAAAATCTCTTTGAATAGTCTTTATAGTTTCTGAATCTTGGAACATATTTTCAACTTTTGTTGAAACATATGAAACACTTACTTCATATTCTGTAGCTGCCTATTCCTATTTTCCAGCAGGTCTGCTGTTGACTCCTGCTCACAGTGCTTAGTTTCTTTATGTTTTTCTTTTTGACTATCACAGTTGTTCTACTTACTTAGAATTTTATTTCTAGGAAAACTTTCAACTCTGGGATGGAGATGAGTTTCTCCAAAGAGAATTTCTGTTAGCTTCTACAAGAGTCTGGGGATACTCACTGCCAGTCTATGAATACTGCCATTATGGGGATAAATTATCTTAGGGAATTTTTTTTTTTTTTTAGATCACCTACACAGCGTTAAATTCGCACTGCAAATTATACAAGGGTCAGCTGGTTGCTTAAAATTCTCAGCAGTGATCTTGCCCCCATATTCACTCCGACAAGGTTTTAGCTATACAAATAATTTTTGCAGTGTGGTTCCCGACCAGCAAAATCACTATCATCTGGAAACTTATTAGAGGTACAAATTTTAAAAGTCTCACCCCAGATCTACTGAATCTTACACTCTGGGGATGTTGCCCAGCAATCTTTGTTTTAACAAGTCCTCCATGTGATTCTGATGCACATTAAAAACTAAGAAGCATGCAGAAAATCAACTTTCCCTGCAATCTTGAAGGATGGTGGGATTGGTGGTGGTTTCCAGTTTAGCTGAGTCTCAGCTTTAAGGTGAAGAGGAAGAACGTATCAGATTCATCATCCCAGAAAGAAAGACCTTATTATTTCCTCAGGTTCCTCAATGCTCTCTGATGCTGAGGAAAGGAAACCAGATTTGGCAAATGCCCCCTGGGTAAAAACCAGTTTAAATGTCACAGACAATTTCCCAGACATCCTGTACCTTCCCTTCCCTTGTTTTCTTTTTTTCTCTTAAGAACTTTCACTTGATGCTTTAGCTAGGATAATTTAAAAAAAATTTTTTTTAATTTTGAAATAATTTTAGATTCAAAGGAAGTTCCAAAGATAGCAAAAGAGGTCCCCTGTACCCTGCACCCAGTTTCTCCCATGGTTACATCTTACTATAATATAAAATCAAAACTAGGAAACTGACATTAGTACAGTGTGTGTGTATAGCTATGTATCGCTTTATCACAGGTGCAGATTTGTGTCACTACCACCAATCACAATCAAGATACAAAACTGTTCCATCACCACAAAGACTACCTGCTTTATAGTCACATTCACTTCCCTCTCTGTTCCCATAACCCCATCCCTAATCCCTGGCAACAACTAATCTGTTATTTGTCCTCCATGTCTATAATTTTGTCGTTTCAAGAATGTTCTATAAATGCAGTCATACATATGTGACTTTTCGAGCTGACTTTTCTTCACTCAGCATAATGTCTTTAAGAGTTCTCTGATTAGTTGCATATACATCACATTCCCTTCTTATTGCTGAGTAGGATTCCATGATACAAATGAATCACAAATGTCCCAGAGATTTTTTTTTCCATGTTTTAAGTTTTATGGTTGTAGGGTTTACATTTAGAATCTATGATCCACTTGCAGTTAATTTTTGCAAAAGGTTTAGGTCAAGGTTTATTTTGTTGCCTATGGCTATCCAACTGTGCCAGTACCATTTGAACAGGCCACTTTCCTCCACTGAGTCTCTTTTGTACGTCTGTCAAAATCAACTGGCTTTACTTGTGTGGAGCTATTTCTGGGTTTCTAGTCTGTTCCACTGACCTATGTGTCTATCTGTCTGCCAATACTACACTGTCTTGATTATGCTATCTTTATAAGTCTTGAAATTGAGTATAGAGTGTTTCCTCCCACCTTATCTTTTTCAAAACTGTATGAAAAACTAGCTACTCTGGTTCTTCTGTCTTTTCATATAAATCGTAGGAAAATTTTGTCTATATTTACAAAAAGAACCTGCTGAAATTTTGTTAAACTTGTATTACATCTATTTTAGGAAAATAGTCATTTATAACATGCTGAGTCTTCCAATCTATGAGCACAGTATGTCTTTCCATTCATTTGGGTCTTTGATTTCTTTCATCAACATTTAATAGTTTTCATCCAACAAGTCCTATGCATGTCTTGTTAGACTGATATCTAGGTATTTCACTTTTTTTTTTAGCAATTCCAAATAGTATTTCACTTTTAATTATGGTTTTCACACGTTCATTGCTAGCGTAGAGAAATTCAATTGTTTTTTAAATGTATCTTGTGATCCTGCTACATTATTAGTTCCACAGATTTTTTGTAGATTACTTAGGATTTTCTAAACAGATGATCACGTCACAGGCGAAAAGGAAGGTGTTTCATTTCTCCTTTTCCAATTGTCAGGGCTTTCCCCCCGCTTGTTTTACTGTGCTGGGTGGAACTCCCAATATTTTGTTGAATAAGAGTTGTGAGTGTGTGCATCCTTGTCACCTTGTTTCCAATCATAAGGGGAAAGCATTCAGTCTTTCATCAGGTATGATGCTGTTTATTTTCTATAAATATTCTTTATCCAGTTGAGGAAGTTTTCTTCTATTCCTAGTTTTCTTAGAGTTTTAATCATAAATGGTATTGAATTTTGTCAAATGCTTCTATAGCATTTGATATATTTTCTTCATGATCCTGTTAATATGGTTACATTGATAGATTACATTGACAGATTTTCAAATGTTGAATCAATCTTGCATTCCCAAAATAAAGTCCACTTGGTCATTGTGTTTAATTCTATTTATATACTGTTGGATTATACTGATTAACATTTTGTTAAGGATTATCTACATCTATACTTAAAAAGGAGTTGGTCTTTATTGGTAGGTTTTTTTTTTTGGTATTGTCCTTGCTTTTGGTAGCAAAATAATACTGATTTCATAAATGAATTAGGAAGTATTCCCTTATTTTCTGGCAGAGACTACACAGAAATAGTGTAAATTCTTCTTTAAGCCTTTGCTAGAATTCTCCAATGAAATCATTCGGGCCTATTTTCATTTTAAAATTATAAAGTTCTATTAAGTTGTAGCACTATTCAAATTATCTATGCCATACTGAGTGACTTGCAGTATGTTGTACTTTCTGAAAACTTAGTTTATTTCATCAAAGTTGTCAAATTTATTTCTGTAGATTTTTAAAAATAGTATCCTTTTCATGTCCACAAGCTCCAGAGTGGTGGAGCATCCCAAATCTGATAATCTGAAATCCAAAATGCTCCAAAATCTGAAACTTTAAGAGTACAAACAAGACACTCAAAGCAAATGCCCACTGGAGCATTTTTAGATTTTGGGTTTTTGAATTTGGGATGCTCAAACAATGCAAATATTCCAAAATCTGAAAAAATCTGAAATCCGAAACATTTTTGGACCCAAGCATCTCAGATGAGGGATACTCAACCTGTATCTCTTATTTTACTCCTGATGATTTGTGTCTTCTTTTTTTTTGTGTCAGTTTCGCTACAGTTTTACCCATTAAGATTTTATTTTGGTTACTGTATTTTTCAGTTATAAAGTTTCCAATTGGTTTTTCTTTACATATTTATTTGCTATGTTGAAAATTTCCTTTTTTTTTTTCATTTATTTCAAGCATGTTCATAACTGCTTGTTGAAGCACTGTCTTGATGACTCCTTTAAAATTCGTGTCAGGGCGAGGTGCCATGACTCATGGGTACAATCCCAACACTTTGGGAGGCTAAGGCAGGAGGATCACTTAGCCCAGCAGTTTGAGACCAGACTGGGCACCATAGTGAGACCTCAGGAGGCTGAGGCGGGACAATCATTCAAGCCCAGGAGTTTGAGATTGCTGTGAGCTATGATCACATGCCACTGCACTCCAGCCTGGGTGACAGAGTGAGACTCTGTCTCAAAAAAAAAAAAAAAATTCAAAGTTGTTTTTTCTAATTCTGTGAAGAAAGTCAATGGTGGCTTGATGGGGATAGCATTGAATCTATAAATTACTTAGAGCAGTATGGTCATTTTCATGATATTGATTCTTCTATCCATAAGCATGGAATGTTTTTCCATTTGTCTGTGTCCCCTCTTACTTCCTTGAGCAGTGGCTGGCAGTTCTCCTTGAAGAGGTCCTTCACATCCCTTGTAAGATGTATTCCTAGGTATTTTATTCTCTTTGTACCAATTGTGAATGGGAGTTCACTCATGATTTGGCTCTCTGTTTGTCTATTACTGGTGTATGGGAATGCTTGTGATTTTTGCACATTGATTTTGTATGCTAAGACTTTGCTGATGTTGCTAATCAGCTTAAGGAGATTTTGGGCTGAGACGATGGGGTTTTCTAAATATACAACCATGTCATCTGCAAACAGAGACAATTTGACTTCCTATTTTCCTATTTGAATAACCCTTATTTATTTCTCTTGCCTGATTGCCCTGGCCAGAACTTCCAATACTATACTGAATAGGAGTAGTGAGAGAGGACATCCTTGCCTTGTGCTGGTTTTCAAAGGGAATGCTTCTAGCTTTTGCCCATTCAGTATGATATTGGCTGTGGGTTTGTCATAAACAGCTTTTACTATTTTGAGATAAGTTCCATCAATACTTAGTTTGTTGAGTTTTTAGCACGAGGGGCTATTGAATTTTGTCAAAGGCCTTTTCTGCATCTATTGAGATAATCATGTGGTTTTTGTCATTGGTTCTATTTATATGATGGATTATGTTTATTGATTTGCATATGTTGAAACAGCCTTGCATCCCAGGGATGAAGCAGACTTGATCATGGTGGATAAGCTTTTTGATGTGCTGCTGGATTTGGTTTGCCAGGATTTTACTGAGGATTTTCGCATCAATGTTCATCAGGGATACTGGCCTGAAATTTTCTTTTTTTGTTGTGTCTCTGCCAGGTTTTGGTATCAGGATAATGCTGGCCTCATAAAATGAGTTACGGAGAAGTCTCTCTTTTTCTATTGTTTGGAGTAGTTTCAGAAGGAATGGTACCAGCTCCTCTTTGTACCTCTGGTAGAATTCGGCTGTGAATCCGTCTGGTCCTGGGCTTTTTTTTGGTTAGCAGGCTATTAAGTACTGCCTCAATTTCAGAACTTGTTATTGGTCTATTCAGGGATTCAACTTTTTCCTGGTTTAGTCTTGGGAGGCTATATGTGTCCAGGAATTTCCCCATTTCTTCTAGATTTTCTAGTTTATTTGCATAGAGGTGTTTATAGTATTCTCTGACGGTAGTTTGTATTTCTGTGGGATCAGTGGTGATATCACCTTTATCATGTTTTATTTTGTCTATTTGATTCTTTTATCTTTTCTTCTTTATTAGTCTGACTAGCAGTCTATTTTGTTAATCTTTTCAAACAACCAGCTCCTGGATTCACTAATTTTTTGAGGGGTTTTCCGTGTCTGTATCTCCTTCAGTTCTGCTCTGATCTTAGTTATTTCTTGTCTTCTGCTAGCTTTTGAACTTGTTTCGTCTTGCTTCTCTAGTTCTTTTAATTGTGATGTTAGGGTGTCGATTTTAGATCTTTCCTGCTTTCTCCTGTGGGCATTTAGTGCTATAAATTTCCTTCTAAACACTGCTTTAGCTGTGTCCCAGAGATTCTGATACATTGTGTCTTTGTTCTCATTGGTTTCAAAGAACTTATTTACTTCTGCCTTAATTTCATTATTTACCCAGTAGTCATTCAGGAGCAAGTTGTTCGGTTTCCATGTATTTGTGTGGTTTTGAGCGAGTTTCTTAATCCTGAGTTCTAATTTGTTTGCACTGTGGTCTGAGACACTGTTATGATTTCTGCTCTTTTGCATTTGCTGAGGAGTGTTTTACTTCCAATTATGTGGTCAATTTTAGAATAAGTGTGATGTGGTGCTGAGAAGAGTGTATATTCTGTTGATTTGGGGTGGAGAGTTCTATCGATGTCTATTAGGTCCACTTGGTCCAGAGCTGAGTTTAACTACTGGATATCCTTGTTAATTTTCTGTCTCGATCTGTCTGATATTGACAGTTGGGTATTAAGTCGCCCACTATTATTGTACGGGAGTCTAAGTCTCTTTGTAGGTCTCTAAGAACTTGCTTTATGAATCTGGGTGCTTCTGTATTGGGTGCATATATATTTAGGGGAGTTAGCTCTTCTTGTTGCATTGATCCCTTTACCATTATATAATGTCCTTCTTTGTCTTTTTATCTTTGTTGGTTTAAAGTCTGTTTTATCAGAGACTAGAATCGCAACCCCTGCTTTTTTTTTTTTTTTTTTTTTTTGCTTTCCATTTGCTTGGTAAATATTCCTCCATCCCTTTATTTTGAGCCTATGTGTGTCTTTGCATATGCCCAAAAAAGAGCCCATATAGCCAAGACAATCCTAAGCAGAAAGAACAAAGCTCGAGGCATCACACTACCTGACTTCAAACTATACTACAAAGCTACAGTAACCAAAACAGCATGGTACTGGTACCAAAACAGATATATAGACCAATGGAACAGAACAGAGGCCTCAGAAATAACACCACACATCTACAACCATCTGATCTTTGACAAACCTGACAAAAGCAAGCAATGGGGAAAGGATTCCCTACTTAACAAATGGTGTTGGGAAAACTGGCTAGTCATATGCAGAAAACTGAAACTGGACCCCTTCCTTATACCTTATACAAAAATTAACTCAGGATGGATTAAAGACTTAAATGTAAGACATAACACATAAAAATCCTAGAAGAAAACCTAGGCAATACCATTGAGGACATAGGCAAGGGCAAAGATTTCATGACTAAAACACCAAAAGCAATGGCAACAAAAACCAAAATTGACAAATGGGATCTAATTAAACTAAAGAGCTTCTGCAAAGCAAAAGAAACTATCATCAGAGTGAATAGACAACCTACAGAATGGGAGAAAATTTTTGCAATCTATCCATCTGACAAAGGGCTAATATCCAGAATCTACAAAGAACTTAAACAAATTTACAAGAAAAAACAACCCCATCAAAAAGTGGGTGAAACATATGAACAGACACTTCTCAAAAGAAGACATTTATGCAGCCAACAAACACATGAAGAAAAGCTCATCATCACTGGTCATTAGAGAAATGCAAATCAAAACCACAAGATACCATTTCACGCCAGTTAGAATGGCAAACATTAAAAAGTCAGGAAACAACAGATGCGGGAGAGGATGTGGAGAAATAGGAACACTTTTACACTGTTAGTGGGAGTGTAAATTAGTTCAACTATTGTGGAAGACAGTTGGTGATTCCTCAAGGATGTAGAACCAGAAACACCATTTGACCCAGCAATCCCATTACTGGGTATATACCCAAAGGCTTATAAATCATTCTACTATAAAGCCACATGCACATGTATGTTTACTGCAGCACTGTTCACAACAGCAAAGACTGGGAACCAACCCAAATGTCCATCAATGATAGACTGGATAAATAAAAAGTGGCACATATATACCATAGAATACTACGCAGCCATCAAAAAGGATGAGTTCATGTCCTTTGCAGGGACATGGATGAATCTGGAAACCATCATTCTCAGCAAACTAACATAGGAATAGAAAACCAAACACCACATGTTCTCATTCTTATGTGGGAGGTGAACAATGAGAACACATGGACACAGAGAGGGGAACATCACACACTGGGGCCTGTTGCGGGGTGGGGAGCTAGGGCAGAGATAGCATTAGGAGAAATACCTAATGTAGATGACGGGATGATGGGTGCAGCAAACCACCATGCCACATGTATACCTATGTAACAAACCTGCACATTCTGCACATGTATCCCAAAACTTAAAGTACAATAAAAAAATTCTTGTCAAATAATTCTAATATCTGTGTTATTTCAGTGTCAGCATGTATTAACTGTCTTTTCTAATTTGAGCTGACACTTTCCTGCTTCTTGGCATGAGAGGTTTTTTTCATTGAAACCTGGATATTTGGGTTATTACATTAGGTGACTGGATCTACTTTTAATATTCCATTATAGTAAGCTTCCTTTGACATTGCTCTGGTGGAAAAAATGCCTAGTGGGGGGTGGAAGTGCAGGTTTCTCACTAGGCTTTTGTAGGGACCAGCCCCACAGGGTTGGTGGGTCCCTCCCTGTGTGCGGCAACGAGAGAGTATAGAAATAAAGACACAAGACAAAGAGACAAGAGAAAAAGCAGCTGGGCCCGGGGGACCACTACCACCAATGCGCGGAGACCGGTAGTGGCCCCGAATGTCTGGCTGCACTGTTATTTGTTGGATACAAGGCAGAAGGGGCAGGGTAAAGAATGTGAGTCACCTCCAATGATAGGTAAGGTCACGTGGGTCACATGTCCACTGGACAGGGGGCCCTTCCCTGCCTGGCAGCCGAGGCAGAGAGGGAGAGGAGACAGAGAAAGACAGCTTACGCCATTATTTCTGCATATCAGGGACTATTAGTATTTTCACTAATTTACTACTGCTATCTGGAAGGCAGAGCCAGGTGTACAGGATGGAACATGAAGGCAGACTAGGAGTGGGACCACTGAAGCACAGCATCACAGGGAGACGGTTAGGCCTCCGGATAACTGCAGGCGAGCCTGACTGATGTCAGGCCCTCCACAAGAGGTGGAGGAGCAAAGTCTTCTCTAAACTCCCCCGGGGAAAGGGAGACCCTCCCCCCCGATTCCCGGTCTGCTAAGTAGCGGGTGT
This sequence comes from Pan troglodytes, assembly GCF_028858775.2. NCBI lineage: Eukaryota > Metazoa > Chordata > Mammalia > Primates > Hominidae > Pan > Pan troglodytes. The sequence goes on along the minus strand of NC_072406.2, from coordinate 60,651,826 downwards.
TGTTCCTTGACACCTTTTGCTACTGCTGGACCACGATCCGCCTGGTAACGGGCATCTTCCCAGACGCTGGCGTCACTGCTAGACCAAGGAGCCCTCTGGTGGCCCTGTCCGGGCATAACAGAAGGCTCGCACTCTTGTCTTCTGGTCACACCTCACTATGTCCCCTCAGCTCCTATCTCTGTATGGCCTGGTTTTTCCTAGGCTATGATTACAGAGTGAGGATTATCATAATATTGGAATAAAAAGTAATTGCTACAAACTAATGATTAATGACATTCATATATAATCATATCTAAGATCTATATCTGGTATAACTATTCTTGTTTTATATTTTATTGTACTGGAACAGCTCGTGTCCTCTGTCTCTTGCCTCGGTGCCTGGGTGGCTTGCCGCCCACAGGCTTTTGTATACCAAAGAACTTGGGGCTGAAGGGAAGAAGGGACTCATATTAAGCATACGTGGGAGTTCAGGCTCCCTGCCTATGGTTACTGCTTCCCATATTGGCTCTGCTGCCACTATGGAGTGAGGAGTTGTCTTGTTACAGCCTAAACACTGTGAAAGTCTAGGTCCTCACTTGGTCTTTGCTAATCAGGGTGACTCTTCTATGTTCTTTGGCTGAAGTGGTTATTTTCTGTCTTGCTAGGCTACCCTTTTCCTGGTCCCTAGCTAAAGAGCATCATTTTTTTCCTGGGGCTTTTGTCTGTGCCCAACATTTCTGGATTGCCAGCTTTTCTGCACCATTCTGAAATACATAAGGTAATAAGAAAACTCAGGACTTTTACTGTGATATTATCTGGGTCCTGAGCGGATCCACCCAGTTCTCTCCACTTTTCTGTTTTCTTATGTTTGTTTTTAAATGTAATGTCCAGGGATTTTAGCTCTACTTAGCAAGAATAATAGGTAAAACTATCGAAAAGTATATCTATCCCATTTTGGAAGCAGAAATGTGTACCATATCACTTAGAAGTTTACGTATCATTTTCTTCATGGTTAGGCTTGATAGGCAAAGGTGCGTGTGTGTGAACAGAATTAGATCTTGGACTCAAAAGAAATGTGCCTAATTCATTTCATTCATTTGCCTCTTTATGACTCTACAAGAACCTTGAAATTTATTTCACAAAATACTTAGGATTCACTTTCTACCAGAAAATGTCAAAGAACCCAAGAACTGTACACCAAGTGACTCATTAACCAAATTGAGAAGGTACCCAATAGTTGAGAGAGAGGGTTAACAATAAAGAAATAAAGTGGGTAATTCACAGAAGTATTGGGTCAAGCAATGAAACTGGAAGTTCCTGCCAAGTTTATCTAGATCTCTTAGTATCTCCTATGGTCTTGCTTATTCTCCGAATACTTTACTCTCAGAGACAATGGTTAAAATCTCCCACTATGATCTATTAAAAAATGATCCTTTCTGTTTAATGTTTTCTGCCTTGAATTTGGCCGCATCTTATATTATTACAATTCTTGGTTTCTTTTGAAATTGCACAATCTTTTTCAAGCATTCATGGATTTTTTAAAAAAACTTTTAACCCTTCTGTATCACTTTGTTTTAGATGATTTTCTTTTAGAAAGCATCTACTTAGATTTTGTTTACTGACTCTACCTGGATTTCGGTGGACAAAGAGGAAGACAGAATGCGAGATATGCACAATCACATCACAATCTTATCTAGAATTCCTGAATTCTTATACAGCATTTTACCTTTCCTTGTCTCTTTGTAATTCTAATTATATGGTTTGGGCATATTGACAAACACACTGTCTCCCCAAGAACTATATGCATTTGGAAGGTAGAAAATTTTTAATTAATTTTTTTAAATTTCTAAAAGTATTCAGCCTGTAGCCTTGCTTATAGAAGATATTTAAAAAATACATTTTGAATTTAAATTACTCAAGAAGATTAATCTTGCAGCATTAGGAAGCTAGGCAGTATATCAACAATGAGATCCTGGTAAGAAAACAGTCTGCCAGTTCAGAAATGTATGCTGAGAATGCCACCACCAAAATATTCTATCAGCTTCTATACAGTGGACTGATGTGAAACTCCCCAAAAGGACTGAAAAGAAGAAATGCTTTGGTTATGTACCTGATGAAAAATCGATGACTAGTGGGAAACAGCAGATGGCCAATCTGGCAACCATCTTATACAGCAGTAGCTCTTTAGGAATAAAGGCAACAGGGAGTTATAAATAGCACTAAAAACAAAAGTAGCTGACAAAATCTGTGCAGGTTTACAAATGCATATAGAAAAAGCAAATCTGTTACCCTAGACTTTCTAAGTCACATCTGGACTGTATTATAACAATTTTCAGAAGTGACCAACTATAGTTGCTTCTTGTGGTCACAGAGGGGACCCATAATTAAGAGTGAAAATATGTGATCTTTGTTTACTCTGATATTGTTCTATTTTACCAACTATTTCATTTGCATTCCTTAAGTAAATCCTGGCTAAATGGGACAGAGTGGAGGTACACCAAAAATGTTCACGGGGTAAGCAGTAGAGGATTCAAACTACTGCAAACCAACATATCAAACTCCTTAGATTCCTGTCTTGCAAAATACCAACCCCAGATGAACCCAGCAAGCTGCTTTCTCCGTAGCTATATCCAAGTGCAAATGGACAAAGTAACACAAGAGGACAGACGATTCAGCTATCATTTCATGCATGGTATCAACAGTATACAATGAGTATACAATAATGCCCTCTTTGTTAAAATTACTTTCCATTCTCTCCAACACAAAATTTTCTCCATTCTTTTCAAAATTTCAATCTTCAATAATTCCATCTCACAGAGAAAAAGCAATCAAGAAATCTTGCAACGTCTAGCTACAAAACACCTTATTAACTCTTAACACCTCTCAATCTGGCTTCCACTCTCTGAGGCTACTGATTGGACTTTTTAAATTCACATTTAATCTTTCAGAAACACCTGACATTGCTGATCAATTGAATCCTTGAAGCATTCTCTTCCCTTGAGTGGCAGGTTCAAAAATGCTACCCTGAAGATACTGGGTCCTAACCTTTGGAAGCTGCGAATGTTATCTTTTATGGGAAATTTTGGCAGATGTCATTAAAGATTCTGAGATGAGATTGTCCTGGATTATCTTGTGGGCCCTAAATGTCACTACAGCTGTCTAAGAAGCAGAGGGAGATTAGACACACAGAAAAGGAGGAGGCAATCTGACCGTGTAGGCAGTAACTGGAGTGATGTGGAGATAAGCCAAGGAATGCCAGCAGCCAACAGAAGCTGGAAGAGGAAAGGAACAGATTCTCCCCTGGAGACTCTGGAGAGAGCATGGCCCTCGTGACAGACACCTTGAATCCAGCCTACTAATACTGAGTTCAGACTTCTGGCCTCTAGAACTGTGAGAATAAACTTCTGTTGTTTCAAGCCAGTAGAACTGGTAATTTGTTAAAGCAGCCATAGGAAAGCAATACACAGTAACTTCTTTAATAATTCACTGTCCTAGGTTTGCTGAAATCAGTTCTTTGCAGGCTTCTTTAATGATTCACTATTCTACCTGGATATTCAATAGGGGGAATTCCTCAAAACACAGGACTGCTCTTCTCTTTCTATATTCCTTTGCTCTGGCTAATCTCATTCACACCCACAGCAATTACTACCTCAATATAATAAAACCCAAGTGTGAGTTCCAATTCTGATCTCTCTTCTGATTTCAAACTCAAATGCCTACATGACATTTCCATCTGGACATTCAAAAGGCACCTCAAATTCAACATATCCAAAAACCAATCTGGTCCTCTTCCGGTGTTGTCTCAGCAAACGGTAGAAACATGTATTCCATTACCCACAACTACTCTGAGGAGTTACTCTTCCTATCAACAACAGGTTGATTATACTGTTTCCCTCTAAATCTCTCTTGAATCCATTCACACGACTACATTTCAAGCTACCATCATGTCTTCCTGGATAACTGCAATAGTTCCCTAACAGGTTTGCCATATTCTATCCATTCTTCACAATAACAAAATTATGTTTTCTTATTTAAAATCTGCTCATTGATTCCTCATTCAATGACTTCTACTGTTCTCCCAATAAGAACAAATCTGAATTTTATTGTAAAATTTTTTTTTTATAAAAAATAAAATTATGGCCAGGTGTGGTGGCTCATGGCTGTAATTCCAACATTTTTGGAGGCTGAGGTGGGAGGACTGCTTGAGACCAGGAAGTTCAAGACCAGCCTGGGCAACATGGTGAGAACTTGTCTCTACAAAATATTTTAAAAATGGATGGGCGAGGTGGTGTGTGCCTGTAGTCCCAGATACTTGGGAGGCTGAGGTGGGAGAATCACTTGAGCCTGGGAAGTTGAGGCTGTGATCAGCCGTGATAGCGCCACTGCACTGCAGCCTAAGCAACAGAGACCCCGTCTCAATAAATGAATGAATGAATAAATAAATTCTGAATAACTTGTACTCAGTCTTGTGTGATATAGGCCCTGCATACTTCTCCTGCCACATCTTCCACCACTCCCTCCAAAACACTGCTCTCTGCAGTCCAACTGCATTAGCCTTCCCTCAGTTCCTTGGCATATGCCAGGCTCTCTCCTGATCGCTTCTGCATGTGCTTTCCCTCAGCCTAGATTGCTGTGCAAATGTTCTACTCAACTTACTTCCTTCTCCTTACTATTGAGCTCCTGCTCATCCTTCAAGTATCAAATTTCAGCTCAGCTACCAGCTTCTCAGGGAAGCTTTCCCTGTCTGTCCATCCTAAATCAGGTATCTTTATATACTTTCATGGCACCAAGTTCTTCTCTTTCATTGTACTCATCAGAGTTCTAATTGTTTATTTTTACAATTAATCCTCTTCTTCACTAGACTATAAACTCCAAGAAGGTAGGTAATGCTTGTTGTATTTACTCATCTTGAAGTCTAAGCATACTGCCTGGCGCATAATAAGCACCAAACAGTATTCACCAATTGAAAAATGAAATCTACTATAGCTTGAGTATATTTTATCCAAAATGCTTGTAACCAAAAAGTGTTTCATTTCTAATTTTTTCAGATTTTGGAATATCTGCATTATGTATGTGCCAGTTGAGCATCCCAAATCCCAAATGCTTGAATAAGCATTTCCTTTGAGCGTCATGCTGGCATTCAAAAAGTTTCATATTTTGGAGCATTTCAGATTTCAGATGTTTGGATTTGGGATGTTCAACCTGTACTTCAAGTATGAGTGTCCTGGAAGCACCTAACGTTTCTTCTTTTACTTTTTATATTTCATTAGCAAGGCTGTTAATATGTTTTAACCCAGACCCACAGCTGTTTAGATTTTCCTAAGGAAAAAACATTTCACTGTCCAGTATTATCCATTATATATTAAATAGGGTTCAGTTTATTTTAGAACAGCAGTTCTTGAGGCAACTCTAAAAATAAAAATTAATATAACTTCTGCTTCTAACATGGTAGAGTAATTGGGATCAGATTTATCCTCTTACAGTAACAACTAGAAATTGGACAAAATATAAGAAACTGTTGTCAGACACTGGCAACAGACAGAAGGAAAACAAATTAGGTAAGTCCTATAACTGTCCTGCCATTCTGGCAGGAGGCTCTTTCCAGAACACTGTGCAGAAAGGGTCACACCAAACACAGTATGGAAACTTTGCCAAGTTGAGGCGACAGATCAAGGAGGTGAAGGTGACTAGAATTTGTAGGGCAGTATAGAGAGAAAAGAGAGATTCAGAGAATAGAGAGCACCAGAAATTGGCATAGGGATCCTCTTATGTTTTTGTTTGAATACTAATTTGCACATGCGTAAAGCAAAACCTCACAAGTCTTAGGCAAAGGGCAAATGCCAGGAAACTATAAGATGAACAATTCCTAGAACTTATTCAGAAACACTAAGAATTACAACAGACTTCTCATCTGAAACTACACAAGTCAGAGATAAGAAAACTAAAACTTTGTTTTATAGTGAAAATTATATTTAATAGAGAATTATGAGTATATTTATTTTAAGTATAGATTCAGGGGGCACATACGCAGGTTTGTTACATGGGTACATTGCATAATTCTGGGGTCTGAGCTTCTGTTGAACTCATCACACAAATAGTGCACATAGTACCCAGGAGGTAGGTTTTCAACCCTACCCCCTCAGCCTCCTTTTGGAGTCACTAGTGTCTACTGTTTCCATCTTTACGTCCATGTGTACCCACTGTTTAGCTCCCACTTATAAGAAAGAACATATGGTATTTTTCTGTTTCTGCATTAATTCACTTGATAATGGCCTCCAGCTGCATCCACGTTGCTGTAAAGGACATTATTTCATTCCTGATTATGGCTCTGTAGTATCCATGGTGCATATGTACCACATTTTCTTTTATCTAATCCACTGTTGATGAACACTTGATTCTGTGCCTCTGCTATTGTGAATAGTGCTGCATGCAACAAACATGCAAGCACAGCTGTCTTTATGATAAAACCATTTCTCTTCCTTTGGGCAGATACCCAGTAATGAGACTGCTGGTTTGAATGGTAGTTCTATTTTTAGTTCTTTGAGAAATCTCCAGAATGTTTTCCATAGGGATTGTACTAATTTACATTCCCACCAACAGCGTATAAGCGTTCCCTTTTCTCTGCATCCTCACCAACATGTCTTATTTTATTACTTTTTAATAACAGCCATCTAACTGCTATGAGATGGTATCTTGCTGTGGTTTCAATTTCATTTCTCTGATGATTAGTGATGTTGCACGTTATTTCACCTTTTTTCGCCACTCGTATGTCTTCTTTTGAGAAGGTCTGTTCATGTCCTTTGCCACTTTTTAATCGAGTTATTTTTTCTCATTGATTCAAATTCCTTATTTATAATGGATATCAGTCCTTTACTGGATATATAGTTTGCAAATACTTTCTTCCATTCTGTACGCTGTTTACCGTTTGTTTCTTTTGCTGTGCAGAAGCTCTGTAATGAAATCCCACTTGTCTAGTTTTGTTTTTGTTGCATTTGCTTTTGGGATCTTAGTCATAAATTCTTTAAATGTTCAAAAGATATTTTCCTAGGTTTTCTTCTAGAATTTTTATAGCTGGAGGTCTTAAATAAGTCTTTAATCCATCTTGAGTTAATTTTTGTATATAGTGAGAGGTAGGAGTCTATTTTCATTCTTCTACATATGGCTAGCCAGTTTTCCCAGCACCATTTATTGAATAGGGTATCCTTTCTCTATTGCTTATTTTTGTTGACTCAGTTGAAGATCAGTTCATAGCAGGTGTGTAGCTTTATTTCTGGGTTCTCTATTTTGTTCCATTGATGTATGTGTCTATCTTTGTACCAATTCCGTGCTATTTTGGTTACAATAGCCTTGCAGTATAGTCTGAAGTTGGGTAATATGATGCCTCTGGCTTTGTTCCTTTTGCTTAGATCGCTCTACCTATTTAGGCTCTTTTTTTTTTTTTTTTTTTTTTGAGACGGAGTCTCGCTCTGTCGCCCAGGCTGGAGTGCAGTGGCGCGATCTCGGCTCACTGCAAGCTCCGCCTCCCGGGTTCACGCCATTCTCCTGCCTCAGCCTCCCAAGTAGCTGGGACTACAGGTGCCCGCTACCACGCCCGGCTAATTTTTTGTATTTTTAGTAGAGACGGGGTTTCACCGTGTTAGCCAGGATGGTCTCGATCTCCTGACCTCGTGATCCGCCCGCCTCGGCCTCCCAAAGTGCTGGGATTACAGGCGTGAGCCACCGCGCCCGGCCTATTTAGGCTCTTTTGTAGTTCCACATGAATATTAGAATTGTCTTCTCTAATTCTGTGAAAAAAAATCACATTGGTAATTTGATAGGAATTATATTGAAGTTGTAGATTGCTTTGGGCAGTATGGTCATTTAACAATGTTGATTCTTTCAATCTACAAGCATGGGATGTTTCTTCCATTTGTTTGTGTCATCTATGAATTCTTTCATCAGTGTTTTACAGTTCTTTGTAGAGATCTTTCCCTTCCTTGGTTAAATGTAATTCTAGATATTGTGTGTGTGTGGTGTGTGTGTTTGTGTGTGTCTATTGTAAATTAGTTCTTAATTTGGCTCTCAGCTTGAATGTTATTGGTGTATAGAAATGCCAGTGATTTTTGTACATTTATTTTCTATCCTCAAACTTTACTGGAGTTGTTTCTCAGGTCCAGGAGTCTTTGGGGGAATCTTTCAGGGTTTTTTTAGGTACAGGATCATGTCATCAACAAGCATATAATTTGACTTCCTCTTTGCCTATTTGGACATCTTTTATTTCTTTTGTCTGATTGCTTTGGCTAGAACTTCTAGTACTATGTTGAAAAGGAATGGTGAGAGTGGACATCCTTGTCTTGTTCTGGTTCTTAGGGGAAATGCTTTCAACTTCTGCTCATTCAGGATGATGTTGGCTGTGGGTATGTCATAAATGACTCTTACTATTTTGAGGTATGTTCCTCTGATGCCTAGGTTGTTGAGGTTTTATCATGGAGAGATGCTGGATTTTACTGCATAAGAATATGGTTTTTGTTTTTTAATTCTGTTTATGTGGTGAATTACATTTATTGATTTGTATATTCTGAACCATCCTTGAATCTAGGAAAAAACCTACCTGATCATGGTGAATTATCTTTTTTATGTGCTGCTGGATTCAGTCTGCTAGTATTTTGTTGAGGATTTTTGCCTCTATCTTCATCAGGGATGCTGGCCTGCATTTCTGTTTTTCTTTTTTGTTGTTGTGTCCTTGCTAGATTTTGATATTGGGATGATACTGGTTTCACAGAATGAGTTAGGGAGGATATCTCTCCACCTTGATTTTTTTGGAATAGTTTCAGTAAGATTGGTATCAGCTCTTCTACCAACATCTAGTAAAATCTGGCTATGAATCCTTTTGGTTCAGGGCTTTTTGTGGTTGGTAGATTTTATTATGTATTCAACGTTATAACTCGTTATTGGTCTGTTTAGGATTTTGATTTCTTCCTGGTTCACTCTTGGAAGGCTGTGTGCTTCCAGATGTTTATCTATTTCCTCTAAATTTTCTAGTTTGTGCACATAAAAATGTCCACAGTAGTCTCTAAGGATCTTTGTATTTCTATGGTATCCACTGTAATGACATCTTTGCCATTTCTGTGCTTATTTGAATCTTCTCTCTTTTCTTGGTTCATCTAGCTGGCAGTCTATCAATTTTGTTTACCCTTTAGAAGGACAAACAGAACTTTCCGTTTTGTTGATTCTGTGTGTAATTTTTTGGTCTCAATTCTGTTTAGTTCTGCACGAATCTTTGTTATTTCTTTTGTTCTGCTAGCTTTCAGGTTGGTTTGTTCTTATTTTGCTAGTTCCTTTAGGGGCAATGTTAGGTTGTTAATTTGAGATCTTTCTTTTGATGTAGGAATTTAGCACTAAAATTTTCCTCTTAACTCTACTTTTGCTATATCCTAGAGGTTTTCATATATTTTTTCTATTTTCATTTGTTCCAAAAAAAAAATTGTATTTCTGCCTTAATTTTGTTTAGCCAAACGTCATTCAGGAGCAAACTGTTTCATTTCCATGTACTTACGTGGCTTTCAGAGTTATTCTTGGTATTGATTTCTAATTTTATTCAACTGTGGTCCAAACAGATGCTTGGTATGATTTCTGCTTTTTTGAATTTATTGAGACTTGCTTTATGACTGAGCATGTGGTCATTTTTAGAGCATGCACAGATGAGTAAAATGTGTATTCTGTGGTTGTTGGGTAGGGTATTCTGTACATGTGTATTACGTCCATTTGGTCAAAACTTCAATTTAAGTCGAGAATTTGTTAGTTTTCTGCGGTGATCTGTCCAGCGCTGTCAGTGGGCTGTTGCAGTCCTCCACTACTATTGTGTGGTTGTCTCGTTTTCCTAAGTCTAGTAGTATTTGTTTTATAAATGTGGGTGCTACAACACTGGGTATGGCATATATACCTAGGAGATACAAATCTTGTTGAATTAAATCCTTTGTCATTATATAATGCCCTTCTTTGTCTTTTGTTACTGTTGTTGGTTTAATATCTGTGTTATCTGATACAACAATAGCAACACCTTCTCTTTAAAAAACCTATAAAGTGCTGAGAAATAAAAGTTCCATTCCAGAAATGCCTATCTTTTGCCTTTTTCACTGGCATTCTCTTACATGTGTACAGCAGTTTTCCAGGGGCTAAGCAACCCACAGGGTTATCACAATAGGTTATATTATTTTTTCTTTGAAAAAGTTATTTTTCATAAAATGTTATTTATGTTAACTTTAACTGGGTTATTACTTTGTAAATGAACTGATGAATAAATATTTTTTAGAGTTCTTAGTTTTAATTTCTAATAAAGTAAATTTCAATAGCTATAGCCTATATAAAGCACCTTGAGATATTCAATAATTTTTAACAACACAGACATTCCAAAACTCTTAAAAAGTTTGAGAATTGCTGCTTTTAGAAGTAGGAGCCACATCAAATTATTCCCTCATGATATCACAGGGCCTGTGAGGAACTTTTTTACTGCAAATTTAATTTCCTTAATAAATACGTAGCTGTTTTCTTGTGTAAATCTGGGCAATGAATATTTTTTAAAAGAGTGTTCCATTTCATCTACATTGTTTCTTAGCTTTTGAGTGTTTATAATATTCCTTTATTCTTTTAATATCTGCCATATATGTTGTGATGTCCATCTTTCACTCCACATACGGATAATCTGTGGTTCTTTTTTTTAATACTCATCAGTCAGGGTAGAAATTTAACAATTTTACTATTTCCAAAAATTCTTAATTACATAAATCTTGACCGTCAAATACCTGATACAGATGGAGTTTTCTGCCAGCCTTGTCAGTCCTCAAACCACACTATGACAATGGTGGTATAAAGAAACACATCTGAAAGATCTGCAGGCCTCACTAAATCAGTATTTTCCGAATGACTAATACATGATGTTTCAAACTTATACATGGGCAAAACACTCATTTAAAACGCAAGATAGACAAATGGATTTTAATATAATAGAATATGAAAAATTTATTAATATAGTTTCAGATTCTCCCTGCAGTTACCTTGTTAAATTCTGGTGTAGCACATATAAAAGAGGAATATCCACATTATCTGTTATGATGAAATGGGAAGTATACATAAGCACTGTTGCTATATACTGAAGTACAGGGGCCATTGCAGGAAAAGCACTTGTGAGACATGTTTTTAAATAATACAATTTTTACTTGAAAGAATGACACACAAACTATGTTATTTGGGCTAGGGTATGTGGAAGACATTTTCTTGAAAATGAACAAAGTGTGCCTATCACTTCAAGAAAAATAAATGACAGTATTTATTGCCAATGAAAAAATTCAAACTATCAAGTGAAAATTAAAATTTTGCAAAATTTGTATCTATCCCTGTGCAGGATCCAATGATTTTGCTGGTGAGATGAGTAGTAAGTAATAAATAATTTTTTGATATTATATAATATGGCAGCTGTCAAACTTTTTGGTTATCACTATTCCTTTATACTTTTTAAACAAAGAACTTTGTTAACAGAAGCTTTTATTTATGTTGATATATCAATATTTAATATATTAGACAGAAGTGAGCACTTAAACTTTTTAAAATTTATTTAAACATAATAAACCTCCACTGCATGATTAACTAGAATTTTGATGGAAAACGACAATTTAAAAAAAAGGAAAACCTGGTGAAAAGAGTGCCATTGTGTGAGAAAACATTTTAAATGATCCATTTTCAAGGCATGCTAAATCTAAGTACTGGCAGTCAACCTGCAGATGTGACAAACCACACAGCTCATGCACCTAGAAAGTCACAAGTGATCAGAATGTAGAGGAGGGGTCAGCCCATGAAAGGGAAGAAAGTTTTGCTATCGCAAAATCGAAACTTAAGTGAGGAAGGGGACTGGGGTATAACCTTATAAGGGGGATAATGAAACTTAGGCAACGTCTGGGAAGATTGTAACCCCATAGTACTCGACCAGTGAGGAAATGGGGGAGAGACTTGCGTGCTAGGAGATAAATTACCTGCTGTAACTGCTGTGGGTGTGTGTGCCTACCAGACACCTAGATCTTGCAAGACTGCCACTAAAAGTCTTACTTCCGCTGTTCTTCACGTCTCCGAGTCCATTATTTGGGTTTGGACGGGTGAATGTTTCCCTTACAAACTTGGGGGCCCGTCTGGGATCTTTATGCCTGCGTAGAGTCAGACTCCGGCCGAAAAGGGAGATGCATCTCACCCGATTTAGGTGGCCCGCTCTGTCTGAGTGTCCCAGCTCCTTGCAAAGGCCATAGACAAACCTGAGACTGTTATTCAGGAGGCAGTGGAGGTGACATACGGAGAAAAGCAGGCACTGCAGCAACCAGGAAACCTCATGCACAAGCCAAGGTAGGAAAATTGGACTCTAAGTACTGCCTTGGTGGTTGGGCATTTTTGGAGGTCGAGTGTGTGTGACTGAGACATATCCCAGATACAAGGCAAGTGCAGAGTCCCAATCTGCAGTTCCGTTCTGCGAGGGAAACGGCCAGAGACAGACAAAGCGATTCTCGGGGTGTGCAAGAAATCTCCAGTTGGGGAGTTGAGTACACAGGGAAAAGCTCAGACACAGAGACTGACTGAAAATGAGAAACAGAAATTCTAGGCTTAGGGGACAAAGGAAAGAGGGAGCCAAAGAGACTCCATCTGACATTCCTCTGGATAGCCCCTTGGGTTTACTCTCCGCTCTCCTTCACTAATGAGGTGTCCTAAACACAGGGCTTCTGTGGAGCCGTCCTGCAGCTCTGACATCTATGAGTCAGCAGCCGGGAAAGGTGCAGGCCCCAGCAAAGAGGAGCAGAGGCGCCCGGAACATGCTGTCCACCAATGCCAGCCCCAAGTGGGGCCAGCTCAGCGGGTGGTGGGTGGAGCCATCCAGCAACTCTGAGATCCAGGAGGTGGAGATGGCAGAAGCGCCAGGCTCCACTGCTTTGGAGCCTGCACAACCAGATTTGGGAGCTGTGACTTGCAGCAAATTGGCGACCAGAAGATGCCCAAAGGTAGGGAGGCCACAGATACTGTTTGGCCTTAGGATTTCCTCTGGCCGTTGCTGACCCAACGTTCCCCCGAAGAGGCATCCACAGCCTGGGGCTCCCCTTTCCTGCCCCTAGTTAGCTTTCCTAGGCCCAGGCCCCAAACAGGAGGACTGGCTCTGCCCCGTGTCCCCACTCCTTCTTCTTTCCCTGTTGCATCCGGCCGGTCAAGTTATTAGAAGAGGAACCTGATCACTTGCAGTGGTCCTCAGAAGAAATTCAGGCAGTGAAAGAGCTAAACCAGGCCCTCATTACAGCCCTGGCCCTCCCATCTTTAGAGAACCCATTCCACCTGTTTCTAACAGTAGACCAGGGCATGGCCCTTGGGGTGCTCACTCAAATATGGGGTGGGAAAAGGCAACCTGCTGCTTTTGTCTCCAAGCTTCTCAATCCTGTCTCTCAAGGGTAGCCCAAATGTGTGCAAACAATAGCTGCCACAGACCTGCTGGTAGAGGAGACTAGAAAGCTAACCTTTGGTGGGGCCCTAATAGTAAGCACCCCACACCTAGTCAGGAATATATTAAATCAAAAAGCTGGAAGATGGTTAACTGATTCTCGGATTCTAAAATATGAGGCTGTATTACTAGAAAAAGATGACTTGGTCGTAACAACAAATACTTGCCTGAATCCAGACAGTTTTCTAGGGAAAGGAGAGGAGAACAAAGAGACATCAGATCATAACTGCTTAGATATCACAGAATACCAAACCAAAGTTAGACCAGACCTTAGGGAAGCTCTACTACATGATGAGATAAGGCTGTTTGTGGATGGGCTGTTTCCAGTGATAGATGGCAAGGGACATAACGGTGATGGTGTCATTGATGGAAATAAACACTCCTTATGTGAGAAAGGAAGATTACCTAATTGCTGGTTAGCCCAAACCTGTGAATTATATGCTCTTAACCAGGCCCTAAGGCTCCCTGAAGGCCAAAAAGGCACTATATACACTGATTTTAAGTATGCCTATGGGGTGGTACACACTTTTGGAAAAATCTGGACAGAGTGGGGCCTAATAAATAGCAGGAGAAAATAATTGGTACATTTGGAACTGGCCAAATAGGTTTTAGAAAGCCTCTTGCTTCCAGCAGAGGCAGCCATAGTTCATGTAAATGGTTTTCAGAAAGGGAACACTATAGAAGCTGTAGGAAACAGGTTTGCAGCTGAAGCTGCTAAGCAAGCCTCCCTGGAGGAAGAAATTAGACTATTTAGCCTGATCCCAGACATCCCTAAGGTAGTATTAAGGCCCCAGTTTATCAGAGAGGAGAAGGAAGAATTAGACAGGATAGGGGTCACTCAAACTGAAGATGAGATGGATACTTCCCGATGGAAGAAAAATAAGTAAACCCCTGATGAGAGAGCTAACGTCTATATTACACAAAAGGAGTCATTGGGGATCCCCGACTCTGCATGATGCAACAGGGTATGGGTGTACAGGGATTTATACCCCTGCTAAACAAGTATGTGGAAGTTGTGTAACTTGTCAAAGGATAAACAAAAAGGTGATCAGAAAACAGGCCACAGGAGGAAGACCTCCCAGACTAAGACCATTTCAAAGCATTCAAGTAGATTTCACAGAAATGCCCAAAGGAGGAAGACTGATGTATTTACTGGTGATTGTAGGTCACCTTTCCAGCTGGGTGGAAGCCTTTCCCCTTCCAACAGCCACTGCCAGTAATGTGGTCAAAATAACATTAGAACAGACTGTACCTAGATTTGACCTGGTAGAAAATATTGATTCAAACAATGGGAGCCACTTTATCTCAAGGGTGTTAAGGGGAATTATGGAAGGTTTACAAATTAGATGAGATTATCATACCCCTTGGCATCCCCCTTCCTCTGGAAAGGTAGAAAGAATGAATCAAACTCTCAAAAAGCATAATCACCAAACTAATCTAGAAACTAAAATACCCTGGACCAAATGTCTCCCAATAGTACTCCTTAGGATTATGACAGCCCCAAGAAAATACTTGGGATTATCCCCCTATGAGTTATTATAGGGGCTCCCATATTTGGGCAGAGCTACAGATCCTCCCTACTATGGAAACCATGGATCAATGCTTAAGAAATTATATACTGGCCATATCCTCCACCCTGTCATCCCTTAGGTTAAGAGGACTTCTGACTCAAATGCCACCTCTTGAGTTCACGGTTCACCACTTCCAGCCTGGCAACTTGGTGCTGATTAAGATTTGGAAAGAAGACAAGCTCCACCCAAGCTGGGAAGGTCCCCACTAAGACAGCTGTGCAAACAGCTGAACAGGGGTGGACTCACTATCCTTGAGTCAAGGGATTGGTAAAAGAGACCCTGGAAGGGAGGGGAAAAGACTAGCGGAAAGTGCACTGAGGAACCCTTAAAGTTAACTCTGAGAAAAATCTAAAAAGAAAACATGGGTTGGCCCCATTTCTCGAAGTTAATATGGCTGGGATGGGCTACTATACAAAAAGCAGAAAGTCAAAATGGAAACTGGCAGGGGACTCCTCCCTATCCAATGAGGTTGGTAATTAGTGTAACCAAGACAGTAGCATCCCAGACTGTAAGATTTGATGCCTGCCAGGTCTTACCTTGTGGGAATTTGGAAAATCAGGGATAGCTCTTGCAGGCAGATAAGTATCTTTGCCCTGAACCAGATACAGGTTACAGTAGAGCATCACCCTGCCCCACCCAGCTGGGATGATGTATGGTGGACTACCCATTTTCAGGGTTGGACAGTAAACGGGGTGGGTAACTCTAAGCTGGAGACCCTTGAAGAATAAACTACATCTGTCCAAGGGCTCCCTGCCAAATAACTGCCACAATTTAGAATGCAATCCTATACTCATTACCATTGACAATCCATCCATTCTAGACCGAGAAAGAAATCTAAGTACTGGCAGTCAGCCTGCGGATGTGACAAATCGCATGGCTCATGCACCTATAAAGTCATGATAAGTGATCAGAATGTAGAGGAGGGGTCAGCCCATAAAAGGGAAGAAAGTTTTGCTATTGGGAAATTGAAAGTTAAGTGGGGAAGGGGACTGGAGTATAACCTTTTAAGGGGGATAATGAAACTTAGGCAACGTCCGGGAAGACTGTAACCCCATAGTACTCGACCAGTGAGGAACTGGGGAAGGGACCTGCGTGCTAGGAGATAAATTACCTGCTGTACCTGCCCCGGGTGTGCCTGCCTACCAGACACCTGATCTTGCAAGACTGCCATTGAAAGTCTCACTTCCGCTGTTCTTTATGTCTCTGAGTCCATTCATTGGGTTTGGACGGGTGAATGCGTTTCTCACACATTGTTTTACATTTCTGCAAATCCCTTTATGGTCTGGCTTAATTTCAGACAGCTGGGTTCTCTCATTTGCTTCTATACAGTCTGTTGCCACATCACAGGGCAAGTCACATGGCCTCAGAAAAACTCTTGAGAACAGACATGAAAAAGGCAAATAACACTTCTAGTATTATATGAAAACATTCTTGACTTCAGAGAACCCCTGAAACATCTTCCTATTAAGTTAAAGTTTAAAACTCCTTCCTGTTAAATAAAGAGATGGTAGTCTTAGCATACTTATACAAAAAAAGCAATGCTGCAAATCTCTTATTTTATAAAAATTATTTCTCTATTAAGAATACATTTCTTTTAAAAAAAATCTATTTCCTAGACTTAAATAAAAGCAGTTATCAGTACTCTAGTCCTCAATTAACGTAAGCTAATATGATTTTTGTATCCTTACAAATTATACATGTGTGTACCCATGTATATAAATCTCTCTCACATGTGCACAAAATACATAAAAAGAAGTACACCAAAATATTACTAGCTATAGGTACTTTTAATCTTTACCTTTTTCCTAAATATTCTATATTTGCCGTTAGTTTAAAAAAAATTTTTTTAAATGCTTCCTGTTGCTCTCTTCCTCTCATCAGCAGTAGTTAATATTATTTTCAAAAAGAGTATGCCCTGACCTTGGGGAACCAAAGTTTTACTTAATTACAATTATGAAGAAGCAGAGCAAGGATAAAAATAAACCAGTAAATAGGATGCAATGGACCCTATGTTAACACATCAAAGAACTGGAATTTAGAATTGTGATCTAAGAATCTAGGATTTCCAGTAACATATGTTCTTCCCATAAAATAATGATTCTTCCTCTGTAGTTCCAGCAGTAACTATGTACACCAATAAAACAGTTACACACATTTAGCTCTCTGTGCCTTATGAAGTGTTTTCACTTATTCTTTGATCTTGTATCATCACTGACTACACTACTTTAAAATTCATACTCTAAATGAATTTAATTTTTTTTTTTTAAAAAAGGAGGCCTCATCTTTTTACACATTATCACTATTCAAGATAACGTCTCATGGCCAGAGTTGCAGCAAAGGGCCAACTAGCTCAAAGCAATATACCGCTCTGAATTCTTCCAATTAGGGATCTCAAAACATTATTGCTTAATTAACTGGTGCTCGCAATGCCATACTAAGGCTTATGGTAATAAGAGTGACACCCATTATACTATAATTAATAAGAGAAGAGGAAAGCAAGATGCAGAATCACAAACAACTTTTTCGACTTAACTAGCAGAGGAAAGAGGGGCAGCACAAAGCAGTGGCTAGGAGTTTGGCGTCTGGAGCCGACTGTCTGGAGTCAGACTCTGGCCCTGCCACTCGTGTATGAGCCTGCGCAAGTTACTTAACTTCATCTTGCCTGAGTTTCCCCATCTATGAGGGAGAGAGGAGAATAACCATATCTACCAGCAAGGTTAAAATAATTAAATGAGTTACTATTTGTAAGTGTTGGCACATAATATTTGTTAAAAGTAAAAGAAAAACCCTGAAGCTAAAGTTGGAAACGCTTTACTAAGTAATGAAACAATTGTAGAGATGCAGAAAAATCAAATTAGATAATTCAGAATACCGCATCCTCAATTTCTGAACTTCTTAAAAAGGTGTGGTTTTCAACTATCTCTTAGCAAAAGTACAAACTGGCAAAGTATAAATTACTTTCAGAGATGCCATAGAAGAGTTTGGCTGGATACAGTTAAAGTGTCTTTTTGCTTATATAAATTGAACAGGAAAATGTTCTGTTTTTAAGACAAGTTTTAAGACACATTAAATACTAGCATCAACAGGACACCTCAGTTGCTCTTGTTGACTACCAAAAAAAGGCAAAAGTGCTGATCTCAATGTGTCAAATCTGTTTAAAGTTTAGATGAAAGAAGTGAGCAATCACATAAAATTAAGACTGAAGCCAACTTCCTAAAGAAATGGAGTGTCCCAGGTTAAGGCAAGATAAGTACAGGTTGAAAAACATTTTATCCTGCCAGAAAGCAAGGAAGCATTCAACGATCAACCAGGTCAGATCAAAATGGACACAGCAGCCACCTCAAGAGACTCTCACTGGCCAAATGTGAGACAACTGATCATCAAAAAGAGTAACACCTAAAGTGAGCAGAAGAAAAAAAAGAATTACAGTCAAAATCAGTGAAATTAAAAACAGGAAAATAGAAAGAAAAGAAAAAAAGCTGGCTCATTGAAAATATAAATAAAACTGTTAAACCTCTAGCCAGACTAATCAAGAAGTTCAAGACCACCCTGGCCAACATGGTGAAATCCCCATTTCTACTAAAAAATACAAAAATTAGCTGGGCATGGCGGCATGTACCTGTAATCCCAGCTACTTGGAAGGCTGAGGCAGGAAAATCGCTCGAACCCAGGAGGCTGAGGTTGCAGTGAGCCAAGATCGCACCACTGCATTCCAGCCTGGGTGACAGTGAGACTCTGTCTCAAAAAAAACAAAAGAAGAAAAAGAGAGAAGGCACAAATTACTAATGTAACAAATGGAAGAGGGGTCATCATTACTTATCCCAAGTACATTAAAAGTACAACAAAGGAATACTATGAACAACTCTGTACTCCAAAAATTTAGTAAGATGAAATAAGCCAATATTCTGTGAAAGACACAATCTACCAAAGTTCTCACAAAGAGAAACAGATAACCTGAACAAACCTGTTAACTATTAAAGAAACTATATCAATAATCTGAATAGATCTGTATCTATTACAAAATTGAATCAACACTTATTAACCTTTTAAAACAGAAAACACCAGGCCTGAACAGTTCTACTGGTGAATTATTCCAAACATTTAAGGAAAAAAGTGATACCAATTCTCTACAATATCTTGCAGAAAATAAAAACAGAAGGAACATTTCCTGACTTATTCTAAAAGAGCAGCATTACTCTAATAATAATAAAACAAAGAGATTGTAAGAAAAGAAAGCTACAGACCAGTATCTTTCATGAACACAGGTAACAAAAATCCTCAACAAAATATTAGTAAATTGAATCCAATAATGTAGAAAAGGAATTATTCACCATAACCAGGAGAGATTTATCCCAGGTATGCAAGGCTGGTTCTAAAATCTACTAATGTAACCCTAATCCACCACATCAACAGGCTAATGAAGATAAATCAAATGGTCATATCAATGGATGCAGACAAAGCATCTGACAAAATCTAACACCACTCATGATGAAAATGGTCAGAAAACCAAGAATGGAGAAGAATTTCCTCAATTTGATTTTTTAAAAAAATCTACTCTACTCCCCTCAAAAAACCCTCTACAGTGAACATAGTACTTAATGGTGAAAAACTAGATACTTTCCCCCCAAGAACAAGAATAAGGCAAAAATGTCTCCGCCCATTACTCCTATTCAACATCATACCTAAAGTCCTAAATACTGCAATAAGACAATAAAAGGGAAGAAAAGGCATACAGATGGAGGGGGGAGAAGAAATAAAACTGTTTTTGTTTGCAGATGACATGATTGTCCACTTAGAAATTTCTGAAGAATTGAACAACAAAAAACAAACAAACAAAAAACCCTCCTAGTTGATACAGCTGTTTCCATTGGGTGTGAGTTAACAATTCTCATACTGCTATAAGACCTATGTTGGAATTGAACAACTAAGTAAATAAATGGTGTGTGCTGGGAGGCAGGTTTCCCGCTATTGGAGGAAATTTACTGGTCAGTAAGGGGAGGACCAGGAATGATCCGTATGGTAATAGATTAGAGTTGAAGACATTAAGAATTCATGTTTAGCTTATATAGATACAGATGGTTACAAATATTTATGCACATATAAATACTGATATATAATATTAAATACTTATAAGATATACAGATATTTCTAATATACGAATATATTTACTTGCTCTATCTGCTGAGAGTACCTAAAACACAACATCCCAGTAGCAACAAGTGCACCTAGATCTTTGTTTCTAATACCATTTTCTAATTAAAGGAAACAGTGCTCCTTAGAGAAATGGCTGATCCCAGGACTAGGGTAGAAAACATACAAGATGAGCTGGGAGTATCCTGCAGTGCCAGAAAGTAAGTGCTCAAAAAACACCCACACCGATGGAAGTATGTCACAGGCACAGGAGCTAACTAAAGGGGTTCCCAATGGCCAAATCTGAAACAATGTGTGTAGCAAAATTAAGTATTAATAGTATTGGACTATAACCCAAAGTATAAAATAAGCAACCATGAGTCCATACTGATATAAATGACTGAATAAATTACTAAATGGGAGAAAATAAAAATCTCCTGCACAGAAGGATTCCAAATATTAATAATTTATGTAGATACTCTGCCGTCAAGAAGCAGGACATAACTCCCTAAAGTGTGGGCTGTGCATGGTCACCTTTCCCCAATACTACAGTATGAAAAGGAGGAAAAAAGAGTAACTTTACAATGGAAAAATCAGACAAACGTTACCTCAGCCAGGTGATCAAAGTCAAAATCAAGTCATAAATTATGTTAACAGTACATACCCTTGACAGGATGTGATGAAATGATGCTTTACCTCTGTGATTTTCCTTCTAGAAACCCATAAGGCCAGTCTAAAAATGAGAAAAACATCAAATTCCAATAAAACGGTATCCTACAAAATATTTGAGCAGTCAAGGTAATCACAAAAAGGAATATCTGAGAAACTCACAGCTAAGAAATCCTAAGGAGATATGACAACAAAATGTAATGTGGTATTCCAGATGGGATCTTGCAAAAACAAAAACACTAGCTAAAAACTAAGAAAAGCTGAATAAGCTATGGATTTTAGTTAATAATGTACCAATACTTTTCACTAATTGTAATAAATGTGCCATGCAAACATACGATGTTAATTATAGGAGAAATTGGGTCTGGGGTATATGGAAACTGTAGTATATACTCAATTTTTCTGTAAAACTAAAACTTCTACAAATGAAGACTATTTTAAAAAGAATGACTGAAATGATCATAAAACTTCTGAAAAAAAACAAAAATCCCTGTGATACCGAGAGACTGAAAGTTATGTGCCACTTTTTGAAGATGACTACTCCAAATTGGTTAAATTTTCAAAATTGGTATGTTAAAAAGAGTTGGTATATTGAAGAGAAATAAACATTTATCTCATCTTGTTAGGAAGAACTGTAGTTCAATCCCAGTTGACAAGAGGGAAAGGTCTTCTTAACAGAGGAAAGCTGGTTAATATTAATTGATCAAGAAGGATGATAGGCGGGAGGCCAAGGTGGGCAGATCACTTTAGGTCAGGAGTTCGAGACCAGCCTGGCCAATATGGTGAAACCCCATCTCTACTAAAAATATGAAAATTAGCCAGGCATGGTGGCACGTGCCTGTAGTCCCAGCTACTCGAGAGGCAGAGGTGAGAGAATCGCTTGAACCCAGGAGGTGGAGGTTGCAGTGACCAGAGATTGTGCCACTGCACTCCAGCCTGGGTGACAGAGCAAGACTCCATATCAAAAAAAAAAAAAAAAGGATGATAGGGTTAGAAAAACAAAAAACAAAAACAAAAAAACACCATTTGCAAGCCCAAATGAAATAACTGATTCAAAGCTCACCACGAGACACTCAACACACAGGTAAAAGGCTGCTGGAAAACAGGATATTCAAAGGGAACCAAAATGTCATCTCACTGATCTGCTGATTGTCAAGGGGAAACCCATTGTTATAATGGATAGATCTGGTGAATACCATCTTAACACCAAATGATCACACTTTAGGCAAACCACCTGATGCCTGTGTTATGAGTCAATATAACGTACACAGGAGTAACTAAGCCAAAAAAAACTAAATATAATCCAGTCTTTAGGCTCAATCTTCTACTTTAGGAAATACAGTGGGAATTCAGATAAAAGTTAATTGCTACAAGAAAATCAGACAAATCCAAAATATGGGAAACATTCTATATGACAAATGGCCTGGTCTCTTCAAGAAGCCAATATCATGAGTGTAAAAAAAAAAAATAGAAAACAGGACAACTGTTGTATGTTAAAAGTGACTAAAGCAACAACGATCAAATGTAGTTCATAAACTGATTGAATACTGGTTTGAAAAAACCAGTTACAAGTTGACCTTTTTGGAGGAGAGGGGCAGAATAAGATGGAAGAATAGGACTCTCCAGTGATTGTCCCCTAACAGAAACATCAATTTGAACACTATCCATGCACGAAAACACCTTCACAAGAGCTATGGAAACTAGGTGAGAAATCACAGTACCTGGTTGCCGCACAAACTGACCTTTTGGGGGAATAATTAGCAAAACTTGAATATGAACTAGATATTAAGGGCTTAAGTATGACATATGTAAGAGAATGTGTTTACTTTTAGGAGAGACATAAACGAATATGACAAAAAAGCTAACAACCACAATATCCAAATGAAGTATACAGGTGTTTACCATAATATTCTTTCAATGTGTATGTCTGAACATTCTTCAGTTGGGAGTGATGTGGGAGAATGAAGTCACTTTAAAAAGTGGGTAAGGACGGTGACCAAAATGTTCAGTTGTAAGGAACCAAAAAACAGTAATAGCCGATTCTACTGACAGGTGTAACAAAGAAACACACTGAACTTAAACCAGGTTCCTATGACACATATACTGGAAGATGGAGCCAAAAAAGAGAGGGCATCATTTTACTACACAATTCCTATCCTCAAAAAGTTTAAAATATCAACCAAAACTCTGCTGATAAAACCTTCTGAAATACACCCAGTATCTATCATTTTCTCAAGAGAAGAAGGGGCTATTAAAGATATACCATTTTTCCTCAATTATAATGATTAAGATGCATGGAAAACTTTGTAATTTTGAAATTTAAGAAGTATGGGAATAGCTTAGAGAATCAAAAACAAAAACCCTTTAAGACCTTACATTTATTTTCATACATAAATGAAGATGGCATGCTAAATCAAAATCAGTATCATTTTGTATCTCTCATATTAATAATGGGTTCTATGAAATTAAATTCTTTCTGCAATCCCTTACATACTACTGGCTGCGCAGATTTATACTGCTATAAGACACAACCATAAGTCCAGCCCCAAAGTTGACTCCTTCGATTAATGACTCAGTATCCTAGGGTTTCTCTGCGAAATTTAAAAATTTTATTCAACACGACTAAGTAGATACTTCTCAAAGCCACTCCCACAATACCTAGATTCTACAGCCTTTTAATTATGACAATATCATTACAACAAATATGTCAGCGCCTTTGATACATGACTGCCCTTTTACACTCCTAATAGACATGAAAATGTTACCCTATACCTTTACCTTTCCCAAACTTTGCAAAAATATCTAGTTTTCTCTGCCATTTCCCCTCCCATTTCTATTCCTAAGGCTATTTCCCCCTTTTCTAATAATTTCTATAATCTGTAGAAACTGGTACCCAAAATCTTACCCTCAGGAAAAACTGAAACCACATATACTACAATTTCAAACAGAGAATCTTATGACATAAACCTTGATCAACCTAACAAATCACTTTCCTTAAAATGGTGAACTAGATAATTCAAACCAATTATCGTACTGGGAGCAACTAGAAAAACTGGACACCTGCCCAAGTCCCCAGAAAAAATGTTTTAAAAATCAAAACCAAAAAACCTGTTTGAGGGCATCAGAGTGCCAAGGTAGTGAAAAAGCATGAAGACCAAGATCTGGGAGAGTAAGGAAAAGCTCATAAGGGAGTCTGGCATCCGGGGCCATTTCTCCCCCTGAAGGGATCTGCCAATTCCAAAGAGGTGGCTGAGAAGCTGAGCTTGAACTTGCAATAGATTTACATGACTAGAGAGGATTAAATATTGGAGTTAAGGGCCCAAGAAAGTGTGGGGGTGGGGGCATGTGGGGCTGATAACACCCCTGGCTTTATGCTAAAACTCCAAGGGGTCATACCTAGAAGTAAATAAAACATAAAATAGACCAGCCTTCGTAGACTCCGGAACCCAGTTTTGAAACATCATAGTCTCTGACTGGATTAAGATGATTCGGGATTGCTAGTGCCACTAGCTTGCCTCCTGCCAAAGTCAACAAAAATCCTCTCTAGAAGGAGATAGCATCATTCCCAAACCTTAAATTATCTATATAATTTTCCTTATATAATGTCTTAAGTTATCCGACACAGACATGCTTAATATATTCAAAAAAGTTTTTTTTTTTTAATCATGAAAGACTGGCACAGTACAAAACCCTGCTAACTTCAAAATTTCAAATACTTCACTCCATAATCGTTACATTCATCTCTGATGAATTCTTTAGGAATTCCCATAGCTGTTCTATGCCCTCCTTACTGCCCTTCAGTCCACATGCACTTGAAAACTTTACTAAAGTAAGAAAAATCAGTCATCCAATCTAAAAGGAATTCATACACTCACAGACAGACCCTCTAACCTGTCTTCTCTGTATATTACCTGAGAGGGAACATACTCCACTAAGTTGCCACAAGCAAGTGAACTCTAATGGGGAGACACCATAGGTTTTCCAACATTTTCCAACATAACCCATTACACACACACCTCTGTGTGTATCTATATATAAATATACTCACACATCTATGTGAAACACAACTTTCAAAAAATTCTGAACTACAGTAATCAACACACTGTGGGAACCTAAGAATAGACACATAGATCAATGGAATAGAATTCAGAGTCCAGAAATAAATCTGCCTTTTTTTCAAGAATGCCCAAGACAATTTGGTAGAAAGAACAGTATTTTCAACAAATGGAGCTAGGACAACTGCATGTCTATATGCAAAAGAATTACCTCACATGCCTTCCTTATACCATACACCATAAAATTAACTCAAAATGGATCACAGACCTAAATGTAAGAGCTAAAACTATAAAACTCAGAAGAAAATGCAGAAGTTGTCTTCACGACCTTGAGTTAAGCATTGGCTTCTTATAAAAGATTCCAAAAGCACAAGGGAAAAACAAATACATTGGATTTCTTCACTGAAATTAAAACTTTTTGTGCTACAAATGATGCCATCAAGAAAGTAAAAAGACTACCTCCGAAACAGGAGAAAATATTTATAAACCACACATCTGTTAAGCAACTTGTATCTATAATATATAAAGAACTCTTTGGCCAGGCGAGGAAGCTCATGTTTGTAATCCCAGCACTTTTGGAGGCCAAGGTGGGAGGATCACTTGAGCCCAGGAGTTACAGCACCTAGGCGGCATAGTGAGACCCCATCTCTACAAAAAATTTTAAAAATTAGCAGGGCACACCTGTGGTCCTAGCTACTTGTGAGGCTGGGGAGGGAGGATCATTTGTGTACAAGAGTTTGAGGTTGCAGTGAGCCCAGGTTGCATCACTGCACTCCAGGATGGGTGACAGAGCAAGAACCCCATCTCTTAAAAAAAAAAAAAAAACTCTTACAACGTAATAAAAAGATAAATAACTCAATTTTTAAAATAGGCAAAGAATCTGAAATATTTCTCCAGAAGATATAAAAGTGGCCAAGAAGCACATGAAACGATGTTCAATATCATTAGCTATCAGGGAAGTGCAATTTAAAATCACAATGGGATATCACTTCACACTCATCAGGATGGCTATTTTCAAGACAGACAATAACAAGCTTGAATAGGATGTGGAGAATTTGGAATCTTCACACCTTGCTGGTGGAAATGTAGAATGGTGCAGCCACTTTGAAAAACAGTTTGGCAGTTCTTCAAAATAATAAGCATAGAGTTACCCATATGACCCAGCAATTCCACTCTTGGATACATACCCAAGAGAAATGAAAACATACAACACAAAAAAACTTGTGTACAAATGTTCATATTCATAACTTGTGTACTATATTACTTACTATAGCCAAAAAGTGGAAACAATCCAAATGCCCATCAAATGAAGTGTAGGTAAATAAAATGTGGCATATCGTACAACCAAATAATATTTGACCATAAAAAGAAATGAAGGTCAGGCACTGTGGTTCATGCCTCTAATCTCAGCAGCACTTTGGGAGCTCAAGGTGGGAGGATAACTTGAGCCCAGGAGTTCAAGACCAGCCTGGGAAACATAGGGAGAGCCTGCCTCTACAAAAAATTTAAAATTAGCCAGGTGTGGTGGCATGTGCCTGTGGTCCCAGCTACTCAAGAGGCTGAGGCAGGAGGATTGCTTCAGCCCAGGAGTTTGAGGCTGTAGTGAGCCACGATCATGGTACTGCACTCCAGCCTGGGTAACAGGGTGACAGAGCAAGACCTGATCTAATTAAAAAAAAAAAAAAAAAAAAAAAAAGGCCGAGCAGTGGCTCACACCTGAAATCCCAGCACTTGGGAGGCCGAGGTGGGGGATCACCTGAGGTCAGGAGTTCAACACCAGCCTGACCAACATGGAGAAACCCTATCTCTACCAAAAATACAAAATAAGCTGGCTGTGGTGGCATGCGCCTGTAATCCCAACTACTAGGGAGGCTGAGGTAGGAGAATCACTTGAACCAGGAAGGCAGAGGTTGCAGTGAGCCAAGATCACGCCATTGCACTCCAGCCTGGGCAACAAGGGTGAAACTCTGTCTCAAAAAAAAAAAGAAAAGAAAAAAAAACAAAAACGAAGTACTGATACATGATACATGAACCTTAAAAACATCATGCTAAGTGAAATAAGCCAGTCACAAAAGATCGCACAGTGTATGATTCCACTTATATGAGATATCCAGAATGCGCTGGGTGCAGTGGCTCACACCTGTAATCCCAGCACTTTTGGAGGCTGAAGTGGGCAGATCACTTGAGGTAAGGAGTTCAAGACCAGCCTGGTCAACATGGTGAAACCCTGTTTCTACTAAAACTACAAAAAAATTAGCCAGGCCTAGTGGCAGGCACCTGTAATCGCAGCTACTCGGGAGGCTGAGGCAGGAGAATTGCTTGAACCCAGGAGGTGGAGGCTGTAGAGAGCCGGGATCACGCCACTGCACTCCAGCCTGGGCAACAGAGCAAGACGTCATCTCAAAAAAATAAAAAAGAGATAGCCAGAATGAACAAAACTATAGAGAAGAAAGTGGGTAAGTGGCTGTTTAGGGCCAGGGAGAGGAGGGGGTGTGTGTGAAGAAATGGGGAGTGACTGCTAGTGAGTATGAGGTTACTTTCTGGGGTGACAAACATGTTCTAAAGTTAGGTTGTGATGATGGCTCCATTATTCCAGGAATATACTAAAAAAGCTTTGAGCTGTATATTTCAAATAGATAACCATAATGGTATGTGAATTATATCTCAATAAAACCGTTAAAAAATGCTTAGTCCCTTATTACACATGACACACTATGGTATTTTCTATTTCATTTCTTTTAACAACATAACAGAAATTGTGATCTCCCAAAATTCTATAACCTACTAATGGGTCATGAGTAACAATCTGAAAGCACTGCCACAGAGTCCTACAACACTAAAAGTGATAACCACCATCTCCTGTATCAGGACTAATCCTCTCATACCTCACATCCCTGCTTATGGTCACCAGAAAAAATCCAGCTCTCCCTGGTTATCTATTATTCCCTGAATTCTCACTGCCACACTGCTGTGTACGTCCTCCATTTGACTCAATTCTTCATCATCCTAATTCCTTTACTTGGCCTTCTGAAATTCCCAATTTGTGACAAGCAAACTTAGCCTGTTACACTACCTTTAACCTTTCTTGTTATCGTCTATCCTCCCTCCAATTCTTCCTTATTCATTGAGGATATTACAACTGGTTTACAGTACGTACCCTTACTCCTCTCACTAGTTGCTGATTTCACCATGCATGCAGACTGACCCTTTTTTAATACCTCAGACTCTTTAACTCATTGGCCTCCTCACGTTCAGGACTTGTCTCTGAATTCCACCTCGGAAGCCCACACCCAAAGTTAACCTGAGCATTATTAATGTCAATAATTATCATACTTGTGAAATCTCTCTTTCAGGTATTCCACTCTGACCATGGCATTCAATCTTTCAAGTTAACTTACTCAAACCCTGTGGCCAGTTACACACTCAACCACCACCCCACAATAAGCATTCTAGTTAAAAGGTCCTTATTTCCCTTGTCCCCCTTTCCTTCTTTTGAACTGATCTGGTGTGATGGTTAGTTTTAAGTGTCAATTTGGCTAGTCTGTAGTACCCAGTTATTCAAACACTAATGTAGTTGCTGTGAAGGTATTCTGTAGATGTGATTAATATCTACAAACAGTCAAGTTTAAGTACAGGAGCTTATCCTTGATACCGTGGGTAGGCCTCATCCAATCACTTGATAAGGCTTTAATAGCAAAAACAAGTTTCCCTGAGAAAAACAAAATTCTGCCTCAAGGCTGCAGTATTAACTCCTGACCAAGAATTTCCTGCCTGCCCTACAGATTTCAGACTTGCCAGCCCTCACAAAAACAAATGCCTTAAAATCTCAGTCTATCTACCTATAACTCCGATTTGCTGTTTCTCTGGAGAACTCTAATACACCTGGCAAAATCTCACCCTGGGTAAATTCAACTACCTGCCTTAATCTGTGCCTGTAACTAATCAGCTAAATAATGCTGGGGGGAGGGGGGTCACAAAACCAGGCTGACTAATATCACTTTAAAGTCAAGATTTTAAACCTTAAATGAACAATCAATACTTCTTGGCAAACTGCTTCAAACTCCCCAAACTCCCATCCCTTTCTGCCCGTATGAATCTCATGCTTCATTGAGCAAACAGAAACCACAAGAGAAGATGAAAGCCAGGAGAATAGGCCTTCACCTTCCAACTTCCAAACTTCCTCGCAAGGGCACACAACTTTTCTGCATTTCCTCCTGTTAGATGGAAAAGATCTCTCCTCTACTGAGGGCCAAACTCTCTACCTGTACTCTGCATCCCCTTTCCTACATACAGCAATGCCATTTTCACTCATTTTCTGAGCCTCACAATTTCCTTTATCCACCAACCCATTTCTTTGTTCACTTCAGAGCTAATCTTAAAAGAGTGGTCTGCACCCACTGTGTCAGCACTTGCTCATTTCTCACTCTTTTTCAAAGTGTTTCATTCAGGGGCTGGGTGTGGTGGCTCACACCTATAATCCCAGCACTTTGGGAGGTGGAGGTGGTAAGATCACATGAGGCCAGGAGTTTCAGACCAGCCTAGGCAACACAGTGAGACCCCATCTTTACAAAAAACTTAAAAATTCGCCAGCCGAGTCCCAGCTACTACTCGGGAGGCTGGAGGCTGAGACAGGAAGATTCACTTGAACCCAGGAGTTTAAGGCTGCAGTGAGCTATGATCACACCACTGCACTCCAGCCTGGGCAACAGAGGGAGACCCTGTCTTTAAAAAGAAAAATCATTCATTGTTTTTTAACCATCTTCAACTTGGCTTCTTTCTTCCCACTTTAATAAAACCACCCAACAAGATCACCAACTTCCCATATAATCTCTCTATGCCTGTTTCCTCATGTATAAAATGGGAGTAACAGTGCCCACCTTGTAGGGTTGCTGTGGGATGTTTAAACAATTTAACATACATAAAGCACAAGAACAGTGCCTGGTATATGATAGGCACCAAATATGCACTAGCTCCTATACCATTAGGATAGTCTGGATACTTGTTTTCCCGAGGTTCTAACTTTTTGTTTCTAGCTTACTTAACGATGTATGCGTCCTTCAGCAGAAAACTGCCTTAGCTTTTTGGTGGGAGCAGGGCAAGGGAAGAAGAGACAGAAAATAAACTATTTAATCCCCATTAAGCAATGCGATCTCTACTGAAGTTCAGCTAAGTACCTAACTACCATATAATTTTATAAGGATGAGCGACCTGCCCCAATCCAGTCGCCAAATCAAACTCACTCTTTGCACCCTCTCACTCCTGTGCTTTCCTGACTTGATTTTTGCATTTTTCCAAGCTTAAGACCCTCCTGTCTATATTCATTCACTTCATACTTCTCATATCTTGACTTCTACTTTGACTGCATGCTCTCTGACACCAGACTAAATTATATTTCCGGGAGCTGCCTCTGGGTGCTAAGCACATAGAAAGCAGCCTATACATATATATAGTCACACCTTGCTTAAGGACGGGGATACCTTCTGAGAAATGCATCATTAGGCAATTTCGTCACTGTGCAAACATCATGGAATCTACTTACACCAACCTAGATAGTACAACATACCTAAGCTATAATATGGTGTAGCCTACTGACCCTAGGCTACGAACCTGTACAGCATGTTACTGTACTGAATACTGCAGGCAACTGTAACACAACGGGAAGTATTTGTGTATCTAAACATAGAAAAAATAGAGTAAAAATATGGTATAATTTTATGGGACCACTGTCACATATGTGGTCTGTAATGGACCAAAACCTCACCATGTGGTGCATGACTGTATCATCAAATAAGACACAAGGCAGTTAACTGCTAATCCTACATTCACTATCAAGTGATCCCCAACTTGTCCATTTAACATTTTGAAAACCACAATTCATTTAAAGTTACATTAACTTTAGAGAGAAAACTTCACACTACTTTAAGTATTCCCATAATCCCTCCCTAATTTCATTATTATTCATAACATTTAAATACTCAACAGATAAACAGATATTTTGGCTCGTTTTACATATAATGGAGGAAAACTATAATCTTCTAAAATCACCACTATAAATGCAATAAGAAAAAATATAAGAGTATAAAAAGTTGGGGGAGGGAGGAGGTAAAAATCAAAGGAAACAAAAAAGCTGGCATGACATAAGAAAAATAAAAAATTCAACTACAGAACTATTAGAAATAATAAATATTCTACAGGGGGCTTATTAAATACATAAAATATTAACTAATATACAAAATAAAAAGCTTTCTTATATATAACCAGATAGAAGATAAAAGTGGAAAAAAAGATGCCATTTCCAGCAAAAAAAAAAAAAAACTTAAATATATAAAACAGCAAAAAAATATTTTAATGTTTAAAAATGCTATCAGGAACTCAAAATGAGACTTCAACAAATGAAAAGGTTGTTTTTCCTATTCTTGCATATAAAGGTACATCATAAAGCTGTCACTTATTCTATAAATACAAAGAAATCCTAACAGTACACTGAATCCATGTAATAGAAGCCAATCACTGGGGAGCAAAGTAACTTGAAAAGGATGTAAGGAAAGGTTCTGGGTGATGGAAGTGTTCTGTATTTTGATCTGGGATTGCACAAGTGTATACATAGGCAAACTTATTGGACTGCAATGCTTGTGCATCCAGCTGTACATAATTTTACCACAATAAAATAAAAAAAGTGATTCCAACAGAAAAACTGGCAGAGGAGGGGTACAGACTAGACTAGATGGGTTGTTTTTAGAAGTTCATATAAAATAAACAAGATAGAAGCCAGAAAAAAACTTCTGAAAAGGAAGAGAAATAAAAGGGAATTAGACCTAGCAGAAAACACAGCATAAACTACAATAATAAAAACAGGATGGCTCAGGTCCCAAACAGGCAGATGGGTCAATGGAAACAATGGTACCAAATACACGTGGAAATTTTGTAAATGGTAAAGGTGGCATTTTAAATCAGTTAAGACAAAGATGGATTATTTAATAAATGGTGTAGGGACAAATGGATGGATATCTGGTGAAGAAAATAAAGTTGGAACCATACGTAATTGCCTACCATAGAATGGAAAACAGCAAATTGGGGAAAAACATTTCCAAAAAATAGTATG
Source organism: Pan troglodytes (assembly GCF_028858775.2). Lineage (NCBI taxonomy): Eukaryota > Metazoa > Chordata > Mammalia > Primates > Hominidae > Pan > Pan troglodytes. Next base: position 60,619,819 of record NC_072406.2, on the reverse strand, counting down.
GAGCCAATTTGTAAAATTAATCCTACAAATCTAGGAAAATGAGCAACAAAGCAATAGAAAAATATGCAAAGACAAGGACAGTTCAAAAGAAAGAAAACACAAACAGCCCTTAAAAGATGAAAGACGTCTAAGGGTAATAAGAAGCAGGCATCCTTACACAGTGCTGGTGGAATGGAAGTTGGACAACCTCTACAGGCTACACTTCAGCAATACATAAAATTACAAATGCACATACGCTGGCCTAGGAACTCTACCTCTGGAAATTTATCCTATGCATTTAAGTGCAACATGGCGTATGCACAAGGTAATCCACTGCACCATGGCTTTTGATAGCAAAAGTCTGAAAACTACCTAAATATGCATCAGAAAGGAGTTAAATGGTATACCAGTATAATGATGTTATGGACTGTCTGTGTCCCTCCAAATTCATATGTTGAAGGCCTACCCTCTAACTTGATAGTATCTGGAGGAGAGACCTTTAGGAGGTAACTAAGCCTCTCATGACTATATTAGGTCATGAGGGTGCAGCCCCCATGATAGGATGAGGAACAGACTAGAGCTCTTAGGGGCCATGTGAGGATACATCCAGAAGCCGGCCACCTATAAAGCCAGGAAAAGGACCCTCACCAGGGAACCAAATTGACTAAGTAGCCTAATCTTGAACTTCCCGACCTCCAGAACTGTGAGAAATAAATTTCTGTTGTTTAAACCACTCAAGTTATGGTATTTTGATATAGCAGCCCAAACAGAGTAAGACAAATGGAATACCACAAAGATGTTAAAAAAGCATGCCATTTACATACTGATATGACTGATATAAAATAATCTCTCAGCTATATTAAAACAAACAGCAGGCCACGTGCGGTGGCTCACACCCGTAATCCCAGCACTTTGGAGGCCAAGGCAGGTGGATCACCTGCAATCCCGGCTACTCAGGAGGCTGAGGCAGGAGAATCACCTGAACCTCGGAGGCAGAGGTGGCAGTGAGCTGAGATTGTGCCACTGCACTCCAGCCTGGGCAACAAGAGTGATACTCCGTCTCAAAAAACAAACCAACAAGCAAAAAACAAAAAAGCAAAAGGTGATACATATTGCATGCAACAATTTACATTAAATAAAAAGGGAGGGAGCAGAGCAGAGGCTATACAGGACTGTATATATGTATGACACCTATCCTTCATTGGCAAAGCCAAAATCCATAAAGCTGTGAAAAATACGTTTTTAAAATAAGTTTAGTACAAACGTATTTGGTGGTAAAACCTGACGAGACGTAGCATAAGATTTTATAATCTTTATTCACCCTACTTGTATTTGTTATGCTTTTATAAAAATATTAATGTCTTTGATTATTTCTGGGTGGTGTTGTTGTTGTTGTTGTTTGAGACAGAGTCTCACCTCTGCCGCCCAGGCTGGAGTGTAGTGGCACGATCTCAGCTCACTGCAACCTCCGCCTCCTAGATTCAAGAGATTCTCCTGCCTCAACCTCCCAAGTAGCTGGGATTACAGGCGTACGCTACCACGCCCAGCTAATTTTTGTATTTTTAGTATAGACGGGGTATCACTATGTTGGCCAAGCTGGTCTCAAACTCCTGACCTCAGGTGATCCGCCCGCCTCGGCCTCCCAAAGTGCTCAGATTACAGGCGTGAGCCACCGCGCCTGGCCTATGTCTGTATTTTTTACAGAAATGTTAATGTGTTTAATCATGAGGCTACAACCTCTTACTAGGGATTTTGGATAACACGGTAGATGTGCTACATTATCTTTCCACAATTGCAAAAAAAGCCTTCATTCTAAAATACATCTGGACCAAGGATTTTGAACAAAGGATTATATACTTAAACATATATAAACTATCTTTGGAAGTATTCACAGGAATTTTAACAGTTTCCAGGCAGAAGAACTAGGTGGCTACACAGAGTAGAAAAGGAGATTCTTTATCTTTTTAAATCTTTGGAATTTTGAGTCAAAGTGAATTCATTACTACTTAGTCAAAATATAAAATGTAAACAAATTAAAACATTAAGACTTTTAAATTCTCAATAGTAACAGCCAAAGCTAGATGCTTTGGTTTTTGTTTAACTGAAAAGTGACCCTTTCTCAAGTCACAGAAAAATCCACACAGCAGTAGCTTTTCTTTATCTTACCTTTGGTTGACCCAATGGCATCTGAAAATCAGAAAGCCATCCTTCCTGGAACAAGTCAGAAAATGGTGATTTTTCTACCCAATTAATGACTTTTAGGAAATAACATCTTATGGTTTTGATGTTTCCTGCGAAGCAAAGCAAGTGCTTGTGTGTGGCTATTTTTCGTTTCTAGTTTCCCCAGAAATATGGTGGGTGGCAGGCTTGAGTCTCTCAGCACCAAGAGGCAGTACTGGAGGACTATACTTCTCAATACTGGAGAGAGACTTTAAAAAGTGTTTCTAGTACAGATCCAGCCTTACATCATAAGAGCTTCAATACAGAGGAGATTGAGAACTCTGGTTAGTACCTGAGTAGCATCTTTTCTACTGTCAGCTTTTCATATTTCTCATATACTTATTTTTATACCCTGTTGTATTCCAAAATGAATTCATAAGGTTTGCCTTTTCTTATGATTTGGATTTTGACTAATGTGCACCACACTCTCAACTTAAACCAGGAATCAGAAAAGAAGATATCTTGCTTTCTCAGGTTTATCGAGTGAGTACAAAGGCATGGCAAGAGATGTAAGGTTTGGAAGGCCCCAAATGCCCCAATGACAAAAGAAATTCCTAATGAAATGACTAACAATATTTGCTTCCTTGTGTTAGGACATAAATGTGCTTACGTTAATCCTTATCTTCTATCAAATTATACTCAGCTCACTGAGGGTAGAAACTGACTTCTATTTCCTTTGGTTCCTACATCACCAAATACCTGGATTAGTATAGTGCAATGCTCAGTAAATACTGCCGAAGTAAAAACCAGTGTCATCTCATAGTAGATGCTCTTGAGAAGGAACAAGAAATTTAATCCACCATTATAATCATAGAAACGCTAAACAGAAGACTTAGAAAACCACAGAAAATACAGAAAAGATAATATTTCTAAGTGGTACTAATAAATAATCTCCCTCATTTTTTAAGAGGCCTCCAGGCCTCAATGAATTGTTGTGGTTACCAGGTCTCTGACAAATCTGCAATCTTCACAGAATCGAAGATCCCAATAACACTAAATTTAAAAGATGTGACAGCATTCCATTTTCTTCAAATGTGTCACATGATAAAGCTATTCGTAGCTCCTAAATTCTCATTCCTTTAGATGTCTATAACAAACCTAGGAAAGCTTAGGCAATTTTCTCCTGTGGGAAAAGGCAAAAAATCGTGAAAGTGGCAAATATGTTCCCTTCAATATTTGCTTTTGGAACATTTCCAAATTTTAAGATAGAGAGGATTACTGGTCCAAATGTTAATATAAATCATCTCAGTCAATTCAGATTACATGAGATGATCGAATTTTAAATAAACCCCCCAGAGATGCAGAGTGAAACAAATGGCATATTCTGGAAAAATAGAATGGACACTGTGCATTAAACTGGTTTGACGTTTACTTGGCATTTTATGTTTGTTCAAAGTTAAATATAAGTGATAACAATAGCAAAAACTACCTGAATACTTGTATCTAGCACTCCAGCCGCCACAACAGTGCCAGGCACTTTACATGCAGTACCTTATTTAAACCTCACAGCCCTATGAGGTTATGTGCTATTATTATTCTCATTTGACAGATAATAAAACAGGCCCAAATATGTTATATAACCTGAACTAGCCTATACCACAGTTAGTTAGATTGGAGCACGATTAGAACTCAGGGCTGACCTTAAAACCCACGCTAGCAATCATTGTAAGGTTTGAGTTCCTTGACTTTCTAAAGAATGGCAGATTTTAACTAAATCTGAAATATAATAAAGGGTAACAGGAAACACAGGTATCTCTTGTATTTGTGATATAACCCACCTCCAAGAAAAAGAATGGAAGCTACTAAGTTTTCCAAAAAGGGGTCTCCTCTCTGTCTCTCTCCATACACATACGTATACACACATACACACACACACACACACACAATTTTAAAAACTGGATTTCAGTGAAATTTGGCCTGCACAGAGATGTGAAGTGGGCTTTTGTTTGGTGGGAACCCTTTCATATACCTTTTAAAAGAGCATAAATTAACTGTTTAGAGATGCCTTCAGTCTCATCCTTGATTATAAGCTTCCTGAGGATAATGAACTCATTTTATGTCTTCCACAAAGTCTCTGGGAGCATACGGTCTCATGAGAAGGCATGATGCTGTGGAATAAATGAAAACCTACCTTTCCAAGAATCTCTAGCTTATGGTGAAGCCTTCCTTTTGTTTTCTAAGTCTGGATATTAAAGAAAAAATTCAACTCAACACTTTTTTTGGCTTCTGAAAATTACAAAATTACAAAATCCTAACTTTGACTACTGTTCTTAACTTAGGCTTCTGATTATCACCCAAGAAGGGCTCTTTTTGTCCTAGTATGTTTTCTCAAGAACCACCTATCTGAGGAACAAGCCTTCTATAAAAAAAAGTTCTGACAGCCTCAGTTTATAGTTTTAAAGCCAAAAACATTAAGGCACTTGCCTAAAGCTCCAGAACTTGATGACAAAGTCCAGATGGCAGAACTGAGAAATGAACCTAGGTCTGATTCCTGGATTGCTCTAGCTCCACCTATTGACCTGAATGACAGGATAACTCATTTCAATACTCCTGTTACCTTTCAGTCAACTCACTTCTGAAATCAAAGTTCAACTTAACCTGCATTAAGAGTAAGAATGCAAGGCTTCTAAATGTTCAGGTAAAGAGCTCATGATTAAGACAATCAGCATCACAGTTCACTGACATAGGCAAATGATTCATATATAAAGCTATGTGGTTATAATGACTTCCTTGGACCACATGAATCAGAAAAGCTACTACCCATACCATTGACTTGACCAGAGACCTCTAGAGCACTGGAATCCTAATGTCAGACATTATTTTGTATTTCCACTCGTGCAACAAAGCATCTCAACCATGTAGATGACTGAAATATGTCAAAATTCAACCCGCTGGCAAAGCAGACCAACAAGAAGCAGGCTCCTATTCAACAACCTCTTAGCTCTAGGATAGTTGGGGACTAGTCATTTAACAACAAATTCCTTCAAGTTGTTTCACTGAACATCTCATCCTCACAAGGTCACTTTGATAATATCAGGCATGGAGCAAATAGTTAAGATTATAACCACATTAATTTGTATACAATTTATTCTTGCACTGATTTCCTTTCCAAATGGCATTTCCCCCAGGATCTAAAGGAGTATGAAGGATATAGTTTCCTATTCTGCCAGGACAGGACATTTAAAAGGAGCCCTTTTCATACTTACTAAAGGAATATATTTACTAACAGAATCTATGCTGTATCTCTTACTTTAAAGGATAATTTGAAGTGAAATTCAGAGTGACTGCTAATGGATACGGTGTTTCTTCTTGGGGTGATGACAATGTTCTGGAATTAGTGATGGTGATTAATGCACAACATTGTGAGTATACTAAAAACCACTGAAATATATACACTCTAACTGGTGAATTTTACATCAATTAAATTGCAATAAAGCTATTTTTAAAAACCAACAATTTGGAAAACAAAGTAACACGACTCTGGTTCTTTACACAGCCTGTGAGCTACTGCCAAAGGATTGTCAGTAACCCCTACTAGAATCTGACATACCTTAACTAGGTAAAGCAATAAAACTTTGGTATCTCAAAGATTTTCAACCCTCATCTTAAAAAAGTATTATTTTCTTATTTCTTCATTTCCACTTTACAGCAAATAATAAGAAACTCATTAGTTAACTCATTTCATATTCTTTCAAATCCAAAACAAACGCTAAACTGTATTTAGTAAGTGGAAAAGAGCTTTAACTTCGATAAATCAATTATTTTGAGTTTTAGGCTCATATTTTGTACCAATTGTGTTAATACAAGTTAGAACTTAAAACCAAACATTTCAAGTAAACATTTCTAAAATATTAGAAATATTTCTAATAAGACATTTATGTGGTTTTGTCCTCAATTTTCCACAAAATAAGAGTCACCAAAAACCTTTCAAATAATATTCACAAAATTATAAATGCAATCATTTTAGACCCCTACTGAAATACCTGTTTATGAGTGCCTGTGTGTGGATTACGTACATGCACACACACAGACACACATAAACTAGCACATACACAGAAACACACACTCCACAACCTACTTTATTTATCATATTAAAAAAATATTTAGACAAGATTTTATTTTAGGACAGTGAATGACCTACACGTGATTCAAAAGCCCATGTCATCATAAAAGATAATGTACATGAACTGACCATTTAGCCATCTGATGTGACAGTTGCATGAAGCTTCCAAAACTTTATGGAGAACATTACGGTTTTTTTTTAAGGCTTGATTTTAAATATTATCAATTACAAAGAGCTTTTCATCAATCCGACTTTTATTGAACACTTACTATATTCCAGGCTAGGTGGTGGAGAAACAGATGCAAGACAGGCCTGCCCTCAAGGAAGTCCCATTTTGATTGCTTGCTTTTGTCAGGCACAGCACTAAACATGTTCACTTAGAGCATCTGACCTCCTAGGTTTAACGTTAACCACAGCAGGGGAATCTGAGGTAACCATTACAAATGACTGTAAGGCTGCAAGACTGGAAAAAATAAAATTTAGAAATAAATAAAAGCTGTTGTATATTTAGACCAAATCTAATTCTACTTCCTATTACACTTGAACTTCCAGATATACTGCTTAAAAAATGACCCAGAATATAACCATACCTTCCTTAACAGACATCACTTATGTAACTGTCTCATTTAAAGGTCCATCTATTATACTTCAGTCAAAGCATCTTCTTCCATGAAAGGATACTGTTCTTTACCTTCAAACCAAACCTCTTCATCTGAGTACGGTACTAAACAGTTGCTGAATGAATGAATGAATGAAAAAACAGATGTTCTAATTGCCAAGGAGGTACTTGCTGGATGCTTATCTCAAAACACAATGGACTGACGGACCAGAATTCTACTGGAAAGATCGCTGAATTTCAGAGGTAAAAATAGTAATCACTGGACAATGCCATGTAGTCAACATGTTATTAAATTCGCAGTAAAGACCAGGCAGGGAACTTTCAGAAATAAAAACGGAAAGTGTTCATCAGGGTACTTTAAAATGGACTTGGTTCTACCATCTCTGAATCGGGAACACAAATGCGAGACAAAGAGATGGGAGGGTGGGGTGAAAAAGTCAAAAGGTCACCACCGATGACCCTCAAGAGAAATGCGCGCTGACCACCGAAGCTCGGGCCAAGCTGGATGGACACCTCCCACCCGAGCCACGGGCCTGGGCACTGCCTTGCAGCCCAGAGCTGCAGGCCACTCTGGCCCTTTTCAGCGCTGCTGCCTGCGTTCGCCCAGAACGTTAGCACAAAGAAAGCATCGAGAAGCAAAATACGGTCCCTATGGGCGCGGGGCAGGCTTGGGGACCTGCCGGCAGAAGCGCTCTCCCCGGCTCCCCGCCGCCCCGGAGGAAGCCAGGGCGCGGCGGGCCGCAAAGACACCTCCGTCCGACCCTTGCCGAAGTGTTTCAGAACTTGCCACCCACCCCCCCGCTCCATTTTCTTCTCCCGCCGCGGAGGCAGGACCCACGCGAAGAGGACGCGAGAGGACAGGCGGGCGGGGCTCGCGGCGGCAGGCGGGCTGGCGGGCAGCGGAGCGCACCCAGGTCCCGCAGCCCCACGCCCCCTCGGCTGGCCCCCGCCTCCGCGCCGCTATTGTTCCCGCGCCGCCCCCGCCCGCCGCGCGCTCCCGCCCCCACTCCCAGGAGGGGGTTACGGCTGAGGAGAAGGCGGCGGCGGCGGCAGCGGCACAATAACATAAACACGACGGGGCCGCCTGCCGTCCCGGCCCTGCGGCGTCCGCCGCACTCACCCGGCAGCGCAGCGAACGGCGACAGGGAAGCCCGCCAGCGGGGACAGGAGCCGTCCGGGGGGGTCGCCGCGGCCGTTACCCAGCGCTGCTCGCGGCTCCGCAATCCAAGCCGCGTCGTCCGGCCTCGGCCGCTCGGCTGAGTAACAGGGACGCGGGCCGTCACCGCGCACGCCCGCGCACGTCATCGCGCAGGGCCCCGCCCCCGCGCCTCCAGAGCGACCGGCGGGGCGGGGCGGGGCGGGGCGGGGCAGCCCCGGGGCCCGGATTGCGGGGGCGGGGCCGCCGCCCGGGGACGGGGCTACTCCAGGGGTTCCGAGAGGACTTGCGGAGGTCGCCTGGAGGCGGAGCCGCGGAGAGAGCCTCCGAGGGCTGTGGGTGAGGGGCGTGGCCTGGAGCGGGAGGGGCGGGCCCTGTGGCGGCACGTGGCGGCGCGTGGCCCCAGGGGACCGCATCTGGTTGGCGGCGGTAGCCAGGTCAGAGCTTAAGCCTTCGGGCCTCGTCGGCACAGGGTTGAAGGGCAGGTGCGTTTAGGCCTAACCTGCGCAGCGAACAGGCACCCCCTTCCGGTACACACCTGAGTGATGAAGAGCTGGTTACCTTGACCGACAATATGTTCCATTCTGAGGACACCTGTCCGGGTCCCAGAAACCTTCAGAGAGATAAGTGTTCTCTTCAGCTGCCCGGGAAAAGCTGCCTCCAGTTTTTCCAAAATCCACCTCCTCCGAGATTCCTTGCAAATCCACCTCTTCCCAGATTCCTTGCATTACCTGGTTTACTTCTGAGGCCCCACAAAGCGTGTAAATGTTACAGAAGCGATAAACTGACAAGCCCTTTAAATATCCAACAACGGGTGGAAAGGCGTTTAAATTACCTACATCCATTCGGTAGAATACATTTTAGCAATTTAAATGCCATGTGTTCAAGGAATTCTTAACAACATAGGAAAATGTTCACAATATATCATTAAGAGAAAGAAGCAAGAAACAAGTCATATATAGAATGGTCCCACTTTGATACTATATATACACATAGAAAAAACCTGGAAAGAAATACACCAAATTATGTTAACAATGGTTCATCATTGGACTATGGAATAAAGGGTGACTTGGTTCTCTTTTATACTTTGGGTATTTTCTCATGTTTTCCGAGAGGAATAGTTATGTTCACAATCGGTAACAAGTAAGTTACTTTAATAATGAATATATAAATATTTGTTGAATAAATGAATGATTTCAGGTAAACTACTTTCCTATTACATGTGGGGCTGGCCTGTTTCTGGTGATTCTGAAAGCGAACATACAGATGATTATTCATTCATTCTCTTCCCATTTCCTCTCTCCCTCCCTCTCAACCCTCTTAATTTCCTTCCTTCCATCCTTTATTCCTGCAATAATTATTTATTGCATGCCCATTCAGTGCCAGGCAATACAATAGAGTTTACAGATTTAATCACTGTACTATGAAAGTAATAACAGTAAACGCAAAATTATCACTGTTTTATAATACAAGTTGTTAAGGATACATAATACTATGAAACCAATTAATACACTAGTTAATAAGGCCAGAAAAGATTTCCCTGAGGAACCGTCACTTGAGCTGGGAATAGGTTTGACTAGACAGAGAATATTTTAGAGGCAACTTTGCACGCAAAGGTCCTCTGATGAGATTAAGCAGGATAAGATGGAGAAATTCAGGAAAGGCCAGCTCTGCTGGAGGAGCAAGGAAGGAGCTATGAGATGAAGTCAGGAAGATTGGTAAAGGGACCAAACGTAGGACATCCATATTGGCCATGTTGAAAATCTTTTTATCCTAAGTGCAATGGGAAGCCCCTGACATATTCAGCAAAGGGTGTGGCATGGTCAGAATAGCTTCTTGAAAAGATTCCTTATTGGAAAGAGCCCAGGTGGATGTAGGAGTAGCCTAGACGGTAAGAGGTGGAAGCTTGATCTAGGGTGATGGTCATGGAAATAGTTGATGGACATGGAAAGATCTGTGAATTATTTAGGAGGTCCAACGGGCAGAACTTACACATTCTCCAAGTGATGGGTTATGTGGGGCAATGAAGGAGAGGGAGTCATCAAGGAAAACTCAAAGGTTTCTGGCTTGTGGCCAAGGATGGATGTTAGTGCTGGTTTACCAAGATGGGAATCTTGGAAAAGGACCAGACTGGCATTAAAATATCATGAGAGCAGGCTGTTTGGCTGTTTGAAGGCTTTTGAGATGCCCAAAACTGATGTTAAGTTGGTGGTTGGATATACAGAGCTGAGGTTCAGCTAGTTAAGAGACGAATCATTGACAGTGAGTGATTCCTTGAAGCCTTGGGATAGATGGGTCAGCCTAGGCCTGAGGAGAGGGCCTGCAACCAGGCTTGGGGAACTTCAGTGTTAAAGGGCCACAAAGGGGAAGATGAGTCTGTGATGAGCTGCCAGGGAGATAGAAGGATAACCAGGAGAGAGGTGTTCAAGAAGAAAGGGCTGATCAATAATATTAAACATAAGAGGAGGCTTGGAATCCTGGAGTAATAGAACCAGAAGTGAATTAGAGTGGGCTGGGAAATGAATGGGAGGTGAGAAAATAAAGGTGGTGAATATGGATGAGTCAGGCAGTGAAGTAGGACACAAGCATATTTTACATCTGATGGGAAGACTGTTGAGAGGGAGAGGTTGAATACACACAAAAGAGAAGGAAGACGTGTGTTTCCAGAGAGAACGGGGTGTGATTGAGTGCACAGACAGAGGTACCACCTACTCTTCACCAGACAAATTAAAGGCCTGGAGGTAACAAAAAACAATACAACCCTTAGAGCTGTTGTGAAGTGAGGGGAGTTGCTGGGAGCAGAGCTCCAGAGTTTCACGCCCAGTTCTGTGATGCTATTGTTAATAACCTCCTCTGTCTCACTCCACAGAGTGAGCTTCGGACTTAGTATCAGTCTACCATGGTCAGCTTCTGATTATCTACAACTAGAAAGAACATTCCACATATTTACATGTGTGCGTTTGTGTGTTTGTGTGTGTGTATGATTGATTTCAGAAAGCATTTTGCTATTTCTGATGGAATGTAATTATCTCTGATATTCTGCAAATTCAAAATGCTTTTTTGTAACCCAGATGCAGTGTTGGGCCTTCTTCTTCCTTTTCATGCAATTCTTTCTTGTCAACCTATTAGGGTTCCTTGTTAACCTATTAAGGGGCTGACTCAGAAAAAGAAGAAAATATAGTGAATTCAGGTTTCTTGTCTCTTGTCCCAGGGGAGCTGTCTTGGGGACACCTGGTCTTTGGATACCTCTGAGGCTGGGATGGGGAAAGGAGAGAAGAGGAACTGTAGGCCTTTCAAACTCAGTCTCTGCTGGAGCCCTGAGGGATGTTGAAGAAGAGGTTGCACTCTGCCAGAGTATCTCTTCCCTTGTCATCCCAGACCACACACAATGGATTGCACTGAAGATGTTTCTTTGGCTAAGGTAGTCAGGTGAATATCACCAAGCTGTTCAGGGTGCAGAAACTGAAAGCTGAGACTTCAACTTACTTCCTAATTCCCTGACCTCACCCCAGGGGTGGGGAGTTGGGTTGGTGGGAAGGTACTTACCAACTAAAGCCTGCAGAAGGGCATCTCCAAGGACACTCCCTCTCCCCTGACTCCACCTCCACCACCATCCTTCTCTGTTAGCCTTGCTTTCAAGCCTCCCAGTCTCGTCTCCCACCCATGTCTCCAGTCAAGTCTACTTTTCCCCCAACAGGAGGGAGAGGTTCAGCACCTTGGTCAGTCAGTCCCTGACTCAGGGATGTTCTTTGAGAATCTTTCAAGGTAGAGCCTGCTGGCTCCCGATAAAGCAAGACAGACCCTGGATGCATGAGTAGAGGAAAGATGAGTGTTCGTATTGTAAATCCATCCTCCAACTGCAAGAACTGTGGCTCTTCAGGGGTAGGAAAGGGCCAAAAATGGCCCGAGCTCCTCAGTCGCAACTTGAACAAAATGAAGTGGAGACAGAATGGGCAGAACTCTGATTTGAAGTTACAAGTGGTACCCTGTTTTTGCTTACAGGTACATGCAAGAGAGAACCAACTAAGCTAGTCAAGTTTATAGATTGAGTACACATGCATATTTCCATGGGAAAAAAAAAAGGTCAGCATTTATTCCTCTAAGATGATGGTTTTCAAATTGTGGTTCCCCAGACCAGCATCAGCTGAGAACTTGTCGAAAATGCAAATTCTCATACTCACCTTAGACCGGCTGAGTGAGAAACCTTGAGGAAGAAGCCCAGCAATCTGTGTTTTAATGAGCCCCCCAAGGCATTTCTGATGCCCATTTGAGTTTGAGAATCCCAGCAGCAGGACACTGACTCACAAGTCACCCTGCTCATTTTAATCACCTGGGTGGGGAGGGGCTTAAAACTGCCCACACCCGGCTGAACGTGGTGGCTCACACCTGTAATCCTAGCACTTCGGGAGGCCGAGGCAGGTGGATCACGAGGTCAGGAGTTCAAGACCAGCCTGACAAACATGGTGAAGCCCCATCGCTATTAAAAATACAAAAATTAGCTGGTCGTGGTGGCGCAAGCCTGTAATCTCAGCTACTCAAGAGGCTGAGGCAGGAGAATCACTTGAACCTGGGAGGTGGAGGTTGCAGTGAGCCAAGATCACGCCACTGCACTCCAGCCTGGGTGACAGAGCAAGACTCCGTCTCAAGCAAAACAAAACAAAACAAAACAAAACACTACCCACACCCAGGCTCCATGTCTGGTGCTGCTTCTCCAGTGGTCTGGGGTGGAGCCCAGGCTTCTGTAGCTATTTTCACATCCCCTCAGGTAATTTTAATTTGTAGCCAAAAATGAAAGCCAGTGCCCTAAGAAATTTGGCATATTTTCTGTTTTTTAAAATCTCAGAGCAACTGGACGGAACATCTTGCTCTCCATTAGCTTTTGTGCTTTCATTCTTTATTCTTACTTTCATTATTGGTTCTTTTTTTCCAATGTTTTGCCCACCTCCCACATCTTACACATATGCTAAATTGTCCTCTCTCCATCCACACCCACTGCCTTAGCTTGGGCTGCCATCACAAAATATCATAAACTAGGTGGCTTAAGCGACAGAAATTTATTTTCTCAAAATTCTAAAGGCTGGAAGTCTGAGATAGGAGTGTACCAGTATGGGCAGGTTCTGGTGAAGTCACCTTTCTCAGCTTGCAGGCAGTCACCTTCTTGCTGTGTCCTCACATGGCACAGTGAGAGAGAGAGAGACAGAGAGAGAGAGAGAGAGAGAGAGAGAGAGAGAGAGCAAGCTCTCTGGTGTCTCTTCTTATGAGGATGGTAATTCCACCATGTGGGCCCCACCCTCCTGACCTCGTCCAACCCTAATCACCTCCCAAAGGCCCCACCTCCTAATGCCATTACAATGGGAGCTGGGGCTTCAACACATGAAATTAGAGGAGACAGAGACACAATTCAGTCCATAGTACCCAGAAACTGAAGATACTCAGTGTTCATCCCCTGGTGAAAAAAATATAAAGGAAATTGAGTAGGAGAGAAAGAATATATTATTGAAGTCATACAACCTGTAAATAAAATATTTGTTGTTTTAAATAAATAAATGTTTTAGAAGAGAGCTTTCTACCAGATCTCTTAGCATCAACACCCTACCCCATCTACAATTATTAGCTAAGAATTTCTTTGAGCCCAGTGAAATTTTGCCTTTCATAGCTCCTGCACTGTAGAACTTGTGCCAAGGTCCCATTGTGGAGAGAAAAAAACACTTCATTACCGGCCCCCTCCACCCCTATCTCCACCTTTACCTCCTGGCCTTCACCCTCACCCTTCAGATGTAAAACTGGAGCTCATGCTAGACTGGCAGGCGTTCCACCAATGACCCTTTGGCAGAGAGACCCCTGTGAATTCCCAACCTTGGCCAACAGTCCTACTCATTCTTGGCTAGATTTGAAAAGACTCTTTGTGGCATCATTGGGGAATGAGAAAGAGATTCTGGCATCACTGGAGAGTTAAGAGTCTCTGCAGGTGGCAGGGTTTTGAGCCCCTAAGAAGGCAAGTGATGTGTTTCCCTGCCGCAGCCTTGCCAGCGACCTCTGCTGGGGCATTCTCATGTTCCTGACTCAGAGGTGATCCCTGAGGCCCTCTGATGCTCCTGAGAAGGTGCTGTTGCTTCTGGAAAGTGGAGATTAGAAGACAATTTGAAGGAATTTTCAATGGCTTCTTAAACCTGTTCCTGAAGCAGATTCCCAGTCAATGACAGCTTCACTTCTGAGGGTAGGTTGCATTGCTTCTCTTGCCAAAAACCTACAGGATTCACTCTCAGCTGAGGGTTGGCATAGCTGGTCAGCCTGGCCAGCTTGAGGCTTGTCGTGGTCTGGGGAGCTAGCAGAGGCGAGTAGGGTTTTTGGGCTTGGGAAAAGGCAGAGGGAGGTATCATAACCCTTCAAGGTGTGGGTCTCTTAAAGGAGGGACAGCTACACAGGAAAATAAGTGAAGCCAGGCATGGTGGCTTACACCTGTAATCCCAGAACTTTGGGAGGCCAAGGTGGGAAAATCATTTGAGCCCAGGAGTTTGAGACCAGCCTGAGCAACAAAGCACAAAGCGAGGCTCCAACTCTACAAAAAAAAAAAAAAAAAAAAAAAAAAAAAATTAGCCAGGCCTGGTGGTGAACACTGTAGTCCCAGCTACTCATGAGGCTGAGGTGAGAGGATTGCTTGAGCCCAGGAGGTTGAAATTGCAGGGAGCCATGATCATGCCACTGCACTCCAGCCTGGGTGGCAGAGCAAGACCTGTCTTAAATGAATAAATAAATAAGCGTTCCTCCCCAAATGCTCCAGCCATGCTTGAGGAATAAGCAATCCAGGGTAGATAGGGCAGAAATCTATTTCTGGGAGTGCTAAGTCATGAAGACTGGATAAGGTCTCAAACCCACACCCCAGCTCACCACTTCCCTTGCCCCTTATAGTATTCTATTTCCTTGAAAAGCCAAAGTGTGGTTGGTACTGCCAATCTGTGCAGAGCAGGGAGCAGGACTTCTCTTTGGCATCAGCAGGAACAACAGTGATATCACAAATACCCTCTTCCCAAAGGCAGGGCCATGGTATGAGATTCTCTCTATCCTCAAGCCATCAAGCAAGGTCCACTACAAGGGTGTGCCATAGTAGTAATGGGGACCCTCCCATTTGAAACTCTTTGTGAGGGCACCTACCCACGCACTCAGAGAAGGAAGAACCACACAAACTACACTGGATTCAAATATTTGGCCCCATCTAGCCTCACAGCAGAGTGGGACATCAGAACCTAAGGGGCAGAATTTCCTTCACTGTTTCTGAGGTCTGCAACCCCAAAGGGAGACTGGAAAGGGCTGTAAGAGGCAAGCCAAAGAAAACCAAGTATCAAGAGCTGGCCTCTGAGGCACAGATTTTAACCAAAAGTGATGGGGGAAAAAACTACACGGAAGCAAAATTCCCCTGAGGAAACTAGCCAAGGCACCAGAAATCTCCCCACCACATCAGTCCTGCAGCTTATACATCTATCTAAGGCAAGACATTTACGAGTGCCAAGGTAAACGGTGAGCTCAAGGGTTCTCAGGTGGTGCTCCGCTGAGATGGAAAGCCGTGGATTCTCAGTGACACAATTGTGGACTTTTCTCTAGAGTCCTTGTCAACAGAGGTAGAGAAATAGAGACAGCATTTGGAGGGGTGTATCTGGGAGCTGGGTTTTTTTCCTGGGCATGTCAAACGGAAAGATGGACATCAAAGCAGTTGAAGATGCCCCAGAGATTATCACGGTAAGGACTCTGGGGCCCAGGCTGGGAGGGCAGTGAGGCCAGGAGAGGACAAATATATTGGGGCAAAATTTACACAGGGAGCAAGGTTTTCAGTTCTTTAGAACTGAGGATGGTGGTAAATTCAGATGCGAGCATATAAGAAGGAGATGGACAGAGAAGAACTGGTTGAGACACCATATTTTAGGTTTCCCGTGTGGAGTACCCTATGCATATTCACACATGTGTATGGCTGGTCCATTGCGGAAGTGAAGATCACTCACAGTCAGGGAATATGAGCCTCTTCTGTTGGACTCCTAGTTGGATCAGATGCCCCCAGGTTGTCCAGGATGAGTCCAGTTTATACCTGTTGCCCCAGAGTGATTATTAATTGTGTGTCTGGCACTTTCAAAAGCATCCAGGTTTGAATGACTAAATTATATAATCCCTTTCCTATGCAGCAAATTCTTTGGGCAGCACTGGCTTCATGAGAATTTGGCCTGTGCAGTCGCATGGGACCCTGCTCTCACAAGGAGTCCATGGCTGGTTTAATGCTCTGCTGTTGCCATCTTGCAATTCTTATAATTTCATCTTTGGACTTGTGTTTTGTGAGTGCAGTCTGATGGTACACTGGAGCACAAGCATGGGCAGAGGAGATATGCCAGGCAGTAGGGCATGCAGCATGGGCCCAGGCCCACTGTCCAGCACACACGTGGGCGTGGGGCAGCCTGAGGCACTGTGAGACTTTGAAGGGACAATTGGAACCAGAGCATGGGCCCAGATTGGTGTTGGCTATGGCAGCAGCAGCAGTAAGAGATACTGGCCATATCTCAGAGACAGGAGGGGCTAGACTGGAACCCCAGTGGGACATGTCTCCTCATCAGTACCCAGAGCCCATTTCAGGGCATCTGCACTTTGGCCTAAACTATGGGACAGAAACTTTCCATGCTGGGGCAGTAAACTTTGGTAGCTACAAACTGTACATTTATCACAAAACTGTACTCTTATTACCAAATAAAAATGCAACAAAGACATTGCAATAAAGCATATCAAGGAATTATTAGAGCTCTTCAAAGAGTTTAGAATATTTGCTTTTGAAAACTGCTACAAGATTGCAAACTGAATATCCACAGGCTTAGAAATAAAAATTAAGATAAACTATTGTCATATTCAATGAAAAAGAATACTATCTTCCTATGAAGCTTCAGATAAACCAATTATTAATGAGGAAGACATTTTAAAATTAACTTTCTTTTGTGATAGAAGATACACATGCTGGCCTCACTGCCCTCTCAGCATTAATGTATAAATGGGTATTTTAAATTATAGACAAACCATAAAGACATTTTGTTTCCTGTACAACTTCCACAAATTACAGAAAATGTCAGAGGAAACATTAAAATGCCATTGTTTAAATTTACATTTGAAATTATACAATTTATGTGAAATTAAGTTGTATGACAAGTTAAACATTTTTAGAAAAATTGTTTCTTAAGAAGCATCAGTTCCAGATGTACTAAAATTTGTATTTTGAAATAACTTATCATAAATTTATTCTAATGTTGTCACAATCTAAAAAATAATATTTCCAAGAATAATCACATCTGTAGAATGATCCTTCTCAAAATTTAAAATTACCAAAAATTATCTTTGTGCACTTGCCAAGAGCAACTGACATTGCTTTTAATTATATTAATTGAAAATTAATTGTTTTTAAAGTGGCTAAAGCTATACATTTTAATGACCTGACAAACATATTTTTGGAAAAGTGATCCAGAAAAATATTATGATTAATCAAAATACCACCTTAATAATACTTAATAAAGTATTATTGCTTATTGTATTATATAAAATTATGATACCATAAATAGGTTTGGGGAGCAATTTATAGATTTATAATGTTAGTCATGAATTATTATTACATCATTTCATTTGATAAGTAATATGATACCTTAAAAAAGCAATCTTTATATTTTAGTACCTTTAATGACACTTTTTTCTTGCTTTTTGAACAAGGGCCCACCCCATCTGCATTTTGCACTTAGTCCTACAAGTTATATAGCTGGCCCTGTCTTGGGTACTGAATTCACCAAAGATAATTCTATGGTATGGTGTGATGTGGTATGGTATAGAAATGTGCCCAAATACCTTGTGAATGTCAGGGAATACGGAAACCCAGCAGGGAGGCTAGGCAAAGGAATAGTAGGTCCCTTGAAGCAGGAGGGCTTGGGCCCTGGGAAATGGGAGCCTGTACTTGAGCAGTCATCTGTGTCTTCAGGCAGAGCAGAAGGCAGTTAAGGTAAGGAGAGGAGAGAAGCGTCTTTGTGGAATCCTGGGTCACCACTTTTGATGGGTTGGGTTTCCTCTCAGCAAGGGTCAAGTGAAAATGCCCCCAGATAGGATTAATTATCTGTGCTCAGCCACAAAGGAATTACCTCAAGGATGGGTGGGAGGAATCAATCAGGAAGTTTAACTTTTAATTTTATTAGGGCTTGTCTCAGTCTGTTTGTGTTGTTATAAAGGAATACCCAAGGTTGGACTGTCTCTCTTTCTCTCTCTTCTGGCACTGGTGCAGAAAAACCATTAAGTTAAGCAAGGAAAAGTTCTTAGTGATCTTTAAAGTCCTCTATCCTTGGCCAGGGTTGAGGATAGGGGTACAGAGTTCAGCAGCTCATAAATGGGCCAATGTAGTATAGCAGGACACTCTGGTCTGGGATCCCTGGATTCTGGGGGTACTTGATAAGACACTGAGGCCTTGCCCAGGCCTCATTGTTCCCAATCTTTATTTTCTTGATGTAAACTCCCTGGGACATCTGGGGGGTTCCTGTGGAGATACTCTGTTTGGAAATACTGAGAACAGTCCTGTAAATATTCATCACTTAGAACTGGAGAGTTGTGAGGCAGGACCCAAGAATGACCACATTTGCTTGTTACTGACATCAGGACCCCTCTGAGGGGTCTTCAGTTGGTTTGGGGGAGTGATAAGAAAAAGAAGATAGTAAGAAGATTTGAGAGGGCATGGAGCATGAAGAAAGAAGATGAGACTCCTGGCATTTCATCTATGGTGGGATAGGATCAGGTCAGGGAGGGAGACTGGTGGCTGGGGATTGAATGCGGCTCCTGAGGAATCCAACCAAGGACAACAAGTCCCCAGGGTAATGACAAAGCCCCCTTTGGACCCCATGCATAGTGCACCCCTATGCTTTCTTTGCTACCTTCTGCGCTTCACCCACACCCTACTCTAGCACCTCTATGGTAGCCGGTCTCCCAGTCCAGGGCTGTTTATACCTGGCACCAGGCCCATGAGGTTCATTTTCAAACATGGAGATATTTACACAGAGCAAGAGGAAAAACACATATCGGGTTTCACCCTGAAATCCTGGTGCCTGACCCAGGTCTCTGTCCTCTGCCTCTACCCTAGACATAGACACACACACACACACACACACACGCACACACATGCACATTCATGTATACACACACCTGTATGCACATGCACATGCACCCACACAACACATACACACTGATATGGTTTGGCTGTGTCCCCACCCAAATCTCATCTTGAATTCCCAGGTAATTGAATCATGGGGGCAGGTCTTTCCTGTGCTGTTCTCATGATAGTGAATGAATCTCTCAAGATCTGATGGTTTTAAAAAGGGGGGTTTCCCAGCACAAGCTCTCTTCTCTTGTCGGCCTCCATGTGAGACGTGCCTTTCACCTTCCGCCATGACTGTGAGGCCTCGCCAGAGATGTGGCACTGTAAGTTAATTAAACCTCTTTTGTAAATCACCCAGTCTTGGGTACGTCTTTATCAGCAGTGTGAAAACGAACTAATACACACACAGAACAAGGAACTCTTTCCCCTTATCCCATGAGAACTCAGGCCAGGAACCACTGTCCTGGGGGAAATGAAGCCAGGCAAACTAGAAATCACCCTTCCTTCTAACTAGCTTTATATCCAGAGAGTTTTGAAATAACCAACAATATGAGGGAAAATAGTAGCAGGTGATAATTTTTCTCTGCTTCCCAAAGTGTAGATTGCCTGTGTTTCTTCTAATAGCTAGTCATGTGCCACTTAACAATGGGAATACATTCTGAGAAATACATCAATAGGAAATTTGATTGTTGTGTGAAACTCATATAGTGTGCTTACACAAACCTAGATGATACAGCTGCTACACACCTACGCTATATGGTACAGCCTATTGCTCCTAGGCTGCAGCGCATGCCACCACACCTGGCTAATTTTTGTATTTTAGTAGAGACAGAGTTTCACCATGTTGGCCAGGCTGGTCTTGAACTCCTGACTCAAGTGATTTTTCTGCCTTGGCATCCCAAAGTGCTGGGATTACAGGCATGAGCCACCACGCCTGGCCAATTACTGTGATTTTCATCAGAGTTAAAAACAAACAGTTTTGCCCCAGGATTCAGAGAATATTTGGAATTTTATCCCTGGGTTATCTTATCATTATTTTTCTCCTTCCCTCTGTCCTGTGACAGCTCAGAAATCTCTAAATGCTTTTAATATTGTGGTTCCAGGTAGACAATGTCATGCTAAGTATTCAGCCTCGGGACTAGGTAACCTCTGTCTTCTCCCAGGCTTGTTAAGGGCCAAGAGATGGACAGAGAGTGAGAAAGACATCTTGGTAAAGCAGACTCAGGGACATTGGTCCAGCTATTTGCTTCCATTTTCCCTCTAGTGGGCTGAACTGGTCTTCAACAGCTAGTCACAGTCACTTCTTCCATACTTGTCCAGCGTGGGACCCCTGGCTGGGGTCCTTAAGATCATAGGGTCACAGATGAGAAACAGCGTATTGGAATAAAGTCAGCAGACCTGCAGCAGTGTGCAATGCCTCCCACAGGGAATAAGGATTTTGCCCCTAGGTTGGGGATGTTGGTACCAATGTTTGGAACCCCAATTGCCCCAAAACCACTTACAGTATGCCCTTGGATCCTAACATTGTGACTGGAGGAGATGATCTGGCAAAAGGCCAGAGTGTTCTGTGGAGCTGGACTGAAGTCATGAACTTCATGCCAGACTCCATTTGGGTAACCATATTACACAACTCCATTAGGGTTACTGTTCACATGCCCAAATTCAGCAAATTTGCTCAATTATTGTATTCTTAAAATTTCTAGACATTTTATTTGTTTATCTGTCACATTTGGGAGGTAATTGTTGCAGTTTGCTGTTCCCTGTAGATATTTTCAAAGTTGTCTTTCATTTACTTAAATAAAATAAAAAGATCATTTTGGCTGGGCTTGGTGGTTCACACCTGTAATCCCAGAACTTTGGGAGGCCTAGGTGGGCAGATCGCTTGAACCCAGGAGTTTGAGACCAGCCTGGGCAACATGGTGAAACTCTGTCTCTACAAAAAAATACAAAAATTAGCTGGGTATGGTGGTGTGCGCCTGTGGTCCTAGCTACTTGGGAGGCTGAGGTGGGAGGATCATCTAAGCCTGGGAGTTTTAGGCTGCGGTGAGGTGAGATTGTGCCACTGCACTCCAGCCTGGGCAATAGAGTGAGATCCTGTCTCTGAAAAAATAAATAAAAAAGATTGTTTTATAATCAGTGTCTGATAAATTGCAGTGTCTGAAATCTCTCTCTCTCTTTCTCTCGCCTTCTTCCCTCCCTCTCCCTCTTGTGGATGTCTGATCTTATTTATTTGCTACTCTTAGAAAATCTTATTTTTGACTGGACTCAGAGGTAGAAGCTTTCAGAGAAAATAGCCTCGGTCTCTTGGCAATCTCTTTCTAGTGTTTTTCTTTGACCTCCTTCATTTCCTTGGCCAAAAGTTTAGCATATTCTACAGCTTCTTCCATGTATGTATATATATACATATATATATATTTTAGCATGCTGTTTCCTTAAAGCAATATGCTGATGTTTGAGTTGCCAGACATGTGGAGTAACACAATGGGGAACCTTGGGTGCTTTGGTCCTGGGTTTCTTACTTTCTTTATTGAGGAGTTTTCTCACAATGTGCAGGGGAACATCATGTTCCTTAGAGAGGTTGAAACATTTGTAAATTCTCTTAGCTCCTGTGGACCCCAGGTGATGAGGCACAGTTGTATTAGTCAGTCCAGAAATATACTTCCCTTCTTCTTTTCTTACTTTCTTTATTTCTTTTTTTTTTAAATCACTAACTTGAGAACATGCAGATTGGCATCCACAATGCAACCCCAAACAGATTTGTGCTTTCTTTATCTAGTTATTGGTCTATTACAGAAATGCTCTTTCTCAACAGCAGGCAGACGTGACCATGGATAGGGACACCTGTTTTATGGGAAACCTTGTTTGTTGTCTCCACCACTGATTCAGACCACATAACACTTCCACTACTCATTGAGAGTATCAGCATCCACATCTGTAGCCACATGCTTCTCAAAAAAGTTACTAAGAAATATTTAAATAAAAATGTTATAGCTTTAACATGCTTTAAATTCAAAAGGATAAAATTACTAAACTTGCTTGAAAGATATTAAAGGAGACCTAAATACAGGGAGAGATGTACCATGTTCATAAATTGGAAGAGTTGGTATTGCAAAACTGTCAATTCTCCCAAAATGTATGTAAACATTTAAAGCAATCGTGATCAAATTCCCAAGGAGGACTAGATCTTCACACTCTACCTCAGCCTTACCTAATTTCCATTCTTCTTTTGCCTTCTCTCCAATGTGCTTTCCAAATGAGGGGTCTTAAATAATTTTAAAAGGCTGCATCTCTCACCAGCAGGATTCATCTCTTCATTATCTCTCACATCTGTTTCCTTGTTGCCTTCCCCATGGTCACTACGACTACTTCTTGTCCTTGGCCCAGATGAACTGATTTTTGGCACCTGGAAGGTTCTCTGAGTGATGGAGCTATTGCTTTTGGCTTAGAAATGTTTGTCTTTCCCAACCTGGGCAACAAAGTGAGGCCCTATCTCTACATGAAATAAAAATAAAAATTCACTTGTCATGGTGGTGCGTGCCTGTAGTCCCAGCTACTTGGGAGCTGAGGTGGGAGGATTGCTTGAGCCTGAGAGCTTGAGGCTGCAGTGAACCATGATTGTGCCACTGTGCTCCGGCCTGGGAGACAGAGTAAGAACCTTCTTTAAAAAAAAGAAAGAAAGAAATGTTTGTCTTTAAGGTTAGAAGGAAAGAAAGGATCCAAGCAGCACACACTTGTGGGAAATGGGGCAGAAGTAAGACAAGGACAAGAGGTGAGGGGGGAAAGAAACATACAGATGCATTTGGTGTTGAAGTCCTTCTGCTCCTCCACCCTGGAATAGTAACTTACATTCACTGATTTCCAGGAAGGATGAGGAGCCAACTGAGGTAGAATAAACAAAAAACCCCACCACTATGTGGGAGACTGCTTGCAAAGATGGCTGCAAAATGTCACTCTATCCCTGTGTGAGCTTCCTCTGAAATGTAACTTTGCTGTCAACCCATCAAGAGGTGGACTTTATTTCCTTTGAATCTGGGCTGTTCATGGGACTTGCCTTAGCCAGTTAGAAATCAGAAGTAGCACCATGTGACTTCTGACTCTAGGCCCCCCAGAGGCCTTACGGCTCCCACCTCTGTCCTGTAGGAAAGCTGCAGTCACCATATGGAAGATGAGAGACACAAGGAGATAAAAAGACTTGACTGACAGTTGACACCAACTCTCAGACATGTAAGGGAGGCCACCTGGACCCTCAGGCCCTCATCAAACCATCAGACGATTCCTGGAACCACATGAGTCACCCGAGAGAAACCACCCAGCTAAGCTGACCCACAGGGTCATGAACAAATAAAGTGGTTGTTGTGTTAAGCCAACTAACTTTATAGCCATTTGTTTCCTGGTAATAGATAGATAACTGATACAAAGTCTATCCTCAATTGGCATTCACTGGGGCCAGGAAAAAAAGGAACAGACAGAGCGAGTTAGCAGGGTTCTGGATCAGGTGCCTGATGGGATGCTGGCTCTGAAGATGTCATGCAGCTAGCACTTCAAACCCACTTCAAGGAAGGAAAGCAATTGTGTGGGGATGGAGAACCTCTATTGCTCTGTGACACAATGGGTCCCAGTGAGGCTTGGCAGGGCTCTCCTGACTGGGCACAGCAGAGTGAAGGAGGGACTCCTTTCCAGCCTGAGGTAGTGCTTATAATCCTGAGAGGGCCAGAGCATCAGTGTCCCGAACCTCTCAGCAAAGGGCACGGTGTACAGGGATGGAAGGAATTTGTGTGGCCACCTTTTGCCATAAAGCTGTCACCATGTCCCCATTCAGGTGGCCCTTTAGAGGCAGGCAGATGTGACATGTGCAGTGTGTATGGCCCTCCAGCTATGGGAGTCATGATTGGGACTGATTTGCGGCTATGTGTGGACTTTATTTGGTGGTTCCAGAAATGTGTGGGAAACACCAGCTTTCATGGACCCAAGCAAGACGGGGCTTGTGTGTGAATGGACTTTGCACTCCTGACACTGAATCCAGTGGCAGGGGGTGGGCAGGAGGAGACAGAGGATGCTCGGGTGGCAGGTACTAACTGGCCATGTATGAAACCACACATCCGGAACTTCATGCCGTCCTCATATCGACGTTATGAGATAGGCATTATTATGACTCCAGTTCAGATGAGGAAACTGGTTTAGACAGGCTGTGTAATGTGCCCAAGGCCACCCAGCTCATTCGTCTGGAGGTGAAACTCCAATCTGGCTCGAACCACTATTACATACTGTCTTCCGAGGAGTGGGTTGTTTTCCTTTTTCATTTCTAAGAATGTTTGCCTCAATTAGGCAGTGTTGTTCACTGTAGTAGTCTGTCCTCACACTGCTGTAAAGAAATACCTGAGACTGGGTAGTTTATAAAGAAAAGAGGTTTAATTGGCTCACACAGGCTGTACAGGAAGCATGGCTGGGGAGGCCTCAGGAAACTTACAATCATGGCAGAAGGTGAAGGGGAAGCAGGCATGTCTTACACAACAGGAACAGGAGGAAAAGGGCAAAGGGGGAGGTGCTGCACATTTTTAAACAACTAGATCTCGTGAGAGCTCACTCACTATCATGCAAACAGCAAGGGAGAAATCTGCCCGGTGATCCAGTCACCTCCCACCAGGCCCCCTCCTCCAGCATTGGGGATTACAACTGGACATGAGATTTGGGCGGGGACACAAATCCAAACCGTATCACTCACCAAGTAGTCCTCAAGGTCACTCTGACAGAAGGACTGCGGCTGAATTTCACATTTTAGGAGGTTGGGTGGAGTTCCAGTGGTGACCACGAGGTGGTGTGGTCACCAGAAGATGCAGCGGCGTCATGTCTGCATTGTGGGATAGGGGACTGCCTTGTCCCTGTTCTCGGAAGGCCTTTCTTCTCTGCAACTTGACAAAGGCAAAGAAAAGCATCCCAGACAATGCATACCACCCCATCTCTCATTATGGCCTGCTCCCCATGTTTGGCAGAGTCCTTTAACCCAGGGGAAGAAATCATATTGACAGAGAGGTCATGACCCAAGAGAATACAAAGGATTTCTAGACTTCTGCAAAGAAATGCTTTATTGGATAAGATTTTTTTTCTTTACAGGAAGTGGCCCATTGAAGTACAGACAGAGGGGTGGTGTTCAGACCATTCCAGTGCGGAGCTGCTGAAACGTAGGCCTCCTTGGCCATTCTTCCTCCCATACTCTGTAGTGTACCCGACACACAGCTGATTTCAGTAAATGTTTGGATAAGTGATAACATAGACTATAATGAGAACATCAATAGTGATAACAATGAACTCATATTGAACATGTAAAATATGCCATGGATGGCCATGTATTTGTTCATTTAATTCTCACAATCATTCCATGTTAACAAACAGGTTAAGTCACTTGCCCAGGGTCCCGTGAGTAGTGGGAGAGATGAATGACTGATTGAACGATGGGGATAAATGGCATTGTTGTTGTGTGCTTTCAGGTCCAGCCTCAGTTTGTGTAACAGAAGAGTTAGGGAGAAGGGAGGCCACCGCGGGAGCCGAGAGACATGGGGAGGCAGAGTTTCTCTGACAGGTGGGCAGGTGGAGGGTGGGAAGGAGCAAGGAGGGTGGGCAGGGTGGCTATGCGTGTGGCACTGCAGCAGGGCGAGGGGGCAGGGCACCGTGTTCTCACCTCATGACCCAACAGGAGCCCAGGCAGCACCGAGTGCATGTGAGACAAACCCATTGTGGGCCATTTATGGATTAAAGCCATCTTGTTGGTTAGGGCAAATACTTGAGCGAGAAATCACGGGAAGATCGCCAGCCTCAGCTGCTTTGCAACTGGACACATCCAGAGGCTCTCCTGACCCCTGTGATGTGGAAGGAGCCAGGACAAAGGATGTGCCCTCCTTAAGGCCCCTTCTTCAATGGTAGATAAATCACCCAAGAATGGGCCCCTTTCCCAAACTTTGCACTTCCTTTTTCAGCTGGGTGCCGGAGAGATCATTCATTTCTTCCTAGAACTTTGTCAGCAACTGGAATGTGTTGCCACGAGAAGAAAGGCCGTAGGTGCTCAGTGTCTACAAGCTTTGCCTTGGGCGACCTTGCCCTGTGTCTGACTCCTCCTGCTCTTCTTCCTGCAGGCTCCATGTGTGCCTCTGTCTCCATGGCCTGTCTCAGTGGATCAGTGATTCTGGCCCCAACTCACTGCTGCTTTTTCTCTGAGCGCCAGATTTGTCTCTTCCTCTACCTGGGCCAGAGCTGTTCATAAGCTCATTGTACCTGCAAAGACAGCCACCTGAGCCAACGTGGCAGGGGCAGGTGTCTGCACCCACAGCGTCTGAGCCGGAGGTGGGCAGTCCTCCTCCCACCAGGAGAACCTCCCTCAGCCTCCTCCTTGTGGCTTCCAGGCCTGGCCCACGGACCTGGCCGTGGGAAT
Organism: Pan troglodytes; assembly: GCF_028858775.2. Lineage (NCBI taxonomy): Eukaryota > Metazoa > Chordata > Mammalia > Primates > Hominidae > Pan > Pan troglodytes. Next base: position 60,593,213 of record NC_072406.2, on the reverse strand, counting down.
CTTAGTAAAGTGTGTGCTTTCCTTTTCAGTTGCAGTTCTTAGAAAAACAGTGCCCAGATGTTATCTAAGCAGGTAGTAGAAATACCAACCAAGGTCAAGTCATCTCAAACCACACACGTTTGTCAGCTGCCCTTGTACTTGACAGGCGAGCTCTGCAGAAGTTGAACTGTAGCCCTACAGCCCTGGGGCTGTTAAGTAAAGCCCAGGTCCCAGGTCCCGCCCCTGCTGTTTCTGGCTGGTCTGCCAGTCTCAGTTGGCTCTGTCTTCTTCCCCAGCTCCCTGGACTCCCTGTCCTTTCTGGTCACATACGATCCAGTTCAGCCCAGGCCTGTCCTGCCAAGCACTGTCTGGCCGGGGTCCAGCCCCTTCACTGGTGTTTAGCAGGATCCTCCTTCCTTTGTACACAAAGCCTCCTTTCTGCTCAGCCTTTTTCAGTAACTACCCAGGCACCATCTGCCCCAGATTTGAAACCTGGGAGCGGGTCTGCTCAGACTTAACTCTTGAAAAATCCTTGCCCTCCCCCACCAACAGAACAGGTACAAGGCACTGAGCCAGCCTCTGGCATTTGTACCTCCCTCATTCCAGGTCCCAGTCACCCCTGTCCCCACCTCCCTGGGTCTTCCTGATTCTCTGATCCTCTGCACAGCCCCAGCTGTGGGGCTCACTGGCTGCTTACCATCTCCACTGTTCCTCTCCGCCTGGTCACCATCTCCGTCCTCCCCGTGTTCATGCCAATCCATTTCCACTTCTGTCTGAGCTTCATCCTACTCATCAGCAGGTGACTCTGAGGTTGACTTACTGAAAAGACTGGGGCCATCTGACATGAGATTGTCCACATTCTCCCCTTGGACCTGAACATTTTCCACACTTTCTCCCTCCCTCTCACTTCAAAGAAAGAACTACCCTCTACCTCTCCAAGGCTTTCACTAGCATTGGTTCTTCTAGGGGAAGAAACACAGACTGTTTGGGGTTCAAATCCTAACTTTACCATCTTTTACAGCTATGGGTCCTTGGGAAAATTATTTGACTTCCCTGTACCTCAATTTCTTAATCTGTAAAATCAGGATAATACTCCCTGCTTCCCAGTGTGTGTGTGTGTGTGTGTGTGTGTGTGTGTGTGTGTGTGTGTGTGTATGTGTGTTTGGATTCATGTACTGCATGCAAAAACCTTGACACTTAGTGGGCCTGAGTTACAGCACATTATTTCTGGTCCTGCTCCCTCTGACACCTCTCCTCTGTAAAGGCACAAATATTCTACCATCCAATCAGCATGCATTTATCAAGCATCTGCTCTGAGTCAGGCCCTGTTCTAGGTGCAGGGGGTACAGAATTGAGACAATCATTCCGGATTTGTCACCTAATAGCCACACACCCTTTTCCTCCTTGATCTCAGGGTCTCATTTTGTGAACCCATCAGGGAGCGCGTGCTCTAGGAAGCTGAGTTCGTCCTCCCCTCCAGGGAGAAATCATGACTGATCAGAGCCAACTGTGCTCATCCTCTTCTACTTGGGTTTAGGGGTGGGCCCTTGATCTTGTCTGGCCAGGGATATAAAAGGGGAAGCTGACTAGGGATTCTGGAAGATTCTAAACAGATGTGAAGATCAAAGTCCTTTCTCTTCCTTCTGACATGGTTGAGTTGGATGTGAAGGCTGGAGCTGCAGCAGCCATTCTTTGGTGTGAGAAGAACAAATGTCAACCCCAGGCTCTGATGTTGCTGAGCTGCTGAATGTGCATTTATGTGGGGACACAGATATCCTTGATTGTCTAAATCACTTTTCATTGCTTCATCTGTCACATGCAGCTGAAAACATCCTGCCACAAGCAGGAAGCAAGATGGATATGGTCCCAGCCATCGGTTAGCTAATATTTGTCAGTAGGGAGATAGAAAATAAATGAGAAATAAATACATAGTATTAAAGTAAAAACCAGTAATTGCTATAAAGGGGACTAATAGAGGCAAGGGGACCCAGCCTGATGAAGGAACACAGACTTTCTAAAGAGGCAGCGTTCGGACAGAGGCCTGAATGAAGTGACATCATAGCAGATGAAGATCTCCAGGCAGGGGAAACAGCACATGCAAAGCCCTGGAACAAACTGGGACCTTGGAAGAATACCAGTGTGACTGCAGCAGGGGACACCAAGGAGAGAGGGACTAGATCTAACCAGGGTTAGATCACAGGCGATCAGTGGGCACCCACAGATAGGTCCTGAACAAGGGGATTGCACGATCTGCCTTTGGTTTTCGAAGGACAGCTTGACTGCTGAGTGGGGAATAGGCTGGGTCATCAATCATTAGAGCAGGACTAGCCAGGAAACTCCCTCAGTGGTTCAGGCGGGGGAATGATAGTCCCAGGGGAGGGTGAAGAGGGATGGTGAGGAGCGTCAGATGTTTTAAGCAAAACCTGCCAATTGATGTGATATAAGGACCCAGGGGAGTCAAGGGTGGCTGTTTTTTTTGTTTTGTTTTGTTTTTTGGCCTGGGAAATTAGGTTTATGGTAAGAACATTTATTGAGATAATTAAATTGGGGAGGGAGCAAGGGTTTCTTTTTGGTGGGAGAGACGATTTGAAAATCAACAATTCTCTTTCAGATATGCTTAAATTTAAGTTTCCTATTAGACCTCAGGAAGTGAAGAAGTGTGGGCAGTTGGTCAAAAGAATCCAGAGTTTAAATTGGAGAGACAGGTGCTCTTTGTAAATCTGAATTTGGGATTATTGCCTATGATGGTAACTAAAACCATGGGACTTACTGATTGTCGGGGAGGAGTGGGGATAGAAAGGGAAGAGAAGAGGCTGAGGAAGAAACTCCCAGGAATCCCATGTTTAGAGGGCAGTGCGGGAGGAAGCAGGTGAGAAGACAGAGTGGCCAGCGGGGTATAAAGACAGGAGCGTTCGTTCTAGAAGCCAAGGAAATAAAGCGTTGTGAGGAAACAGGGCTGATCCAATGCTGCTAGCAGGTCAGGGAAAATGAGAATTGAGACTGACTCTTGGATTTAGCATCCTAGACAGAGTCCTTTCAGTGCTTTTGGGGGCAGGAGGAGCCTAATTTGAGAAGAACCAGGAGAGAGGTGATAAGGGAACACAGATAAGGGAACAGATAAGGGAACAGATAAGGGAACACAGGGAGGTACGTGGGTTTAATGTGGGAGCACAAAGGAGTTCTCCTCTGACACTTCTCCTTCCTCAGTGAGGCATGAGGTTACTGCTCAGCATCGGGCAAGGAGAAGGCGTGGCTGCAGCCTGGGAGAACTGAAGAGACATGCAGAGGGACAGCTAGGAGGTGCGAGGGCCACCAGTGGGCTGCAGCCATGAGTGAGGAGCAAGATGAGGCAGCACAGCAGGGGTTTGTGACATTCTTCAACATGGCTCAGCTGCTTGGACACAAACAGGAGGAGGGGAAACCTGAATTTAACTAGAATTTGGTCCCCCTGCCCCAGTTAAGTATGAGAGAAGCAGTGGGGTTGAGAGCAGATGCAGTGGTGGCAGATACATAGCGTTCACTGTGGCAGGCAGGGTCTCATTGTTCTACAGTACTTGCTTACCAGACCTGTGGGTCTCAAATGGATCTAGGAGTAGGTTCCATTATCATCTCCATTTTACGGGTGAGGAAACAGAGGCACAGAGGAGAAATAATTTGCTCAGATAGCACAGCCAGTATGTCGTGGAGCCAGAATATGACCCAGGTGGTCTTGGTTGGACAATCCCTGCTCTTAACCCTGTGCCACGTTGGTGCTTGCCCTCCTGGCTACATGCAGGGGAGTGATTTCAGTAAGGCGATATAGGAATGCAGCTGATGTAACAAAATGCAATGGCTCAGATTAAATAGATTTCCTTTTCCTTAATACTCCAGGGGAAATGTTCTAGTTGGGTGCAAGTTAGGGTCCCAGGCTTCCAAGGTCACTGTGGTTATCATCACTGCCATTCTGAACCCCCCTCCTGTGCACACATCCTATCTACTCATGTCCCATTGGCTGGAACTCTGTCACATGACTCCACCTAGCTGCAAGGGAGGCTGGGAAGTGTGGTCTGGATGTGTGCCCAGGAGGAAGGGGAAAACAGATGCTTGTGCATGCTTAGGAGGAGTTCCTGACACATGGACCATGAACTCTAAGCTGGAGAGTGAGAGAAGTACAGAACAGTGGAAAAGTGGTAGGGTTCATGGATCATGGATGGGAGGTCTTGATGAGCACAAAAAATTGTCAGAGTTGGGTAACTTGAGGGAATAAGCTGGAAAAATATGAGTCAGTGGCTGGTCTGAGCCTAGGATGTTTGAGATGTAAGTTTTGCAGATAGTACAGCAAAATTTCCTTGTAATGACAAAGGTTGAGTTATGAACACAGGAGTAGATGGCTGAGGTAGAGTGAGGAAGGTGGAGTGAGGAGATCAAAGATGTGTTGATGTTATAAAGAAGCAGGGCAGGATAGACCACAGGGAATCCAGAGCTGACAGCTCCAGTAAAGGAACAGGCCCTCTCTAACATTTGCAGGACCCAGGGCAAAGAATGCAAGTGGAGGCCTACGTATGTTAGATCTAAATATTTAAAAGTTATGAGTCAAGCCATCAGGCTTTAAATAAAAATCTCTTTAGATATGTCTGTCTTCTTACCTTGGTAAATGTACCTTCATAACCTCCTGGAAGATTAAATGTGAAATGATAATTCTAACTCTTTGGAATTTATGCACTTTTAGCCCCAGGCCATGGGTCACTACTCTTCCAAGTCTTCCCCACACTGTCAGGGGCTCTAGGTCCTCACGGCCAAGCTCCAGCCACATCCACATCTAGAGGACAGATGCAGGGAGGAGGCAACCCACACAGGTCCTGAAATCTGGCGTAGTGCTGGTTGGGCAGAGCTCTTGGAGCAGAGCCCAGAGGAGGGGCACAGGGGCTGGCACATCACTGGTTTTACCATGTTTCCCACCATTCAGAAGCAGCTGGTTTAGAACAGTGGGATGGCCTTTTGAAGACTCAGTTACAACACCGTCTAGGTGGCAATGCCTTGTAGGGTTGGGGAAGCATTTTCTGGGAAGCTCTATATGCTCTGAATCAGCATTCATTAAAGGTGCTCCTTCTCCCATAGCCAGCTTTCATGGGCCCAGAGTCAGGGGGTAGAAATGAGAGTGGCACCATTCATTATTACCCCTAGTGGCCCACAGCAAAACTTTTACTTCCTGTTTCTGTGACCTTATGCTGTGCATGCTGTCAAGTCTTAGTTTCAGATGAAAGAATGTTTCTACTGGGAGACACAACAGTTAAGACTACCCAGTCACTGTGGGTTCTTCATGCCTCTGAATCAACAGGCAAAGATGGGAGTTACTATGCTGGTTGGGGTGACTGATCCTCACTGCCAAAGGGAAATTCAACTGCTGTTACACAATGGAGTAAGGAAGAGTCTGTCTGAAATATTGGAGATCTCTTAGGGCATCTCTTAGTATTACCATGCCCTGTGATTAAGGTCAGTGGAAAACTACAACAACCCAGTTCAGACAGGAGCTACCAATGGCTCAGATACTTCAGGAATGAAGGTTTAGGTCACTCCACCAAGTAAAGAACCATGGTCATCTGTGATATATGCTGAAAGTAAAGGGAATACAGAATGAGTAGTGGAAGAAAATAGTTATAAACACCAGCAACGACCATGTAAACAGTTACAGAAATGAGGACTGTAATTATCATGAATATTTCCTCCTTATTTTGTTATGAATATATTTTTGTGTGTGTATATAATATTTGTTTTCTTTCCTTTCTTATTCCTTTATCTGTAACATAATATATATTGACTTTATATCATAGTATTTAAGTATTGATAATTTTACATCAAGTATTTAAGTTACAACATATCAAGAGGAGAAGTAAACATCATTCAAGGATTTACCTCGCTTATGGGGAAAGGGTTATTACTTTTTTGTTGTTGTATGCAGGATAATTGTAACATGTTAGGTGAAATAATGCCCTTGTTATTGTCTTGTCTTTATTTGGAAATTAAGTGTGATACACACTTTACGGATATACTATTTGCCTTTAAATCACAGTCAAGTAGACACAGGGTAGAATTGTGATGACTAATTTTATGTGTCAATTTCATTGGGCCATGGGTTGCCCAGATACGTGGTTAAATGTTATTCTGGGTGTATGATATTTTTTGGCTGTGTTCTCATCCAAATCTCATCTTGAATTCCCACATGTTGTGGGAGGGACTCGGTGGGAGGTAACTGAATCATGGGTTCAAGACTTTCTCATGCTGTTCTCCTGATAGTGAATAAGTCTCATGATATCTGATGGTTTTAAAAAGAGGAGTTCCTCTGAACAAGCTCTCTATCTTTGCCTGCTGCCATCCATGTAGATGTGACTTGCTCCTCCTTGCCTTCTGCCATGATTGCGAGGCTTCCCCAGCTACATGGAACTGTAAGTTCAATTAAACCTCTTTCTGTTGTAAATTGCCCAGTCTCGAGTATGTCTTTATCAGCAGCATGAAAATGGACTAATAGAGTAATTTGGTACCAGTAGAGTAGGGTGCTGCTGAAAAGATACCCAAAAATGTGGCATCAACTTTGGAACTGGGTAACAGGCAGAGGTTCGAATAGTTTGGAGGGCTCAGAAGAAGACAGCAAAATGTGGGAAAGTTTGGAACTTCTTAGAGACTTGTTGAATGGCTTTGACCAGAAGCCTGATATTGATATGGACAATAAGCTCCAGACTGAGGTGGTCTCAGATGGAGATGAGAAACTTGTTGAGAACTGGAGCAAAGGTGACTCTTGTTATGTTTTAGCAAAGAGAATGGTGGCATTCTGCCCCTGCTGTGGTACCCCCCAAATTGGTACCCCATATGCCCCAAATTGGAGGAGATTTTTGGAACTTTGAACTTGAGAGCAATGATTTAGGGTATCTGGTGGAAGAAATTTCTAAGCAGCAAAGCATTCAAGAGGTGACTTGGGTGCTGTTAAAGGCATTCAGTTTTATAAGGGAAGCAGAGCATAAACATTCAAATAATTTGCAGCCTGACAATGTGATAGAAAAGAAAAACCCATTTTCTGAGGAGAAATTGAAGCCGGCTACAGAAATTTGCAAAAGTAACAAGGATGAAGCTGGAAACCATCATTCTCAGCAAACTAACACAGGAACAGAAAACCAAATACTGCATGTTCTCACTCATAAGTGGGAGTTGAACAATGAGAACACATAGACACAGGGAGGGGAATATCACACACCTGGGCATGTTGGAGGGTGGGGGGCAAGGGGAACAATAGCATTAGGAGAAATACCTAATGCATGCAGGGCTTAAAACCTAGATGATGGGTTGATGAGTGCAGCAAACCACCATGACACATGTATACCTATGTAAAAAACCTGCATGTTCTGCACATGTATCCTAGAACTTAAAGTGTAAAAAATAAAAAAAAAATTTTTTTTTAAAGTAACGAGATGCTGAATGTTAATCACCAAGACAATGAGGAAAATATCTCCAGGGCATGTCAGAGACCTTTGTGACAGTCCCTCTCATCACAGGGCTGGAGGCCTAGGAGGAAAAGGTGTTTTTGTGGGCCAGGCCCAGGGTCCCCGTGCTGTGTGCAGCCTAGGGACTTGGTGCCCTGTGTCCCAGCCACTCCAGCTGTAGCTGAAAGGAGCCAGTGTCAAGCTCAGGCCATGGCTTCAGAGGGTGCAAGCCTCAAGTCTTGGCAGCTTCCACATGGTGTTGAGCCTGCGAGTGCACAAAAGTCAAGAATTGAGGTATGGGAACCTCTGCCTAGATTTCAGAAGATGCTTGGAAATGCCTGGATGCCCAGGCAGAAGTTTGCTGCAGGGGCAGGGCTCTCATGGAGAACCTCTGCTAAGGCAGTGTGGAAGGGGAATGTGGGATCGGAGTCCCTATACAGAGTCCCTACTGGGGCACTGCCTAGTTGAGCTGTGAGAAGAGGGCAACAATCCTCCAGACTCCAGAATGGTAGATGCAATGATAGCTTGCACTGTGTGCATGGAAAAGATGCAGACACTCAACACCAGCCCGTGAAGGCAGCTGGGAGGGAGGCTGTACCCTGCAAAGCCACAGGGGTGGAGCTGCCCAAGACTATAGGAACCTACCTCTTGCATCAGCATGACCTGGATATGAGACATGGAGTCAAAGGAGATCATTTTGGAGCTTTAAGATTTGACTGCCCCACTGGATTTCAGACTTGTATGGGGCCTGTAGAACCTTTGTTTTGGCCGATTTCTCCCATTTGGAATGGCAGTATTTATACAATGCCTGTACCCCCACTGTATCTAGGAAGTAACTAACTTGTTTTTGATTTTACAGGCTCATAGGTGGAAGAGACTTGCCTTGTCTCAGATGAGACTTTGGGCTGTGGACTTTTGGGTTAATGCTGAAATGAGTTAAGACTTTGAGGGACTGTTGGGGAGGCATGATTGGCTTTGAAATGTGAGGATGTGAGATTTTGGAGGGGCCGGGTTGGGATGATATGGTTTGGCTGTGTCCCCACCCAGATCTCATCTTGAATTCCCACATATTGTCGAAGGGACCCGGTAGGAGGTAATTGAATCATGGGTGCAAGTCTTTCTCATGCTGTTCTCGTGATAGTGACTAAGTCTCATGAGATCTGATGGTTTTAAAAAACGGAATTCCCCTGCACAAGCTCTCTGTCTTTGCTTGCTGCCATTTATGTAAGATGTGACTTGCTCCTCTTTGCCTTCCACCATGATTGTGAGGCTTCCCCCGCCACATGGAACTGTTAAGTCCAAGTAAACCTTTCTTTTGTAAATTGCCCAGTCTCAGGTATGTCTTTATCAGCAGCATGAAAATGGATGAATACAGTGTACCTGTAAGGTTGTTTCCCAGTGAGATTAGCCTGTGAGTTGGTGGACTAAGTAAAGCAGACTCCTCTCCCTAATGTAGGTGGGCATCACCCAGTCTGTTGAAGGCTTGAACAGAACACAAAAGCAGAGGAAGTGAGAATTTGCTCTCTCTCTCTCTGGCTGACTGCACTGGGCCATTGGTCTTCTGCTCTTTGACTGGGACTTACCATGTTTCTCAGGCCTTTAGACTCAGAGTGAAACTATCTCATCTGCTTTCCTGGGTCTCCAGCTTGCAGATGGCAGATTGTGAGGTTCTCAGCCACCATAATCACATGAGACAATTCCTTATAAATAAATATCCAATTGGTTCTGTTTCTCTGGAAAACAAAAGGGCACAACTGGCAATCGGATTTATTATTGAATTTCACTTGATTATATACCTCACTTTCCAGAACTCTCTATAAATAGGAGTAAACACAGTTTTTGAAAGTGAAGCAATTAAATTAAAAAATATGTAAACTCAAAGATTTCGATCAGCCTAAAACCTCCTTCAGCTGATAAACAACTTCAGCAAAGTTTCAGGATACAAAATCAATGTACAAAAAAATCACTAGCATTCCTATATGCCAACAACAGCCAAGCCAAGAGTCAAATCAGAAAGGCAATCCCATTCACAATTGCCATAAAAAGAATAAAATACCTAGGAATACAGCTAACCAGGGAGGTGAAGGATGGCTACAATGAGAATTACAAAACACTACTCAGAGAAATCAGAGAAGACACTAACAAATGGAAAAACATCCCATGCTCATGGATAGGAAGAATCAAAGTCATTAAAATGGCCTTACTGCCCAAAGCTATTTACAGATTCAAAGCTATTTCCATCAAACTACCAACAATATTCTTCACAGAACTAGAAGAAAACTATCTTAAAATTCATATGGAACCAAAAAACAGCCTGAGTAGCCAAGGCAATCTGAAGCAAAAAGAACAGAGCTGGAGACATTGAGTTACCCAACTTCAAACTGTACTACAGGGCTACAGTAACCTAAACAGCATGATGCTGGTACAAAAACAGGAACATAGACCAATGGAACAGAATGGAAAGCCCAGAAATAAGGCTGTACACCTACAACCATGTGAATCTTCAACAAAGCTGACAAAAACAGGCAATGAGGAAAAGACTCCCTATTCAATAAATGGTGCTGAGATAACTGGCTAGCCACATGCAGAATATTAAAACTGGACCCCTTCCTTACACCATATACAAAATTAACTCAAGATAGATTAAGGACTTAATGTAAAACCAGAAACTATAAAAACACTGGCAGACAACCTAGGCAATCAATACCATTCAGGACATAGGAACTGGCAAAGATTTCATGACAAAGACACCAAAAGCAATCACAACAAAAGGAAAAATTGACAATGCGATCTAATTAAACTTAAGAACTTCTGCACAGCAAAAGAAATTATCAACAGAGTAAACAGACAACCTACAGAATGGGAGAAAATATTTGCAAAATATGCATCTGACAAAAGTCTAATATCCAGCATCTATAAGGAACTTAAACAAATTTACGAGAGAAAAACAAACGACCCTATTAAAAAGTGGGCAAAGGACATGAACAGAAACTTCTTAAAAGAAGACATATATGCGGCCAACAAGTGTATGAAAAAAGCTCAACACCATTGATAATGAGAGAAATGCAAATCAAATCCACAATGAGATACCATCTCACACCAGTCAGAATGGCTATTAATAAAATATGTATAAAGAAACAGATGTTGGCAAGGTTGCAAATAACAGGGAACACTTACACACTGTTGGTGGGAATGTAAATTCATTCAACCATTGTGGAAGACAGTGTGGCAATTTCTCAAAGACCTAGAGACAGAAATACCATTTTACCCAGCAATCCCATTACTGGGTATATACCCAAAGGAATATAAATTGTTCTATTATAAAGACACATGGACATTTATGTTCATAGCAGCACTATTCACAATAGCAAAGACATGGCATCAATGTAAATGCCCATCAATGACAAATTGGATAAAGAAAATGTGGTATACATACTCCATGGAATACTATGCAGCCATAAAAAAGAATGAGATCATGTTTTTCATGGGAACATGGATGGAGCTGGAGGCTATTATTCTTAGCAAACTAATTCATGTACAGAAAATGAAATACAGTATGTTCTCACTTATAAGTGGGAGCTAGATCGTGAGAACTATGAGCACAAAGAAGGAAACAACAGACACTGGGGTCTACCTGAGGGTGGGGGGTGGTGGGAGTAGACAGAGAACCAATAACTACTGGGTACTGGGCTTAATATCTGGGTGATGAAATAATCTGTACAACAAACCCCCATGACATGAGTTTACCTCTGTAACAAAACTTCACATGTACTCTCGAACCTAAAATAAAGTTTTTTTTTAAATGATCATACGCAATAAAGAATTTTGACAGGAAAATAACCTTGAAAAATAAAAATATATAAAATATAACAAAATTATATAGGGAATGACACAGAGATGACTCAGAGAGAAACTGTTAGCTTTGATAACTTGAAAAACAAAAACACATTGATAAAATTTTTATGCAAAAAAATGGACTTAATGAAATGTTAGCAGAGCAACAATAGAAGGGGGTTACTGCTAGTATTTTTAACAGAAAAAGTGAAAGTGGTGGTGACTTTAAGCAGACCAGCATTTACCTGTTGGCAGATGACTTAGGTGTTGCTTTTTGTTCTGTTGTGAACGAGCCACATGACTGGAGAAGTCAACTTTCTTCTTCTGGGAGAAAGGTTGCGTGGTCAGCCTGAAAAAATTACTAAATAAAAATTACCTGGACACTTGCTGAAAATGCAGATGCTCCGGCTCGGGCCCAGAGATTCAGGTTCAGCAGATTCAGGGTGGTGCCTGGGAATCTGCATTTTATCGTCTTCAAGGCTGAATCTGATGAGAAGACAAGTTTGGAAAAAACAGTAAAAGATTGCTGCAGATATTGTAAAATGTTTTGCTAGCTAGCAGGGAATGTCAATATAGATAGCTTTAAGCAGAAAAAAATATAAAACATTGTGTTTTTTAGTTTTTTTCAAGTAATATAACATAAGGTTATAGGGGGAAAAATACCAAAATGAACAATAATTTTCCTGACTAAATAATGAGCCAAAACTCTTTCCCCTAGCAACCACTATTAAGTTGCTTGTGATTCCTTCCAGAACCACAAAAATATGTCTACATAATATTCTAATATACTACAGTGTATAAATAATATATATACATAAATATACGTAAATATACCTGGTCTTTATGTACCTATTTGTGATAAAAGGAAACATAGTAGGCTATTCCATACCTTTTGTCACTTAAATAATTTTCTAGGCAATTGTTATATGCCAGCACACACAGATCTACTTCCTTCCTTTACACAGCTGCATAGCTGGTTTTCTACTGTGTGTGAACTACAATAATCACTGTTGATGGGCACTTCAGTGGCTTTCAGTTTTCTGCTACTACCAAAATACACTGCAAAGAGCATGCTTTCTCAGATGCTTTGGTGAACTTTTGCAAGAATGTCCATGGGGTTACTTCTTAGCAGCTGGGTTTACAAAGGATATGTACATTTACAAATTTGATGAATATTACCAAATTCCCTGCAGAGAGGTTGCACTTATCTATAATCTCACTATTGGCATATGAGAGTACTCATTCTCCATGCCCTCACCAGCACTGAGTTTCATCAAATTTTTTTTTTCGAGACAGAGTCTCGCTCTGTCACCCAGGCTGGAGTGCAGTGGCCGGATCTTGGCTCACTGCAAGCTCCGCCTCCCAGGTTCACGCCATTCTTCTGCCTCAGCCTCCCGAGTAGCTGGGACTACAGGCACCCGCCTCCAGGCCCAGCTAATTTTTTGTATTTTTAGTAGAGACGGGGTTTTGCCATGTTAGCCAGGATGGTCTCGATCTCCTGACCTCGTGATCTGCCCGCCTTGGCCTCCCAAAGTGCTGGGATTACAGGCGTGAGCCACTGTGCCCGGCCTCAAATTTTAGTATTTTATTCTGTAGTCAGGCAAAAACTCATGTTTTCTTTTTAAATAAATACGTCTCAGTTTTGACACTGCTATTGATTTAAAGGGCTTGAGAGATCTGTTCTTTTGCCCCTTCTACTACAGAGCTATGATCTACTTCTTGCTGTTCCCCATCTCTGCTGGTTCCTTTCTGAATCCAAGCACCAGAGAGAGTAAGAATTCCTTTCCCCCTTTCTCTAACCACATTTTTCTTGCTTTCTCACAGACAGATCCAGGTTATCATTTCCTCCTGCTGCTTTCACATGGTTCCCTGTCCTGTTGGTTGCAGGTCCAATGTCTGACACTATGAAAGGGCATGGAGGACTCTTGAGTTGATGACACTAAGCCTCTGCTCTGGGGCTGCCCCCAGTTCCTTGCAGAGCTCTTTCTTTTGATTGGGCCAGGAGATAAAGAGACATCAGCGTAAAAGCCCTGCTGAGCAGCAATCCCATTGCCCTCAGTGGCACCTAATCCACTTGAGCTCTTCCTGGCTCTCTCACGGGTCACTGGCTTTGAGGACGCAGGCTGCTGGGGTGGCAGTGCCTGCTAACAGGCCAGAGACTGCGCAGGACCCAGGGAATGAGAGTGGTGGCAGGAAAGGGAAGGGGCCTTGTTGACTCACTCGCTGGGCAGCAAGTGCTTAGTGACAAGCAGTAAACAAAGACAGCGGCAACAGTGCTGGTGGCAGGGAGCTCCGCGGACAGACTTGCAAGAGACCCCTGCTCCTTGTTGGAAAGTTGTCCCATGATGAAGGCCTAGACCTGGTCACGGAGACTTTTGGATGCAGCCTTTAACGAAGGACGCAGGTATTCCTTGGCATCATTCAGTTTTCTCCTATAAATCTGGTCAGGGAAAGGGCAAACTTCTTACTGGGTCTAGGTATCCGGAATAAGAAGAACACAGCTGGGCAAGGACCTGTGTCAGTGCCCTTTGTGGTATTATTTGGAGCATTATTTGTTCCAGGCCATTGGCTAAGCCTGATAGACATTGTATTTGTTTTTTAGCAATAAAGAATGGGCTCAGAAGAGAAAACATGGACTTTAGAATCAGACCACCTCTTGTTTGAATCACTGCTTTGCTATTCAGCATCTGTGCAAATTCAAATGACTCTTTTAACTTTCCTAAGACTCGTTTTTCTTACCTGTAAAATGGGGATAATAATGCCCCATGCGTTACGATGTTGCTGAGGATTCATGGGGTGACACGCGTAAGGCACTTAGAACATACTTGGAGCATTTGAGTAGCCCAGTAAATCATGGCTGTCACTATCTTTCAGAAGCAAGTGTTTTGGTTATTGCTTAAAGAGTATCAGTGGTTTAAAGTAAGAAGACTCAGGGTATGCCTAGCTGACTTCCAGAAAACAATGGAAAAGAAATGATTCACCTGGCTTTATTTGTATGCTTAAAGGAAAGAAAAAACTCAGTTGAGGTTTTCAACAGTGTAAACAACTTTTTTTTTTTTTTTAAAGCAACAATTGAGTTCAGAGATGAGTCGTGTCTATTTCTCCTGGCTAAATCCTGTGATTTGCCATAGGCTGTAGCTGAAACCAATTAAGTAGTTCATTAATTCAACGAGAACTTACTTGGTATCTCCTGGGGCCACATGCCAAATGCTGGGGATGTCTCCCCCAGCCCAGAGGATCTTCCAGGTTGTAGGACAGTGGGGGTCGGGGGGCAGAATGCTGGACCTGCATGAAAACTGGCGGTGATAGCAAGTGCCGAAATGGAGGTGGCACGGGCTCCTGGGAGAGGTGTTGCTTGAGCATGGCTTTAATGCTAAGCGAACACTAGCAGGAGTTGAGAGCAAGGGGATTGGAAAAGGCATCCCAAGCAGAGAAAAGCACATGCAAAGGCCCAGTGGCATGAATAAGTAAAGCATACTCTGGGAACAGCAGGCAGTTTGGCCTAACTTTAGTAAAGTGGGAACAGGGGAATCTGATAAGAAAGGAGGCTGCAGAGGTGAACAGGGGAGAGCAAGGAAGGCCTTCTATGGCCCAGAGTTCACTCAGAAGGTCCCAGATAGGCACTGGTAGTTTTAATGAAGGATGTGTCGTGTCTGCATTTAATATTAAGAAGATTAATCTAGTAGCAATATGGGTGTGGGATTGGAGAGGATGAAACCTGGAATGATGACAGATGGCCTAACCTAAGAAAACAACAGTGGGATGTACAGAAGGGGAGGTCTCCAAGCTGGTGCTGCCAGCACTGTGAGCAAAAACAAATACATATGCATCTAATAAGTTCATTATAAATTTTACTGATATGAAGGATGTATATTGCACAATTTACAAGTAAGAAAATATAAAATACTCTTTATTACAAATTCTATATAGCCATTTGATTCTCACAGCATGCATTTGTTGATTTTTGCTGAACTCTTATACCCTTGGTCAGCCTGTTTGCAATTGACCACCGAATGTAGTTCCAATATGAATGTTGGTTGATATTTTTGTTTACATTGACAAGTAAGAAGAAAGTGAAACAATGAAGATGATTGTCTTAACTTCACTCATCTGTCAATGACATGAGTGACTGCTGGATCAGATCATAGTTTTTGAATTTGGAAGAGTGTTTTCCCAATTTTTGTGTTATTCACAATGTAACAACTATGGACACGACACACTTTTAGGTTTAATCTGCATGAACATTTTCTCCATCACTTTCTTAGTTTTCTTAGGGAATGAAAAAACAGCAAACCAAGCCCTAATTTGTAGCTTTTCCCAATTTTTGTGGTATAAATACTACCACCATGGCCAATCACAAGCTCCCAATGTGATATCGCTGAACACAAAGGTGGAAGGGCTGTGCACCAGCACACCATTACACAGTATTTCCATCATAGAAATGTATTTCATTTAAATAAGTTCCAAAGCACAGACAACAGTAAAATGCAGTAAAATAATTTGGAAATGGTGAGTTTCAACATATTGTTAATATAACTTATTTAATTGGAGATTTTTATAATACTTTTTGGTAATGGCTGTGTTTAATGACCAGCTTGCAAAATTTCTGGAAATTTAACAATTGGCTCTCACAGGCCAGTAGGAGCCTTCTTCAGCATATCACAGAATCCAAGAAAGGTTTAAGGAGCAGAATACAGAGTGGTGAGAAAATGACTCATGAGTGCAAATGAAGGGGGCACGAAAGTAAGAATTAGGAAGAATACTTCCTTCTCTCTGGGGATGAAGCTGTCACTCACCAAAATGTTGGACTTATTAAAAAGAACACCATGAATAGATGACTATGAATTCAACTGCTCAGGAATAGCAAGGGCTGGGGTGTGCAGCCCAGGACAATGCTACCTGCAGCTCCATTAGTGAAGTCATTTCTGGTCTGAAACCCCAGTTTTGCTGGCTTGTCTCTAGCCTATTCCCTGCCCTCTCCATATACTCAGTGTTCATAATATGAATAGCTGGGATTTATTGAAAAACTGCCATATGCCAGACACAATAACTCATGGTATAAACGAGTAAAGAGAGGAAGTAACTTGCCCACGGTGAGGTGGGATCAATCCAGCTCTGACCTCGGAGCCTGCTCTTCCAGCCAGTATGCTTTTCTATTCTCATTCCCCTCCTGAGTTGTATTCACCCTGAGATGTCAGTGTTTTTAGCTGCTTTCCTGGCAGAGGTCTGCTTTCGAGGCTGATTCCTATTCCTCAGGCTTCTTTTTACTGGTCGCTGGCAGCTCTATTGTTAACTGCCCTCCCTTTTTTTTTCTTGCCTTGGCTGTAAGCCCCCTTATTCCTGTATTTGCTTGAGCTATCATAGCCCAACATTGTTGGAAATAGAGTAGGTAGTGAAGGGAGGCAGGAAGGAGATGTGTAGGATGGTGCACAGGAACCAGTTCCAGGAGGGCTGGTGCCAGGCAGGAGGCAGATCAAGTCTGAGCTGTCAGAACTCACTCTTCCATAGATTCAAGATGGGTTAAACAGTGTCTGGCTAGAGAGTAAATGTATTAGACATTTTTAAAAAGTGCCATCTAGGAATTTCTTTTGTTTCTTCTATCAGTATCATTTTTGTATGATGCCAGTCCAGAGTGCAGGCAGCATCTGAAGTATTCACCTGTTAATTTACTGAGTCATTCAGCCAGTGGGGGAAGAAGGAGCTCCAGATGCGAGTGTCCCCACAGAACCTGCAGAAGGACAGGAGGCAAGGGAGGTGTGGTGCATCTAAGGCTGGAAAAAGGCCATGGGGGAAAGAGGAAGCTGCTAGAGACCCATCCAAAGCGGTGGGCCCGAGGTCCTGTAAACCTTGCTCAGGATCTGAGCTGATCCTTTGGAAAACAGAAAGTGGCTGAAGGTTTTCACGAGGTGTGACATGGTCAGATTTGTGTTTTAGGAAGAGGACTCTGCAAGACAGAGAATGGATCAGGGCAGGGGCAAGGTATGGTTGTAGGAAACCATTTTGTATAATTTACATTTCAGTGGTCATTCAGGGGAGGGTGCTGGTGGCTTAGACCAGGTCAGTGGTGGTGGGGTTGGAGAGAAACAGGCAGATTTTAGAGAGATTTTGGAGATGGTGATTAAAGGGCTGGGAAGTTGAGGGATGGGAAGGAGACAAAAATGTTGTCTGAATGTTTGGCTTGAGGGGTTAGGTGGTGGGAATGCCATTTGCTGTATTCAAATAAGAGAGGTTGAAAGAGGAGGAGGTGGGGGGAAGGTGAATTCAGCTCTGTACATCCAAGGGGGTTGTCTAAAGGACATCGTGGGATCACCAAGCAGGAGCTCAAGAAACGGGTCTGAGCTTAAGACATGGCTGTGGAGGGGATGGACTGACGGTTGGTAGCTTTGGAGCATGTAGAGTGATTTGAAGAGGGGGCCAGGGCAGAGAGAAACCCAAAGACCACTGACATTTGGCATTGCCTTTATTCATTGTTACAAATAATACCATGGCAAATATCTTTGAATATACATCTTTGTCAATTATGTTCTTGGCATGAATTCCCAGAAGAGGAAGACCCTGATGGCAGGAATGGACATCCCTTGGCTTTTGATACAGATTGCCAAACTGCTTTACAAATCAGCTGTCGCAAATTGGCCACACATAAGTAAGGTCTCTGAGAGGAACAGTGTCATTGCCACCTCATGGGCACTGAGCGCTCATCATCGAAGCCCACTTGAGGGATGAAAATGGGCCTCGAGACCACGTCCACTAGCAGCTCCTTGGATTATAGGCAGGAGTGGACAGTTTTTCCATATTGTTTAATAAGGAATCACCGTTTCTTTTATGACTTTTCTTAGTCTCACTTTCTCAATTATCTACTGCTGTTGGGCCCATAAGATTTTTCTCTCTGATTCTTTGCACGGAAATAGTTACTTTCGGTTTGACCTTCATCCCTTATCCCAGCTGGCTGTATAGCTCTTTGTAGATATCACTGTGGGAAGCAACTTCCTGACTCAGGGCCTGAGGAGGGGTATGTGGTAAATAAAGCCCAGGAGAAGAGCTTGAGACCAGAGTCCTCTCCCTGAAACCACTCGGAGTGGGATTCTGGGCAAGCCTCCACCCTCACACCTTGGCTGTCTCCCATTTCCCATCTGTGCTACAGCAGGTCTCCTGGGTCTGTCAAGTGTGAGTTAAGGACCCCCACTTCACTAACCAGTATTTTTAATGGTCTGCTCTGGATGGATTAATCTGACTGAATGAAGCTGCTTCACTTCTAGAGGAAAATTTTTAAACAAAGCATTCACCCAGTGGGGTTTGTGACAGGGCGAGCCACTTCTCAACCTGCATTAGGCTGGGAACCCATGGACGGCCTGGCCCTGCCTGAGTCCCATCAGCCAGAGGTTTATCCCTCAATCATCACTGCAGGAGGAGAGCACTGCTGTGCTCTCCGTGAAGGGGGAACTCTCAGGCCTGTTCAGCTTCTGCATCCCTCTGAAGGCTGCATTTCAGTGACCCTGGCCAACCTTGTATAGGTACCACCTGCCCCACCAGCAACATCCACATGCAACACGCCTCTGTGCATCCTATTTCCTATATGCTTAGAAATGTTCCCTAGGAGGCAGAGAATTGGCATTACTGGGACTTGGCAAATACATGTTCTCAATTTTGATAGATGGCTCTGAAAAATCTATACCAATTTAATTCCCATGTTAATGGGTGTTATGAGAGGGCCTGGTCTGCAGCCCCCACCTTGTTAACATCAAATATTTAAATTTTTGACCCTCTTGATAAATTCTCATTGCTGTTTTGTTTTCCCTGATTTACTAGAAACATAGCAAATCTTTTCAAATATTTATTGAGTAGTTGTATTTTTTCACCTGTTTATTTCTTAACTTAAATTAAAGAGTTGTTTTTTTTCTGATTGATGAGTAAATAGTAATCCTTTTGCCATTATATATATTTTCTCCTAATCTGTTGCATATTTTTGTTTACATTTAATTTTCATATATGGTCAGGTAAGAAGTTGCAAAGAGCACAGAGAAGTCCCTATACTCTTCCTCCAGTGTCCCCCAGTGATTATATCTTACCTAACTACAGCACAATGGCAAACCCAGACATTTGACATTGGTACAATATGTGTGTAAAGTACTATGCCACTGTAATACTTGTGTAGATTTATGTAACCACTACCACAATCAAGATACAAAACTATTCTATCACCACAAAGATCTCCCCCAGCTCCCATTCTACTCCCTACCACTCTGCTCCTACTATCTCTGAGATCAGTCTCACAAGCTGTGACCTTTTGATACTGGTTTTTCTCATTCAGCCTAGTGCCCTTGAGATCTAACCAAGCTGTTGCACGTATCAATAGTTTGCTCTTTATTGCTGAGTAGTATTCCATGGTATGAATACACCACAATTTGTTTAACCATTCGCCAAATGAAAGACATTTTGACTTAACAGTTTTTGGCTATCACAAATAAAGCTGCTATTACAAATAAAACACACACGTTCACATGCAGCTTTCTGTGTGGATATTCATTTTTTTTCCTCTGGGATAAGTGCACAGAAGCACAATTGCTCAGTTGTATAGTAAGAGTATGTTTAGTTTTTCTCTTTTTTAAAAAGAAACTGACAAACTCTTTTCTGAAGTGGTTGTACCACTTACATTCCCACCATCAACTTAGAAGAGATCCAGTTTCTCTGTATCCTCATAAGCATTTGGTATTGTCACTTTATTTTTTTTTCCTGTCATATAGGTGGGGAGGGATATCTCATTATAGACTTCATTTGCCTTCCCCTTATGGCCAGTGATGTTGAACATCTTGTCATGTGCTTATCTGCCATGTGTGTATCTTCAGTGAAATGTCTTTCCATGCCATTTGCTCATTTTTCTAATTGGATTGTTTGCTTTCTGCTGTTAAGTTTTGAAACTTCTTTGTAGACATCCTACATGTGAGTACTCCATATTAAGCATGGCACCTAAACCTACTTTCTGCCTCTATGGATTTGTTTATTCTGGATATTTCATATAAATGGAATTACACAATATGTAGGCTTTTACATCTGGCTTCTTTCACTTTAGCATAACGTGTTCAAGGTTCATGCATGCTGTAGCATGTATCAGTACTTGATTTCTTTTTATGGTTGAGGAATGTTCCATTGTATGGATGGACCACATTGTGTTTATCCATTCATCCCTTGATCGACACTGAGTTGTTTCCACTTTTTGGTTATAAATAATGTTGCTATGAACATTCACATATATTATTTGTAGAAATATCTATTTGAGTCCTTTGCCCATTTTGAAATTGGATTGTTGGTGTTTTTGTTATGGAATTGTAGGAGTTCTTCATATATTCCAGTTGCTAGACCCTTATCAGATTGATGATTTGCCAATATTTAATATTTTCTGCCATTCCGTGGATTGTCTTTTCAGTTTCTTGATAATGCCCTTTGATACAGAAATGTCTTTTGATGTCTGTTGTCCGATTGGGTCATTTCTCTTGTTCTCTTCTCAATCCGTGGATTCTCTACTCAGTCTTCTCCATTCTGCTGCTCTGCTCAGTCTTCTCCATTCTGCTGTTGAGCCCACCCATAATGTTTCTAATGTTGGTTACTGTATTTTTCAGTTCTAAAATTTCCATTTGGTTCTTTATATTTCTTTGTTGAGCCTTTCTATATCTTTGTTTTAATTGTGCTTGTCATTGCTCACGAAAATCCTGGTCAGATAATTCTGACATCTGAATCATCTTGGTACTGGCTTCTGTTGTCTTTTTTTACTCAAGTTGAGATTTTCCTGGTTCTTGATATGATGAGAAATAGCGACTGAATCCAAGATGTTTGGGTACTATGATATGAGACTCTGGACCTTACTTAGAGCTTCATTTTTAGCAGATGTTCCCTGATACTGTATGGACAGAAGGGCTCTGCTTCATTACTTCCGGGTAAAAATGGAAGTCTAGACCCCCCACTCAGTCTCTCTTGATAACCTTGAGGGCATCTTGTTGTGACTGTTCTGGCTTCCCTCTAGTCCTCTGCTGACACCACCCTTGCTAGGAGGGTCGGGGACACCTTATTACTGCTCCTCATGCAACACGTCAGGGGATGCCTTGTTACCACTGCATGGTGGTAAAAGTACTGACCCTCTCTTACACCTTCCCTGGCACCACCCCCGTGGGGAGGCCAAGGGGCATCTTGTTATCACCAAAGGAAGGTGGAAGTCTAGGATGTGATGCAAGTCACCACTAGGTGGGAATGAGAGTTTCAGCTCCCACTTGGCCTTCTCTGAACTGACTGTGTGGAAGAAATGACTGTGCCTCATTATAGCTGGATGAATGTAATGTCTGGGCTCTCCCTAGGCCCTTGCTGACTATTTGTTGAAAAGACTATCTCAAGACTAATTGCCTTTGCTCCTTTGTCAAAGATCAGTTAAATGTATATGTATTGGTCTATTTTTTGACTCTGTTTTGTCCCTTTAATCTATTCGTGTATTCTTTCACCAACGTCATATTGTCTTGATTAATATACCCTATAATAACTCTTTTTTCTCTTTTTTAAATTGAAGAATGCATATTAGAAGTTTTTATTTTTTATTTTACTTTTTAAACTTTTACTTTAGGTACAGGGGTACATGTGCAGGCTTGTTATATGGGAAATCTCGTGTCACCAGGGTTTGTTGTACAGATTATATTATCAACCTGGTACTAAGCCTAGGACACAATAGTTATTTTTGGTGCTCCTCTCCCTTCTCTCAGTCTTCATCCTCAAGTAGGACCCAGTGTCTGTTGTTTCCCACTTTGTGTCCATATGTTCTCATCATTTAGCTCCCATTTATAAGTGAGAACATGCAGTATTTGATTTTCTGTTCCTGTGTTAGTTTGCTAAGGATAATGTTCTCCTGCTCCAACCATGTTCCTGAAAGGGACATTATCTCATTCTTTTTTATGGCTGCATAATATTCCATGGTGTATATATACTACATTTTCTTTATCCAGTCTACCATTGATGGGCATTTAGATTGATCCCATGTCTTTGCCACTGTGAATACTGCTGCAATGAATATACACATGCATATTTCTTTATGATACAACGATTTATATTTCTTTGGGTATATACCCAGTAGTGGGATTGCTGGGTCAAATGGTAGTTTTGGTTTTGGCTCTTTGAGGAATTTCTACACTGATTTCCACAATGGTTGAACTAATTTACACTCCCACCAACAGTGTATTAATATTCCCTTTTCTCTGCAACCTCACCAGCATCTGTTATTTTTTCTTTTTATTAATAGCCATTCTGACCAGTGTGAGATGGTATCTCATTGTGGTTTTGATTTGCATGTCTCTAATGATCAGTGATATTGAGCTTTTCTTCATATGCTTATTGGTTGCATGTATGTCTTCTTTTGAAAAGTGTCTGTTCATATCCTTTGCCCACTTTTTAATGGGGTTGTTTGTTTTTTTCTTATGAATTTCCTTAAGTTTCTTATAAATGCTGGATATTAGACCTTTGCCAGATGCATATTTTACAAATATTTTCCCCTACTCTGTAGGTTGTCTGTTTACTGTACTAATAGTTTATTTTGCTGTGCAGAAGCTCTTTAGTTTAATTAGATTCCATTTTTCAAGTTTTGCTTTTGTTGCAATTGCTTTTGGCATCATCGTAATAAAATCTTTGCCAGTGCCTGTGTCCAGAATGGTATTGCCTAGGTTTTGTCTTCCAGAGTTTTTATAGTTTTGGGTCTTACATTTAAGTTTTTAATCCATTTTGAGTTTATTTTTATATAATTGTTTAAGGAAGGAGTTTTGTTTTAATCTTCTGCATATGGCTAGCCATTATCCCAGCACCATTTACTGAATAAGAAGTCCTTTCCTCATTGCTTGTTTTTGTCAGCTTTGTTGAAGATCAGATAGTTGTAGGTGTGTGGCCTTATTTCTGGGCTGTCTATTCTGTTCCATTGGTTTATGTGTCTGTTTTTGTACCAGTACCAAGCTGTTTTGGTTACTGTAGCCCAGTAGTGTAGTTTAAAGTTGGGTAGCTTGATGCCTTCTGCTTTGTTCTTTTTGTATAGGATTGCCTTGGTATAGTAACTCTTGAAGTTGGATAGTTGGATCAGTCCTACAACTTTGTTTCTCTTCTTCAGTATTGTGTTGTCTGTTCTAGGTGACTTGTTTTCCCTTTTCATTTAAACTTTAGAATTAGTTGTTGATATTCACAAAATAAATTTCTGGGATTAAATCTACAGACCGAGTTGAGAATAAATGACATTTTAACAATATTGAGTCTTCTCTCAGTGAACATAGAATACTCTTCCTTTATTTAGATTTTAAAAATATTTAAAACAAATATTTTTATTTCTTTCATCAGAATATTGTAGTTTTCCTTATAGGGATCTTATACATATTTTGTTAGGTTTATTTCTACATACTTCATAATTTTTTGGTGTTAATATAATAATTGATATTGTGTTTATAATTTCACATTTCAGTTGTCATTGCTGATGTTAATTAAAGTCAAAACAGTTGAGTTTTGTGTATTAGCCTTTTGTCCTGCAATGTTTCTATAATCACTTATTAGTTTTAGGAGGTTTTTTGTTCATTATTTGAGATTTCATACATGGACAATCATATCATCTCGGAACAGAGATAACTTTATTTCTTTTTTTCTAATTTATATACCTTTTATTTCCTTTTCTTGTCTGATTACATTAGCTAGGACTTCCAATGGTGAGAGGGGACATCTTTGTATTTTTCCTGATCTTAGCAGGAATACATCTAGTTTCACACCCTTAGGTCATGTGTTGGCCGTAGATTTTTTTTTTTACATATTTTAAAAAGATTAAGTCGAAGAAATTTCTTTCTATTCCTGGTTAGCAGAGAGTTTTTAATCATGATTTGCTGTTGGATTTTGTTAAATGCTTTTTCTGTATTAATAAATTTGATTATATAATTTTTCTCTTTAGTCCATGAAAGTGGTGGGTTACATTAATAAATTTTCAAACCAGCCTTGCATACCTGAATTAAATTTCACTTGGTCATGGTGTATGATTATATTTATACATTGTTGGATTTGATTTGCTAATATTTTGAAGAGTTTTGCATCCTTGTTCATGAAAACTATTGATCTGTAGTTTTACTTTCTTGCAAGATTTTTATCTGGTTTTGGTATTGGGACAATTATGGCCTCATAGAATGAATTAAGAAATGTTCCCTCTGCTTCTATTTTCTGGAAGAGATTGCAGATAATTAGTGTCATCTTTTCCTTAAATGTTTGGTAGACTTTAACAGTGAAATCCTTTGGGCCTGGTGCTTTATGTTTTGGAAGGCCATTAATTATTAATTCAATTTATGTAATACGTATAGGCATACTTAGATGATCTATTTCTCTTTGTATGAATTTTGATAGATTTTCACTTTCAAGGAATTGGTCCGTTTCGTCTAAGTCATTACATTTGTGGGCATATTATCCTTTTTAATATCCATGGGATCAGTAGTGATGGCCCTTATTTCATTTGTGATTTTAGTTATTTACATCTTCTCTCTTTTTTTTCTCTCTTGGTTACTTGGCTATGGGTTTATCAGTTTTGTTGTTGTTTTCAGATAATCTGCTTTTAGTTTTGTTGATTTTCTCTATTGTTTTTCTGTTTTCAATTTTATTGATTTCTGTTCTAATTTGTTATTATTTGCTTTCTTTTATTCAGATTCATGCTGTTATTTTTTCTGTAGTTTACTAAAGGTGGAAGGTTAGATTATTAATTTTAGATCTTTCTTCTATTCTAATATATGCATTTAATGTTAGAAGTCTCTGTATAAGTGCTTCCTTCATTGCATCTCACAAATTTTGGTAACTTGTATTTTCATTTTTGTTTAGTTAAAAATATTTTTTATTTTATCTTGAGATTTCCTTTTTGACCCATTTGCTGTTTAGAAGTGTGTTGTTTAATCTCCAAATAGTTGAGGATATTCTGGCTATCCTTCTGTTATTGATTTGCAGTTTGGTTCTACTGACAGAACCAAATCTCCATGAGAGAAATCATACTTTGTATGATTTCTGTACTTTTAAACTTGTAATCTCAGCTACTTGGGAGGCTGAGGCACGAGAATTGCTTGAACCCAGGAGGTGGAGGTTACTAGTGAGCCAAGATTGCACCACTGTACTCCAGGCTGGGCAACAGGGCGAGAACCTGTCTCAAAAAATAAATACATAAATAAACATAAATAAATAAATCAATAAAGTTTATGGCCCAAACTGTGATATATCTTGGTGAATGTTCCATGTGAAACTGCAAAGAATATGCATTCTGTTGTTGTTGGATAAAATAGCCTACAGCCATCAACTAGATCCAGTTCTTTGGCAGTGTGTCTAGTTTAACTACGTCTTTACTGATTTTCTGTCTGCTGGATCTGTTAATCCCTGATAGAGGGGTGCTGAAGTCTCCAGGTGTAATAATAGATTGTTTATTCCTCCTTGGCAGTTCTACCAGTTTTTACGTCATGTATTCTGATGCTCTGTTGTTAAGTGCATATGCATCAGAGATTGTTATGTCTTCTTGGAGTATTGACCTCTATCATTATGTAATGCCCCTTTGTATTCCTGATAATTTATTCTGAAGTCTGCTTTGTCTGAAGTTAAGATAGTTACTTCAGCTTTCTTTTAATTTGTGTTAGCATAGTATATCTTTCTACATCCTTTTAGTTTTCTTAAAATTAATCTTTTTATTCTTCCCTTTACTTTTAACCTATTTGTGCCTTCATATTTAAAGGGGATTTCTTCTAGACAACATAACTGGGTTTTATTTTTTAATCTACTCTGTCAGTTTCTGTCTTTTAACTGGCATACTTAGACCTTTATATTTAAAGTGATTATTGATGTTGTTAGATTAATATCCACCATATTTATAACTGTTTTCTATTTGTTGCAATTGGTTTTTGTTTCTTTTTAAGATCTTCCCGTGTTTTTCTGCCTTCTCTAGTTGTAATTGAGCATTTTATATTATTTTGGCATGTAAGTTATACTTCTTTTAAAATAATATTTCTAGTAGTTGCTCTAGAGTTTGCAGTATACATTTACAACAAATTTAAATCCACTTTCAAATAGCTCATGTGTAGTACAGGTACATATTACAGAGTAATACCCGTTTCTCCCTTCCAGCCTTTATAACTGACTGGCATTTGTTTTACTTATTTATAAGGCATAATCACCCAAGATGTTGTTGCTATTATAATTTGAAAAACAGTTATCTGTTAGATCAATTAAGAATAAGGGAAATAAATGGCTTAAGATCTGAGTTTCTCTTCTGTATCATTTTCCTTCTCTCTGAAGAACTTTTAAAATTTCTTGCAAGGCAAGCCTACTGGTGACCAATATACTCAGAAGTTTTGTTTGTCTGAGAAAGTCTTATTTCTTTTCACTTTGAATGGTAACTTTGCAGTATACAGAGTTCTAGATTGGTAGTTTTTTTACTTTTACACTTTAAATATTACGTTCTACGATCTTTTTACTTGAACAGTTTGTGAAGAGAAGTCCATTGTAATTCTTATCCTTTTTCTGCCATATATGTAAGTTACATTTCTCTCTCTCTCACTTTTTTTTGCTGGGGAATATTAATTTACCATTATTTTTGCTTTTTTAACTTTTAAGTTTAGGGTTACATGTGTTTTTTTTATTTATCTTGCTTGATGCTTTCCAAGCTTCCTAGATCTGTGGTTTGGTGTCTGTTATCAATTTTGAAATATTCTCAGCCATTATTCAAATTTTTTCTATTCTTTTCCACCTTCTCCTTCTGGTATTCCCTTACACATATGTCACACCTTTTGAAATTGTTCCACAGTTCTTGGATATTCTGTTCCATTTTTCTTCATTCTTTGTTTTCTTCACATTTCCATTTGGGAAGTTTCTACTGACACATCTTTAAGCTCCTTGATTCTTTCCTTGAAGGTGTCCAATCTACTGGATGAGCCCACCAAAGGCATTCTTCATTTCTCTTGCAATGCTGTTGATTTCTAACTTTTAAGAAATTTTCTATTTTTAGAATTTCCATGTCTCTGCTTACATTTTACCCATCTATTCTTGCATCTTGCCCACCTTTTCCATTTGAACACTTAGCATATTAATCATAGTTATTTTACATTTCTGGTATGATAATCCCAAGATTTCTGCTATATCAGAGTCTGGTTCTTTCACTTGTTTTATCTCTTTAAACTGAGTTTTTTGTTGTTTTTATACGTGACTTGTAATTTTTTGTTGAAAGCTGGACATGATGTATGGGGTAATAGGAACTGAGATAAACAGACCTTTAGTGAGAGCATTTATGATTATCTGGCTAGTAGTAGTGCTGTGTTTACTGTTTGCTATAGCTGTAGGTATTATAATTAATTTTATGTGTCAATTTTAATGAAGCCATGGGCTGCCCAGATGAAATGTTATTTTGGAACGTGTCTGTGAGGGTATTTCTGGGAGAGATCAGAGTTTGAATTGTGCTATGGGCAGGCATCATATAATCTATTCAGGGCTGTAATGGAACAAAAGACACAGGAAGGAGACACTCATCCCTTTTTTCCTACCCAGCTTGAGCTGGGACATCTCATCTCATCTCCTGCCCTTGGACTGGGATTTACATCATTGGCTTCTGTGGTTGTTAGGCCTTCAGACTTGGACTGAATTATACCATTGCGTTTCCTGGGTCTTCAGCTTGTAGATAGCAGATTGTAAAACTTCTCAGCCTCTATAATATATATCTATCTATATCTATCTATACATATATGTATATAGATCTATCTATCCATATATATATAGATCTATCTATCTATCAATCTATCTATCTATCTATTCTTAGCCATTATTACCTTAAATGTTTCACATATTTTTCTACTCTTTTCCATTTTCTCCTTCCGGTGTCCTTTTACACATATGTTATACCTTTTGTAATTGTTCCACAGTTCTTGGATATCCTGTCCAATATTATATATTGGTTACATCTATATCTATATCTATACATCTTATTGGTTCTGTCTTTCTGGAGAACCCTAACACAGTAGGTATCTGAGACTTCAATTTTTTCTGTTGTTCTTGTTTTTCTCTCCCTTCTTATCTTTACCTTTTCCTAGAAACTCCTTCTTAAGTAGAATCTGGGCCTTGCTGTTCTTTAGCTGTCGTCTGCTGTTCTTATGCAGGAGTCCTGGTGATGAGGTGATAAGGTGGGAGAAAAGGGTATGTACTTGCTCTATAAGTCTATGAATAGTGAGTCTATTACCCCAGGCTATGACCTTAGCTTCCTTCTTCTTAAGATTAAAAAAAAAATGTGTATGTGTGTATACTCACACACACACACACACACTTACACACACACATTCATGTACTACTGGTTCTGTTTCTCTGGAGATCACCAACAGATTATGAATACATTACATATTAATCAAACATCATGTGAAATCGTTCTTCTTATATACAAGTCACTAGATTAATAGCGCATAATACTTTAAATTTAAAGGTTCGAGACAAAGTTGCTTTTTAAATTCAGAACTTTAATAAATTGAAGACCAATTTAAACCCATATAGCTTTAATTAGTCTTGTTAGCTCAAAACCCCAGCCTTCCACTTTTGCAGAAATTTAAATTTACTAGCTGTGTGGCTTTTGTGACCTTAAGTCAATTAAATTCTTAGTTTACTCATCTGGAAGTGGGGATCGTTTTTGCCTTTTTATTTTTAAGGATTTTTGTGTGAATCACAGAAGTTTATGAAAACTCTGTAAGCTGTAAAGGGCTACTCTCCTTAGAAGTAATTATCATCAAGTATAATTGGTGAGGATTCAACTAATTCACACTGCGGTCACATTACATTGTAACTGGCCCTGAAGCCTTAGAGAAGGACAGGTGGGGCCATGGAACCCAGGTGGAACATGACTGCATTAATAACATTGAATGATGCTCTTGACATTTTACTTCAATTTTTCAGATTATCTCAAGAAGACAGTCTGCTCAGAAATAGACTTTACATGTTTCTAAAACTAATTGCTTCTTTCATAATGAAAAATCATGCCCAGGCTCAGAGCCTTTTGAAGGCAATTTTATTTGGCAATAATTCAATAATTTTTATAAAATAGTTATAATTACCTTCTATTTACATCTGATGATACTAACTTTCCATTTACTATAATGATATGTAGTATCCTTTTAAAATAAATGCATTTAAATGAAAAAACTTGTCTTAATTGTACAAGTGAGATGGGAATGTGGCAAACACTGGGAAAACGGGATGTAAAAGATTGAAGATGGGAGAAACACTACTCTAAAATGCTCTGAATGCTGAAAAATATTTCTCTGTACTAGTGTGCATCCTCTCATCTACGAATGCAAGATGCCACCTTGGAATCCTGAAGAGTGGTAGGGTGTTCTCTAGTTGCCTTTCTTGCATTAGCTTGTTCTGTTTTTCACACCCACCTTGTAAGGTAGGAGTCAACATCTCCGTTTTGTAGATGGGGAAATGAGATGTGAAGAGTGTCCTTGTTCAAGGTCATACTGTGTCAGTGCTGTAGCCACTATTTAAATCAGGGGCTGTGGGGTAGAAAACAGAGCAGGGAAGGGTCTGTGTGGAGCAGGTGATAGTGATGCAATGTCAGCATCACTCACTCACTCAAGGTCAGGCTCTGGGAAGCTGACTGTGAGAGAATTCCGGAAGATAAGAGCCTTGACACCTTTAACTCTTTAACTAGGGCCTAGCAGAGGCAGGATAGTCTTTTCCTCCTTCGGGGGAAAAATGCAGTTTGCCTTCTGGCAAGTTTTGTTCAGATCTCTGGTTCTGACTGTGGGCAGATGGTTTTTAATAAATGTCCAGAGGGAGAAGGAATGAAGAGAGACCGAAGGAACAAAAGGAGAAGAGAGGAAAAGATCACTCTGAGAGCTTCGATTCCTTGGGAGTCCCACATTCTTCCTGGTTCCTTCCTAGGGTGTCATGGAGATATTTGAGGCATTTTGCTAAGGTTGAAAATGGGATGTTTATAGCATCTCAACCCTGGCAGACAGATGGAAACAATTAACACCATATCTTAAAAATCCCATAGTTGGAAGCTGCTCAGCAGTCCTGATGTTTAAAATCCCTTTCTGGATGGTTGGAGCAGAGACAAAAAGAGACAGGAAATATGATGTGCTCATCACCTTTTATGTGCTGAGCACTTGGGCAGTTCCATGAGGTCGCTGCTGCTCTTAGCCCTATTTACCAGATGATAAGACTGAGGCTCAGAGAGGTAAGTATGTGCCCTGTGCCCAGGGTCAAGGAGCTAAGAATTCAACCTCCCAAAGCTCATGTCTTTTTCAGGCAAACAGGTAGAGAATGTTGAAAGACAAAGAGCCTGGGGTGGTCTGAATAAAGCCTCCCTCTAAAAAAAGATAAAGGTTGGCAGGGTGTGGTGACTCACACCTGCAATCCCAGCACTTTGGGAGGCTGAGGAGAGCAGATCACTTGAGGTGAGGAGTTAGAGACTAGCCTGGCCAACATGGCGAAACCCCATCTCTACTAAAAATATAAAAATTAGCCTGGAGTGGTGGTGGGAGCCTGTAATCCCAGCTACTCAGGAGGTTGAGGCAGGATAATTGCTTGAACCTGGGAGGCGGAGGTTGCAGAGAGCCGAGATCACGCCACTACACTCCAGCCTGGGCGAGAGAATGAAACTCTGCCTCAAATAATAATAATAATAAGTAAATTAAAAAAAAAAAACAAAAAAAAAAAAACCGTAAAGGTATCCACATCCTGATTTGTGGAACCTGTGAATGTTACAGGCAGAAAAAAAAAAAAAAAGACTGGGAGATTTAAAACAGAAGAGGAGAAGGCGATGTGACCACAGAGGCAGAGACTGGAGTGATGTGGCCACAGCTGAGGAATGCGGGCAGATGGCAGAAGCTGGAGGAGGCCTGGGAAGGATTCTCCGTCAGAGCCTGTGGAGGGACCATAGTCCTGCGGACACCCTGACTTCAGCCCAGTCAAACTGATTTTGGATTTCTTGTTCCTGGAACTGTGAGATAATAAATTTCTGTTGTGTTAGTCTGCGAGGTTTGTGGTAATTTGTTATAGAAGGCACAGGAAACCATACAGGGCCTCAAATAGAATCCTGAGGGACAACATTTCAGGGACCATGAGAGGGAGAAAGAATGCCGAGGAGGTGAGGACAAACCAGGAGTTTGGAGAAACAAGGAGTGTTCCAAGGACAGACAGTGGCCTGGTCCCCTGACCCATGAGGCCAGGAGTTGTGTGACTCATCCCCATCCTGCAAGGCCTCCTCTGCTTCCCTTGGTTCCATGCCTTCTCTTCCTGGGCAGTGGCACCTTCGGCTCCAGAGCTGAGAAGGTCCTTAGGGACCTCTGAGACCTTGGTCCAACCTCTGTCCCAATGCAGGAGTGTCTCCAGGGCATTCCAGAGGGTTGTCAATCTCGCTAACCAGCCACAGATGAAGGCCAGAGGTCATGGATGGTGTCTTGATGGAGAGTTGGGGAGGGGAGATGAATGAAGACAAAATACCGAAATGTGACCAAAATCTCACAGTTCAAAAGCCACTATATAGTCAGTCAATCAATATACAATTAGGGATAACAGAGATCCTTACTTCTTCAGAAGCCAGCACTTTACAAATGCTGCAAAATATCTTGGCAACTAATGCATACGGTGTGCCGCCCGGGTGAGGTGGCTGATCCCTGCAGCTGACACTCGGGGATTGACTGGGCAGCTGTCTAGGGGACAGGGACCCAAGGGTTCTTCCTGGGTTGGGGGGCAGGGAGCAGATGCGAGCTTTGCCCTTGATTAAAACCATCCCCACTTACAGGACTGGTGAAGATCAGATAAGCTAAGGTGTTTGCAGTCAGCCCTCTGGAACTCTCCCTTCCTTCTAGTTAATACTCAGCCACAGGCCAGTGTCAAAAGGCTTCTCCCTGGCTTTGCAGTGTGGGTTGCACGTGCTCTGCAAACTAGCAGGTAGGCCAAGATTCATACTGCTCCTACGCCAAAATGCAAACTCTTTTTCTTGGCCTAAGAGATCTGCAGGCAGATGGGACCCGCCCACCTCTCCAACTCCACCTCCCACCTCCCGAACCCTGGCTTACCGCCCTCACCTCCCTCACCATGAGCAGGCTTCTCTCAGTTCTTGGAATCTGCCAAACTCTGTTGTGCTTGCTCTTCCCTCTACCTGGGAAGTTTTTCCCATGGCTGGTGCCTTCTCAACTTCCAAATCTCAGCTTCAGTGACACCTCCTGGAAGTGCCTTCCTTGACCACTTCAGCTAAGATGTCCCCCACACCAAAAGCTTGTTATCGTGCATTGCCTTTTCTTACTTCATTAGTCTATCACTCTACAGAATTATTTTATTTGCTTACCTTCTCGTTGGCTGTCTCCCTCTGCCCATCCCCATGACTCTCAGGGTAGGTTGTTAACATTGTTCCTCATTCTACTGGTAGTACAGAGCTTGAAATATACCAGATCCTTGACGAGTATTTATTAAATGTGGTAATGGCTGAGGGAAGGCTGTAGGGATAGCCTCACAGATGAAGCTCAGGGCTGCTGTTGCCATGGCACATGGGAGAGGGAGGCCCAAGTGGAAGCACTAAAGATCAAGGGCAGGGGAAAAGATTCTAGCCCAAGGCATGCCAGGGAGAGGGGCTGCTACAGGCTAAGGCCAATAAAAGCAAGTCCTGGCAAACAGGATGCTCCTCAGCCTGGAAACTCATTGGAAGGGGCCCAAAGAAGCTTCTGGATGGCCTAGTGGGATCTCCAATGGCAAAGAAGACTTCTATGCTACTAGATGAGCCCGGAAGCCTTCAGATAGTGGAGTCAGTATAGAGGGTCAGTCTATGTAGGTGAGATCTGGGAAGGTGTATGAGAGATAAGGGTAGTGGAGGGGCCCCCCCCAAAATGCCCATTGACTGGATGCTTTCCCAGAACATCCTCAATGTCAGATCTCTCTATGCAATGGGATCCCTGCATCCTTTACATAGTTAATGATCCCCTTTTCAGTGCGTGATACAGCCCACCAGACCATGAAAAACTTGGAGAGGAGCCCAGAGGCCTCTTGGTGTGATGGCTAAAGGCTAATGACTGTTTCATAGCCTGAGATTACAGGCCCCATAAAGTGCTTCACAGCATTTCCACAGCCAGCATAATATGATGGGGAAGAGCCCTGCCTCTGAGACCAAGAGCGTAAACCCAAGTCCAAGCTGTGTGACACTGGCCAAGTCACTTAACCTCTTTGTTCCTCATCTTTAAAATGGGCATGACGATGGCCCTATTTCAGAAGGCTGTCATGAAGCTTAAATGAGTTAGCACATAAAGCACTCTGAACAGTGCCTGGCGTACAGTAAATGCTATGGAAGTGTTTGCTTGTATTGTCATTCAAGGAAGTAGCAGTGAGCTTTGAAATAGTGTTCACAATATCACACAGAGATAACAATGTTAATTGTGAGTCCAGGCTGGTTCTTGAGGGCTGGTGGGCTAGTGTAGAGAATTACCTTACTTCATAATCTATCACAAGCCCAGTGTGATGGAACACGGTGAGGGAGGTAAGCAAGGGACAGGGAGGTGGGAAGTGGAGTCAGAGAGGTGGGCAGGGCTCATCTGCCTGCCAGACCTCTCAGGTCAAGAAAAGGAATTTGCATTTTTGCCTAGCAGCAATACAAATCTTGGCCTACCTGCTAGCTTGCAGATTATTCATAACCCACACTGTAGTCCTGAGGCCAGCCAGGGAAATTCAGAGCTCTGGATGATTCCCAGGCTTCCTGCACTCTTCAGAAACCAACTTGCCACTGCGGACATATCATAACATTCCACTGTAACACTGTGGTTGGTCAGGCAGGGAGTTGGTGCAGAAAACTGGAATGCACACATTTCCTTCTGCAGAGGGATCGTGCTTGTGCATTGGAACAAGCATGACAACTTTTTTTTTTTTTTAATTGAAAGGGTGATGAGTAATTTCCTGTCACTGACTCCTGGATCATGGTTATATTTGATATGGAAGTTGTGATCCTGACACGTCCAATAACAAAAACAGCAACTTCAAGCCTCTAGTGACTCTTAGCTTTAACAAAAAGAAGGGTGCTTGATTGGCAAACCTGATCAGTTATGTGCTTTTCCAGATGTTGGATGCTCCTTTTAAAAAAATTCTGATAGGAGAAAAAAGGGTTCCAATCAAAATACATTTTTATTGTCTTTTACATTTACCTATGTTATTATCTTTACGGGTGCTCCCATTTCTTCATGTGGATTTGAGTTACTGTCTAGTGTCTTTTCATTTCAGTCTGAAGGACTCCATTAGGATTTCTCGGAGGGAAGGGTGTGCTAGCAACAAATTTGCACAATTTTTGTTTATGTGAATAGGTCTTAATTTCTCTTTCAGTTTTGAAGGATTGATTGCTTTGTTGTCTACCAAATTCTTGTTTGACAGTCTCCCCTCCAAGTATTTTGATATTGGGTGGGGTTTTTCTAACTGCTTTGTGCCTAGAAAAAAATGCATTAAGTGTTTGAGGCTGGTGTGGCTAGTTAAGACCATACGTCATCCAACTGCCTTTTGGTCTCCATGGTTTTTGATGAGAAATCAGCTGTTCATTTTATTGGGGAGTCCTTGTTTGTGATGAGTCCTAAATATGTTTTCCCATTTTCCTCCATGAAAGTTTATAGTTTTATGTTCTATATTAAATCTATGATTCATTTTGAAGTAATTTTTGCATAAGGTGCAAGGTTTAGGACCATGTTCAGCTTTTTTCCATGATGGATCCAGAACTATTTGTTGAAAAGTTTGTCCTCCCTCCATTGAATTATTGTACTGAAATAATGGTCTTCACTATCCACACCAGCCTAGAAGACTTTTAATGCATTTTTGTCTAGTCATAAAGCAATTTAAAAAACCCCACCCATTCAATATTTTATTTTGGGATTTAGAGATTTTTTTGTATAAGAATCATGGTCTTCTTCTTCCCCCTTCTTATCTTTAATAAGCAACCTTTCACTGTGGCTATAGAGAGTTAGAAAAATGTGGTGGAATAGGAATGCCTAGTCCATAAGTCTCAAACAGTTTCTAAAGAGAGAGGAGAGATAAAAAAACGAAAGAAAAGGAAAGGAAAAGGAAGGAAAGGAAAGAAAAAAGAAAAGAAATAGTAAAGAAAAAGAGAGAGGGCCTGGAGTTCAGCTTCGAATTCATCACTTTTTACCTGATTACCTTGGACTTATTTCCTGTCTGTAAATGGAAACAATAGTCCCTTCTTCACAGACTCCTTGTGATAAGTGACGGCTCACAGGTCAAGCTTTCTGAGGGGGTCCTGCTGCGGCTCCCTTTCTGCCCCAGGGAGAGGTAGCAGACCAAGCCTCTTTCTCCTGAAACCAGCCTCTCTTCCTGAGGCTGGAGGAGGCTGGTAGCAGAGGTGTCTGCAGGGAGCTGGGCAGCTGGGGAGTAGATCTTGGATTAGTGTGCCAATGGGGGATGGGGGTGCCTCTATGTGCTCCCCATCTAGCGCCCGACACTGCACACCCGCCCTGCTTGAGCTCTGGCTGTAGAGAAAGATCAGTGAGGATGTAAATGGATTAGGAAAAGTCCGCCTGGCTTCTTCCGGTGCCACTCAGCGCCTGGGTCTCTGGAGATTAGTGGGTGGCAGCTTTGTCAGGGAGATAGACATTTAAACATCAGCTTTGGTCTAAAGGCCCTGCTTACCAGAAGAGAGGGAAGAGAAGACTAGCCCTCTTGAGCCTCCTCCAGTTTCTCTGTGAGGCTGCCACTTTCTGAAACGTGGGGCTTATACTTCTGTCTAGTGAGTCGTTCTGGCACTTCAGGCAGGTGCTGGAGAAAGGGGTGGTACTGGCACCAAATCTGACTCTGCATGTGGCAGCCAGAGATGAAAGATGTGAATCACGTACAGCAGGCAAAAATGTTAGCTAACTTCTCCAGAGAGAGAAGGAGAGGAGGCCACACACTACCCAGGTGTGGGTTACTCTCTGCAACAGCTCGCACCCAGCTGGGAGGTGCTGTTCTCATGTTTCATTTGGTTGTTCATTTATTTATTCATTTAACCTTTCATTTGGGAGTTTTATTGTTTGTTTACTCATTCACTGAGAACCGACCAGCCAACCTGGTCAGTCCTCCAATTAACATTTCTTTAACTCCTCTGTGTGCTTGGCTCTGTGCCTGACCCCAGGGACCCAGGTGCTGAAAACACAGTGCCGGTGTGCAGTAGTGGCCGGACCATGCCTGGCTGCGCCAGAGTGGCGAGTACGGGCCCGGACATGTTCCTGGACATTGCAGAGGCCCTGTCACATGCATGTCTTTATTATAGGCATGAGCCTGTCCTCTGTGACGCTGGCCAGC
Organism: Pan troglodytes; assembly: GCF_028858775.2. Lineage (NCBI taxonomy): Eukaryota > Metazoa > Chordata > Mammalia > Primates > Hominidae > Pan > Pan troglodytes. The sequence continues at coordinate 60,556,641 of NC_072406.2, read as the reverse complement.
GCCCTACAGGTCAGGGGTGAAGCTCTGTCTGAAGAGGAAATCTGGTCCCTCCTCTTCCTGGCCGCTGAGCAGCTCCTGGAAGACCTCCGCAACGGTAAGAGAGTGTTTGGGGGCAGTCAAATCACAGGGAGTTGTATGTGAAGCTTCCCACACAAACACAGTTCTGGCTGCTGCTGCTTTTTTTAAAAAAATTTTTTTCTTATCAACCTCTGAGAGCACAGAACAAGGTTGCTGCTGCTTGATCTGTGATTACTCTGAGGTATTAGAATGAGTAGAAGAATAGCACCTATCCTTGGAGCTGCACTGGGAGGGCAGGCCTGACTCTTGGACCCATGCCATGTGGCAGAGTCAAAAGAAAGGCTTTGCTTCTGCCTTGGTGTTGCAGCATTTCCAGGCATGCAAAGCTGGGAGGATTTAGGAAGAGAGTGGCTGCAGTGCTATGGGCGTCTAACAGCACATGGGCTGTCTCTGGGCATAACCAGAGATGAGAGGCAGGGGGTGGTCACCCAGGGCACCCCTACACTCTGTCCACCAGATGTTGCACTAGTCTGTGCCCCATCAGAAGGCAGACCTGGCCGGGCACGGTGGCTCACACCTGTAATCCCAGCACTTTGGGAGGCCAAGGTGGGCAGATTACCTGAGGTCAGGGTTTTGGGACCAGCCTGGCCAACATGGTGAAACTCCATCTCTATTAAAAATACCAAAAAAAAAAAAATTTGCCCGGTATGGTTGCGCTCGCCTATAAGCTCAGCTACTCGGGAGGCGGAGACAGGAGAATTTCCTGAACCCAGGAGGCAGAGGTTGTAGTGAGCCAAGATTGTGCCACTGCCCTCCAGCCTGGGCAACAGAGCAAGACTCATCTCAAAAAAAAAAAAAAAAAAAAAAGGCAGACCTACTCTGTGTTCTAAACAGGGGAGGTTAATAGAAAGAATTACTAAACAGTGTTACAGTGCTCTTTTTGAAGAGCAACTGTAAGGCATAAGAAAATGCTGGTGGGGTGTGGTGGCTCACTCATGTAATCCCAGCACTTTGGGAGACCGAGGCGGGTGGATCACCTGAGGTCAAGAGTTCAATACCAGCCTGGCCAACATGGTGAAACCCTGTTTCTACTAAAAATACACACACAAAATATTAGCCGGGCGTGGTGGCGTGCACTTATAATCCCAGCTACTCGGGAGGCTGAGGCAGGAGAATCGCTTGAACCCGGGAGGCAGAGATTGCACTGAGCTGAGATCGCGCTATTGCACTCCAGCCTGGGCGACAAGAGCGCGAAACTCTGTCTCAAAAAAAGAAAAAGAAAAAGAAAATGCTAGTGGGTCTCCTAAGGCTGAGGGCGGGTACCCAGTGAGGGATAAACTTTGAAGGGAAGCCCCCTTCCCTGTTTGGGGTTCAGATCTGTGGGAGGAGCTGTGCTTGCAGCCCATGATGATGGTAGAATTTGCTGGTGTGCCCTGCCAGAGGTGGTCTGCAGTCATGGCCCAGGCAATAGCCACCGGTGGCCAGGTAGGGAGCACGCACTGCAGGTGGGGGTTGGGGCGACCCTTTGGGGTGTAGGTGGGCTCAGGCGAGTCACCTCTCTGGAGGTTGGTGTGGGCAGGAGGGCCGCTAGAGTCCTGTGTAGATTTGAGAAGGTGGTCACATGTCAAGTTCCAGCCTTGAGGTGGCCAAGTGACCTCACATCCTGGGCATGTGTTCTGTACAGAGCCCGACCTCCAGGTGGCCTCACACTTGCACTAAACTCCAGAAACTGCGGGAGAGATAAGGCCTCCTGTAGTGTCTCTTCAGAGCCCTCTAATGAGAAAGCTGCACACTGTGCTCTCAGTACAGGAGAGACCTAAGGAAGCGGTATCCAAGGATGACTATGGGGCTCCTAGGCATTAAGCTCCAGAACAAATGCTGAGTACCCACACTCAGGTGTCAACTCACAGGTCACACGTGCTTGGGGGCTTCAGTGCATACAGCAGAGGCTCCTGGAATGAAAGATCACACATGTTCTGTGAGGGCGATGGGTCCCAGCGTGGGCCTATGGAGGAGGCTGTGCACCTGTGCCTTCAGCGTCATCTTCTCCCTCTTCCCCACCCTGGAGGTTCTGATGAACAGCTATGGAGCTCCCAGAAGACCAGCTGCCTTGGATCCTGGTCTGTCTCTAGAGAACTCAGGCTTGTGCTAAATTCCAGGTGTGCCTGACCCTCTCTTTACCTTTTACCTTGAGACTCTTGGGCCACAGATGAATTTAGGTGCAGGTGCTAACTTCCTGGCCATGGCCACAGTCACCTTTTATTATACATGTTCCCATGCATCAGGGTTGAATTTATTCTGTTCCATATCTCCTCTGGGTCTTGCTCACATTCAGTCCCAGAGATGGGTACTGCCAGGCACCTGCTGGGCACAGTCCCATGCTGGCACCCCAGATGGAAGCTCTGTCTCTACAGCTGCATCACTGGCTTGGTTTCAGATTCCTCGGACTATGTGGTCTGCCCCTGGTCAGCCCTGCTTTCTGCGGCTGGAAGCCTTTCTTTCCAAGGCCGTGTTTCTCACATAGAGGCTGCTCCTTTCAAGGCCCCTGAACTGCTACAGGGACAGAGTGAGGATGAGCAGCCTGATGCGTCTCAGGTAAGCTGTGCAGCTACTCTGCAACTCCTGGGTCCTGTGCCCTGGGAAAGGCCTGTCCCAGCGGCAGCCTCCCCAGCTCCCAGCTCAGCCTTGCAGAGCTTGGTTCTCAACACCAAGCCAGAGTGGGTTTCAAGAGTTTTATTCCCAGGATTTCTTGTCAACAACTTACTAGCTCATGGACAAGGGCAAGTCCACTTCTCTGAGCCCCAATTTCTACATTGGTAAAATGGGGTTAATGTGGCTTAATTGATCAGGTTATTATCAATATTCAAAAAGAAGTGTTGAAAAGCTGTGGTTAAGTGGTCTGGCACATTGTTACCATTGGCAGTATGTAGCAAGACACCTCAAAATGACCCAACACATCCTCAACTAGGAATTTATTCTAAGGCACAAGTAAAGATAAATTTAGCTGCAGCAATGCTGATTGTTGTATTGCTGACATTAGTGATAAATTGAAAACAAGCTAAATAGTGAGTGGGAGAGGACATGAGACAAAACACCATTAAAATGAGGCTGTAGAAGCTTATTTAATGTATTGAAAAGAAATTCAATGTATGTGCACATAATATTATCCAAGTTTGGTTAGAGAGGATGAAAGAGAGAGAGAGAGGAAGTTCTAAAAATACATACACCAAAGTGTCTGCGGTGATTGTTTCTGGATGGCAACATCAGTGGAGGTTTTTGGTTTTTCAACAATGGACATGTTTTGCTTCTGAACAGCAGAAGTTTCCAGTAAACATCATTTTTAATTTCAAAGAGAATTTTAATTCTCTCAAAGGAGAGAATGGTGCAAGGCAGCCACACAACACTGGATGGGGGCATGGTGGGTGTTTCCGCAGAGAGTTCTGTTTCTTCTTCCTCGCCCTTTCATGAGAAAAGTGCAGATGTGAAAATGCTGCTACCCTCGGGAGGCATCCTGGAATGGGAGCTGCTTTCCCTCCAGGCTCTGAAAGGCAGAGAATGGGGATGTGGTGGTTTCCAGATTTGGTTTGTCTGGGTCCACATGTCTGTAAGTCAGCCCACAAAAGTGAAAGCATAAGAGTTCCAGTTCCAGTGACCCCAGCTCCAGCACCCCCTCCCCCCTGAAATCCTGGAAGTCACTCTGGCATCCAGGCCCACATACCTTCTTACACTGCCAGGACCCCAGGGGTGAATCACTGATTCCTGGATTGGACACAGACTTGCGTGCCTCTCAGGTCTGTTTGGGACTCTTGGCTCCACATACACCGAGTTGCCTCTTATGCCCTGGACTCAGCTAAGACGTCACATATTGACCCCTGGGACTGGGATTTCTGTGTGACTGCTAAAGGACCACGCCAATGCAACCTGAGAATGCAGGGGAGTTACCTTCTTATGGGGGAAACTTAGCCAGTGGTAAATGAGAGTCTGGAGGGGACCTAAGAGGATACGTTTTCCCTCCTCTTTCTCTTGTGGATGGCTTTGTGCTGTGCAAGCCTTGCAAGCTTTCTAGAGAAGTCCTGAGTGCTAGGAAGCCCTGTCTGCTGCACTTCAGGCTGTGCTCTGTTGCTTGTTGCAAGGAGATGGCCAGCATTTTGACCCTGCATATCACATTGGTCCCTGTCTCCCTTCCCATTTTCTCTACACTGTCATTGCCCTGGGCTTGCAGCCCCTGAGTGAAGGGTCTGCACTTAACCCTTGCCTCGGGCTCCACTTTCTGATGTACCTGAGCTAACACAGATTTGAGTGCTCCTGGGGTCCTTCCCTGACCATCCCAGTACTCACTGGTTAGGATCAGGCATCACCTTCCTGATTGCAGGTTGGCCTCCATTGAGTACCTTGTGAAGGCCCAGTCACTTCTCTGCCCAGAGCGTCTTTGAGCTGGAAAATAATATGTTCCTTCCTCCTGCACACTTTCCTCCAGGCAGAGGCACGAGGACTCCAGTAGATTCAAGACTCATAGGTTGAGTTAAGAACTGGCTAAATGTATTGCTGAGTCCTGGCCAGGAAGATGAGAGTGAGTGTGAGCTGGAAGAGATCCAGTATGAGAGGGACTGAGCTCCGAACTAACCAAACATTGGTTTAGCGCTCTAGGCATATGAAGCATGGCAAGTGGAGTGGGCTTTAAGGGGCCAAAGCTACCAGCCTCAAGCCCTGTTTATTAGGCAAGGAGGCAGAGTGACCAGGTAACTTGATCTCTTTCAGCATGTCTAACACTCAGTTCTGTTCATCACTGTTCTTTTCCATTCATTACAGGCTCCTCTCTTCATCCAATTTGGCATGGGTCCATGAGGGGTTGGTTGGGCAGCTAGGAGCTAGGAGAATGGTCCCTGGACAGGCTGTGCTCAGAATCCTCCCCCAGTCCTGGGCCTCGTTCTGGTGCTGGGAGGGTGTACACGGACCCCTCTCCTTGGACCAACATCTGCCCTAAACAGTGCACTGACATATTTCCCCAACTACTTGGCATCTTAGCCCCGGGTGCAGGTCAGGTGGAAGGTGTGGGCAGGTCTCTAACTACAAGTCATCTGTGCTGCCAGTACCCCATCGTATGCTCATGGCAGACATCACCAATCAAACATGGTGTTCTTTCCCACTGAGCCAGGAGTTGCCTTCAAAATCCTTCTCACCAGCCTCTACTGGCAGTGTCTACCAGTGAGCTGAATTTAGAATTTTGGATGAAGCCTTTTGTCACTGTGGCCAAGGCCTTGCCCTAAGACACTTTTAGACAGAGCCCTTAGAATCCAGGTGAGCTCCCAGGTGTGGATGGTGCCTCTGGCAGTGCTCAGGATGCTGGAACTCTGTCTGCACTTCAGTCCCTCCAGCTCCATGAGTCTCTATGCTCCATCGTGCTAACCGTGTGGGAAGACCAGCCTTGCGGGTGGCAGTCACTGCAATTGGTTCTGGGAGCTTGTTGGGTTAATGAGAAAGAAGTGGCTGTCTACCAAGCCCCTGCTCTTCGGGTCCCTTCTCTGGAAATGGGGGTGCAGCTTGTGAACTTTCTTGCATGGTATCTATGCACGTTCATCTGAGGGGTGGGAGCTGGTTTCAGGATATAATTTCAAACAAAGATGAGAGCTAATGAGTTGTCACAGGTGACATTGAACACATCTTGACCTTGAGATGTGAACAACCAAAACCAAAAACTAAAACCACTTGTATTAAACCAAGTGGGGGGCTCAAATAACTGTGTGTTTTTACATGCAATGTTTCATTACCTCATTGTTTCCTTCTAAAATCCCAAAAATCATTTCCTGAGAAGAGAGATCTTAAGGGAAATGTGCCTTGTCAGTTATAATAGAAGCCCCACAATAAACACCAACTGACATTGATTGAGGACTGGTATAATCCAGAGGCCATGTAGACAAGTGGGGACAATTAAAGTACCTATGTCACAGGATTGCAGTGAGGACTAAATAAGTTTATATGGGTAAAAGACTTAGAACAAGGCTTGGTATATTGTAAGTGCTCTATGTCCAATAATAATAATGGTAACAATAATAATAGTTAATATTACCACCTTCGGGTACTTTTGACTTGATCTTTATTAGAATTCAGGCAGAATACTCATTTTTAAGATGAAGAAACCGAGGGTCAGAGATGTCAAACAATGCTCTTCCCATGACATCATTTTGCTTCTTGACAAGATATGGTGCTTTGTAATCAGGCTGAACTGTAATGTGTCATGGAAACAGAAGGCCTAAAATACAATGGCCAGGGACAAAGATATGGTTGTTAGTTACTGAACAAGAGGTCTAGGGATTGGTCAGCAGCCGTTTCATGTCATCAAGGATCCAGGCTGTGTATTTCCATTCTACCTTCCCCAGTGGCTGGCTTTCTGTTCTATGCTTGCTGCCTCATTGTCACGGAATGGCTGCGAAGACTCCGTGTATCAATCACATCAATTTTGAAGGCAGGAACAAAGGGGAAAGCGTGGGGCCAGTCACATATGTCCTTTTGTCAGTAAAGCAAAAGCCTTATCAGAAGCCCCCTAACAGATTTCTCTCACGCCTTTCACCAAAACTGAGTGTCATGGTTTCTGCTAGAAAGCAAATTTCTGGCTTTCTAGCCTCCGGAGTAGGAGGTAACAAGGGTTAAGGGAGTTGCAGATGGTGCTAGACTAGCCAGACAACAGTGTCTGTTCATGTGGAAATTGGATTGTATTTTTCTTGCAGAGCCATGGAATAACAGAGATGATTGAAATCTAATCATGTACTCTTCTTTTGGGCAGATGCATGTCTATTCTTTAGGAATGACCCTCTACTGGTCAGCAGGGTTTCATGTTCCGCCACATCAGGTTTGTAAACAAGATACTCCAAGTCTTGCCGGGCTATGTCTCTGGGTTTATTTAGTGGTTTTCTCCTGGGCAGGGACCACATTTACTGAGCACACATAATGCCACTCTCCCCTCCTCTAGGTCCTAGGCAGGCATTGAGAACTCATCACACAACTCCTTCCTGCTAGTGCAGAAACAACCTCCGAATCCCACTCAACATAGCACTCCAGGCAGCCACAATTTGGGACTGGCAAGCAGGATAAGTTTGGCCATCTCCGCTCAGAGGAAGTATTAATAGCAAGCTAGAGAATTTTATAGACACTGAAGATACAGATTTACATATATTTTAAAAAGGCTTTAAAACAGCCCTTCCCAAAGTGAGATGCTTCCCTGAAAAAGGCTTCTGGGCTCAATAGATTTGGGTAAATGCTCCCTACAATATCTCCCTCTCAAAGATTTTTTAGAGTCATTTTTTAAAAACTACAAGAAGGCTTAAAACTTAGAAACTTAACTTTATCCTGGCTGGCCATGGTGGCTCACGCCTATAGTCCCAGCACTTTGGGAGGCTGAGGCAGGCAGACCACTTGAGCTCAGGAGTTCGAGACAAGCCTGGCCAACATGGCAAAACCCTGTCTCTACTACAAATAAAAAAATTAGCTGGGTGTGGTGGTGTATGCCTGTAGTCCCAGCTACTTGGGAGGCTGAGGCATGAGAATCGCTTAAACCCCGGGGGCCGGGAGGGGAAGGTTGAAGTGAGTGGAGATCAAACCACTGCACTCCAGCCTGGGCAACAGAGCAAAACCCTGTCTCAAAAAAGAACTACATAAAAATATCCTAATATTTTACACAATTTTCAACTACAGAATAGAAGTGTTTGTGTACGTTTCCATCTGATACTATAACAATTCCTTAGAGACTGGTGCCACAAGAACACATGCTGGAGAGCCCTGCCTAGCTGACCTGGCTAGACTGGATCCCTCCCTCCTCCTCCCTTCCTTCCTGCCTTTCTTTCTACTCACCCCGACCCTCTCCAATTCAACATCCGGGCTCTTCCTGGGTGGTCTTTCTAAGAGACCAGCTCACGACCACTCTCACATGCAACCTTTTGTAACGCCTCACTGGCCATGGGGTTGCCTTCTGACTTCTCGGTGAGACACACCTGGAGCCTAGGATAGGGTCCCTGCTCCCGTCTGGTTCCCCTTTGGCACTCTGCCATAATCAGGACCGGCTTCCTGGGTGTGTGTCCTGAGTGTGTGACCCTGTGTCATAGCACAGGGTCCTGCACTTAGTTTAATGCTCTGCTATCACTGTCCTGGAATTCTTAATAATTTTGAACAAGAGACCCCACATTGCTATTTTCCCCCAGGCCCCTGTCCTGCTCATAATCCCCTTCCCTTCAGATGCATGTCAGCTCATCTGCATCTTCGTGCCTTTGTACACACGGATCCCTTCACCAGCACCTCACTCCCCACTTTCCTCTTGGTTAACTCTAGCCTTGGCTAAGCCCCTTCCTCTACATTAGTGCCATGGCCTGTGCTTCCCAAGGTCAAAGTCCTTGTCATCCTCTATGGTCTTTGTCTCTTTTAGTGACCGTCTCTCTCATCACACCATTATTTTCCTGAAGGCAGGGACTGTATCTGGTGTGGCTGTGCAGCACCAGGCACAAAAGACGCCTGGATTTACTGTGACGGCAGGACTCAGCAGCTTGGCTGTACACAGAGATAGGTGTTCACAGCTGATGCTCCCCAGCAAGAAGCGGTAGTGCAGCCTTTATCTGGAAAGTGACCTGCAGTGTGGGTTGAGCTTGAGAAAAAGTCTGATTTTGAATCTGAATTTGAGGACTTTCTCATATGAATTGTGGTCATTTAAATGCATGAGGGAAATGCTTATAAGACGCTTCTGTTTTCTTTTGCTCGATGTGTACACGTGACATAAAGTTCAACCAACAACGATTGAGCATTTGTGCTGACTGCTGGCTGTTCCGAAGTGAACAGGAATAGGCCACAGTCTGTATGTTCCAGGAGCTCACATTCCAGGGGAAAGGCCAAGTGAGACCCCCTGAGTGATTGGATACAATGACAAGCTGCGCAGGTGAACTTGAGTGAAAGGCTGACCTCTGGTTTGATTTGGGGTGCTTGGCACAGGTGGAAATCCATCTTGTCAAAGCATCTATTTTTCATAAGCATTCCAAGCATGTGCTTGGGCAGAAGGATGTTCTGGTTTAGAAAGCAGCAGACAACACAGAATTGATGCAGAGATGATTGCTCTGCACTTTGCGGCCTCAGTGATGGATCTTGTGTCTGTCCTTAAACTCTCCAGAAGGGGCAGGCATCTGCTCTGGTGCTTGTGGGAACACCCGTTTCCATGTCTCCAAGGCCTGCCTGACAAGGTGCTGGCCTCGTAGCGGCAGCTCTGGCTGCTCTCTCCTCTCACCGGCCCTGTCTGCCTCCAGCCCCTGCAGCTCTGCGAGCCCCTGCGCTCCATCCTGCTGACCATGTGTGAAGACCAGCCTCACAGGCGGTGCACGTTGCAGTCGGTTCTGGAAGCTTGTCGGGTTCATGAGAAAGAAGTGTCTGTCTACCCAGCCCCTGCTGGTCTCCACATCAGAAGGCTGGTTGGCTTGGTTCTGGGTACCATTTCTGAGGTCAGTAGAGAACCGTGCTTTTCAAGCAGTAGCCGCTGGTCATGCGTGGCTATTAAAATTTGAATTAGTTATATTATCATTAACTAAAATAAAATAAAAAATTAAATTAATCAGTCACATCTGTTACATTTCAAGTGCTCAGTTGCCACTCGTAGCAGGTGATGACCCTATTGAACAGGGTGGATCTAGAACATTCTTGTCATTGCAGTTCTATTGGGCAGTGCTAACAAAGACCTTTAGGCAAGCCCCAGTTTGTCACATGGCTAAGACCCTTGACATCTTTGCAAGTGCGTCCTTACATAAAGCAATAATGTTTAGAACCCATGATTCAGTTTTCTTATCAAAATTCAACTCTAGGTTCTGCACAGAAGCCTTCCCTGACTTCGTTTTTGTGGTCCCTGGGTACCCTCCCCTCTGCTATTTTATACCCGTGGGGTGTCCTTTGTTGTGCTTGTCACACTGTGCTGCTTGCTGCCCTGTGCACTCCACAGAGTGCAGCAAGGGGCCTGGCACATGGGAGGCATTTGGCTTAGGTTGGATTCCCTCCAAGCTAACCCAGAGAAAGGGATTCTTGTGCAAGTTATTTACTGGGGAAATGTTCCTGGGAGAGGGGAGTGATGGTAGTACAGCTGACAAGTTGAAGGATATAGTCTCAGCTGGAGACAGGCCCAGCCTGGCCCCCTGGGGAGCTCTGTTGCAGGAATGGCACCATGGAGTTGGTCCCCCATGAGACCTGAGTGGAGCTGGGATAAGATGGGCAAGTGAGGTGCCTAAGGCACAAAATGTAAGGAAGTTTGTATTTGGGAGGAACCAGAGACAGGTAAGCTAGAGGCCAGTTGAGTGGCTGCACTTGTCCAGGGACAAGTTGGAGAGCTGAGAGCAGGATTAATGAGGGCCCATGTGGATGGAGATGAGGGGACAGCAGGGTGGACCATGGCAACAGTCAATCAGAGAAGGCCTCTTCCATCAGAGAAGGCCTCCTTCTTGGACCCCTTCTCTCTTGGCATAGGAACATGTGGTTCCTATGAATTGAGCCAGAGGATTTGGTGGGGGAAATGGACTATATTTATTTGAAAGATACTGAGGTCTACCATCCACTGGTGTGCCATTGTCCTTGGATAGACACTGTAATGACCTGCAACATTTCCATCAGGGATCTGCAAGGTAGATGTCAGTCACGTATGCAACATTCATTGGCCACTGCATTAGGTGTGCTACGGTGGTGCATAAAGCACACAGAGATGTTGGGGGAGACAGACAAGCAGCACACTCATGGAACATGATGCAACAGAGCCAGGTGTGAGTGCAATGATAAGGGAAGGTGATCAGAGGGCAGAGGTAGAGAGGCTTAGAAGTAGAGAGCACACAGCTCTGGGTCTTGTGGGTACAGAGGAGCTTCTGGGGAGGCTGTAGCCACAGAGGGAATGCATGAGCAAAGGCACAGATGTGTGTGAGTGTGCAGGTCTGGAGTGGGGAGTGAAGTGCCTTCAGGGTGCATGCAGGGGGTGGGCACAGAGCACATTCTGGGTGCCAGAGAACCCATCATTAGGTCACCGGGTAGGGCAGACAATTCCACATTGATTCAGTCTGACAGCCAGTTTGCATGTATCTGTAAAAACGCCCCCTCCTTATCTTGGGATGTGGATGTGTGATGCACTTGACCCCCAGGTGGAGAAAAGAGTTGTGGAGGAAAGTTCCTCTGTGCAGCAGAACAGAAGCTACCTGCTCAGGAAGAGGCTGCATGGGACAAGCAGCGAGAGCCCAGCGGCACAGGCCCCGGAGTGTCTGCATCCTTGCAGAGGTGGGTACGTGCCCTAAGCAGTCCCTGCGTGGGCTGATGGTACCCATTCTATTGTTTCCTGCCCTGTATGGGCCACACATCCACATTGTGATGGCAGAGAAAGCCTATGTAAGTGCCACTCTTTCAGGAAGCCCCTGAAGGGAAGGGGCTGAGCTTAGGACTCACCTGTGTTCCCAGGAAAGTCTTATTTGGGGACACAACTTAACACAGTTATTTATATCAGATGAAAACTTTAAAAATGAGTTCTAACTGTCCAAGTTGAGAAAATTCAAACTGAAACAAACAACAAGAAAAGAAAAACTTGATTTTTTTTTCAGTTATTGTTCTGGGTGTGTTTAAAGAGTGGTTTTTGGAATAATCTTCAAATCTACTGTTCTCTACTTTTCAACTAAATCTGAGCTTTTTTTTAAAAAAAATTAATGTTATTGTTTGTTGTCTCTAAAACAAAGTGCACCTTGCCATTAGGCTTTATCTTCCCTTGTAACCCTCCCTCCAACCCTCTGTAACTGTCATTTCTGTTTTCTACATGAGGAAACAGATTCAGAGAGGCTAAGGAATTTCACCAAGGTCACACAGCTAGTAAGTCATGATGCCATTCATGCTCTGAGATGCCTGATTTAAGAAAGCCGTGATCTTGGCTTCTGCCCATACCCTCTACCATGCTTCTTGATTAGTTTCAGAAAGAAGCACGGAGACCCAGAGCTCACCAGAGCCCCATTGGAGCACCTCGACACACAGTCACTGCAGCCTCCTTGTTAACCGGTAAGCAGCAAGGCCTAAAGGGTGCTGTGAACTTGATGTGAGACATAGGTGTGGGGGCTATGGTACCTTATTTCTTTACTGATTATTAGTAAGAAGCCTCGTGCTCCTCCAGAAAATGCCAATGCTATTCCATTAACAGATGAAGAAGCCACATTTAAGCAGATCCGAAGCCAAGATAATGAGGGGCCTGGTGGCAGCTGTGCTGTCAGGGCATCCTGTTTCCTCTGGGAACCATACTCAGTCCGAGTGGCGGAGCAACAACATGCCTCAATATTGTTGCCATTATCCGTTGCCATACCATGCTGCATAACAAGCAACCACAAAACACAGTGGCTAAAAGCAACAATTATGTATTTAGCTCATGATTCTGTGAGTTGGTCATTTAGGCTGTGCTCAGCTGGGAGGTCTTCTAGACTCTGCTGAAAGCCTTCCTGCCTTTGTGACTATCTTCAGCTCGGCTATCCAGCTTCTCCTGGGGGGTGAATGGCCATTGTCTGGGAAGCTCTGGCTCTCCTCCACGAGCAGGTCAGCCTAGGATTGTTCTCGTGACAATGGCAGAACTGACAGAGAGGAACTGAGAGAGAGAGAGAGAGACAGAGAGACAGAGAGAAAGAGGAGAGAGAGGAGAGAGGACGGCAAGGTGCATAAAGCCTTCAGAACTGGTCTTCCATCATTTCCACTTCATTCTGTTGGCCATATCAAGCCTAAAGGCCAGCCCCATTTCAAGGAGTAAGAAATAGACTCCATCTCTTGATGGCGGGAGGCTGCAAAGTCGGATTGCAAAGGGTGCAGATCAGGGAGAAGAACTGTGGACATTTTTGCAATTGTCTAACTTAGGATGCTTGAATCAGATCAAAACCTAGATGGGCTCATATCTTCCTGGACCTGGAACGGTGTTTATTTTGAAGTTTGGGTGATTTATTTATTCACATAGTGACCTGTTGAGGGCTGTAACAGTGTCTTGTCATAGTTGATGTCAAATCCACAGCTGGCGCCCTGATTGGATATCGTAGAGTTTATCTTGCAATACTTTTTCCTGCCATTTAAAACTTTATTTTCCCAATGAAAACAATTTTTACCCCCTGATTCCTTAAACAATATATTTTATTGTCTAAATATTTGAACAACATATCCAATTCTAAAGAAGCCAGAACTGCTGCAGTCCCATGACCTGCTGGGTGGTTGCTCTAGACCTGGGGTCCTGGCACCACAAACAGAGAGGTAAAGGCATGGGGTGGAGAAGTCGACTGTGCCTTTTACCTCCAACCCCACCCCACCCCAGTGGCTGTGCAGCCTGGCTTCTCCAGGCCTCAGCTTCCCCCAATTCAAAAATGGATATAACTCCCCCATAGGTGGGGGAGAAGGTGACATGCATCAGTGGGTGCACCCTGCCCAGCTGAGCCCCTGTGCGGGTGATCTTTCATGCCATGGAAGCCCTTGGCATTGCTAAGTGCTTCACCCCTTCTCAACCCCTGGCCAGTGCTCTTCCAGGAGCAGATCCCCAGGACCAGCAGGAGGGCCGGAGGCTCAGCTCTGGATCTGTGCACTCGGCAGCAGACAGCTCATGGCCAACAACTCCTTCTCAAAGGGGTTTTCTGCAGAGAAGGAGCAAGGTAAGCAAAATAAGACTGAAGGGCACTCCTCAAGGAGGCTTGAGCAGGGAGCTGTGGGTGGCTGGCACGGTGGCTGAAAATGGGCAGGGTCTTCTAGGGGACAACTTCCCTGGGCTGAGGTTTATAGGATTGGACTAACATAAACCTGAAATTTGCAACTTAGGGCATAGGCATTCACTGAGTGGCCTCACTGGGGAAGGCTCTATGGGGGACGCTGTATAAGATGTAGGGTTGAAGATGCTGGGTCCCACCCTAGAGGAAGCCACTGGTGCGCAGGGTGGTGGCAGAGCGTGCTACATGATTCGAGAACTGACAAGGCAGAATGTGTTTGGAAGGGGCCTTCTGCACAGGTGAAAGGCAGGAGCACAGATCCAGGGCCGCAGGGAGGGCTTCTATAGGGAGGAGAGAGTTATCCTTCCAGCTGGGTAACCCTAAGAGGGTAATAGGGTTAGGGGGAATGTGCCTGTCTGTCTGTCAAAGTTAGTTAAGGTCCCTTGACTGAGCTGAGCTCCAAATAGCCTCAGGATGTCCCTCTTCCTGTTTGGCCTATGGTTCCCATACCCTGGCCTGGCCCGCACTGTCCTCCTTGGCCCTTCTCTGGCCTCCATGAACTTGGTGGAGGGCGTGAAGAGGGCTTCTGAGAGGCTTTGTCCACCTCCTTTGGCTTTTCTTCCTGATCACTCACTAGAGATACTTCTATTGGGAACTCTTGCAGGATACAAGTCACTTCTGGGCTGGAATTTTGGCCTCTTGGGACAAGAGTCCTGCTAGGTACCCTTGGGGGCACTATAGAAGCCCTACCCAACCCTATCTCTTGCTGGTTATATGACTCAGGTGAGCTTCTTAAGCTTTTTTTTTTTTTTTTTTAAAGGTGAGGAGCCTCAATTTCCTCACCTGTAAAATGGGTTGAGAATATGCACCCCACAGGGGGATAGCTGGGTCTAGCTAGCGATGGGTATTGCAGTGTTTTCTGGGTCAAGTGTAATACAAACACACTGAGAACAAGAGGTGCCCACTAAGCTATTGATTCAACATCTAGAGCTAGAAAACATTTCAGCTCATCTAAATCTAAAAGTATTTTTGTTTTTTCAAGTATTTTTATTGCATTTATATTTATATTATACATTTTATACTTTTGATACATACAAAAGATGGAGTTCTGTGTAAATTATGAAACTTATAATTCACCCCGAACACCCCTGTACCCAACTTAAGAGCCAGAACGTTGCTGATACCCTATACCCACCTGTAAGACTTCTGCTCCAAGATGTACCATTCAGCTGGGGCCTCAGCCCAGGTCAGCCCCATCTTGGCCTGTTTCCTGCTGGCTCTGGGGAATGCGTGCTGGTGGGGGCTGCAGAGGTGCATCATGGGGGAAGCCCAGACCCAAAGCCTGGAATCTGTTGTCTTCTCTACCATATGTGACTGTTTTCCTCCAGTTTTCCAGGCCAGAGTTCATCCTGTTGGCTGGAGAGGCCCCGATGACACTACATCTGCCGGGATCGGTTGTGGTAACTACTGGGCTAGACTGGGCAGGGATGGAGGGTGGCGAGGGAAGTGGGCAGTTGCGGGAGGCCAATTGTGTCTGAATGGGGTCTCACATGGGAACACCCCAGTGGCATTCAGTTTCCCCCAGACCTCTGCCAGAACCATCACTGCCTCCCACTGCTGCTGTTTTCCCTTCAGCCTGTTAAAGGGGCCCCACGTGACTTCCAGCTGAGTCCTGCTGGCCCTCCCAGCCTCAGCTAGGGAATGCTGTGAAACATCTACCAGGTGCCAGGCACTATTCTAGGCCCCCATCTATGCTGTGAATGAAACAAAGTCCTTTTCATGTGGAGATTACATTCTAGAAGGAGGCGGCAAAGACTGACAAAGACATAAATATAAAAGAATGCCAGGTAGTGATTTGTGCAAAAAAAAAAAAAAAAAAAACCAACAACGAAGAAGGGAGGAGGATGGAGCATGGCAGGTGGTAGGAGGGAGAGTATGCTCTTTTAGATAGGAAAGTGGCTCTGGGGAGGCATCTTGTGAACAAAGACTGGGTGAAGACAAGGAGTGAGCCTTGTGGGCTTTTCAGGAAGGGCAAATGCTGTGTGGGCTGTCCCTTCCCTGCCCCAGAGCCTGAGCACGTCCCCTGCAGAGCCCCATGTGTGGCTGGTCTCACCCTGAGCTCCCCAGAACATATCTGTCCATGTTCAGGCCCATATCTCTGTTGTCCAGGGCCCAGTTGGGGCCGAGAGCTTCTCAGTCAATGTTGAGTATTTGGATGTGAGCCTTTCCCATCTCCCCAACCCCCAGGGCTGGAAGCGCACACATTGTCAACTTGGCTTTCTGGGCCTCTGCTCAGGGCCTCCGGGAGGCAGGGCTTGAGTGGGGCATGGCTAGAGGCTCTCCCCTCCCAGGCTCCTGCATCGCCCTCCACTTGTCCTTCCTGCCCTGAAGAGCACCAATGAGCCCACCTCTGGCTCACTCCAGCAAAATCCCATTGAATCCCAGCTTCCATGCACCCCCCTGTCAAGGGGATGCCTGTTGCAGTGCACTGACATCATTTCCTCTACACCTGAGTCCTGAAAGTGTTGAAGCAAACTGGTCAGTGCAAGTGGGATGCCTGCCTGACCGGGGCCTCCAATTCCTATGCAATGACCACCTGCATCAATTCATGCAGCACACACTGACGGGCACCCACTGTGTGCCTGGTCCACCTGCATGGGCACAAAAAATATGAAGTGGGATGATAACTTTTACACCCCAGGTATGCAAGATTGAGTTACCCAAAGCATGAAAATGCTAAAGCTAAGGAGGCTGGTGTGTGAGGGGCTGGGGTGTCAGGGTGGCTCACTCTGGGGGTCTACAACCTTCTGAGGACACTTCCTGTATGGGGCTTGCAAGTCAGAGGGCCATGGCCTCCTCAGCCCAGTCCCACCTCTGCCCATCCCCTTCAAGCCACCTGCCCTCAGCTGAGGGGAAGAAGGGACAATTCACCCAGGGACCCCTTCCTGACATCCCTGTGGTCACATGGCTTAGGTGACTGGAGACTCCTCTACCCACCGGGTAGATGGGCCAGACCTGCTGTGATGGGGGCCAGCTTCCCCCGCTCTGCAGGGATGCTTGTGCAATGCTTAGGTACCAAGACTCCAGGCGATGGGAACAGTGCTATTGTCCCAGTTCTGTCCGGGGCGAGCATCTTGACCTACACACCAGGTCTAGGAGCCTAGTTATAATCCTCAGAGGGGACCTTGGACACTTGCCTCTAGGAAGATGCAAGAAGGGTATGAGGGTGACTGAGGGCTCCCTCAGTAAAATACTTTTTGGACCTCTGTCCCTTACCTGGGAAACAGGAGGTCCCATTCCCAGGGTTTCCTGTGTCACTCTGTCTGGCTTGGGCTGGAGCATTTGCCCCTGTTGCTTTAGCCCCTCCTTTCCTGTCCCCAGGGTTCTCAGTCAGTGTAGCTCCCTATCTCTCCCTCCAAGTGGAGTTCTTGGTACACACACCCTTTCCTTCTGCTTCCCTGTGGGAGTTGGGAACAAAACAGATTCCCCTTACAGCATGGCTGTCCCGTGGGAAACACTGGCAACTAGGCTCACTGAAACATGAAGAGGCAGCACCCTGTGTTCAAAAGCAGCCACCATAGGAACTAAAATATAAAACGTTTTCTTTTTTCTCTATATGTGCTTTCTCTGTCTCATCATGTCATGGTGTTTTTATTTTTTATTTGCTGTTTAATGTCACATTCTCTTGGGCATAGGGATATTCACAAGGTGGACAGAGACCCTTGCAGGTACCTGGGACCCTGCCCTGTGACTTTGCCACACCAGTTGCTGGATCCATGCACCATGCCCCAAGCAGGGTGAAAAAGCCCAAGCTCCCTTCCCATGACTCTGCTGTCTCAGCCCAGACAATCAGTGGTCCCCCAAGGGGTTACACCCTTTGCATGGAGATGCGTTTGGTACCTGGCTTGGGAGCTGGGTGGGTGAGAGGCTTGTCCCTGCTGAATTGCCCAGGGAAAGAGCTTTGGTGCTCCTGGCCCAGGGTGGGGACAGCCACTGTCATGGTTGCTCTGACATGCCTTGGGTGCATGTGCCTGCTTGGGACCTTTCCTCCACCAGCCCCTGAGGAAGGCATCACTAGGGGGCAGTGAGAGCAATGGCTGCCCTCAGTGGAGGGCAGCAGAGGTCACTGTGTGGGGAGGATGAAGGGGCAGGGGAGGCTGGGCAAGGCATGGGGATTCAGAGAGCAGAGGAGTTGGCAGCCAGAACCCTCCAAGGAGGAGGGGAGGCAGGACTGCTGAAAGTCAAAGCTTTGTATCCTCGCTCATTGTCCTGGGGACTTCACTCAGAAAACACACACTCCAAACACAACTATTAAGAGTGTCCAGAGGGCAGCTTCAGAGCATTGGACCCAAGCAGGGGCCCATCATGGGCATACGATTCATCACTGAGGGCCTGGGCAGCCCTCTCAGGAAGCAGCTGGGATTTCTGCAAGGGAAAGAAGCGGGTCAGACCTGCCTCCCAGCCTTCCTGGCTCTCGCAAAATCACCTTGGGAAGCTTTACTAGATATTGATTTCCTAGGCCTTGTGCCAGACTGACAGAACCAACTTGGGAGTGGTCCCCTCACCTCTCAGGTGACTCAGGTGTGCAGCAAGTGTAGGAACCAAGGTGGCGTGGAGTATGCCTGTGTGATCAGCCCTGCCCAGCAGCATGTGTGAAACCCCCTCCCACAGGGTCCTCAGATCTGCTCTGGCCCCTGGAGTGCATAGGCTGCCCCTGGGTGCCAGGAGTGTCAGGGTATGACCACAGGCATGGTCTCGATGGCACTAAGGCCACATATGCTAGTGTCTGTCCATGACTGCCTTCTAGAGAGAACTTCCTGGGGGAGGTCCAGGCTGGGCTTTGGGACATGGGGTTACTCAGGAAGAGCCACAGACAAGGGCTCCAGAGCCTGACCTGACAGATCCATAAGAGTTTGCCACGTGGGGAGGGAGTGGAAGAGCCCTAGGGGCAGTGGGTATCATATGTGCAAAGACACAGGCAGAATGGCCCAGGCGGCTGCCTGGTGATGAACTATCCAGGAGGCTGAACCAAGGCAACAGTGGTCTGGGTGGGGCTGTGGTGGGAGATGAAGAGGCAGAAGGCAGACTCTGGAGGCTCTTTGGCTCTGCCGACCCATTTCTAGAGTCTAGGTAATCCCCTTGCTCCAGCTCTGTCTCTTCATTGGATCTGCACCCACCCAAATTCTCTCTGAAGTTTAGAATTAATTAACCTGTGCTGTGCTGGGACCTGGGGAGACAATGTCAGATCGACAGATTGATCCAGGGCCATATAATTCATTGATGAGGGCCCTGGGTGACCCTCTTAGGAAGCAGAGCCCAAGGGGCAGCTGGGATTTCCGCATGGGAAAGACATCAGTCAGACAGGCCTCCCAGCTTTCCTGGCCCCTGCTGAGCCTGGCAGAAGGCTCAGATTTGAGTCCAGTTCCTGCCTTACAAACTGTGCAAACCCTAGGCAAGACTCTTACCATTTCTGAGCCTTAGTTTCTCATCTGCTGCATAGGAATTGTAAATATACTTATCTTTTAGAGTTGTCAATTAAATGAGACAATGTGTGTAAAGTGCTTAGTACAGTAACCAGCGCACACTAAAGGCTCAATGACTTATAATTGTAGTATAATTGATACTATTGTTGTTTTCAGACCAAAAAAGGGAAATCCTATTTGGCTCTCAGGGACCTCTGTGTGGTCCTGCTGAACGGGCAGCACCTGGAGGTAAAATGTGATGTTGAATCAACAGTGGGAGCTGTCTTCAATGCCGTGACATCCTTTGCCAACCTTGAGGAACTCACCTACTTTGGCTTGGCGTATATGAAAAGTAAGCATCTCTTGGGCAGCTCACAGCTGGCCTGGTGCCTCTGGTAACTCGGGTATCTGGGTACCTGAGCTCTGTTTCTTCTGGGAAAACTGTTTGAGACTTGGGTGCCTCCCTTTGTATGCCTAGACATTAGTCAGCATGACGAGGGCTTCAAGTACTCATGGATAAAGCATCAAGCAAGTGCAGAAGGTTGTCAGGAAATAATGAGTGTAAGATGTGGGTTTCTGTGGCTTGCTGGATCTGGTTGATCGATCTCAGGGCACTGAAGTTAGACAAACAAGCAAATGTTAAAAGCATTTCCATCTAATGATGCAGGACTAGTGGGGACTTAGTACCCTGACCCTAGGAGCTAATTAAGATTCCATTCTAAATATCCAAGAAAAAGGGTTTCTATACTCTCTTCCCTCTCTGACGTTCTATTAGAGACTCTTTATTTCTGCTGTCGACCTAAAATGACAGTGGAGAGAGACAGGCTCTCCAAAAAATGAGTGTATTTGGGAATTAGCAGGAGATTGCAATCTAGGATCCACATGCCATAGTGAACTATAGATGCATCTAAGGAGGTTGGGCAAGGGCAAGCCTTTATAGACAAAGAGAGAAGTACATGTGAGTTGTTTTGAAACAAAAAGGTGATTGGTTCCAAGGGCTTATTTCAGGAGTTGACACCAGTTCATTAGTGAAAACAGTGTCAGGCAAGTGTTCTTGTGTGAGTGGCGAGCTGTCCTTGTGCTGCTGGCTGTCCTTGTGTGACTCATGTAGCAAGCTGTGGTTTGGAAAAAGTTTCTATGGTATTTTTCATTATAGGCATAGAGCATGAGTGACCCTCCCTTATGGCCTCCCAGCTCCATTTTAGTAGGGTTAAATATAAGTGACTTATTTTGGTATTGATAATGTTTACATTTCTCCCTTTCGATCAAGTTATTGCTCTGAAAGCATCACTGCTGGATCATCCTGTGGTTAGGTTTTGATTGTTCCTCGGTGCTGGGATGGACCTTTCCTGGTTGTTCTACTCTCACATTGAAGGGAAATGACCAGCAAGTAGGAGTTGATGTAAAAACGTCTTTCAGCTTCATTTAAGCAACATGGAGGTTTGGAAGGAGTGGCTCTGAGGCTAAGTCTGTCTGGAGTTCATTGTTCTGTTTCATAGGTGTTGGTTGTCATTTCGAAGCACTAGACCAGCGTTGGGCATTTTGGTGAACTCTCTATGTAGCCTGCACATCAGGCAGGAGACTTGTTCCTAGAATTTTACATTGAGTTGTTGTTCAGCTTCAGTTTATAGGGCTTTAGGAACAGAGAAGTTCTTGTTCTTTGTTCTTCAGATACTGAAGGAAGCAAGAAGAATTCAGGGTCCAATTCAGTCTACAGGTAGATTAGAAACACACAAAAGCAATGAACAGGGCTACAGTCAGATAACAGGTGTAATACAATTTTCACCTTCCTTTAGAAGCATAATTTCTTTTCTACAGTTACCCCCATTTTTACTAAAGATAATCACAATAAGACAAATTTGTTTACTAAGTAAGTTTAGCCTCATCAAGTTTGGCCTTAATGCATAAGTGCATCAAGAATAGTGGTTGACCACGTAGGCTCCTTTGAAGCTTGTTCTGCTAGAACTTTTGATAAGAATCTCAGCCTGACTTTTAAAAGTCTCTCAAGGCTAGGAGGCCAAATCAAGACAAACCTCAGTTTGGCTGAAGTAACTTTATGTGCATTTTCAAATATGACATCCAAGTCAAAGCCTTAGTAATATAACCAATTTTAAGTATTGTATCCTGTTATAAAGAGAGCATATTTTATTGAACTTATATAAATAACTATATTATCATAAAAATAAGAATGCTTATGGATAGTTTTAGAATTCTGGTTGGATCAGGAAGGGAGAAAAAGCAAATATTTTAATTTTGTTCACAAGAGTATACTTTATTATATTGTTGTAAACTATAGATAACATACAAGGAAAAAGTTTCCTTAAATCTAGAAAACAAAACATTTAAAGAACCAGTGAAATTTCAAGTAAAAATTATAAAAACCCATTATTCTTTTTCATCCGTTCATTCAGCCTCATGTAATTAATTCTTGTTCTGCTTGATCTTTGTTAGCAGTTTCACAAACTCTGTTTCTTCTTTAGTGTCCTGGACATTTTTCCTTAGTCCAATGGTTTGATCTTGAAGTTATCAGAAACCTGTAACTTGTCAGAATTCTTTCCATCCTTTCTGTGAACCTCCTTGAATAAAAAGCAATTTTTGGACTGTAGCTGATTGCAAATGCGTTTAGAAAAGTACCAACACCATAACATTCCATGGATGATAAGGACTTAGAATGGCCATGGTTAAAAATCTGAAGAGAGTTTATTATAACCAGCAATTTACAGATAAATTTCATTGTTTCTATGGCATATATCATTTTAACATAATAACCAAATATTATACTAAGACATATCGGAATTCTAACAATTTTGTACAATTTTAGGAACATTTATATCAAAACTATATTTATAAATATAACTTAAAGATTTGGCACCACTTATTATTGGATAATGTTTCCCATGCATTTTAACATATTGAATAAACCCAATTAGTTTAACACCTCTTTTACAAGGTGAGGGACATATCCTTTGTTGCTTCCAAGGACCCAGCTGGAAAGACCCAAAGTAAATTCAAGGTCAAAAAGACTCAATTTAGAATTTGATTTTGGGAAGCTGTCAAAACTGTCAAAAGGTTTAAAACCCTTGATCAAAGTAGAATCACTGGTCACTGTAAAATAATTGTCATTCATTTAACCAGAGTGATAATTAAAATTCTTCAAAAGACAAATACATAATGGTCAAAACTTAGCTCTTTGAATATTGAGAAGATCACTTTTTTAAGTAATAAAAGAGCTAATAAAATACAGCACAGAGCACAAGAAACTATTCTGATGAAACACAAAATTTTTGTTTTCTAGGCCAATTACTAAAAAGTTAAGGAAAAACATATTAATATTAACAGTAGAGGCTAATACTGCAATATAACTGTATTTTATTAACAGAGAAGACAAAATAATAGTTTTGCACAAGTATGCTATTGATATTAAGGCTCAATTTTAGAAAAACATAAATAAATACTTTTCTTCTAATTTTAATTATCTTGATCACAAAAAATTTCTTTCATAATATTCATCTTCCATAAACCTTTTGCAATTTTCTCAAACCATTTATAATGTTCTTATTCAGTTTTATTGATATCACTTTTTTCTTTATTTATTTGTTTTGAAGCAATCCTCAACTAGCCTCCAACTAGAGAAAATTACTTTTTTAAACAACAACAAATAAAAACACATTCTCATATCTTCCTTTTAACTTTTCTCACCCAAACATATCTTACATTTTTGTACACTTTGTGTACAGAATTACATTTAGTAATTGGAATTTAAAATCTCTTGGTAACTTTAATTTCTAGTGAAAACCAGAAAACTAGAAAGTAAGCAATCATAAACTGCCTTTTACAAATTTGTGAAAACATTATTTTATAACCTAGAAATATATGCTTCCTCATAGCACATTTTTTCAGTGTAGAATAGAGCATTTTAATTAACAGACCCAAATATCTTTTGTTCCTCTACAATGAGGAGACAAAAGTATATAAGCTTAAACTTATGTTCAACAACTAATATTTCAGCATAATATCTTATTTGGAAGTGGTCTATTAAATGAATATTCATCATTTCATTTAACTTACTATAACTGTAATGTTTTAAGTAACCAAAAAGGTTTTATAAACCATTTTAAGTAGATATATCTTATAAAACATAATCATTGTTGAAAAGCTTACTTATACTCTATTTCATTTATATTTACATTTATTAATTCACTTTGTTTTAACAATTATGTTTGAATTGTTTATGAAAACTCCATAAGACATGAAACAAATGTAGTCATTATCTTACGTTATTTTTATTGTTAGTAAATCAGGCAAGTATTAAAAAATACCACAGAAGCAAAGAACCTAAAAGTTAAAACATATGGCTTTTTTTAACTCTCTTTTTTCATTGTCACATTTGTCGCACATCAAGCAATTTATTTTTACTGTATGTTTTATTCTTAGGCTACATTTACAATTTTACCATCTTAAACATACATACGCTTTTGCTTGATAAATCCAGAGAGAAGAAGTCGTATGTCTGTATTATGTTTAATGTTGACAAGTCTCCAAACATGACTATTTTAATTGAACCAAAAAACTTAAACTAGCTTCTATATTTACCAAAAATTATACCAGATCACCTGAACTCAAAAAACATTTAGGTTAGTTCTGTTTTTCTGAGAAAACAGTTAATTTATAAAAGTGTTTATTTTCTTCCTTCAAGCCAAATCTTCTCGCATGTACCAATAGGACAGTTGTTCACGATGAGGGCTCTCTAAAAATACTTTTAGATACAAAAGTCCAAATATCCAAAGGTATAACCACTTCAATTGTGACTCAAAGCCAATAAGCCTTTATGTCTTAACCATGGATACGAGAGGCTTCCACAAAAAGAGCGTGAAAAATGCAGTACCCCCCTCGAGATCCAACATCTCTCCCAAAGACGAAAAACAAAGACCTTACTTGTTAACAAGGTAGTGGAGGTTGAAACAATTGAGACAAATTCCCCTGGGAGCTGGCACTCTGGGACAAGGAGATGCTTCATGTTTCAGACTCCTAGCCAGCTGGCTTGCCATGTGATGCAAACCTGACAGTCTCCACCACCCAGCTGGTGGAGACCAGAGAAGATATCCTCACTGGCTACAGAGCTCTTGAGACATAAAACAAGATGAAAGGAGAGTCTTATTGTAACTTTTATCCTTGTGGTAAATCACACAGAAGACAGAGATTAAAAAACAAAAAAAAGAGCGATTTCTGTTAGAACCTAGAACCAAATTCACAAGAGTCACAATTCAGAGAACATCCTTACAAATGTTTTTCTCCTGCCAATTCAAATTTAGAAAAGAAGGGACAAGAAAAAATTTTTACCTTCTTCTCTTAGCTAGGCACTATCCATAGATATTTGGGAAAGCTGGCTTTGGAAAGAATCCCCCCACCTTTTGCAGGCTTTTGTCAGGCCTCTCAGCATCTCATCCATAGGCTGGAGTGAGTGGGGTGTCCAGCCTCTTAGGGTCCCATCCTCATTGCCAGAAACTGTAAGGACGGAAAACTTCCACTTCTATCCTTTATCCTCACAGGCTCCAGCTGTGTCTGAGAAATAAACTAACATAAGAAAGATCAACAGGAGAAAAGCATAATAAATGTTTTATGTGGCATGGGAGCCCCCATAAGAAGATGAAGACTCCACCAAATTAGTTACTGGGTTGGACAAAAAACAGTTAATTGTGAAAATGGGACTAAATTATGAGGAGGCTTAAAAGATCAGAGTTATTCCAACAATGTCTGTATGGTATTCTGTGTCTAAACTTCTTGTCCTTGAAGATAAGGATGTTGCCTTTCCTTCCAGGAGAGGGAGGATGACTATCACATGGGAATTTCATCTTCTTTAAGAAATAACACAAAGGTCAAAGTGGCCAATTTGCACCTGCTCTGAAAAGTGCGCTTAAAAGTGCCTTTAACTTAAATAGCTGATAGGCCCAAATGGCATATTTTAACTTCTTTATTCCACCCATCTAGAACTTCCCTAGAAGATTCACATATTAAAAAATGACTTCGTGGTCATGGAGAGAAGAATTAGGTTAGTAGCTGAGCAGTTTGGAAAAAAGAGGAGTTCGGCTAGAGGAAGACAAAGAGGAGGAGGAATTGTAGATAGGGGAGGGAAGGTTCTGGAGACAAATGAGTCTCAGCTAGCTTTGAGATATTTGCATTAAGGCATTTTTGAGTCCTGAATGCGTTTTGAAGCCTCAAGATGCCAATTGAAATATGTGCCCCATTCAAACTGACCTTATAGCTGCAGTCTTCTAATTTTAATTCTAAGGAAAAAACAAGCTTGGGCAGTTCAAATGATCTCCATCTGGCCATTGGAGCTCTAAATTATCTTTGGTATAATTTGTCCATAAGCTTAAAAATTCATGGGGTGAATTATGTTTGGAAAGTCTATGTGATGCCGATTTAAATTCTGTACACAAACAACCAACACCAAAAGAGTACACATCAGAAAGGATGCCAAATCCCCTACAAAAGTGAAACCAAAAGAATACTCAGAAGAAGGACCATGTCCTTCAGACCTATAAATCCAGATCTCGAATCAAGTCAAAGCAAGCCAAAATGAGGGTGCTCAAATCCAAGACAGAACTTAGCACCAGCAGAAAGATGATTCCTGGAAGCAGAGAGCACAATGGGCTCCAGTGGGCATTGCACGTGTTCTGCGGTCACTGGTATGGGAAAATGCTTGTCATTTTTGGATCCCACATCTCTAACACCAGGTTTTGCCAACCTAAAATAACAACAAAGAGAGACAGGCTTTCCAAAGACAGAGTTTATTCAGGAATTAGCGGGAGATTGCAATCCGGGATATGCATGTTCTAGAGGACTACAGGTGCATCCCAGGAGGCTGGGGGAAGGGGAAGCTTTTAAAGACAAAAGAGAGAAGTACATGTGAGTTGTTTTGAGACAAAAAGATGATTTTTTTCTAGGGGCTTATTGCAGGAGTTGACATCAGTTCATCAGTGGAGACAGAGTGTCAGGCAAGTGTTCTTGTGTGAGTGGCTAACTGTCCTTGTGCGGCTGGCTGTCCTTGTGCTGCTGGCTATCCTTGTGTGACTCATGTAGCAAGCTGTAGAATGGAAAACATTTCCTGTGGTATTTTTCGGTATAGGCATATGCATGAGTGCCCCTCCCTCATGGCCTTTTGGCTGCACTTTATCAGGGTTAGACATAAATGACCTCATTTTGGTATTGATAACTTTCACATCATTACTATAAATACCATGCTGCCACAGCTGGATTTCTTTAACCACTGTGTGGAGGCTGAGCTGGGATCACACTGGCCTTCTGGCGAAATCCTCTCCCTCCCAGCCCATCTGGCTTAGGCGTCATATCTCAGTGTTCCTCTATTTTCCCATTTCCAGTAGGAAAAGCTCACGAACTTGTATGATTATTCTTTGTACCAAGCAGGGCTGGTGAGAGCATGTTCTTATCCCCATAGTTCTCATCAGACCTTCTAAAGATCTCTCTCACAAATAAGAACAACTGTTATATGCTTTGATGTGATCAATTGATATTTGTTTGACCTTTCATAAACTGTGAATGCAGGTGTCTTTAGGAATTGTGTTGTTATTGATCCATAAAATGCAATCTAATCCAATGTGCTTGCATTGTGAGTGCACCTGCACTCACAAATCCACTTATCTCCTACCTGCCTTCTCCCAATCAGGTGGCCATCCTGAGCCCCTCCCACATGGACAATTCTACACCTGCCTAGCTAGGGTCATCCTGGGGAAATCACTCAAAGGTGACTACCTCTAGGGTTTGGATATAGACCAACTTGGGAGGGTTTACCAACCAACCTTTGGTGGGGAACTGCCTATCTCTTGGGGAGAATTCATCCTAAGGGAAGGGTGAGTCCAGTGTGGGGCATCAGATTCAGCAGTAAGGGCAGAGGCAGGTGGCAGAGGGGATGGAGGTCTGAGTGTGGTGTGGTGACAGCTGTTTAAATCCTGGACACCCCCTCCCCACCCCAGCATGCATAGGCATTGGGAGAAGAGGTTGGTCACCAGTTTAAAAGTTCTGCCTTCCAAAACTGGGCAGGACTCCTGTGCCCAGGCAAGCTGCTAGAGAATGCTTTGGGCTGAAAGGGTGGAGCACTGAGAAGGAGGAGCCACTTTGAGTGTGTGGTAGAACAGGGCAGGGGCAGACCTGCAGCAGTCCCCAGGAGTGGCCGAGGGCACTGGAGGGGTTGAGCTTTGCTGTGAAGAGAGCAGAGGGGTGGGGGAGGGGCCTTCAGTGGCTGGGGCTGATTCAGTCTCCCTCCCAGGGGTACTGGAGGACACACTTGCCAGGATTTGAAGTCCTGAGCTTGGGTTGGTGGAATTTTCAATCTGGAACCACTTGGGTCAAAGGGCAAATTGACTCCACTTACACCATGCCTTAGGCAGCTGAGGCTGCTCTAACAAAATACCACAGAGGGGATGGCTCAAAAATAGACCCTTCTTTCTCACAGCTCTGGAGGTTGGAAAGTCCAAGAACAGGGTTCCAGCTGATTTCCATTCCTGGTGGGGTCCTCTTTCTGGCTTTCAGAGTTCTCCTTTTCACAGTGTCCTCACATGGCTGAGAGAGGAAGCTCTGGTGTCTTCCTCCTCTTATAAGGATGCTGATCCCATCATGGGGGCCCCACACTCATGATCTCATCTAAACATAGTTACCTCCTAAACACCCCACTTCCTAATGCCATCAGATTGGGTGTTAGGGTTTCAACATATGGATTTGGGAGGACACACATATTTGGACTGTAGGATTCCATGGCTGGGGAGGAGGGGGTTGGTACAGCTGAGGTGGAGGGTTCTGGCACATTGCACAAACTTAGTCAAACTCCTTTCCTTGGTTTTCCATTTTATACCCATGAGATGATAGCTGAAGGCAGATATTAAGCGACATCTTGTAAGATAAGATAACTAACGGTATTTTCTCCTCTTGGTGTTGAGTTTTCCTTATTTGACCCTCTCCTCTTTGTCTGCTCCTTCTTGACACCTCACGACCCCAACAAAGGTTCCTCGCTACCAGGTACGCAAAGACTTACCTCCCACTCCTGCACTCACCCAGCTCGTGTGTGACACTCTCGGTAGGGCTTAGGGCTATGAGTCTGAGAGATGGTGCAATCCCTACTGCTTCTCCTTCCACACATGCTCTATTTCCATTTCAGGCAAAGAGTTCTTTTTCCTGGACAGTGAAACCAGATTGTGCAAAATAGCTCCTGAAGGCTGGAGAGAGCAGCCTCTGAAGACCTCCATGAATACCTTCACACTCTTCCTGAGGATAAAGTTCTTTGTCAGCCACTATGGGCTGCTCCAGTGAGTGCTGCAAACCTGTTCATTTGTTCCTTAAGGGATTTATGTATGTCCAGGCTGATGGAGAGGTAATGGATCGACAAGTGCTTTGCAAACTGTAAATTACATACAAATAACAATAGCTATTGTGGTTGGTTTTCTGTTGATTGGATTCTGATCAAGATAGAACAAAGGAGGAAAATCAGTTTTTTTATGCAGGCCCTGGTCAGAATGAGAATATGCCCTTTTGTTTCAGACATACTCCACTCAAGGTCAAAATTCTCTGTCTGTGACCCCAAAATGCCCCCTCACCCCCAACACACAACTCAGCAGCCCAGTCATGAGGGTTGGAGGACAGAGACATGGGTTTGCAGTTTGATCACTGCTTCTTTATTTCTTTGTTTATTAGAAACACCACCGAACTGGTTATTAGCTTCCTCACTCAAACCAGAGCAAGAAACACCTCTGTAAGTTTGTATGAAGTGACTGGCATAGAGTGGCCCTAAACGAGGGGCAGGAGGCATGGTATAAATGCAGGAGACCACACTTGTCTTGCTGGCATTGCCTCTGAATTCTATTGAGTTGCATCTCGTCTTCCCTACTTTTCCAACTTCCCACACTGAGAAAACCCACTGGTGCTAACATTCTCCCTTTCCCTTAGCAACCCAGCCCTTTTTATTGCTACTTCTTTTCCAGGCACAGCCTGACAAGGCACCAGTTTTACCTGCAGCTTCGGAAAGATATCCTGGAGGAGAGACTGTACTGCAATGAAGAGATACTGCTGCAGCTGGGGGTCCTTGCCTTGCAGGCTGAGTTTGGCAATTACCCTAAGGAGGTAGGGGTGAACACCAGGGGCCTTTGTGTGGGGTCACTGGAAAAACAGTTACAGGATGAGGGCATGTGTTAGTAATGTGGAGACTCTGCTTTGAGTATTGTTAGCATCTACCAGCTAGATTGGAGTAAACTACATTTATCCATCCATCCATCCATCCATCCATCCATCCACCTATTCATTGATTCATCCATCCACTCATCTACCTGTTCACCTGTCTATCATTCCATCCATCCATCCATCCACCCACCTACCTATTCATATATCCATCCATCTATCCATCCATCCATCCATCCATCCATCCATCCATCCATCCATCCATCCAACCATCCATCCATCCACCCACCCACCCACCTATTCATCTATCCATTGATCTATCCTCCCATCCATCCATCCATCCACTCACCCACCCATCTACCCATGCATCCACCCATCCATCTACCTATCCATCCATCTACCCACCCAGCCACCCACACACCCATCCACCCACACACCCATCCACCTATTCATCCAGAAAGCATTCACTGAGCACTCTTTGCTAGGCTCTGGGAGGCACAAAGATGAATAAATCCAGTTTATACTCAGGAATATAGTTCTAGTCTAGTTCTAGTCCAATAGGTACCTCCTAAAGACAGTAATTTACTAATTTATTGAATTCCTATCATAATCACCATCATCAATAGTAATAGCCAACCTTTATTTTTAAAATTTATTTATATTAATTTATTCATTTTATTTCAATAGGCTTTTGGAGAACAGGTGGTGTTTGGTTACATGAATAAGTTTTTTAGTGTTGATTACTGAAATTTTGGTGCATTCATCACCTGAGCAGTGTACACTGCACCCAACATGTAGTCTTTTATCCCTCATCCTCCCAACCCTTTCCCCAAGTCCCCAAAGTCCATTGTATCATTCTTATGTTTTCACATTCTCATAGCTTAGCTCCCACTTATGAGTGAGAACATATGATGTTTGGTTTCCCATTCCTGAGTTACTTCACTTAGAATAATGGTCTCTAATTCCACCTAAGCTGCTGTGAATGCCATTATGTCATTCCTTTTTATGGAATGAATGGATAAAGAAATTGTGGTATATATATACATATACCACTCATTGATTGATGGGTATTTGGGCTGGTTCCATATTTTTGCAATTGGGAATTGTGCTGCTATAAACATGCGTGTGCAAGTAACTTTTATGTATAATGACTTCTTTTCCTCTGGGTAGATACTCAGTAGTGGGATTGCTAGTTCAAATGGTAGTTCTACTTTTAGTTCTTTAAGGACTCTCCACACTGCTTTCCATAGTGGTTGTACTAGCTTACATTCCCACCAGCAGTATAAAAGTGTTCCCTTTTTACCACATCCATGCCAACATCTATCATTTTTTGATTTTTTGGTTATGGCCGTTCTTGCAGGAGTGAGGTGGTACCACATTGTGGTTTTGATTTGCATTTCCTTGATCATTAGTGATGTGGAGCATTTTTTCATATGTTTGTTGACCATTTGTATATCTTCTTTTGAGAATTGTCTATTCATGTCCTTAGTCTACTTTCTGATTAAATCGTTTGCTTTTTTCTTGCTGATTTGTTTGAGTTCTTTATAGGTTCTGGATATTAGTCCTTTGTTGGATGTATAGATTGCAAAGATTTTCTCCTATTCTGTGGGTTGTGTTTTTACTCTGCTGATTGCTTCTTTTGCTGTGCAGAAGCTTTTTAGTTTAATTAAGACCCATCTATTTATCTTTGTTTTTGTTACATTTGCTTTTGGATTCTTGGTCATGAAGTCTTTGTCTAAGCCAATATCCAGAAGGGTTTTTCTGGTGTTATCTTCTCAAATTTTTATGTTTTCAGGTTTTAGATTTAAGTCTTTGATCCATCTTGAGTTGATTTTTGTATAAGGTGAGAGATGAGGATCCAGTTTCATTCTTCTGTGTGTGGCTAGCCAATTATCCCAGCACCATTTGTTGAATAGGGTGTCCTTTCCCCTCTTTATGTTTTTGTTTGCTTTGTCAAAAATCAATTGATTGTAAGTATTTGGCTTTATTTCTGGGATTTCTATTTTGTTCCATTGGTCTATATGCCTATTTTTATACCAGTACCATGCTGTTCTGGTGACTATGGCCTTATAGTGTAGTTTGAAGTCAGGTAATGTAATGTCTCCAGATTTGTTCTTTTTGGTTAGTCTTGCTTTGAATAGTAATAGCCAACCTTTATTAAAAGATCACTATGTACCTGGCATTTACCCAGACATTGTCGATTTATGTTAACTCACTTAGCTCTTGCAGCAACATTGTAAGTTGGTGTGATAATATCATAGAGTTGATATTATCACTCAATTTTCTAGAAGAGTGATCTGAGGTTCATGTGGGTAGTACATTGTAAAGTCTAAATTTGAGCCCAGACGTGTTACTCCAAGGCCAATACTGATTTTTCTGGGATACACTCTTCTCAAATGGCAATCCTAATCTTGGCCAAGCCCTTGCCCCTGCAGCAGAATCATATGCAAGTTTCTTTGATTTAACTGCCAATGATAGTCCTCTGTTACAATCCTCAGGGAGTTAATAGTGTTAGTAACTTGTTATTTAATTTTCAGATGCCTATTAATAGGGAAGGATTATGCTAATGTATTTACCTACCTAATTATGATTTAAAATGGGGACACAAGGCAGGAAGGAGAAACCAACCACTTGAGCTGTTATGACAGCAGTGTAATTTTGCTGTTGGGGTTTATGAAGCATTTCCCTCATCTCTTGCGCATGTTCTGGATGAAGGGAAAGGCTTGGGAACGGACCTCAACAGAGACCGAGCAGTGTGACCCAGCAGTGTGACATGACATCTGAATGTGGAGTCCATCTCTGGGTGTATCAGTAGGAGCAGAGAGGAAGGAGCAAGGGAGGGGAAGTTTCCACCAATCTCTTCCCTGGTGACCTCCCAGCCAGCATGCTGGGCTTTACCTTGGAGAGCACTCACCACTGTCATGTGACAAAAGCTGGGTGCCACTGGGGAATGCTTAGCTTGGAGAAGAGATGGTCTTCTTCAAGAGGACTGCATGAAGGAGGAATTCACTGCTAAAAAAAAAAAAAAAAGAAAGAAAGAAATGTTAACCACACGCACTCCACCCTTCTGCCCCAGAAATCTTCAAAAGGACCTTTAAATCCTTGAGATCCTAAGAACTGGCATGTTACTGAGCCTTTGAATGCCCTTTCCCATAATGTCTGCACATCCGTCTCAACCTTATATACCTTTCAAGGTCAGTACCAACCCCCTAGAGTTCCTGGCCCCACAAGTGGACCCTCTGGATACTTTTTCGCATCCTCCCATACCTTTGGCCAGCACAGCTGATTGGACAGCATTCTGTTGATTAGAAGTGATAGAAAATCAAGCTCAGGCTGGCTTGAATAAAACATGTCATTTATTGTCTTGCAAAATTGAAGGGTTCTGGTTCTTTCTCAGCCTCCCAGCATCCCTGTGACAAGCTTCCAGCCCAATCACTCTTACTTTGGAGCCTGGGTGATAGGAACTCACATGATGTCAGTAGGACTTGGGCTTCTTGTGTCTCTGAGCTGTGCTCTCCTCTGTCACATTTGCCTTTCATGGCTTTCCAATTCCACTTTCCAGGTTCCAGCCCTGTGCAAGAGAGAGAGTCTCTCCCTTGGAAATGGCATGGAAATCCTGGGCTTCTTTCCCATTGGTGCTGATAGAGTCATGTGCCCACCTGAAGCCAATCATTGTGTAGGGAGGTGTTATGCTTTGATTGGTTAGACTTGAGTCTAACCCCATGGTCACCCTAGGAGGCAGGGATAGAGCTCACACTGCCAAGTGCATAGACTGAGAGGGAGGAAGGATGGTTTCCCATTTCCTCCTTCAAAAAGAAGGTGAATAGTCACATGTGGCCAGAAATACATGTCCACCACCAGTGGGCACTTAGTGGTCAGAGATGCTACATCATTGGTGAATAAAGGAGCCATGTTTACCTAAAGTTCTAGTCTGCTACGTCATCGGGGTCTGGCCTTATGTTATAGGCTGAGTCTTGAGCCCCCAAATTCATATGTAGAACCCCTAATTAACAGTATTTGGAGTTAGGGCCTTTAAAAAGGTGATTAATTTGAGATGAGGCTGTTAGGGTGGGCCCTAATCCAATCTGACTGGTGCCCTTATAAGAAGAAGAAATTTGGACACACAAAGAAACACCATGGAGGCACAAGTACAGAGGAAAGGCCATGTGAGGACACAGGGAGAAGGGGGCTTTCTGCAAGCCAAGGAGAGAGTCCTTGGGAGAAACCAAACCTGCAGAAGCCTTGGTCTTGGACTTCCAGTCCCCAGAACTATGAGAAAATGAACTTCTATTGTTTAAGCCCCCTAGTTAGTATTTGTTATGGCAACCCTAGTAGATTAGTACACCCTGAGTCTGAGAAGGAGGAACAGTAGCCACCCCTGGGTGTGGACACCTTCGCAGAGTTCTGTGTCTTATTCCTCACAGGGTATGTGGGATAGAGAGGGAGGGCTGTGAGTGACCTTGGTTATAACTTGCCTGCCTTGGTTCTGGAACTGGATTAAAGAGCAAGGACAAGCCCAACAGTTAAAACAGTGAGAACAGTGGGTTGTAAAATTTTTTTTGCCATGTCCCATGGATAAATGGACATTAAAACCCAACACGTACACATGTATATAGAACAGAACTGAAGCAAAAACCTCAGGAAATAAGGAGCATCCTTTCTATATGCAATGCACATTGATATCTCCTATTATATTCTCATTCGTTTTAAAAATGCTGATTATGGGCCCCTAAATTGATTCATAGCTCACCAATTGGTTACAGACTGCGGTTTGAAAACACTTCTCAGACTCTCCCAACATTGTCTTGCTTTCCTCCCGGTACAGCTTCAGAAGGCGCTGCTGTGTCCTGGGGTCTTCAAAGTCCCCGTGTATTCCCTCACCCTGCTGGGTTTTTGTTCACAGCATTTGTCATCATGTGGGATGATGAATTCATTTTATTGGTCATTAGCATAGAAAACACCTGAGGGTAGGGGTGTTTTTGTCTGTTTGGTGTAGCCATTTCTCCAGCACCAAAGCAGTACTTGAAGCGCAGGGAGTTTGTTCAAGAGCTGTGAATGAATGGAGTTGAAACTCCCGGACTGGAAGACACTACAGATAACAGTAATCCATCAGAACATCAGCAGCTGGCTTGTCAGGGGACTGTAGTTCAATTCCCGTCTGTCCCCTCTCCTGGGACTACCCTGGTCCATGGATACTGGAACTTCACTTTCTGCCCCTGACACTGCCCCAGGGAGGCAGTGTCTCAGAGCTGGCCTGGCCCCCTTAACCTCCTCCCTGCCCTTTTGACAATCCCTGTCACTGCTTACCCTTGAACTCCTTCCTGCCCTCAGTACCCAGGCCTGGGGCCCTTTTCATGCCTAGGCCAGCTTCGGGTGGTGCTACATTGGGGAGTCCTGGGAGGAGGGTGCTCTAAGCCAGGAGTGTCCCAGTGAATCAGTTGACATTCTTGCTGTGGCCTCTGGTTCAGTAGCTATATGGCCTTGGCATGTTTTCTCTCTGAGCCTTGGCTTTTTCATCTGCAAAATGGAAAATAATCATCAATCTCTTGCAAAACTGCTGTAAGGGTGAAAGATGGCAATTCATGTGTGGTATCTAGCATGTGACAACTTCTGCTTGCAAGCTTTCCTTCTACCTCCTCCAGCATTATAGTGCTCTGATATAAAATGACACAACTGCTAACCTTCAGTCTGTAGATTCAGATACAGGATGTCAAACCTGAGTTTAACTCTAGCACTTAGAGTTGTTGAGGACAGCAGGCCAGATCCACTGGAGGCAAGTGGGAGTTTGAGTAATAGTCTGTTACTCAGACCTGGAGTCAGTCCAGCAGAGTCTCTTGCCTCAGGGTTCCAGGGGCCCAGACCTGTCTCTATGAGCCTATAATAGTCTAGGTTCTCTAGAGAAACAGAACTGATAAGATATCTATCTATTTATCATCTATCTATCTATCCATCATCTATGTATCTATCATCTGCGTATGTATCTGTCTATTATCTATCTGTCATCTATATGTCTTTCTGTCTGTCTATCTAGAGATGTATTAGAAGGCATTGGCTCATGTGGTTATGTAGGCTGAGAAGCCTCAAGCTGTGTAGTTAGCAGGCTGTAAACGCGGGAGGGCCAATGGTGCAGTTCCAGTCCAAGCCTGAATCCAAAGGCAAGAGAAGAACTGGCATGAAGAGAGTCAGGCAGAGAGGAGCTGCTTCTCTACAGGAGGGTCAGTCTTTTTGTTTAATTCAGTCCTTCAACAGATTGAATGAGGTACACTCACTTTAGGGAGGGACATCTGCTTTACTCAGTCTATGGATTTAAGTGTCAGTCATGTCCAAAAACACCCTCACAGTCACACCCAGAATATTTGACCAAATATCTGGGCACCCCATGGCCCAGTCAAGTTGACACATAAAATGGACCAGCACCAACACTCCATTATGGTGCTTTCCTGTGCCCATCCAGTTTCTGACTGATCTCACCCTGCTTCTGGCTTAGTGTCATCTCATTCTCCTTCTGCTTCCCCATCCCCAGATCCTGCCAAGCCTTAACCTGTCTAGTGCCCTGAGGACATTTCTGAGGTGCTCTCTGCTGCCCCCATGTGGCCCCCAAAGGCAGACCTTTTTCCTTTCTCACGTATGTAAAGGCCAACAGCTTTACACAAACCCATTCATTTATACAACCACTTAGTCAGTCTTAATTTATGGGAGGCCTGCTCTGGGCTTGGCACCATTGAATTCTTAAATCAACCCGGAAAAGCCGGTGCTATTTACATTTGCCATTGAGAAAGTTGTGACTCTGTGAGGTTAGGTAAGCTAGAAAGAGCGCAACCAGGGCTCACTTCACATTGCTTTGCTATATGCCAGGTGCTGCAATGGACACTTCAAAGGTCATTGAGTGAGGCCTCAGAGAGGAGAGCCCCTCTCTGTGTCACTGAATGGGCAAGAGGAGAAGTCTGGCCTGTCCGCTGCCTGAGCCTCGGTGGCTGTGAAGCTGGGTGGGGGCCACCTGTTATATCTGGGAAGACTTAGTGTGGCCTCCTAAGGGGCTTATGTTTTGTTTGATAAATGGTTCTGGTGCTGAAAAAAAATAATTTGGAAACCACTGTTGTGAAAGATTGGGAGCCCCTGAAGAATTTTAAGCAGGGAAGCAACATGATTACATTTGCATTTTAAAAAGGGAGACAAAGACAATTTAGTATAAAAATAAATCTCCTTAATCACATCATCACAGCAGAATAACTTTCCTCTGGGTGCATTCTCTCCCTGCCTTGATCACATGCGGGGGTTTTTACACAGTTGTGAACTTCACCACATTCAATTTGCATTCTTTCTCACTCAATGGTACATGTCCTCCGGTGGCCTTCCTAGTGATCCTCTGGAGTGGCAGCCTGCCGTGCCTTCCCAGTCTTCCTTCACTTCTTCATTCTTGTATTGTGGGGTATTCACCCAGTAGCACCATGTAAGTGATAACTACTATTATTATCATTTAAATTGCATCTGATTTTTCTGTTTTATAAATGCCATAAAAATAAGTGTACTTGACCGCAGAGCTTTTTCAGTCCCATATGGACTTTTCTCTTGGATATATTCCTACCAGAAGGATCCTGGATCAAAGATCCTAAACACTTAAAAAAAGTTTTAATAGACTTTAATGTTTGGAGAATTTTTAGATTCACAGTAAATTTGAATTGAAAATACAGGGATTTTTCATATATCCCTTGCCCCTCTACATGCACAGCCTTCTCCTACAGACACCATAAAAATCCTGCACCAGAATGTACATTTGTTACAATCAATGAACCTACATTGACACACCATTACCACTGAGAGCTCATAGTTTACACTGAGGTTTACTCTTGATGTTGTACATTCTATGGGTTTTGACAAATGTATAAAGACATGTATCCACCATTATGCTATTGCTGAAGTCAAATAGAATATGGAGATGAATCTCTAAATTTAAAACAATTTATTTGGGAAGCAAGAATTGCAGTTTGGGGTATACTCACAGACTGGGTGGTCTTTGGTGTGTCTCACGAACAAAGAGAAGGTTGGGATTTTTATTAGGAATAAAAATGTTATAGTTTTGAAAGAAAACTCATAAGCACTTGAGAAGCTTTTGGGAACTGAAAACTGATTGGTAAGTGACAGTGGGAGGTAAAACAAGTCTTAGAGTCCCAGCAGATCTTTTCGGCAGCTACTAGGTAAAACTGGTCTTAGGGTTACAGCAAGTCCTTTCAGTAGTTGGGCTTATGGAAAAATTTAATTCTTGGAGCAGGTGCTATGTGCCCCGAGTTCATTTTCTTCCTGGCTCCCGGTCTCTGATTTAGTTGGATATGACAAGAATTACTCAATTTGTATAACCAACTTTCAAGTATCTTACAGAGTAATTTCATGGCCCTAAAAATCCTCTGTGCTCCACTTATTTATTTCTCCCTGCCTCCAAACCCCTGATCTTTTTATACTTCCATAGTTTTGCATTTTCCAGAATATCATATAGTTATGATCATACAGTAAGTAGCCTTTACAGACCTACTTCTTTCACCTAGTAATATGCATTTCAGACTCTTCCATGTCTTTTCAAGGCTTGACAGCTCATTTTTTTTTTTTTTTTAGCACCGAACAATATTTCATTGTCTGGATGTAACAGTTTATTTATCCATTCACCCACTGAGGGACATCATTTGCTTCCAAGTTTTGGCAATTATGAATAAGGCTGTTATAAACATCTGTGTGCAGGTTTTTGTGTGGACATAAGTTCTCAACTCCTTTTGGTAATTACCAAGGAGCAAATTGCTCGATCATATGGTAAGCATATGTTTAGTTTTATGAAAAACAACCAAACTGTATTCTAAAATGGCTGTACCATTTTGTAATCCCACCAGCAACGACTGAGAGTTCCTGTTGTTCCACATCCTCACCAGCATGGTGTTGCCAGTGTTCTGGAATTTGGCCATGCTAAGAGCATTCTAAATGCTTTTTTATGCACTAGCCTGCTGAACAATATCTCTCTGTTTGTGGTGGAGCTGAGCTCAAAACCAGCATGGGCCAGCACCAACCTGAGGATTCTTGGTCCATGGCCACATGGGGACATGCTACATCAGGAGTGTGGGCGGTAGTGGACACTGTGCTCTTCCCTTCAGATACCCCACTCAGGCCAACTCATTCACCCCCAGCCCCAATGAGGCCAGATTCTCCCAGCTCCCACCTGCCTTCCTCATGAGTAACTGCCCTCAACTGGAGGGAAATGGCTTGCCCAGGGTTAGGCTGGGAAAGGCTTCCTGAGACCAGGACATGTTGATCTGGGAATACAAAGGCAGGGTCAGCTTCTCCCTCTGCCTGGTCCTGCATTCCTCATTCTGTATAGTGGACCTCAAGATCACTCCTGCATGGACTTCTGCAGACTTTTACCTGCCCCAGAGTCTGTGTTCAGGGAACTCACCATCAAGCAGTGAGTGATTCCACCTGCCACCCTCTCCTGGGGGGATGCAGCCTCAGTCTCCCAAAGAACAGACTTGATGAAGGTGGGCTGGGGGTATCCAGTCTCCCCTTTTCCAGGGGGCTACTCCTTGAACACCTTCATGTGCAGCAATGATGCCAAAGCTAAGACCTCCTTGGTGAGAAGAGACAATGTTCTGGGAGTCCATGTAGACAGAAATGCTAAATGAATTAAAAAAAAACAACATAGAGTTTTAGGGCCAGGGTTTTGCTATGCCTTTTGGTAAGGTGTGGCATCGTGGAAAGTGTGAGGGTTTGGGGTGAACACATCTTGTTTCTGTCACTTCCAAGTGGTGTGATCTTCGCCCTGTTGAGTGACCTCTCTCCTTGCTTGTCTTGGCAATGGCAATGACAATGCCATCTTCAGAGTATTCCTGTGAGAATCAGAAGAGCCTTATGTGTTCTGTGAACTACCTGGCATAAAAAGGGGCTCAAAAACAGCTCCTTTACTCTCTCTTTTCTGTTCATGTCCTAGGGTTTGGGCCCGTTTTTAATATAGTAGAAAATAATATCCCAGGTGGGCACCTCGAGGAAGTGTCTTTCTCTGGCGCCCTCCTGGAATTGTGACTACAGATAATGTTTTCATTCCTCTCAGAGTCCCCCGGCCAGTGTCTGGATTGTGCCCTTCCCCTCTACATCTTACTTCCAGCAGGTGGAGAGTAAGCCATACTTTCACGTTGAAGATTACATCCCAGCGAGTCTGATCGAGAGGATGACCGCTCTACGGGTCCAGGTCGAAGTCTCAGAGATGCACCGGCTCAGCTCTGCACTGTGGGGAGAGGATGCTGAGCTGGAGTTCTTGAGGGTAAGGCCTTCCTGACCTGGAGAGAGGTGTTGGTCTTCAAGGGAATGCAGCCAGCAATCCCCTCCAGAGCCTTCTCAAGGGACCCAGGTGTGTGCAGACCCACAAGGAGGCATGAGCAAGGGTGGAACTCTAGGAGGCAGGGAGGGGCAAGGAGAGGTTTCTGGAAGCAGCTGGCATTGGAAATGACCCCAAAGAGGGTAGGATTTAGTGAGCTGGGGTGGGTGTGGTAGGGCTTTTCCTTATTTTTTATTTTATTTATTTATTTTTTTGAGAAGGAGTCTCGCTCTGGGATTACAGGCGCCTGCCACCATACCCAGCTAATTTTTGTATTTTAGTAGAGACAGGGTTTTCCCACGTTGGCCAGGCTGGTCTCGAACTCCTGACCTCAGGTGATCCACCTGCCTTGGCCTCCCAAAGTGCTGGGACTACAGGTGGGAGCCACTGTGCCCGGACAAATCTTAGATCAGCATTCCAGACACTTTCCTCCAAGCAGGGAGACCACATTTCTTATAGTTGACACATAGGACAACGGAAGTACAAGATCAGCGCTTGAGCCAGAGAAAAGCCGTCACAAGACCCTAAGTTTGCAGCCCTGCAGGCAGCAGTCCTCAACATAGCACAGCTGCTGTGGCCTGTGCACAGGAGTGCAGCTTGGGCCCACCGTCTCTTCACCAGCGGGGCAAAAACAGTGGCACTGCAGTCTCCCCGTGTGGGCACACACAATGATGAATAGTCTTTGCTACTCCACAATCTCCCCTTGCTGTGGGCCAGGCACTGGGAAATGGAGACAAAAAGCACATGCTCTTTGTCCCCAGGAAGCCCCACGTCTTGTGGGGAGGATTGCGGTCTACCCACAGGCACACAACTCAATAAACACTCAATGGAACAAGAACAATACCAGCTACTCTATGTCAAGATGTGGGGACCAGGGAGAGAGTGGCTACTCTGCCTGTGCAGATACAGCTGGGGGATAAGTGCGAGGACACTCGCAGCTTCCCCAGGACGGGATACAAGCTGGGCCATTTGATTGGGGGAGCAGTTTTAAAAGGAAGCTAGGAGATTTGTGTATTTCTCTGTACAGAAGTCAGGTAGAAATATTCCATCTGTGTTTTCTTGCCCTTAATTGAGATGGGTACTTGAAAACAGAACAGCCAACATGAGGTTGGGCCTTTGCTTTTCAGCTGGTCATTTTGCAGAACTATCCCTGTATCTAACATAGTGTAGCCTGCAAGCGTTTCATTTGAGAAGCACTGGCGAAGCATGATCAGGGCACTCCATAGTCCGGGCTGCACACGTGTTCCCTGTCAAGGGGATGAAGCATTCCCTTGATGAGGGACCAGTGGGGACTTCAAAGCCATCTGATAATGAGTGGTCACAGAGCCACAGAACTGCAGAACCCAATCTAGAGGCCAAGGACCCAACCCTGCGGCAGATGTCTGCAGGATGGACGCTACCTTCTGGCCTCTGCCCAGACCCTGACTTTGAGTGCTGAGCTCACTGTCAGGGTCCCTCGCTTCCTGGTTGAATGATGAAAAATGATTGTAAAAGAAACTACCAGGCTGAGAAGCAAAAATACAGAAAACCATTTTTTTCCCCATTCACAGAAAGCACTGAATAGATTTGATTCCATTTACATGTAATCTTTATCGGTTTCAAGGAGCACTCTTGCTTTTGCAGTTTCCCTTGGTAAACTGGTTGGGGTTGTTAATGCTGGTGTTGCCTGCCTGTGGTACAGAGAGATAAACTAGACAGTGCTTTGTCATCATCCCCAGAGCACATTGGGAGCCTCTCATTAGGATGAGGGTTTGTTAAAGGTTTTCTCCCCCTCCCTGATTATAAAAGTAAACATTTCCTCATAATTCTGCCGCCTGGAGATAGCACAGTTACATTTAGGTATATTCATCCTTCTCTCTTTGTTCTGTGCATTCATATATATATGTATATGCATATATATTTAAAATTAGCTTTATATTATATGTGCACTTTTATGTATGTATACAATCCCATAAATCTAAACATTTGAAAACTTCTTTTGAATTAACATATGTCGTACTCTAATTTTTTCTCTCAATGCTCTATTGTTTAACATATAAATGGTTTCCAATATGGGACTATCTAAAACAATACTGAGATTAGCATCTTTTCCATATAAATCTTAGCTGTATTTCTGCTTCATTCCTTAGGGATAGAATCTCATAAGTGGAATTACAGGGTGGAAGGTAATAAACATTTTGAACATTGTTGATATATATTGCTAAGACACCTCGTGCAGCAGTCATTTCTGGACATTTTCCATCTCTTCTACTGGGCTATAAATGCCTGGAAGGCCGTGGATCCTCAGTGCCCATCACAGAGCCCAGTTACTACTCTACAAGCAATCACTGGATTATTTAATTATAGCTCCTCATGGCTCTTGTTTTTCATTAGAAAAAGGAGAAGACCATTATTGGGAGGCTAGCTCTTGGTCCCC
Source organism: Pan troglodytes (assembly GCF_028858775.2). Lineage (NCBI taxonomy): Eukaryota > Metazoa > Chordata > Mammalia > Primates > Hominidae > Pan > Pan troglodytes. The sequence continues at coordinate 60,514,515 of NC_072406.2, read as the reverse complement.
AGTTCACTGATGGCTAACTCTGACAGTTCAGCACCTCGTACTAGCCACAGACTGGGCAAAAGTCCAGTTTGGGAAGCGCTGAATACCGTAGTCTGTCTGTAGATTCACAACTATATTAGCTTATTAATCTCAGAATAACCTGTTTAAGGTGAATTCAGTGTTTTCCTAACTTCCTCAACCATGGAGCCATTTTTCCCACATAGCTGTGGGTTGTTAATATATTATTAAAATATTTTTTTCTTGCTATTGAAATCATAATGATTGTATCCTGTAGTTTCTTCCACTTAGCATTATAACAAATGCACTCTCCTGATAATTACAAATGCTTTACAAATATCCTTTGTAAAGGCTGCCTGATAATCAATTTTAAGACAGTACTGTTTTTAGGAAATTGTTTACTGCCAGGAGCTGGTTTCCCCAAATCACCCCACAAATCTGTACTGAACAGCATTATGAGAAGGGGTTGTCCTGATTATTCAGCATATTTTCTTAGGGTAGATACCCACAGGTGGAATTATAAGGTCAGAGAAGATGAATTCTGAACCCCTTGATGAATATTCAGAAATAACAATCCATTTGTTTTGAAGAATGTTCAATGCAGCAAGGGATGTGTGACTGGCAGCCAGGAGTGCTTGGTCCCATCTCAACTTTGCTACCTGTTGTAAGGAAGACAGGCCTTGTAGTAAGATGGCCCAAAGCACATGGAGAGGAAATGACCCTCTGAAAGGACACCCAGCAATAGCAATGCAAAGGGGGCCAGGAGAAGCATCCTAGGAGACTCCCTAGCAGACAGCAAATGGAGGTAGACATCATTATTTTATTGTTTTACAGATTGAAGATGTCATTGACAACATTAAGTATATTCACCTATGTTTCCAGGCCTTTTGGATTCCCTGTATTTCAGTTGTTAAGAGTGAAGACTCAGGAGCAAACAGGCTCATCTTTCCATATTTCCATTCCTGGCTCCAAAGCAGGAACTTGGACAGATTACTTAGAAAAAGGATAGCTTCACTATCTCTGTGATTGTTCTGAAGATTAAATAATAATGAAATTATGCTGGGAGAGGCTTAGCATGGTGCTTTACTAGTAGGAATCTTGAGGCCCAAAGAACTGAAAAGCATCGTATCTCTCTTTGTATAGGTAAACAATAAATTAAAATATAAACTAATACTAAACAATTGAAGAAGTTTAAGTCTAGCAAAGGCATCTTTATCCTAATGACTACTTATTAATGCTTAATTTTTAAAAGAAATATCACACCAAATTCTTTAAAAGCGTCTGCCTAATTATCTTGTGGTGGCCCTGCTTTGTTAAACTTTAATCACATGCCCAGGCTGGCCACTGGATATTTCAGCACCAGCTCTCAATAAATATTGATTTGTATGATGATAAGGATATTGATGATAATGATGATGATGATAATGATGATGATAACGATGATGACAGGGTCTCTCCAAAGTTAAACAAAGGAGGCTTAGGGTTCAGAAATGTAATCTGAACCCTGTGTGAAGAGCTGTGGAGTCTGCAGGCAGCATAGCTGTCTGCATGGACTTCATCAACAGTGAATGGGAAAGGAGCCTGAGAGAGGAGCTCTCAAAAGCCATAATTTGTCCCTGTTTTTGTGACCTTGCCTGGGGGTGAGAGAGATTGGATAGGACATTATGCTCTCTGGTTGGGGGTAGGACTGGGATACCAGATTTCAGCAATACAACCCTTCTGAGAGGGCTTCAAATGCCTGGAGCAAGAGGTCCTTGCTGTAGGTCCCAGAGACACATCAACCTTCTGATGGGGACTGGCGTCTTCCTGGTGAAGATGAAGGTGGGAAAGTTACTGCCATTCAGATGTAGAAACATTTGTGTTCATTTTATACTTTGGTCTCTTAAGAAGTTGGTGGCCTAATGCAGTCCCCAGCTCCAACTGACCCATGGCCCCTGGCAAAATTTATTCCCCTAACCTGGTAAACAGAGGCAAGACCTTGGGCTACGGGGACCCCCACGGAGGCATTGCTACATGGTGAGGAGCACCAAAATGAATGGTCATTTTCTCTGCAGGGTGGTTCACAACTAACATTGGTGATCTGGAAGGTCGCTTTCTGTGCCTTAGCCTCAGTTTTACTATCTGTCATGTAAAGGGATTGGAACAGAGAATACTATAGACTCTGACACAACAAGGAAAAGAAATCTCTTACCTTGAGATGTCCCAGAAGAGTATGAATTCTAAAAAACTTGTTCAGAATATTATTATTGTACTGTGTTATTTTCATAATAACTGTATTCTAAGTACTGTTTTAGGTATTCCATGAGAAAAGTATTCCTTGGGTTACAAAAAAAAAAGAAAAAGGAAAATTCTATCATATCAGAGGTGCAGAGAAATTTTGTACATAGCAAATAAATCTGTTTGGCCCAGTGTTTCCTAAACTTACATGACAATTCTACTTTTTCTTTTCAGAACGCCTATCAGTGTGTTTTGCATGGAGTGAATGGCGTGAGGCCCATTATTTTAAACCATGTGCCTGTCTCTTCTAAATCAGCCTTTTTCTGCTCCAGGTCACTCAGCAACTCCCAGAATACGGTGTGCTGGTTCACCAAGTATTCTCAGAGAAGAGGAGGCCAGAAGAGGAGATGGCCCTGGGGATCTGTGCCAAGGGTGTCATAGTATATGAAGTGAAAAACAACAGCAGAATTGCAATGTTACGGTTTCAGTGGAGAGAAACCGGGAAGATTTCTACTTATGTGAGTGTAGCTCAGTTGATAAATAACCTGCACTTCATTTTCCTTTGATTTGTTGGCCGTTTAAAGGAGCAGTGGGTCATGGGTCATGTGGCTTTCTCCTGACCAAACATTCTCACAGCCTGTCTGTTTGTTAACCTGCATTCTGATGCATTGCAGGATATTTGGAAGAAGTCTGCCAAGGGATTTTGGGAGGTCCTCAGGAGGCCATTTCTTCCCTACCATTCCTTGCCTGGACCTCCACATATCCCCATGAACAGCCATTGGTCTAAAGGGCTACACTTTCCTTCTGGGTAAAGTTTTCTTAATTTGGAGACTCCATTAACGTTGAGAGCAAAGTTGGAGGTGGGAGATGGGGGTTGAGAGGGTAGTTTAGGTTGAGTGGAGCCTGAAAGGTTTTGAAACTTCTTCCCGTGTTTTAATTTTCCCTTTGCACGCAGTGTGCCAAGGCCTCTGGTCTGTCTCTGAGGACTACAGGTGTGCTACGGGACACTGAGGATTGCAAATTTTTGATAGCTCTTAAAAGTTTCAAAGTCTATTTTTGAATAGAAAATCCCCATTAAGTATACAACATTTGGAATCTACTTGAACACTATTTGCATGCATATTTCTACCTCCTGAAGTGAGTCACTCTGGCACTGTACCCTGGTGGCTGACAGCCTCTGCCTGTCCTGTGGTTGTTCTAGTCAGTACCTGTGTCACTTCAGTGACGATTTATTATAAAATATGAAGTTCTTTATCTTGCGGCCCCTGAAAAAATGTTTTTTTCCTATTTAATTTTCTCAATGGTTAAAAACATTTTCTAATTAGATCACTATTTGTATCATTATCTGATGTTAGAGTTTCCTGAGTAGAACATAATTGCTTTCATTCATTTTCAGGATGTTTCTTTTATTTCTTCCATCTTGGCTTTGAAGTTAACACATTGTCAAGATAAAATTTCATAATAAATTATTGTTTGTTTTCAGGAAAAAAGCTTACATCTAAAAATAAATAATAATTGAGCACAATTTAATTGAGTTTATTCAAGTGGTCTGTATATTATCAGGAAATTGACTTTTTTTCAAATTATTTTGACCAAACTCAGATGAAACAATATTCATATTTGTGAATTTTTCAGAATTTTAATTACTCAAATTACTTTAACTAAACTGAAAGGTTATATGAAGAACTTTGTTTAATGAATTTAATACTACTACATTACTTATTTTCTTTATTGCATGTTTAATTGTTCAGATTTTTCAATGCACTATTTCAAAATATTCATAAAAATGCAGATAACCTAAAAAGTAATTTTTTATGGATTTTTTTGAAGCTGTAAAGCTCGACAGTCCCCTTAAGTAAGTACTTTATGTATACATTGGTTTAACTTTTACAGGTATTTATTTCCCCCCACCAGGGGATTTCTTGATTAAATTAGTTGATTAATGTCTTGATTAAAACTGGGAAGTCATCAGGCTCTGAAGACAAACTTAGTAGCTCAAAAAATACTTAATCAGGGTTTCCATTCTCTGATGATCATCCTCTTCCTTGGCATGAATAACTTATTTTTAAGGAACAGTCGTCAGATGAAGTAATGTCACCAGCAGTTTGCTGCAAACCAAGCATCTTACGCAGAAAATGACTTGAACTCTTTATGCTTCTGTAAGCACAAAATAGGGAATTCAGTGAACAATATGAAAATTAACTCAGGAAACTGGTTTCGATTTTGCTTTTTAATACCTGAGGCCAAAAGTCTTCAAACAATTACAGATCGTTCATCTTGCCAGCCTGCACCAAAGCAGCAAAGGAAATAGAGAAAGATGACATTTCCAAAGAATATGATTCGTAGATGTGTTGGCGTCCATGTATGGTTTGATTGTTCAATCAAAAACCTGTTCCTTCTAGAACAATAAACCTATGCATGCTAGTAACTGTCCATAGTTATCACCACTAGTTAAATCTCTGAAGAGAAATGCATGGAAACAGAAGCAGACGCACGCTATTTAGGGCCCTCTTTATGAAAAAGAATACAAAGTTACAAAAGATGGCATGAAAGAAATATTTATTCAGAATGAGAAAAGAAATCACAAAAACTTTATGAATTTTTAAAAGCTGAACAAATCCTGCAGATATCAAAAAAGCCAGCAAGTAATATTTTTATTAACTTCCTGACAAAGTCTATAATACTTTTTTCCTTTCAAATTTTTAATGGCATACCCTGATTATTTTTCTGTATGATGGCACTTTTGTAATATCATTTTCTCTAGAGAGGATAGAAATATAGTTTAGTTTTTCTTCTAGCATGGTGGATTGAAATCTGTTTTTATTATTGAAAGGATTAATAGGATGCATGAAACACGCAGCTTTGCACAGAAACATTTTTGCTCTTTCTAGTGCTGCAACAGAGTTATTTGCTGCAAATGCAGGAAACCTGACAAATTCTATTTCATGGGATTCCCATAAAAAAAATCGTGTCATGTATTGATAATGCGGTATACACAATTATAGAGTATATCCCTGATAGGGAAGCATTTCAATTAGATGAGTATTTTTGAGAACTAAATTATAGTTTTTCATTTCTGATGAGTGCAAAAGCTTCCTGTAGATCAGCTACTGGCTCTGTACAGCTCATGCTTCCTTCGGGGGCTGGGTATTATAGGGCATGGTCAATTTCATCTGGCTGCTGGCCCTGCACCTTTCTGCTGAGATTTTAGGTGAGTTAGACAAATGGAAGGAGTATTCTGGGATGGCTAGCAATAAAGTAACTATTCTAGAAAAGCCTTCAAATCACCTAAATAAATCCAACTAAATCTAAACCAAGTGTATCCCCATCTCAACTTCTTAAAGGGATCTGCTCTGTATCACCCAACACCACCTGGTGCGAAGGGACGTGGCAAGGAGGGTGTGTCTGAGTAGAAAGAGTCAGTGGTCTTAACCAACTGGGGTGAAAACATCTTACTTTCCGTGTATTATAAGACCATGTGAATGCATTGCCAGGGCTCCTCCCAGGAATTTAGGGCCCTGGAGCTTCAGTTTCATTAGTTTCATGACAAGTCTCCCCTGCCTAGAAAAATATTATTTGTATTTCATACAAAGATGTATGAAATACAAATAATCAAGCAGGTGAACAAATAGCAACAGAAAAAAAAGAACTCCTAGGGATGAAAATATTCAAAATGGTAAACTGATGCTTTGAAACCAACATGTTACAGAAGCACCTGCCATGAATTAGGTGGGTGCAAGAGTAATCGCGCCCACCTAATTGCAGTAATTGCACCAACCTGATGTTTCTGCTGCAACCACAGAAATGTAAAGAAAGGATTTCATGCTGGTGCTGAAAACCCAGAGACTGGAGTTATACATCATCGTATACACAGAGTAGCAGCTTGCTTATGCGAAAGTTTGCAGATAAGAATTTTCCATTAAATGATGGAAAAGACTCTTGACAGTCAAGACTCTTTTCACCTTTATGTCAAGAAATAGGATCAGCATTCCACTCTGGTGTTTGATACCTTGGAGCACTGGCATCTGAAAAGGAGAGTTTTGCTGAGAGTTTACAAGCTAAAAGAAACTTCGATGTATGTGTTTGTTTGTATGTGGGTGTGTGAATGATTCTCCCTTTTCAGATTTGTTAAAAAATAGTTATTACATTTTAAAAAGTGATTTATTCTTGCAGGGCACAGTGGCTCACCCCTGTAATCCCAGCACTTTGAGAGGCTGAGGAGGATCACTTAAGTCCAGGAGTTCGAGAGCAGCCTGGGCAACATAGCGATACCCCTGTCTCTAAAAAATACAAAAATTAGCTGGGTGTGGTGCTGCCTCACTCTGGTCCCAACTACTTGGGAGGCTGAGGTGCGAGGATTTCTTGAACCCAGCACTTCAAGGTATCAGTGAACTATGATTGTGTCACTGCACTCCAGCCTGGGTGACAGAGCGAAACCCTGTCTCAAAAAAAGAGTGACTTATTCATATAAAAAATGCTTAATATCTGAATAAACTTAATATAAAATTGTCAGGATTGCATGAAAGCCTATCAGTGTGTACTGACAAAGTGTATGGATTTCAAGCAAATATTCGACTTTAAAAAAGTGTGGATGAAATGATCAGTTGAGTAAAGAAGAATTATTACGACTGGCAGAGCAGCATCTATGAATGCTTGAGACAACACATTATTTAAAGAAATATTAGTTATAGTACAGTTCAATTGGATTCAGAATCCATTCCTATTAGCACAAGGAGGCTTAGCACTATACTTGTCAGTGAAAGTAAAGAGTATACAGAGAATGAGCAACTTATCTAAAATTAGGTTAATGGTAAAAAGGGGTTTCTCAAAGAAAAAGCAATGAATATTTATCTGCCTTTTGTTGATATCTGACATGCGTGAATGGAGTTTCTTAGAAATGGTGACTATCAGGAATTAAAAGAGATAAGCCTTAAAGAGGATCAGGGGTTTCCGGAAGCCCTTTCAAGCATAAGCCCTGTTTCTATAAAGTAATCTTTATAGGAGCAAGCTGAAGGTTCTTATTGAAATAGATAGAATATCTAGAATGAAGATTTTATTTGGAAGTTTTATATGAATTAATATTTAATATCACCTATATATATTTTATTGTTCTTATCGGAATAATATATTGCAAAAATTTGTACTTTTTTTTCATAAGGCTCTATACAGGTAGCCTCATATAGGTCATCTTCACCAGTTTAGCCCAGTGAGCTGGACAAATATTATCACTTTGTATGTGGGCCTTGAAGGTATAATGTGGGGAAGCGTTTCTTTGTGGTGTGACCTCAATTCCTGTGGCATTTTGAGGACTCTTGCTCTTTTTTTTTTATCTGTAGAATAAAAATACTGATAGAATCTCTCTTATTCTGTAGTTGTGAAGATAAAATAAATTCATACTCATAAAGCACTTAGAATAGAATCTGCTACATTATAGCCAGAAATATTATAACACACAGGTGTTTTTATCTTTTTCATAACCCAACTAGTTGAGATTTTGTCTACAACTTCTTGGAGTTTGTACAATAAAAACAATGGGATACTTAGTGGCTTGTCATAATGCACACTGAGGGTTAGGTTCCGTCCTTGCTGAGGTCAATGTACCTGACCCACTTCATATTCTTTTCACCCAGCACACTCCTTGAAAAATAGTTATTGTTTGATAAACAATTTGATTGATGAATGAAGGAAAAACTAAAAAGAGGGATTTTCTTTAAGCTAAGGAAAATATCAGGCCATAGTCAGACAGCATCTGCCATGCACCCGTGGATGCCTGCTACAGGGTGTGGAACCAAGGGACCGAGCATTTTCTTGCAGTTGTGCGTCAGTGGAGGGTTGTGGATGATCAGTGTATTAAAGTCTGTGTTTGCTTCCTTCAGCAAAAAAAGTTCACCATCACAAGCAGTGTCACTGGGAAGAAGCACACATTTGTCACAGATTCAGCCAAGACCAGTAAATACTTACTGGACCTCTGCTCAGCCCAGCATGGGTTTAATGCACAGATGGGCTCTGGGCAGCCTTCCCATGTTTTATTTGGTGAGTAGAAGCTGTATTCTCTGTATACACTTTGACAAGTTTGTTATTTCATAAAATAATTTGTATAAATAGATACAATTGATCTGGGGACCTGTAATAGAGTTGTAAATCTCTCTAATAATGACAGAAATACAATAAAAATGAAATACAGTTTTATTTTCTCATGTTGGCAAGCACTAAAATAAATAACACTGGGAGGATAAATTGATATGATCTTTTCAGAGTGCAATTGGAAATATACATCAAAAGCCTTAAAAAGTGCACGTCCTCTTGGCCCCATAATTTTACTTGTAGATAGACATTTATCCTAAGATAATCAATAGAGACATACACAAAAGTTGCTGCCCGTGGATGTCTACTAGGGTGTCATTTATGACAGTGACCATTTGAAAGAAATCTAAGTATCCAAACATAGAAGACCAGATAAATAAACCAAGAGCATCTATATAATTCAGACAGTAAAATCAGTTTTTGGACAATGATGATATGTGAAACTGTACATGATAGGGTGCTAAGTGAGGAAAAGGAAGTTCTAAGACTGTATCTAGCTAGCACCGTCCAATGACACTTTCTTCAATGATGGAAATACCTGCATTGTTCAGTGTGGGAGTCACTAGCAACACAGACCTATCATGAACAAAAGTTCTTGGAAAAGGAATTCGAAGGAAAAAGACTTTATTCCTGTCACAGTCTGCAAACCCAGAAGGCACAACCTTGGTATAAAACAAAGGTGTGTTCTGGAGAACAAAGAGAGGGTTTGGCTTTTATAGAGAAAACTCCCACCTAGGTTCCCAATCAAGTTCATTTATTCAAATGAAAGATTCAAACTTGCTTAGTTCAGATTGGTTGATGCGGTGCAGTTCTGACTAGTTGATACAGCTGAGCCCTGATTCGAGGAGGCAGGTGAGCTCTGATTGGTTGGTTCAGGTGAGCTCTGCAAGTCCCAATGTTAAACAGAAGGGTGGTTCTTCAAGGAACTCAGAGTACCTGTGTGACCTCTAGTCAGCAAATGGTTGCTTGGCTCTGTTTTATTTATTTATTTATTTATTTATTTATTTATTTATTTATTTATATTTTTTAGCTTTTAGTTTTTATTTACTTATGAAACATAAAGCAATTTTGGGCAAAAGGTAACAAATAAACCTTGAAATTTCAATGGCTTAATACAGCAAAGGTTTGTTTCTCAGGTGCTTCTTGGTCTGGCTATTTTGCAGCTCTCCTCCAGCGACATGGGGTCTCGGCTGCTTCAATGGAGAGCTCCATTATCTAGAACAATTACTCCAGAAAGGAAAGAGAGAGCTGTAAAATTGCGCAAGATGTTTTAAGAGCCAGACCCCAAAGTGACTCATATTCCTTCCATCTGCATTTCATTAACAGAACACAGTCACATGGCCACCAAGACAACTGCAAGAGGGGTTGGAAAGGGAGGACTTCCTGTGTGCCCAGGAAGAGGAAGCAGTGTAATGATACACCATGGTCCTTGCCATAACGGCTGCAGCCGTCTGCTGTATCACTCTTAATTGAGAGTTTGGTATTAAACTCATAGCAGGACCAGATTACGGAAGAGGCAGAGTTTGTCATCTGTGTTTAGATTGGAATCCTTGCAAGGAAAAACATTAAAATGTTTCTGCAATACACATAATCTGGAGATCAGGTGGACAGCATGGTGACCTGAATGCAGCACAGTTGAAGATTAACTACCAACAAGAATAACAATGAATGTCCTATTAAATAGCCCTGGAAGCACCTGTACCAATCAGGAAGCTATTTGCTGCTGCTTAGCAATTACAGTGAGAAATGTAACTCATCACATTCTCCTACTTTTGGTTGCTTAGCAGATCTGTTGCTTACTGTGCTTCTAAATTCAAAAAATATAAATACCCTTGTTTTACCAGGACCATATCTTAAAAATTTAAGGTACCTTGTATAGTAGGGTTTTTTTTTTTTTTGTGCCTGAACTCATTTTTTCAGAAAAATTTCAACTTTTATTTTAGATGCAGGGGGTACATGTGCAGATTTGTTAAATGGGAATATTATGTGATGCTGAGAGGTTTGGAGTATGGATCCGGTCACCCTGGTAGTGAGCATAGTACCTGATAGGTAGTTTTCTAACCCATCTCACCTTCCTCCACCCTCTAGTAGTCCACAGTGTCTATTGTTCCCATATTTATGTCTGTGTCTGATCAATGCTTAGCTCCTGCTTATAAGGAAGAACATGCAGTATTTGATTTTCTGTTCCTGCGTTAATTTGCTTAGGATTATGGCTTCCAGCTCAATCCATGTTACTGTATACAAAATCAATGTACAAACATCAGTAGCATCTCTATACACCAACAGCATCTCAGGCTGAGAGTGAAATCAAGAACACAATCCCACTTAAACAATAGCCACAAAGAAAATGAAATACCCAGGAATACAGCTAATCAGGAAGGTGAACAATCTCTACAAAGAGAACTACAAAACATTACTGAAAGAAATCAGAGATGACACAAATAAATGGAAAAACATTCTATGCTTATGGATTGGAAGAATCAATGTCGTAAAAATAACCATACTGCCCAAAGCAATTTACAGATTCAATACTATTCCTATCAAACTACCAATGTCATTCTTCACAGAATTAGAAAAAAAAACTATTCTAAAATTCATATGGGACCTGAAAAGAGCCTGAATAGCCGAAGCAATCTATTTTAAATTTGGGCCCAGTTAGCTGCTCAGAATCCATCTTGAGGGATTGGCTTTTTCAGGTTCACATTTGTTCACACTATTGGGCACTTCAAAGGTGGCAAAAAGAACTGAGGGATTAAATTTTCAATGTTATTTAATTTTCGTCCATTTATATTTAAATTTAAATGGCCACATGTGCCTACTGTATTGAATAGCATAGTTATAGATAGACACACAACACTAATTTGGTTAATATTGTGTTTAAGATAAGGAAGAATACAGAAATGAACGGCACCAAAATGTTACTTGTTATTACCTTTGGGAGTTAGGCTTGCAGGCACGACTGTTTTCTCTGTGATACTTTTTTGATATTTATTAAACTTACAACAATGAACGTGTATTATTGTTATAACTAAGAGTAAGACTATTGGTTAAAATGGGGCACACATCACATAAGACAAGTTAATATTTATTGAGCATTTACGAAGTGCTATGGAGCTATTTACTATTGTTATTACTAATTTTTCCTGGTGTTATGCTAAGTACTTACACTAATTACCTCACTTATGTTCATAATTTACTGTTTTCTCAAACTGCCCTGGTCAAGCAGCCCCAGGAGGCAGGTACCAGCATTATGGGGAGGAGCAAACTGAGGCTTGGAAAAGTTAAGTAATGTGCTGGCTGCTTGGTGGTGGGCCTAGCCAAGGTTTGAACCTGTGGCTGTTGGGGCCCAGTGCCTGTACTATGGCCTTTCATAACCAGCCAGAGCATGGAATTCAGTGCTAGAGAGACTTGGTTCTGCGCACTGGCTTTACCACAGCTGCTGTCAATGTCTAAGCATTAGTTCTTCTTTGGCCATAAAAGGGAGCAATATAATATAGTGGTTTACACCCTTCATGTTCAGAGCGTGGTTCCTGGAGCTGCAGCATGCGTGTCATCTGGGAGCTTGCAAAGAATGCAGAATCTCAGTCCCCACTCCAGACCATCTGAATCTGAATCTGCCTTTTAAAAAGAACCCAAGTGATTTGAATGTACATATAAGCTTCAGAAACACTGACTTGGAATGTGGCCTGTGGAGTCCAGTAGACTCAGGGGAGTGCCACTTTCTAGCTGTGTGACTTTGGGCAGCTCACTTCCCCTTTCAGAGCTGGAGTGTCCTCACTGGAGCACACAGACCGTACTGTAGGTTTGTATTGTGCTCGAGTGGGAAGGTCCGTGCGTGTAACATTTCTAGCTCAGTGTCTGGTGTTCTGTGCTCAGTGTGAGAGTAGTAATGGTGGCTCCTGCTCACGGGGGTTTTGTTCAGTGCCAGCCAATTCATATGGGAGCTGTGTCATTGGGTCCTGGGGCTGGCCCAGGAGTTGGGGTCAACTGGGAAACAAAATTGCTGAACTTTCAGATGCAGAACCAAATGCAGAAAATAATGGTAGCTTATTTTATTATTTGCAGCAGAACCAGATGAACATATAAACATTTCATTGAAACCACAGGCTGGTGGTTCCAGGATATTTCCAGGGAGCTGGAGATGACAAATGTAAATTAATTATACCTGACTTACCTGCTATTGCTGAGAACAGTGTGTGAAACACCATTGATATTGCTTTTATTGCCTGATTTCAGTGACTGTAAAATATTTATAAATATTTCATGAGCTCACTTGTAAAATTAGTCCTTTCAGGCCTATTTGGCTTGTAATAGGCTGTTTTCTCAAACTGCACATTCTACCGTCTTAGGAGTTTTTAGGAATCTAACATTTATTTGCATTGAAAGGATGAGTTTAGACAAAGTTCCCTTGCCTTTTAAAATATTTCTTCATTTTAGAAACTCTCTCTGCAGATTCATGTAACCCTTTTCAGCGATTACATGCAGCCGAGAACTGACCGCCTCCAGCTGATGGTCCCACACACCCCTCAAGCTCAGGGCATCCGTAATTGATCTCTTCCTCTCACACACCTCTCTTTGCCTTGATATGTCTTGTTCAAAGGGGGTCACCCAGCCTCCCTGCAGGAAACTGGGAGTGTCTGGGCCTGCACCCTCTCTTCCCACCCCACTTGTCACCAAAAACAGACAGAGAGAGATGTCAAAGCTGGGGGAACCCAACACATCTCATATCCTTGAAATGGAGGCACGTCACGTAATGGACTTGCTGCTGGTACTCTTGTCCTGGATAATTGTCCTTCTCAGCCTTCAGAGTGACCTTTCAAAAGGACCAATCCTGTCATTTTCTTCCATGCTGAAAACTTGTTAATGGCTCTCTGTTGTCTGCAAGGACAAGCTCAAACTTCTTCTAGAATGGCATGCCAGACACTTCCCACTCTGTCCCCAGTCCTGCCATATTCTTTGCCCTGACTCCTCCTCTCTGGTCTCTGGCTGTTTTTCATGCCAGCTTGCAGGCTGTTCAGCACACCAGGATGGCTCAGCTTCCAGGGCTTTTGTGCCCAGCATACCCTCTGCCTGCAGCGCGTTCCTAACTCCTTCCTGGCTCAGACCACCAAGATAAGTCTGATCCTCTGTAAATAAGCTTAAGGGTAACCTCATCCTTGAAGGCTTTCCTGATTGACTGCCCCCAGGTGGCTCTTCCTAGGTGGATGGACCACTCCCTCTGCTGTGCAGACGTCTGTCTTCTCACCTGTATTATCCTGCCACTTTTATTTGTGGATATGCCTGCCTGCAGTCAGCAGTGGACTGGGAGTTCCACAAGAGCAGCTCCAGCACAGAACAGAGGTGTGGTGTGTCAAATGGGAAGTGGTTAATACATGTTTTTTGATGAACGAATGGATGATTTGTGTGGAATTACAATCATTTACTGAACCCTTCCCATTTTTGATATTTAGTTTACTTTTTGTTTTTAAGTATTACAAATAATATGATAAATATCACTGGAAGAAATATTTTTCTATATTTTATATCGTTTCTTTTAGCTAGATCTCAGAAGTGTAATTGTTGGGTACCGGTGCTGGGCATTTCTAAGACTATTGCTGTTTTCCCAAGTGCCATTCTCAAGCCCAGTATTGTCTTGCCTGTTTTGTTGCATCCTTGTTGGAATAAATATCATCGTGTTTATCTTTGTTCATTTGAAGGTAAAAGTGATTTCTCGCTGTGGCTTTATTTTGCAGTCCTTTCATTCTTGAGCAGTTGAGCACTTTCCAAGTGCTTCTTAGTCATTCTTCTGTGAATTATCTCAATAAGCATATTACTTTATAGTTATATTTGGTTCTGTAGGGGGAAAAGATAGATCACTGAGCTTTTACAAATGCATAATTTCAGGACTAAATAGGCAGGATCTGTCAGCCCTGTGGAGTGGGGCCCATGGGCCTTTGCTCAGCTGTTTCTCATGGGTGGTCTGGGGGCTACAGGGGTGGTCTCAGCCCTTCCACAAGAAGGCTGCAAGACTGCAGATTTGCAGTGAGCTGCCCAGAATCTTGTCCTGGGTGTCTTTTCCTTGTGGCCCTTGGCTCGGAGTATATCCTGTGTCCTTGTGACACTGTAAGTGACTTGGACTTTGCCCTTGACATCCAGATGGATTCAGCCTTATTTCCCTAGTGCCACAATTATGCTACGAGTCACCCACAGCAGGGAATAGAAACTGTCCACTGTCCTCAGCTTGCTAGTGGCTTTGGGACATTCGTGGCAATGCTTCCTTCCATTCTTGAAAGGCTGTCTACTTTTGGCTCTACCACCTTCCAACAAATCCCCCCTCCACTGTTTGTCCACCCAGTCAGCCCCATGAAGCTGAGGCCTGGCGATGACACTGGCACTCACCAGCAGCCCCACCAGCCCACAGCTGTAGGCTGAGTCCCTGATGCTGAGTGCTTGACACCCAGGGTCTCATTTCCTGACCTCACTAAGCAGCCCCTCTCCTGCTAACTGAGCTTCCTCCTCAGGCTCCAGGCACTCTCCAGCATCTCACAGGCCCTTGAGCTCTCTCTCCTCTGCTAACTTTTGTGAGTCCCCTGCCTCTAAGGGATGGCTCCTTCCTGTAATCACAGTCTCTGTACAGTCTTGCTTCAAACTCGCTAAACCTTTCTGAGCTGCGACCTTGCCTCCACTGTCTCTGCCTAGAATATCCGCCTGTGGGTATTAATATCCATCATGATTAAGTCTAAGGTCACTCTCCCTTTGGGCCCCGGTAAACAGAAGGCTGGGTGTGTCTCAGATAAATCTCCCCTGCTGCTGTCATTGTCTTTGTGTCCTCAGCATCCCCATTTTCCAGCGTGGACTGTGGAGTCTGCAGATTTGAGTGTGAGTCTGCCCTACCACTTACTGGCTTTGGGACCATGAGCAAATAATTAACACACTCTTAGCCCCAAGTTCCATGATCTTTAAATTGGGTATAATAATATCTACCCCATAGGGTTATTGTGAGGATTAAATGAGACAATGCAGATAATGTGCTTCCCACCACGCCTGGCACATAGTAAGCATTCAGCAAATATTAGTAGTTGATGTTGACATTACTGCTGTTGTTGCTGTTTCTGAGCAAGCCCAAGCTCTGTATGGAGTAAGATACTATGCAATTTGTGCAAAAGCTGCAGGTCACATTTAATTTACTTATATTCCTTCATTGCTTTTTGCCTACTGTATGTGAGTGATGGTACCATAATGCCTCATGCATGCAGAAAATTCTCAAAAAGTTTTTTTTTAAAAGGCTGGCTTTTTCAGTAAGCACAGCCCTGGCAGGGAACCAGACACCATTGTAGAGAAGACAGGGGGGTCTGTTTGAAGAAATATATGCCCATGGATATCCTTGAAATGGAGGCACTTCACCAGGCTCTAGAAGTGCATGTGCACACACACACATACACACACAGAGAAACCAGGAGCCACACCACTACCATGTGTCTGACCGTTCTTTCCTTCTTGGTTTTAGCAAGGCGCAGATGGTCAGAATGTAGTCATCACTTTCCTGTCTTAAAATACTAACTTGGCTTTATGTAAAGCCTCATTAACTTAAAAGCTCTATTTTTCAAATCCCATTTTTTTTATGATCAATGTGAATAGTGAAGTGGGGAGTTAATCACATCCATGGTCTTAAGTTCAAGACTTCATCAAAGTTATTTATTAAACATTTCTGCATGGAAGGAGAAAGGCAAGTGTCAAAGCTGGGGGGAACCCAACACATCTCATATTATATTTCAGGAAATAGGACCTTGTATTAAATATGATTACCAGGGCAAACTACGCTGTGTAGAGATTAAAGGTTATACTCCACAGAGCAGAGCCTAATCTTGGGATCCCAGGAGATTTGGAGGCACATTTGCTACAAGAATGTTTGGGAGGACAGATCTGTAAAACCAGAAAGCAGAAGGGGATGGGGCAGCTGATTTCGCAGGAGGCTCGGCCGGAGCCCGACACACCTGCAAATACTCTAGGGTTAGCACCCATTTAAACAGGCTCTTTGGCTCTGCGTCCTGTCAGCTGCAAGGGGAGAGAGAGCATCTCGTCTCTTCCTTCTTCTGTTTCTGAGGTTTCTTTCATTAGAAAGTGCTAATTAGGAGAACTTGCATTCCCAGGGATAATCGCAGGAGACAAAATAGCAGCAGAAAAAGAAAGGAGGAGGAGAGCGGGGGCCCAGTGATATGTTACAACCACCAGAGCAATGGATCCAGCATCATTCTTGTGTGTGTGTATGTCTATGTTTTTCTCGCCAAATTCAGACCATGATAAGTTTGTGCAAATGGCCAATTTGAGTCCTGCACACCAGGCCCAGTCTAAGCCTCTCATTTGGATTCAGAGATTGTCCTGCTCAGAAAACGAGTTGTTTGCATCCAGGCTTCAGGATGCTGCAGGAGGCCTGTTGAGTACATCAATGGATAACTTCAACATGGACGGCAGCAAGGAGGCTGGAGCAGAAGGCATCGGGCGCAGGTGGGTGTGACACATTTGTTCTCTGGGCCCAAACCACCATGTGCTTGATGGTTTGCAGTGATCTGTACTGAAGATTTATTTTATTTTTTTTTGAGACTGAGTTTTGCTCTTGTTGCCCAGGCTGGAGGAGCGCAGTGGCGTGATCTTGGCTCACCACAACCTCAGCCTTCCGGGTTCAAGCGATTCTCCTGCCTCAGCCTCCTGAGTAGCTGGGATTACAGGCATGCACTGCCACACCCTGCTAATTTTTGTATTTTTAGTAGAGACAGGGATTCTCCATGTTGGTCAGGCTGGTCTCAACCTGCGGTCCAGACCTCAGGTGATCCACCCTCCTCGGCCTCCCAAAGTGCTAGGATTACAGGCATGAGCCACCACGCCTGGCCAAGAAATTGTTTAAACGATGTTAGATGTCTAGGAAAAGTGTATATTTATTGGGTAACTGTCAATCAATTCCACAGAGATTTACAGAAGGCCATCTATGGGCTAAGTCTATGTTAAACACTCTAGGGCCAACCTCTCATTCCTCCTTATATGATGCTCCCGTCTTTTGGTGAAGAAAGAACTAGATGACAATATGAAATTGGAGAGGACAAATAAACAAGTTGCAATAAGCCTATTTGGCCTTATGATCAGCCAGGTGCTGTTCTGAGCATGTGTACATATCAACTAATTTAAGTCTTATGACTCTGTTAAGTGTTTCTGTTGTTCTCATCACATCACAGAAAGGAAACCCAGGGCTTAGGATTTGAACACAAGCAGCTGGCCTTAGAGTCCAGCTCCTAACCTCTACACCATGCTACCTTTCCTATTGATGAGTTTCTTATCATTTAAATTTATATGTAAAAATAGTGGGCTTATAAATGCAACTTCACATGACAAAACGATTCATAAATTTAAAAATAGCCTAGGACTTGGATTACATTTACACTGCAATTTATAGAAATAGCACAGAATCCCAGGCAGCATATGACCAATGAAGGTTGCTGCAGGAGCTGTTTTTTTGGGATGAGTTTTCCAGCTACTTCAGCAAGAGGGTATGGATGATTCATTTGAACTGAAAGTCTATGTGTGTGTCTATATCTATACCTATATCTATATCCATAATTATCATCTTAAAGTAATTCTTAGAAAATTATTGCCCCCAATTCTGTTGATGCAAATGTACATTGCCGTGCACCACAAACTAAATCAACAGTGGTAAAGCAAAACGGTTTCGAGCATCTATTGCTGTGTAACAAACGACCCCAAAGCATAGTGGCTTAAAACAATGACCATTGTGTTATTCCATTTCACAATGAACTGGATTAGAAATTTCACAGTGAACTGGGTTAGAAATTCAGGCAGGACTGAGTTGAGGGATTCTTCTGGGTTTCATGTGGTATTGACTGGGGTCCAGCAGATGCTGGACTAGTCTAGAGGACGCAAGACGACTTTGTTCACAGGCTGCTTCCTTGGATGATTGGGAGGCAGTGCTCACGGAGCCCCTCTCTCTCCATGAGTAGTCTTGACTCCTCTTCATGTGGGGTCTCCAGCAAGGTTCTGCAAGGCAGGAGGGCTCCAAGATCCCAAAAAGAAGCTGTCAGTTCTCTTCAAGTCTAAACCTGAAGCTAGCCTGGTGTCACTCCTGCCATACTGCTGGTTAAAATAGTCACAGGTCAGCACAGATTCAAAGGGAGCAGAAATAGTCTCCACTTCTTGATGTAGGAGCGTCCAAGACCTTGTGAACATCTTTCATTTGTCACCCAACTAATGGTACCTTATAGCACTTCATTGTTTAAAAGGCAGAAGAAACCATGACTGACTCAAGGCCATCTTGAGGATGTGTTGCCCGCAAAGCACCCTTTCTGAGAATGGTGGCCCTTCCAGCGACTGGCCAGTGGTCACGCACAGTAGGGGCTTTTCAGTGTTGCATGGTTGCTGGCCTTCTTGATACAAAGCTGAATTGGCGCCCTCCGTAATATTCGGCATAACTCTAATCTTGGTTTACAAATGCCAAATTTTCATGACCCTTAATAACTCACATCAGAAGTTACCAGTAACCCGTGGGTGAAAAGGGAAACATAATTACTAAGCTTTTGAGTTCTTGGAAGATTCCCCTCACCCCACCTCCAAGAAGCACAGCTTGAGACACTGGTTTGGGTGCGGGTATGTTTTTGTGGAGGTGATGCCAAGAAGGAGTGAGAGAGAGAGGGAGTTGGGGAAGCAGGCAAAGTGTGGTCACAGGGGTAGGGGTCACCAGGTAGCTGTTGAGGGCAACCAGGGCTCAGCTCCACAGAGGTGTGCAGAGGCCTCCTAGAACTGCAGGACAGGAGGCAAACACCATGTAATGGCTCCTACTTCCCTTTGGTCAAAGGATGGGAGGCCTGGACTCTCCCATGCTTTTGGGTAAGGTGGGAATAGTGGGGGTGGAGGAGACGGCTCCCAAGATGGACAAGAATCTCTAGAGCAGAAAGAGGGCCACACCTGAGCCAGGATGCTGTCAGCTCAGCTGAGCCTGAGCTCTCATGGAACTGCCCCCCACCACTGCAGTTGAAGTCTGAGGTGGGCCAAAGTCCATGACAGTGATGCAGTTGAGACATTTAGCGTTTCTGTCATGGTACAGAGGCCATTCTGCCGGGGGCCCCTTCTGACAGGGTTCTGGATCAAGCCCCGCATCATGGAAGTCCTTTGCCAATACTTGCTCCGTGGTCTAGTGCTGTGTGACCTCAATGAAGTTATTCAACACCCCAGGCCTCAGTTTCCTCATTCATCCAGTGGTAGTAATAGTCATCCCTCCCCACTGGGTGGCTGTGGGAATTAAATCATGTTATAAAAGCTGAATATGGGTTGGTCTGTGGTGACTGCCCTGATGCTGGTCTTGAACGCAGTGTTAGGCTCCATGAACGGCACAGCAATTTCCAAGCAAGGGCACCAGGGACGGCTGCTTGGGAGATGTGGCATCAGGTCTTGACTGATGAATAGGATCTGGGCACCGTGAGAGGAAGAGAAGGAATGCCATGAGCAAGGGCCTCCTTAGTCTTACTAGAAAAATGGATTGAGCACCTAATGTGTGCCAGCCCTGGGCCAGGTGTGGAGGATTCGGTGGTGAGCATGACAGATGTGGTCCCCACCTCATGAGCTCACAGGCCAGCGGAGAGGTGGCCCACATGGGGTCTGTGTGGAAAGATGTGGGTCATGCCGCTGGCCTAAGCCTGGGCATATGACCACAGGAGGGAAGGTTGACATGTGGAGGCAGGACCCCATCACCAGTCGCATTCCTGAGCAGTTGTTTACACAGCACGTGGTGCCAGTGGCTGCCTGCCCTGAGGTACAGCTCCTGCCTGCCCTCCCACTCCTGAGAGGTGGCCTCTGACTTCACATCACTGCTTTTCTGAAGCCTTTCGCCACTGCCTCAGGTGAAGGCGTGGCTCCTCCACATCGCTGGCTCCAGTTAGGGCAGTACCCTCTGTCCCCTCCACCCTGACACCCACATGCTCCTGTCTGTGCTGTGAAACATGGAACTTCTCAAGAACAGCAATGTGCCTGGTATATCCTTGGCTCTGAGGCTGGCAGGGAAAGCTTTCAGTAAATGGATTTTTTTAAAGTTCACGTTTAAAATGTTTTTAAATGGTGGTAAAATACACATAATATAACACCTACCATCCTAACCACTTGTCAGTTCAGTAGCAGGCAGTCCATTCATGATGTTGTGCTACCATCACCAAAGTCCATCCCCAGAGCTCTGTCCGTCTTCCCAAATTGAAACTGCACCCATTCGACACAACTCCCATTCCACCCACCTAGCCCCTGGCCACTGCCGTGCTCTTCCTGGTCTATGAATGTGACTGCTCCAGGTTCCTCAGATGAGTGGAATCATTCACATTTCATCCTTTTGTGACTGGCAGTGATTGGCTTTTAAGCAGTAAAGGGCCCAGATCACATGTGTGCATGTGTGGCCCAGATCACATGGGTCATAAAAACCCAGGCCCAGAAAAGCCCTTCCTTTTCCCTAAAGGCCACCTGAAGGCCACCTCAGCATCATCGCCTCTCTCGGCTCCTCCCAGACTGTGGGGATTTCTCCATCCATTGAGCACACGAGCGCCCTGTCGCAGCCTCTCCCTGGGCACCTTGGTTGGCTCTAGGAGGCATGAAAGTCATCCACCCTGCATCCCACAGCAGGCTGGGGACTCCCAGAGGACAGGGCCCATGCCTGACCCACCCTTTACCCTCAGTGCCTTGGAGCTCAGGCCTGACACCTGGGGTTCTCAGTCACTGTGGGTCGATCGTGCTGCAAGGCAAGCACAAACATGAGCCAAGTCAGAGTGAGGCCTCATCTGTCGCCAGTCTCCAAAGCTACTCTGTGCTGCACCTCACTGTGAGGCTGGACTTCTCCTCCCCCCACCGCCCCTGTTCTTCCCTTTCTGGCTGCAGCCTCTTTGCACAGTGCCAAGCTCCCTGCAGAGAGAGCCCTGGTGTCACAGCTCCAAGGGTACAGGGGGCGGATCCATGGGTAACTATCCATGCCAGCGACCCCTGCTATAGTCCAGCTGCTTGAAGCTGTGAGATTGCTGTGGGGGCTCTGAGGGGTGGGAGTCAGTCTGGGTAACCAGGGAAGCGGAATCTGCTCAGATGTTTGGCTGTCCAGGAGGCCCAGAGCTGGCTTTTTCCAGGGCTCTGAGACCCACAGCTTTACATCAATTGTTCCCTCTCACTCTAGACTTTGC
This sequence comes from Pan troglodytes, assembly GCF_028858775.2. NCBI lineage: Eukaryota > Metazoa > Chordata > Mammalia > Primates > Hominidae > Pan > Pan troglodytes. The sequence goes on along the minus strand of NC_072406.2, from coordinate 60,493,030 downwards.
TCACCTCTGAATGTAGCTTATCTCTGTGCAGAACTGACCCCGGGGCTGTGGCAACATCTCCCTTGACTCATTATTCTGCTAGGCTCTAGTACATTATTTACTAGCATGAGGCATATTCCATCAGGGCCAGTTGAATGCCTGCATGAATGCTTCTTGTTCACAGCATGGTATGATCAGGCGGCACCCAACACAACATGTACAATGATCAAGCAGGTCAGTGACCCTGTGCAGCTCTCGAGCATGTGGTAGGTGGGGTGTGGAGGGTGCCTGGCCTGCCTGAAGGCCTCCAGCTGAAAACAGGAGCAAATGACAAAACATCGGTATCCACTAAGAGTGCTGGTGTTTGACACTTACTATCTCATTTCAGTTCCCTTAGAAGCCTGGGAAGTAGGAATATTATTCTTATTTTATGGTTGAAAAAATGGAGGTTTACAGGATCATGTATCTTGCACATAGTAGGAGGCTCATATGAAGCCAGAGTGACCTCAGTGTCCCCTCTGAGACATAAATATCCTACAGCCATTTTTCCCAGTGCCCTCCTAATAACTAGATCAGCCCTCGATGGGGTCCCTCTGAGGAGCTGCTGGATGACTGGACACAAGGCTGCCCTCCCCGGGCCATCATCCATACTCAGAAATGCCAAGAAGTTGCCTCCCTGAGCCACCTTATCTAACCTCACTGTCCTTCCCCGTGGGCCACCTTATCTAACCTCATTTTCTTTTCCCGGCAGCCCCTGCACTGGCCGGGAGCAGCTGAAGAGTGCCTGTGTGATCCAGAAGCCAATGACCTGGGACTCTCTCTCTGGGCCACCTGTTCAGAGCATGCATGCAGGTATGGGCCAGGCGACGACCAGGTCTTGGGTGGAGGAACCCCTACGCAGGAAGCTTGCTTTGAGTCTTTTACCACCACTTATTTTTGCTTCCCACACAATGTTTGTAACCTTCTTGTTTTTTGAATTGTTTTCTTTTTAAACTACTTGTGATTGGGAAGAGGCGTTTAGCTTTGGCTGGGTATGTGGATCTGAAATGTGTCAGCTCTGGCGAAGACAATCCCAGCACTCTCGTCCAGAAGGAAGAATACCTGCTATGGAGGGTGGGTTCAGAAAAAGGCACCATTCACTGTAGATATGCTTCTTTATGCAGGCCAGAACATCACCTCCCAGTATTCACCAGAAAACATACACAGAGTAGATGGCAGTCCCTTCAGCCATGCATCCTCCTGGCCAGTTCCCTGTAGAATGTGAGGACAAAGAGATCCGACACTTGGAAAAATATCTCTACTCAGTGAGCTTTAAGCCTGAGGGTTGGATCAGTGTATTAGTGCGTTTTCACGCTGCTGATAAAGACATACCCAAGACTGGGAAGAAAAAGAGGTTTAATTGGACTTACAGTTCCACATGGCTGGGGAGGCCTCAGAATCACGGCGGGAGGTGAAAGGCACTTCTTACATGATGGCAGCAAGAGAAAAATGAGGAAGAAACAAAAGTGGAAACCCCTGATAAACCCATCAGATCTCGTGAGGCTTATTCACTATCACGAGAATAGCATGGGAAAGACCAGCCCCCGTGATTCAGTTACTTCCCCCTGGGTCCCTCCCACAACATGCAGGAATTCTGGGAGATACAATTCAAGTTGAGATTTGGGTGGGGACACAGCCAAACCATATCAATCAGGAAAACTGCCAGGCAACTCTTTACAAGTAACTTGTCTGCCAATTTCTGCCAAGGTCCCTGGGGGAGGGAGAGACATGGAAGGACTGAAGTGGTGGGTCACCATTTGGGGATTTTCCCAAGTACACTGTGGCACACACTGAAGTGCCCCACTCCAGGACTCCAGCTCTCCAGGAACAGCTTCAGGGCTCTGCCTGGGGCTCCTCCATGATCCAAGCCAGGGGAAGACCACAGGTCACACAGGCTGGGCTGCTGGCACCTTGTCACCCCTGGTTATTTGAGGCCTGGGATGGGAAGGCTTTACTGTCTCACCTCTGTTTTAGCTTTTGTTTTTGTTTTGACTCTCAGCAAGTATTAATACATCTCTGCTCATCCTCTGTCTTGTCCCAAAACCAATGCGGAAAAAAATAGCTACAGTAAGTCATACAGAAAACAAGCACCATAGCCCATCCTGTTCTTGCCTCTGCTCTTTAAGCTGGAACTTGAGCAACACTGAGTGACACTCCAGAGAGGCTCATGTGAGTGTGTGTTCAGGTGTCCATTCCCAGCACTGCTGGGAGATTAAATATGAGCTACTTTTGTTTTCAGGATTGTGTGCGTGTGAATGTGTGTGCGCGCATGTGTGTGAAATGCTGTTTACTCCTTTTGTATTAGCTCCCAAATAATTTGGGGGAAAAGCACAATGTGGTGCTCCGATTCTACCTCTAGGCTCAAAGAATAATAGGAGGAAGAGCTTTACAGCTGAACCGGGCCGAGAAATCGTACGTGTGACACTGAAACGTGACCCACATCGTGGTTTTGGTAAGAGGGCTCCCTGCAGGTGAGGCCCAGTCTCTACTGCTGGGCAAAGTGGGGAGGTGGGTACTGTTTTCCCTTTCAACTTGCCTACTCCCCTTTCCTATCCCTCCTCTCCCAGTCTGCCTTTTCTAGTAATCACTTCTGGTTTTTTTCTCCCTTTAATTGTCCCTAAAGAGCAATGGGACTTTTGTTTCCAAGTTTTTCTTTTTGGGGTGCATCTAAGTACAATGCAGAAAAAGATTTTTTCCCCTAATACCATGTAACAACATTCCTCTAGTCAGCTATGGGGAAGAAGAGTCAATTTATCTCACCTCTTACTAGTGACCACTTTCTAAGACCCTAAAAACTGTAGAAGAAACAAGGTACGGAGACAAGGTACTTGATTAAAAATCATTTCTTTCCTATGTCTCATTATCTACTGGAGCAAAATCCAGTGCATATTGGTGGTTTGTGTTCCTAGCTTTAGCTGTGCTTACTAATGGGGAACAACCCACCTTTCTCCAAGTATCATGGTAGAGTAGAAAAGATCCTCTATTTGAGGATCAGAAGACCTGACTGTAACTATCAGCTAATGCCACTTGGTAGCTGTGTGATATCAGGGAAATAACCTAACCTCTCTGAACAGCAAAATCACTAAGTATCATCTTATCATGGACTATCATCTTGGATTACAGGTTTTGTCATTAATGAGGGAGAGTATTCAGGCCAAGCTGACCCTGGCATTTTTATATCTTCTATTATACCTGGAGGACCAGCAGAAAAAGCAAAAACGATCAAACCAGGTACATCTTTTTAAATTACTAGAGATGCTGTTTTAAGAAACCACTCTTTTTTATTTCCTTGAAGGATTATTGAGATGTTTTATTTTTCTAGGAGGGCAGATACTAGCCCTGAATCACATCAGTCTGGAGGGCTTCACATTCAACATGGCTGTTAGGATGATCCAGAATTCCCCTGACAACATAGAATTAATTATTTCTCAGTCAAAAGGTATGTTTTAACCCACTCTTGGGAGCTTAAGAGCCTCCCCTGTTTTCAGGAGTACATGATTACTGTGAGGTACTAGACCTTGAAGTCCACGTAGGTCTTCTGTATTGCTTTCCTCATGGTGTTGGCTTGCAAAGAAGCAGTGTAGTGGCACAAATTAATAAGCTTTGCAATTTCAGGGGCAGAATGGGCGTTACCATGCTTGTCTTGCTGAAAGGGAGTAACCTACTCTAATTTTGTTAGACACGGCTGGATACAACCAGTCTTTTTTTTTCTGTCAACTCTCCTTGCATGGCAGGGAGGACCTTTTTATTGCCACCCAAAGTCCTTGTTGATAGGGTCGGCTCCAGGATTTCTATATTTTGGGTTTAGGTATAGCAATCAGCTGGGGAGGAGACAAGCACTGTTCTTTGTTAATCTTTTGTTTTGGGTTTAGGGCTACACGTGTAGGTTTGTTATTACAGGCAAACTCGTGTCACAGGGGTTGCTATACAGACCATTTCATCACCTAGGTGCTCAGCATAGTGCCCAATAGTTATTTTTCCTGATCCTCTCTCTCCTCCCATCCTCCTCCCTCAAGTAGGCTCTGGTGTCTGTTGTTCCCCTCTTTGTGACCATGGGTTCTCATTATTTAGCTCCCACTTATAAATGAGAACATGCGGTATTTGATTTTCCTTATTTATTTATTTATTTATTTATTTATTTTTGAGATGGAGTCTCACTCTTTCACCCAGGATGGAGTGCAATGGCACGATCTCGGCTTTCTGCAGGCTCCACCTCCTGGGTTCAAGCAATTCTCCTGCCTCAGCCTCCTGAGTAGCTGGGATTACAGGCACGCGCTGCCACACCCGGCTAATTTTTGTATTTTTTAGTAGAGACGGGGTTTCAATATGTTGGCCAGGCTGGTCTGGAACTCCTGAACTCAAGTGATCTGCCCGCCTCAGCCTCCCAAAGTGCTGGGATTACAGGCATGAGCCACTGCACCTGGCCTTTTCTTAAAGCTGAATTTTTGTGGCAAGCTCGCTCTTCTTACTTGATGTGCATGTTCCTGATCAACCTGAAGAGTAAAGTACTTTTTGATGATGCTTTTCTTCATCCTTTAGATAAGAATGAGAGAGCAACAACTGCCTATATAAAAGGAAAATACTATTGTTTTTATTGGGACCAAGCTTGAGGAGCCTGGAGGAAGTAATGGGAGGAGGCTAACATCCCTTCTCCCTAGTTTCCTGAGACCAATGCTGCTTTTTGGTTGGGTGATCCTGTAAACTAACGGCAGACTGCCTGCAAATTCAGGCTCATGATTGCTGCTTCACACTTGAGGGGTGTTGTACAGTTTTCCCTTGTATACAGGAGAACTTCCTGTCACACCAGCCAGCATTTTCTAGGTCCTAAATGCAGGCACTGCATTTGCCTTGCCTTCTGAACACTGTGCATGCTCTCTCACTCTTGTACCTGTACACAGTGCCATGCAGCTCCCCCGTCCAGAAGCTATGGGTGGTGGAAGGTGGCCATGCTGGGGTCTCAGCCCCACACCCTTCATCCAGGGGTTGAAGCCTTCTCAGGGACTGGCCTCAGTACGTCCCCAATGCCAGTCTCTGGCTTGCTGTCTCTGTCGGATTTCCCAGCACCACTGCTCTCCTTTCTGCAGTGGTTCAGCAATCCCTGTGTTTTCTTCCACATCCTCCACTGATAGGAGCAGTCAAACCATCCCATGTGTTGTCAGGAAACACAATGCAGGTGACCAAATCACAATTCAGCATAGTCCAAGGATGGCCTGCTGTGATGGAGGTTGTCAAAAAGCAGTACTCGAGGTCTGCTATTCTCAAACCACAACCTTACATTAGAATTCCAGACAATGAGTTTCCCACAATGGCTGGGAATAAAATGTCCTTTCACTGTGGCACCCCAGCCACCTTTTGGCAATGCTGCTTTCATCATGGTGGGGTTTCCTCATAGCTGGGCCACTGCCAGAGGAAGACGTTTCCTTGGTGATGCTGGCTGGGTCTCCGTGGCAGAGACTTGACTACCATGACTTTCTTCTATCTCTTTAGGCTGCTGTTAAGGCAGCTGGGCTAGATTGGAGATCAGGATCAGACAGACAAAATGTCCATCATGAGCATCTGTTATGGTCTACAATAAATTGAGTTTCATTTACCAAAAAAGGTCTCCCAGCTCATATGTCTACTAGGCAGGACACCAGTTGCAGCATGGTTTGACTTTTCATTTCAATCGTAAGTCCCATCCTCACCTCTCATGGAGGATGTGGAAGAGAATGAGCCGATGCTTATGATACTGTCAGAAGGACAATGATGACAGAATCTGTGAATGAAATGGCCAGAAATACAGCATTATGAAACAGCGGCCCTGCCACTCCCTGCTGGATACCTTTAGATTTGAATAACTTCAAATCAAATTCATTAAATCAGATTTATTTAAATTGAATTCATTCAGCATGTGAGTTTGGGCACTTCCCTGAGTGTTAATGAGTCTGTATCAAAAGTAGTAAATCTACTTGTATCCAGGTCTAAAGAAAATCTAACTGTTATTCATTCCTCCCACATATATTTGTTGAGCAGCTAATAATAACATGTTAACAGTAGATACATTTATTGAGGCTCTACCATGTACTAAGCTGTGCATGTCTGTGTGTGTGTGTGTGTGTGGGTGTATGAGAGCCATATATATATATATATATATATATGAGGGAATATATATTCTTTCATATATACATATATATTTTTATCTTTCTTTACATATGTAAAATCTTTTCTGTATGTATAATCTCTAAGCCTCACCAACTCTACAATATTATTGATATTGATATTATCTCTACTTTAGATACAGGAAAATTTAGGTTCAGTTATGTTAAGTACCTTGCCCAAGGTTTTCCTACTGATTCACAACCTCACGTTCTTTTCTTTGTTCTATGCCAGGTCACGAGTCAGACACAGGGTGAGCAGGAATCAGTGGCCTAGCTTTCACTCACAGGGGCCTGCAGTTTGGTTATTACCAAGCCTCCCAAAAGGACCTGATACGTTGGTTTTTGGATCACATGGTGGTTGCAGATGTGCTCAGTGGGGTGTCCAGGAGAGGCTGGGTTTAAGACAGTTCCCACATGCTGGCTGTAGCATTTGGGGCAGGACACTTAATAGCTTTGACTCTATTTTCTCATGTTTGAACTGGGATTACACCTTCCTGGTGGGTTTGCTGAGAAGATGGGAAGATGTCCATATCTTCCTATATGTATATCTAAGGTGCCCATCACATGGCTAGAGCTTAATAAGGGATAGCTGGCCTTATGAACTTCTTTTGAGCCTACGCATTCATAGTTGGGTCACGTAAGCTCTATCTAGGTTTCTAAATCCCATGTAGAATCTTCCCTTTCTCTAATCTAAATGTAACATCTCTCAGGAGGAGCTAAATTCATATTGTACCCGAGCAGCTATAAACGATCACTCTGTCACTGGAGGAAAACGCTGTGCCCACATAGAGATGCCACCAAGAAACCGACTTTTTCTTGGCTTGTTTTTATAGGTGTTGGTGGAAATAACCCAGATGAAGAAAAGAATAGCACAGCCAATTCTGGGGTCTCCTCTACAGACATCCTGAGCTTCGGGTACCAGGGAAGTTTGTTGTCACACACACAAGACCAGGACAGAAATACTGAAGAACTAGACATGGCTGGGGTGCAGAGCTTAGTGCCCAGGCTGAGACATCAGCTTTCCTTTCTGCCGTTAAAGGTAATCATCCCTTGGTTTACCTTCTAGATCTGGATGAAAGAGAACAGACTGTGAAGCCCAACAGCCTGGCCCCTAGGCCCTTCCTGTTCTCTGTTTTCCATGTCAGGTGGATGGAAGTTACTTAGCCCCTTTGAGCCACAGCTTCCTCATTTGCATACAGAAGCAAATGCCTGCATGGCATGGTTGTTGAGAAAAACGCATAGAAGAAGGCAGAGTTCTAGGACAGTGTCTGGGCACAGGCTCAGTGTGGGTGCCTCTGGAGTCCTTAGTCACTAATTATAATTGTTGTGATAATAGCACCATGAGGAAATTGATTGCTGCCAATGGCAAGGCATGGGCAACCAGGCACCTCCTATTCTTGTCCTTGAATTGGTCCTCAAGCTGGGAACTCAGTGGCTTTGCTCTTGACCATACCCCATGGAGGAAGAAGATGGGATCTGGAGTAGGTGTATGGAGGGCTGTGTGCTTCAGTCCCAGCTCTGCTGTCCTCTGCCGTCTCTTTGGACTCCCAGTGGTGTTGTCTTCTTAGGCCCCGCCAGACCCATGCCCCAGCCTCTCCATTGTGCTCTGGGCCCTGCACAGCTGGTGCTCATGGACTGAGTCACCTTGCTGTGTTCTGCTTGGTTCTGCCCAGTCGAAGCCTCAGCAGGAGCCTGCAGTTGTGGGATGAGTGAGGACAGGGTGGCAGTGCTGGAGTCTCAGTTGCACACCCTTCATTCCACTCTCTCCCTGTGCTGACACAGGTTGGCTGTGCCCCTCTACAAAGAGCACAGCTCCTATCAGGGTCCATCGACCACTCCCTTCTCTCGCCCTTCAGGCTCAGGGGTGGTCACAGCACCCAGTGTTTCCAGCGCCAGGTGCTGAACTGATATTACTGGTTTCTCCAAAGGCTGGCAAGACCTTTGAAAACAGGTCTCCCACGACCTATCCTCCCTTACTCAGGCTGAGTGTATGCCCTTCTCATTCTTGCTGGGACAACTTGCTGGTTGAAACAGGCAGGTTATTGCACCTCTTTCAACCTCGCTTCTCTTTTTATGATGGAGATAATGATGTCTGTCCACAGCCGTGGAAACTAAGGTACTATGCCCAGTGTCGGGAATAAAACCCGTATCTTTCTTCTACTCATCTTAGCTTCATCAGCTGGGACCCCTGTAACTAAAGACAGATTAATGAGAGAAAAGCATCCACGTGTATTTACTATAAGTTTTATGTGACATGTGAGCCTTCTTATGGAAATGACCTGAAGAAACAGTTCTCCCTGAGTATATTTGATGAAGAATGGAGAGTCATGGAGAAATGAGATAAGACAAAAAGCAGGAGTATGTAAGGTGGGAGGAACTCAGCAAGGCCTGCTTGTTCAGATTCCTCTCTCAGTCCCTGTGTCTTCCCACATAAGATGCTCCATTTTTCCAGATATAGGGAGGGCATTCTCACTTGAGGGTCTTGTGCCCTGCTTCGGGGGAAGATTAGAAAATCCTTCCTAGGTTTTAGGGCCTGCTTCAGAAGAGAAGGGCAGGGGAAGGTCAGAGAAACCTTCCCGCATGTGCTGTTTCTCCAATTCCTCCAATGTGCCAAGGTGCCCTATTTTGGGGTAGTGTGTCTTGACCTCTGTCACAAGGATCTGGCATGCAATAGGGCTCCATGAATGACAGTGCCTTCCTAATTGGCCATGGTGCTCACCTGGACAGAACATCCCATGAGGAACTGGATGCAGGAGGCCAGCGGAAGAACAACGATAGTAGCTGCCATTAATTGAGTGCTTAGCTGTGTGCCAGGCAGTGTCCTGAGCACTTTATATGTATTAGCTCATGGAAGCTCCATGGTAACCCAATGAGATCATTCCTATTATCAACCCCTTTTATGGGTTGGGTACCTGAGACAGAAAGAGCAAAGGAGCACACCCAAGCTCTCTCAGGGAGCAGGGGACAGAGCTGGGATTCGGATTGGCCTCCAGAGCAGAAACCTTCACCCCAGGCCTTCCTCTGGTAGGTCCTCTCTGGCAGGAAGCAGAGCAGAGAGGCCTTCACACTGGGGCTTCTTTGGTGGCAAACCTGAGAGTTGGTTTCCTGGGGCTGGGGGCCGTTGAGGGGAGCAAGGGAGCTCTAAGGCCACGTTGACCATGGTGCAGGCTGTAGGACCCAACCCAGATGCTGCAGGCTCTTCTGGGTCTCTTGGCCAACTTTGTGGCCAGATGATCCTCTGTGGTATGGTGGACTTTAGATTCTCACTTCAGGTCTCAACCTCAGCAGTTGAGGCTTCGTTGTTCAGCTTCCTCCAGCTTGTTTATTTTCCTGCGTGTCATTAGAATTTTCTAACATTCATGGTGATTAGAAAGCACTAAGTAAAGGGGGCAGATAGGACAAAAGACCCCATCTTCTAGGCAGAGGGACAGCGGAACATGAACAGTGACCCAAGCATTCTCTGCCTAGAAGTGGCATCAGCCCAGCCCATCACTCCCTCATCTTCCTCCTGCTTTGTCTGAGGTCACATGGAGAAGGCCTGATGAAGCTGGAAATGAATCCCCTGCTGGCCCAGTCCAAAGCTCATGATCTTTCTGAGGTGCAATGCTGCCTGCTCCTGAGAGCAGTGAGAGCTAAGAGGTGACATCTTCCTTCATCCCATCTTTATTTTTGTTTGTTTGTTTATGGCAGGGTGCTGGTTCTTCTTGTCCTCCATCACCTCCAGAAATCAGTGCTGGTGAAATCTACTTTGTGGAACTGGTTAAAGAAGATGGGACACTTGGATTCAGCGTAACTGTAAGAGTTTTTAGGAGAGCTTGAAAAGCAGTTAACAAGATGTCCGTCTAGAACCTGGTGGCCATTCCACCCAGATGGCAACCTCTGACAGTGTGCTTAGTTTGCACAAATGTAAGGGGTAAATAAAAAAGCCAATGGGGGCCTGCACTGGGGGATGAGTTCAGAGACAAACAGAGGTACTGGGGAACCTCAGGATGAGCAGGGCATGCACTAGGGGACTCCAAACTCATGAGGAGGCAGTGTGGGCAGAGTTGGTTGATGTGTCCTGACTCTGAGGTCAAGCTGGACTCCAGAGAGAGAGAAGCATATTGGGGCTTCAGGGACACAAGCTAAAGGTAAGAAGGGCAGTCCACTGTCATCTGGCCAAGGATGGGTGGGGCAGTCCACTGTCATCCAGCATAGAATCAGTGTGGAGCCTCTTGCTCAGACATCCCAGGGCCAGGCCTCCATCAGGACTGACACTTTCCATTTGGTTTCTGAGCTCTGCCTGGTAGACCCTTGTGAAAGGAGATTACCCATATAACTGTGTTTACCCAAGGGGTTGGGGAATGGCACACACAAAGCTGGTGAAAATCCAGAGGTCAGAGGTTGGAAGGTGCTGCTTTTATTACTGAGTATTGAAAGTGATCCATTACAGGCTGGGCTCGGTGGCTCATGACTGCAATTCCAGAACTTTGGGAGGCCGAGGCAGGTGGATCGCAAGGTCAGGAGATTGAGACTATCCTGGCTAACATGGTGAAACCCCGTCTCTACTAAAAAATTAAAAAAAAAAATTAGCTGGATGTGATAGCGGGCACCTGTAGTCCCAGCTACTTGGGAGGCTGAGGCAGGAGAATGGCGTGAACCTGGGAGGTGGAGTTTGCAGTGAGCCGAGATCCCAGCCTGGGCGACAGAGTGAGACTCCGTCTCAAAAAAAAAAAAAAAAAAAAAAAAAAAAAAAAGTGATCCATTACCTTCAGACCCTGGAATGGGTCTGGATTTCAGGAATGTCATTGTTGGATTTAACTGTTGATGGGAAATAGAATGGCATCTCCCACCAAAGTAAGGACACTATGGCTGATGAAAATTTTCAGAGGAAATTCAAGAGATATGTGAATGGAGGGCATTCTTTGCTTTCCCCTGTGATAATGCTATGTACCTAGAGCAAGGATATGTGTTTTCTTGGACCCTAAGCCTGCAATGAATTTGTCATCAGTAGATGATTTTAAGGGACCAAGTAAGAAACCAAGCAATAAGGCTCATGAATCCACATGGAGTGAACAGGCTGATACCAAATATGGTCCATTTATTCTTGGCTTGGGGTAACAGCCTTATCAGACACCAAACATAGCTATTTTTCATCTGAAAAACTGACTAAATTTTGGGTTATTCACAAATATATATTTGCTGAGAAGAGGTTGATGATTTCCTTTGGCTGGCAAAAACTTGGATTTTCTTTGCAGATATTTAATTTCAAAAATAATTCTTGAAATGTCTCACTCAAATCCAAATGGCCATTAAACACATGAAAAACACTCAAACCCATGAAAAGCCACAGGAATACAAATTAAATTAAAATAAAATTTTAAACTTTATGTCTACCAGCTTGGCCAAATATAGCTGGTGGAATGTAGAAAAATGGTACTGTCATACAAAGCTGGTAGAAATGTGAATAAGTATATCCATATTCACATAGGGATGCAATCTGGCAACATCTATTATAATGAAAAATGCACATATCCTTTGGCCCATCAAAGCACACAAGACGTGCCAGGCACAAGCCTTCAGGCCCACAGCCATATCCACCTACGCTGGTCACTACCTATATAGAGATAGTGGTGCATCCCACGTGAGCAGTTGCTGAGCACCCGCCTTGTACCAGTGCTTGGGCTGGGGACATGCCCAGATCTCTCACATAGTTGCTATTGTTAAGCTTATGAACACCTAATCTTATTGCTCAGTGGAGAATACAATCTAAACGAACAGGTGAATACAGAAGACAGTGCCAGTCGGAGGTGAGGTCATGGGATAGAGTGGTGGGCAGGTGGGGATTCCCTTAGCTGGGGAGGTTGGGGAGGCTTCCTGGAGGAGGAAAGATGGGTGGTGAGTTTTTTGTTGTGTTTTTCAGGGTGGCATTAACACCAGTGTGCCATATGGTGGTATCTATGTGAAATCCATTGTTCCTGGAGGACCAGCTGCCAAGGAAGGGCAGATCCTACAGGGTGAGAGATGGGGATGGGTCCTCATTGGGAACTCTGTGCTCCATGGTGTAAAGAGCCCTGCACTGGGAGGGGCAGCCTCTAGGCCTTGCCCTGCTCCCATTCTGAAAACTCATGCAAATGATTGCCTCCCCAGGTCATACTTTTCTCACCTGGAAAGGAGGTGATAGAACCTGCCCTGCCCATTTGATAGGTTGGGGGGTCTGCAGTGGCACACTGGGAAGCATAGGTGATAGAAAAATAGTAGAAGACTTGAAAGACTTGTGTTGCTCTTTGGCCTCCATGGGAAAACATACTGCTTCCCTTGGAGGACAAGTGGGCCTCGGTAAACTCACTCGCACATCCGGGGAGGACACCTGAGCCTTCTGTTTGCCCTTGCTCAGCTCCCACTTCTCTGATGGAAGGGGGTGATTTTTATTGGTCTCCAAAACTGCCAGAATTGAGCCAAAAGGGGAACCTAGGATCTTACTTATCTCCATTTCCCCTAGAATTCTGGTGTCCCCAGCGTCAACCATGCCTCCCTGACCTTTTTTTGAAATAAAAAAAATACATCCTGGAGATATAAATATCTAAGTGACTTGAAAATACTTTCAAAAAACAGTTTCACAGGAAAACAGGAGGAAGGATAAGGTTGAACAGAGCTGGCTCAACCATTCTGTGAGCCAATAATAGAAAGGCTTTTATATCCCTGATCTGTGATGTGCCTGAGAAGAAGGGAGTGAGACTGCTCAGAGAGGCAGGATTCCTGCTGACTCCAGGGGGACACCTGGCACCTCAGCTTCCTTTCCCACTTCTCCAGGCTGCATGGAGGGGTGCCGGGCAGGGGCCTCCTGGAAGGGAACCTCCTGCAGCCTCAAGCACCAGGTCATGACATGACGTCTATCCCTTTCCCAGGTGACCGACTCCTGCAGGTGGATGGAGTGATTCTGTGCGGCCTCACCCACAAGCAGGCTGTGCAGTGCCTGAAGGGTCCTGGGCAGGTGAGTGGACTGTTGCTGACCAGCTTCCCCTCCTTCCGGAACTTTCCTGAACAACATCAGAAGCTGAAATCGCCTCTGGGTGGGAGGGAGGCATGCAGGAAACAAGACTTTTTCTTCGTTAGTTTTTTTTTTCTCTTCCATTTCTTCTTACCCTCACTTTTCTATGGGGATATGAAACCCAGGAGATAGCAGATAGATGTTTCTGAGTAAAAAAAATCTCACCCCCCATAGATAGCCTTAGAAACTTACTGGTGGCTTGCCTGAATTCTGGAATCAGACAGCGGAATGGAGAAGGTGGAGTGAAGAGACTGCTCTAGCCTGGCTCTGGCTGCCCCAGCCCCGCTGGCCCTGTGTCCATGGGCCTTCTTACCTCCCTACGTTTGCATGGGATGACCCCACTCCATTCCCTGTTCATGCCATTCCCCCTCACCCTGTGTTGTACCCACCGGGGCGTGGGTCAGAGTGTCCTGGGATTCTTTTCCTCACAATGAGGTAGGAATTCAGGGTGCCAAGAGCAGAGCCATTCATCCTTTATGTCCCCTTTATTCCCTGCCCCGCAGTGACTCGATGTTATCCCAATGTGCCGAGTCCTCTGCCTGAGGTTAGGAGCCTCTAACTGCCTCTGTGTCCTGAGCCACAGAGCTGGCATCACCCTCTTTTGGCAACTAAAAAGTCAACAGAGACAGGAGGGATTCCTGAAGGCCCTTCCAGCAAGCTTGGGGCAATGTTCTGGCCACTTTTCGCTTTCTTTCCCAAAGCGGTTTTCTGGTGTCTGGTGAAATTTGCTTATATTAGTGACTTTGGTTGACCTATCTTGAGAACAGAGCCATAATTTATTGGCACCTTCTGATATTTAGACCTTTGCTAATGAGCATGGGTAGAGAGGGTACTTGGCTGGCCTCCTGGCAGCTTAAGCAGGTAGGAATTGTCCCTCTGGGATCCTGGGCCAGGTGCTGAGTGACAGGTGCAACAGGAAGATGAAGGCAGGGCCACATGCCCTGAATGGGAGCTTGGCATTTCTGAGAAGATTCCAGGTGATGTCTATCTGCTGGTTCTTGAATCACACTTAGGGCGACAAGGGTATATGGTGTTGTGGGGAGAAATGTGGGAAATCACATTGGAAAGAAAGGGGAGGGCAGGTGGTACAGACCTGGGGTGCATGGGTTTGGGTCTTAGGTGATGGGAAGCATTGGAGACTTTAAATCAAGAATGTTGCATGTTCAGTTTTTGTCTTAGACCAATTCACTGGCAGCCATGATGGGGTGGACCAAGAAGGGTGCAGACAGGGTCCAGCGAGCCAAGGTAACTAGAGCTTGCCACGGCCCAGCGGGTCACTGGCAGTGAGAGAGGAGGTGGAGTGGAGGGGGCACTGAGGAGCTGTTCTTGATGGGGAATGTTCACATCTTAGAAACCAGATGGGGGAGAGCTGGACCACTCCAAATGTGGCCCTTGGCAGGTTAATGGTGGGGTGAGCCAATGCGAGGGGAGGAGTGTTTTAGGAAGAACGAGGAGGGGAAGTGAGGGTGAGTGAGGGGAGGAAAATGAGTGTGGCACTGCATGTGTGAAGTGGAGGTACATGTGTTGCTTTCAGGTGCACTTGTCTAATAAGCACTGAGAAATCTGGGTCTAGATCCCAATATATAGGCTAGTTGAGAGATTCAAATGAGTCTGCTTATAGGAAGGACTCGAAAATTAAGAAGCATTTGCAGAGTCAAGGGAGTGCCTCCTGGTTGCCATATGAAGTGTAAACTGAGTTTGTTCACCTTTCCTTCTAGGTTGCAAGACTGGTCTTAGAGAGAAGAGTCCCCAGGAGTACACAGCAGTGTCCTTCTGCTAATGACAGCATGGGAGATGAACGCACGGCTGTTTCCTTGGTAACAGCCTTGCCTGGCAGGCCTTTGAGCTGTGTCTCGGTGACAGATGGTGAGAGGGGAGAGAATTGAGTGTTACTATTGTCATGTTATTGTGTGCCGCTTTTGAATTGTCAAGTCAAAAGGGAAAGGCAGGAAGGCTTCCTCTGGGTCCTGAAAAGAAAGCGAGCTGTGGTGATCATGCTGAGATCGGCTTTTTCATGCCATGGAAGCCCATCTCATGGAATAGGTTTTTGGAAACAAATGCATTTTCCCCAAATGATTTCTAGGCATCTTTCTGCCCCCAGCCTTCCTCAGTCCTTTGATCAGCTGCCAGAATGTTAATGTTTGTGTGAATATTTAGGATGAAATTGACTGAAAGGGTCATACACTTTCAGATACATTTGGCTTCACAGTCCAGCCAAGTCATTTGTAACAAAGTTATTTGAGGAATGACTAGGCAGGTTGGGAGAGAAGGTTCAGGAATCTAGCCTTGTTATTAGCATCATTTTAAAAGGCAAACGAACGATCGTTTAGAGGGACAAAACTGCACGTTTTCCGATGGGCTGCCCCTCTGCAATTCCCTTGTGATTTTGGTATTTGCCAGGAACACGCTGATTTCCTCAGTAAGAACGATTTGGACCTTAGCCATGTTTTAGTCCCTTCATAGAGATTTTCTGATTTTGCTGCAGAAGACTCAAGCCAGCCATAGGGTAGGGGTGGGGCAAAGGGGCATGCTTCTGTTTAAATCAAGTCTCCTCTGTCCTCACCCCTTTGCTCACTCCCTTGGGGCCTTTGAGAAATGGACTCCAAAGAGTGGAGGAGGCCTTAGGGCGATGGTAGAACTGGTCGTGTGACACACCTTCACATAATTGCTTCACATAATTGCTTCACATGCTTCCATTCTTGCCCTGGTGAAGTTTGCAAGTCTGTGCTCTGTCCCTCTGTGCATTGATGCCAGCGGGGCAGCCCAGAGGCCTCTTTGGTGGACAGACCATGTAGGTTGCCAGCTCTGTTCATCCTTGGTGCCCAGAGGCAACTGTTTTGTCTTATGGTCAGCCTACATGGGTAAACAAAATGGCAGCTAAAGCATTGTCCATAGAATTGTCCATAATTTTCTCCATGGTCTAATTATGCAAAATTTAGTTTCAAGTATACTACAAATGACTAGAGTTCTAAAGGAGTAATAGGAATGTATGTGATACAAGTTTTATTAAATGCCAAGAGCATGTTGTGTATGCCTAGCAGCTATATCTTTATGTATAAACATAGTTGAGTTATCTATAATTGTGCTATTCAATATGGTAGCCACTTGCCACATGTGGTTATTGAGGACTTGAAATGTGACCAATCTAAATGGATAAAATATGTATTGGATTTTGAAAGCTTAGTTCGTAAGAAGAATAAAAAATATCTTGTTAATAATTTTTTCATATTGATGACATGTTGAAGTGGTAATATTTTAGATATATGGGATTAAATAAGATGTATGATTATAGCGTATTTAACCTGTTTCCTTTTACTTTTTAAATTGTTTTATTTATTTTTTGTTTGCTTTTTCCTTTTATTTTAATGTAGCTATTTGAAAACTTCAAGATGACATTTGTGGTTTGTATTTATAGCTCACATTATATTTTATTGGACAGCACTAATCTATAACATACATAATGTACTCTGTCATAAAATTAGCAAAGGAATTATTTGAACGTAAAAGAAATAATTCATCTACTTGACAATTTGCATTTTGAGACTGGTCAATTTCACTTGTAATCTACTGAAGAATTTATTTTTATCAACATCCCACACTACAGGTCCTAAGTTTGAAGTCAAACTAAAAAAGAATGCCAATGGTTTGGGATTCAGTTTCGTGCAGATGGAGAAAGAGAGCTGCAGCCATCTCAAAAGTGATCTTGTGAGGATTAAGAGGCTCTTTCCGGGGCAGCCAGCTGAGGAGAATGGGGCCATTGCAGCTGGTGACATTATCCTGGCCGTGAATGGAAGGTCCACGGAAGGCCTCATCTTCCAGGTGCCGGGGGTCATGGGCAATGCAGCTCTCTGTGCAGGCTGGCCCCAGCTTTGCCTCTTACTAGCCTGCTGCCGTGGGGAAAACTCTGGGCTCTCAAAAATCACACCAGCAGCCCGGATTTTAATCACACAAAGAGAGTAATTAGTGGTACATGCTCACATTTAATTTAAAATCTCTGTTTTTAAATATCTGACCTTGAGTCAGCCTTGCTTCTCACTGGGTTCATGAGAGAAGCTGAAGATAAAGCCCCGGCCTTTGTGCTAGCTGATGTCTCTTCACACACATCCTGAGAGGTGGGCGTGGGGCTGAAGGGACTAGAGTGGGTCCCTTTCTGCTCTCCTTCCCATTTCTCAACACATTTACAGCTTTTCATACATTATTACACTGATTGTCCTGTCTATGATAAAAAATGCAATTTAAGAAGAGAGAGTAATGAAATACTGTATATATTAGACAGAGTTCTGGAAGAAAATGGAGTCATTTGAGGAACATTTAATAAAGGTGTGGGCAGGTTGTTAGGAAGCTCAAGGGAGCATGTTGTGGCCTAGGGCTAGGAAGAGTGGGATGCAGTTACCCCTATCCCGAGGCCAAAGGGGAAGGGAAAGAGCAGTTATTCCACCCCAGGAATGGAGAGCTGTTGGAGGGGACTCGCTGGCATGAGCTCTCACCTTGGCTGAGGTTGTAGTCATCCCATGGCAACCTGAAGGGAGGAATTTGGAAGGAGCAATGACCTCTGCTCCTCTCTGTCTCTGGTCTCTTGCCGTGTTCCCCTAGCTGAGCCCAACAGGAAGCCTCATGCAGCCTTTATAGGTCAGCTCCAGAAACACAAAGCAAGATGGACAAAGGGGGACAGTGGCTCTGGGCAGGGCTGGGGGGAGGTCTCTAGAACACCATATGCTTGGGTGGGAGGGCATGCCTTCATCCATCCATCTCCTGATCCAAGAACCCTTCTCTGAGAGCCACTGCTGGGCTGGCAACTCTATGAGAGACTCAAGACACAGAGGAAGACAGCTCATGCAGTTTCAGAGCTCATGGACAGGAAACAGCGGTGATGGCAGGAGATATGTATCCTGGGAGATGAAAGCCCACGCTGCAGTGCTCACACCAGTGAGCCAGGAAAGAAGTGCACCCCTTGGAAGTCCTGCGTGGCTGATGCAGGGACTGGGGAGTGTCTTGATCAGCAGTTCTTAAGCAGGGATTATTTCCTTCTCACGGGATATTTGATTAAGTCCAGAGACATTTGTGGTTGTCACAACTGATGAGTGCTTCTGGCATCTAGCGAGTAGAGACCAGAGATGCTGCTAAACACCCTACAATGCACAGGACAGGCATTCACATAAGGAATTGTCCAGCCTGAGAGGTCAACAGTGCCAAGAGTTTGAGAAATCCTGGTCTAAATAGGAAATAGGAGCTATCGAGGCAACCTTGAACCCTGGACATTGAGAGGGTGGCTTGGAGCAACAGATTCAGCATGGCAGGGGCTTAGGACGTGGGTGCAGAGGGGAGTAGATGGGAGAGAGGGAACTGTGGTGAGAGGCAGAGGCAGGCAGAAACGGGGTCTATGTGCTATGCCTTGGAGCTTACATTGAGGGAAAAGTGAGTCAGCCAGGGTGTGCAGTGGAGGAAGGACTCAGTTATATCTGCATTGTGGAAAACTACCCTTGAGCATTGCAGAGGGAGGCAGGTGGGTGACACTGGAGAAGGCAGCAAGCAGTGAGGAGGTCACAGCAATACTACAGGTGAGAGGTTCCCAGAGCCCAAGCCAAGCCCTGATAGGAAGCTCAGAGCCAAGGGTCAGGCCTTAGAGATTCAGGTGGTGGAGCCTGCACAATTGGTGGCCCAAGATGAGGGCAGGTTGGGAGGAAAGGGAAATTGAGATGAACAGCGATTTGTTGGAGTCACTCTTTCTCTCTCTGAAGAAAAGGCATTGGTATTGGCAGATATTGCCATTCCCTTGAGCAATGTGGAAGGAGGCAGGTGGGTGACACTGGTGAAGGCAGGGAGCAGAGAGGAGGTTACTGCAATATTACAGATGAGAGGTTCCCAGAACCCAAGCTGCACAAAGGTGATGCACAGCCCAGCATATTGCATCAACTTTGTGGAAGCTGCAGGCCACTGACCTTGGTTCCTTGCACTTTGAAAAGTCAGGCCCACAGCAGGGTTCTCCGGAGTTCTCTGGAGTGAGAAATAGATCAAGGTGCAGGGAGGAGGAGCTAGTGCCTGGGACGCAGTGGGGAGAACATCACTGCATCCCCAGCAATGCAAGCCCAAATCTAACAGTGAATCTTGGTTTCTCGCAGGAGGTGCTGCATTTACTGAGAGGGGCCCCACAGGAAGTCACGCTCCTCCTTTGCCGACCCCCTCCAGGTGCGCTGCCTGAGATGGAGCAGGAATGGCAGGTAGGCTGCAGTGTCTTCTACTCTCTCTACCTGGCTCTGGTTGGGCCCCCCTTTTCCAGACTCTAGGATCCTAAGAGGGTTGTAGGTAGGTTCAGTGCCACCTCCTCTCACAGGGGTAGGAAAATAGCTGGCCCCCAAACTCAGTAGGTCTCCTTCATCTCCCTGATTCTGCCCCTTCTGACATTTGGATCTTCTTGTAGATGTTTACATGTTTAGACTTTGGCTGTGAAACTTTTAGGGCCAGGCTCTCTGGAAGCTCAGGCCTCAGAGAGGGAAGCCTGGGAAGAAGGAGAGTAGACTCAGAAGCAGACCAAGGGAATTTCCAATGAAGAATTTCCATTCTGAGAGATGATGTGGAAAATAGGATATATGATTACCCTCCTAAAGCATGAAATAGGCACGTGCAGTCTAGTGCAAAGAAGAGAGCCATTAGAATCAGGAAAATAGGGATTTTTACCTTGACACATATATTAGTCAGGTTCTCAGAGAAATAGAACAGATAGAATGAGTATGTGTGTTTATGTGTGTGTTTATATATGAAGAGAGTGAGAGAAAGAGAAAGAGATTTATTATAGGAATTGGCTCATGTGATTATGAGGGCTGGCCAGTCCAAATTCTACAGGGGAAGCCAGCAGGCTGGAGACCCAGAGAATAATTGATGGAGATCAACCCCAAAGGTGGTCTGGAGGCAGAACTCCCTCCTCCTCAGGGAGGTCAGTCTTTCCTCTTAAGGGCTTCAGCTGACAGCATGAGGCCCACTACATTATGGAAGACAATCTGTTTTACTCAAAGTTTGCTGATTTAAATGTCAAATCACATCTAAAAAAAATACCTTCACAGTGACATCTAGATGGTATGTGACCGCCTATCTGTGTACCATGGCCTAGCCAAGTTGACAGATACAATTACCCATTGCCATGCCTTCTGTGGGGTTCCTAGGAAACAGATTTTGCAGCAGAGATGTGAGCGTGGAGGTTTTATGGGGCCTGTGCTTGAGAACATCCCCTGTGAGGGTGACTGAGGTGGGGTGGGGCAGAAGGAGAGATCAATGTGCAGCTATAAACAGGGCCTCAGCTGATCCTGGAGGGAGCCCTGGAGCAGAGATGGCCCCTTGGAGCTGCCATGAATTGGGACAAGAGAACCTGTGCCTTTGCTTGTTGCCCTAACCAGTGCTGGGGTGTGGGCTGCCCCAAGGGAGGGGAGATGAGGCAGTAGGATGCGAATCTCAGTCCTGGAGGGGGATCTGGGCGGGTACCTGGATCACCTGTACCTGCTGTGCTGCATGGGCCTTGGGCAGTTGCCTGTCCTCTCTAGGCCTCATGATTCCTCATCTCTAGGATGTGGATATAAAATGATCACTTACTGTGCCTGAGGGTGACACCATCACTAGGACAACATAAAGGACTTGATGTCCCAGATCCTGTTGATGCTTAGACTCCAAGAGGTCATTTGACATAGCCTCTAGGGAGGGAAGAGCTATGGGAAAGATATCCAAAAGTTGCTGGGTTGGAAAAGAAGGTAGACAACAGCAATTGTGTTAAGAAACTGAACCAGGTGAGAGAGGGCCAAATTTCACACACACCAATTCAGGCCAAGGTGCTGGGACCCTGTGTTTTTGTTGAAATATCTAGGAAATCCCAGGGGAAAAAGGTGGTATTTCCATCCTGGAGAATAGCTCCTCCCAGGAGAGCCCATAAAGATCTAGCAGGAAGGGTCCAGGTGAGGTGTGGGGGTGAGCTTTCCCTCCTCATACCCGAAGGCCAAGTGGGAGGATTGTGATTTGCTTGGGTGGCTCCAGTGGTCAGATTGCAGAACAAGGGTCAGCAGCTCTGGGGAGCAAGCATTTAGTCCATAAAGTAAAGCACCTCTGAGAAGGAGGCAGCCATGCCCACATTTGGGGTAAGGGCATTCCAGGCAGAAGGAACAGCATGAACAAAGTCCCTGAGATGGGAACCCACTTGGATGTTTGAGGGACAAAAATACAAGTGTGCTTGGGCCATCGTTAATGAAGCAGAAGTGGAGGAAGTTGTGGAGGTGGCAGGGACCCTGGAGGGCCTTGGGGATCAGAGGAGCATGATGCCACCATCCTGCATGCAGTGGGAAGCCACTGGGCTGGCATGGAGGGTTAAGCAGGAAATGCCCTCCTCCGTTCTTCAGAGGGGCCACTCGGGTTACTGGTGCACAGGGACTAAAGGAGGTCAAGCAGCAGTCATTCAGGTCAAACATGATGTGGCTTGGACTCAGGCTGTAGCTGAAGTGTTAAGAAGCAGCCAGATTTGGGATACATCTGGGAGGCGGAGTTCAGGAGACTACTTTGGGATTAGAAACAGGCATGAGGAAAGAGAGCAATCAAGCTTTGGCATGAGGAAGCCTTGGGGAAATGGTGGTACCACCAATGCAGGGTGAAGGAGGGGTAAGAAGGTAAAAAGCCTGATTTTCCTGATTCCAATACCTCTCTTCTTTGCACTAGATCACATATACCTATTTCATGCTTTAGGAGGGTAATCATAGATCCTATTTTCCACTTCATCTCTCTTGGTACCAGTTCCCAAGAGAGGGACTGCTTACAGGGGCTGGGGAAGGCCATCTGGGGTGCATGGAAGAGAAACAATAGTTCTTGGTATCATTTAAAACTGAGATGTTTATAGGCTATCCAGTGAAGAGTCTATTAGGCAGTTGTGGAGAATAGGCATAAGATCAGGGCTGGGAAAAGTGAATTTGGGAGTTGTCAGCATATATAGAGGTCGTGTAAAGCCATGAAATGGTTGAGATCACCTTGGGAAAGAGTGCAGATAAGTTCAAGGAGAGGACTGAGAAGTCAGCACAGAGCATAACAACATTGAGAGGCCTGGTACAGAGATGGGACAACATATGAGATTAAGATGGGGCCTGGGAATTGGTGGAAAAACCAAGCAAGGGTGGGGCTCACGGTCAACTCCATGTAAGTAGGGCTAATGAGCAAGGAAGCTCTCAGGAAGGAGGGAGGGACACACTTTGTTGAACGTTGCTGAGAGAGAGAGTGAAAGGACAAAATATTGTTCTTCAGCTTTAGAAATATAGAGGTCGCTGGGGACCCTGATGTGGGCTCCTTCCCTTGGGTGGTAAGGACAGAAGGCTGGTGCTAGTGGGTGCAAGAAAGAAGGAGGGAGGCGTGGAAACGGTGAGAAGAGACACTCATCTAAGAGGCTGCCATGAAGTAGAGCACAGAAATGGGTGGCAAGAGGTGGAAGCTGAAGTTGGGGTAGGGGCACAGGCTGCTCAGTGGAATTTGCTGTGGGAAGATGAAGAGTTCTCATCTGAACGTGTCCATTCTCACTGTGAGGTCACAGGCAAGGTCAGGGTGGAGTTGTTAGAAACTTGAAGAGAGAGACAAGATGAGAAATAATTTAGAGAGCAGAGGTAGAAAACTGAATTGATTAAGGACACAGAGAAAGATTATCTGGAAGTCTTGACTGCCCATTTGACATCTGCAGTCACACACTTGAAGCTAATCTAGTCAGAGGCTCAGAAGCAGGGGTGAGGTTCACACAGTTTGAGTAGGAATTAAAATGGAAACTCAGAATCTGCAAGTGACACGTGATGGAGGAAGAGAGGGGCAAGGAGGTGGGAGCTCATGGTCTTCCTTGTCTGTAAGTGAGCATCTAGGGGCAGAGCCATGGAATCTAAGCAGAATAAGAGGCACACCGAGGACATGTGTGACAGGGAAGGGGAGTGGGGGTAATGATGAAAAGCAGCAGCTCCACAGACTGGAGGTCTTGGAGTGGGGAAGGATTGCTGGAGAGCATGTCCAGGGATAATGAGCTAGAAGGAGAGGATAGGTTAGAAAACAGATTTTGGAGGTCTCTCCAAAGAGTATGAAAATGTGATAAAATATGGTCTTCTTAAAATTTTGATTTTTGGTGTATCCTTTATAATGTCCAGTCTATCAGAAGAGTAGTAAATGTTTATGATTTATAATTAAATAAATGTGCACATTTGGAGGTGTATCCCTCTCATTGTTAGGGAGGTACAATCAGAAATGTGGGGAGACCACTCATTGGGGTGGTTCTTCTTTTGTAGGTGAGGGCAGGGGTGGGAACCCAGGCATGGGCTCTATTACATCAGGTATGGAGATCATGGGGTGGAAGTGCTGGAAGATAATTTTCAGGAAAAGGTAAAATCATGATTCCTACAGATATAAAAATGAACACATGTTAAAGATTTTATTTAACTCATTCAGTGAGGGAACCAGGCAGATGTTAAAACTGGCTCAAAAGAGATTTCAAAGGACCTGTTTATTTATAGAGTTGTAAAATAGCTCAAAGACAGTGGAGAAAGCCAGAATCAGAGAACCCAGCAGGTTCTGCTGTAGATAAAAACAGTTTTCTACTGAAACACAGATTGTTTTTCTGTAGAAGGTCAAGCAGTGGCAGCAAGACATAGCACATCATCAAAACCAGAACCTAAAAGGCTGACAGGGAGGTGAGCAGTTGAGACGAAGCAAGTCATGTCTGGGAAAGTGAGGAGGAGACCCAGGAAAGAACATCACCTTGATGGGGGTGGAGACAGGGAGACAAGCCCTGAGATGACAGATGAAGATGAAAAACTTAAAAAGAAAACATTTCTTATCGGAAAGTGGAATAGAGTCATTGTTTTGCATATTTATCTTCCATTTTTATCTTTGTCTAAATTTTGCAAATATTTTTTATTTAAAAATAAGGCTCACATTTATGGAGAGCTTCCAAAGCCCCCTAAGCTAAGGTGCCTGAGTGTGTTGCCCAGTGTCCAGCCGGGAGCATGTGGAGGAGCTGGGATGCTATGGTGATAGACAGACCTCAAAGCCCATCTTGTAACTACTCTGATCTATAATCACATGGGGGAAAAAAGCTTTGTATTTTTAAAAAAACAATGTGCATCCCGCAGCCAGTAATCAGTAGCATTTCTTTTAATAGACACCTGAACTCTCAGCTGACAAAGAATTCACCAGGGCAACATGTACTGACTCATGTACCAGCCCCATCCTGGATCAAGAGGACAGCTGGAGGGACAGTGCCTCCCCAGATGCAGGGGAAGGCCTGGGTCTCAGGCCAGAGTCTTCCCAAAAGGCCATCAGAGAGGCACAATGGGGCCAAAACAGAGAGAGACCTTGGGCCAGTTCCTTGACACATTCTCCTGAGTCCCACCCTCATTTATGCAAACTTCACCAAGAAAGGGATGAATCAACATTGGCGACCTCTTTGGAAAAGGATGTGAGGCAAAACTGCTATTCAGTTTGTGATATCATGAGACTTGGAAGGTAAGAATCACCACATTTGCAGACATTTTGTAAACTGTGTGCATCTCATTGCTAGGAAATTGTAATCAAGCCATCAATAACTATGCTTGGATGATTTTGTGCCCAGCACTGTTCCAGGCATTTAGAAGAGAGGTTGCAACAAGAGAAGCATAAGGTCTGGTGCTGCTGTGACCACCTGTGAGCTTTTGGGAAAGCAAACCCTACCCAGACCACAATTGTCCCCAATATGTCTTGGAAGCTATAGGTGGCAGGCCTCAGGTTTTCTCCTGGCACACAAACCTTTCTCTTGTATCTTCCATGGCCTGTTAAAGCTTTGTAGTAAGAAGGAAGTTCCTACATGCATCCTCGTTTCTATTGCTAGTATAATGCTTTATTATCAACATCAGCTTTTTTTTTTTTTAAAGATGGGGTCTTACTATGTTGCCCAGGCTGAATTCAAAATCCTGGGCTCAAGTGATCCTCCCACCTCAGCCGGTCAATAGCTGAGTCTACAGGCACCAGCCATCATGACTGGCTACACCAGCTTTTGTTTTCTGAACACATCTATATCTTCAAGACCACCCTGCAACATTCATTTTCACAGTGATTTTAAATTTAGTCTGCATTTTTGTGTCCATCCATCTGTAAGTATTTCCAATTCTCAGTCCTATGCTGAGGGAACACATAGTCTTTGATTCAGTTTGACAAGTACTTATTACACAAGGTGCTTGGAAACCTGTTGGGAGCAGACAGAGGGCTGCACATGTAGGGTAAGACCTGCTTCTAGCATTTGCCAGCCAGAGGCATGGGCACAAAGCAGGTAAATAACAAGGGGCAATTGTTTGTGTTTGACAATCTGTAAACCCACTGAGATTAAATGGCTCTCATTTGGTAGCCATCCTAGAAGACTGTCAAAGGTAGATCCATAGGAAATGATAGTCTCTGTGAAGTGTGAAGCAGTCGTGTAATACCGTTGGACCCAATGAGAGCTGTGACAAGCAGGAGCCAGGCATGCATTCCCTAAAAGTACCCTGCTACAATTTTTTGAAGAATGCTGTGTCAGCCAAACAAAAGCTAACTGGTTTGCAAAGTAGAACAGGGTGAACAAGCACATTCATCAATGATATTTACTTTCGTTGTCTGATAATGTATAACATAAGTGTATTTATAGTTCTTTACAATTGCAGTCTAGGCAGTAATTGACATACTTGATAAAATAATAAAGAAAGTAACCTACAGAGACTTGTCCAAGGACAACTATTACCATGATCTTAAAGGACATATTAAAGGAACGGTACTTTCCTGTAGGGAGGAGGCACTTGTTTGGATATTGAAAGGTTTTGCTGCCAGATAGCTTGGGATAATGAACAGGGACCCTGAGAGCTGAATTATAAAGTGACCCTGGGTATAGGTACAAGCTGGGAATTTGACTTGCCAAGTGCCTTTAATTTAATATAGCCAATAGTTATTTAAAATGGTATTTTAAACTATTAGTATAGGCAGTCACTGTTTCATTCATTAAACTACAGAAAATCAGCCTGTTCAATATAAAAATGATCTAGTCTAGCCTCAAACTCCATGCTGGAATCTGCTCCATAACATTCCTGAAGAAGGGGTCCCAGCTTTTGCTGGAATATCTGCAGGGATGCGGAACTTGCTACCTCTTGAATGACCCATTTTATCATCATCTAGTTACTGATCAGAAGGTTCTTCCTTATATTAAGGTGAAATCTTTATGCTGTTATGCTGTTCTTATGGGGCCAGCATTTAAAGTTACACATTTTGCATACAGCTTGGCTCATAAATTCAAGCCTCCTAACTTCATCTGAAGCTCAACCAAAGAAAAAGTGATTTGCTCCCACATCTTCCACATCTTTATGCCTCTTTATGTCTTCTACTTCCAAGTCCGGATACCTATTTCTGCCTATCTGTTAGCATTTGCTGTTTTTTTTTTTTTTTTGCATCAAACATCACATTATTCTGTTTTTCTGAACCAAATTAAATTTGGCTTAGTGGCCCTATTTGCAAGGGTATACCAGATGTCCAAAATCTGTCATTCTTCGAGGGACTGCTCCTTTTAGAGCCACACGAGAGTCCCAAGGGCTTGTCCAGAGCATTCCAGGGGAGTCTCCTATCTTCAGTCTGTTGTGAACGCCCATCAACCATCATACTCACTGCCGGGCCCACATGGTCCATGTACCCATGGATGAACTGTGGGCAGGCAGCTTTACTGTTCTCAGTATCCTGGCTCTCTCAATGGCCAACCGCTCCCCCTTTTTCTCTTGCCTCCCTGTGGTGGTTCTGTTGATGAATGCTTTCTGCCTCCTCACATTTCCTGGCTTTATTTTTACTTCGTTTTCCCTCCCTCACTTAGGAACCTTTCCTCCCCTCTGAAAGAACTCAAACCAAGTCCACCTCTCCTCCAATAGGACGTCAGTTTGCATTTAATGCACACATAGTGGCTGCCCCCTACAGGAAGAAAAGAGGGGCGCATGCCCAGCGACCCCTGGACACAGTTCCCCCAGCTCCTGGATAGGGTCTGAATCAGGATTCCAAAGTGGAATTGTGACTCTGCAGAAGCCTTAGAAGTGTTTGCAGCTCAGTTCTGAGGTGACTGTCGCAGGCCACTGCCTCTTAAGTGTCTGGCATCTGTGAGTTAAACTCTTCAACAAAAAGAGCATGGATTTCTGTATCCTATTATGTGGTTTCAGCGTTGCCACTTACTAGTATGCCTGGAGCGTTGCCTTCCCTAAGCTGGAGGCTTCCCAAATGTAAATGGGGACCATGACAGTTCCACAGGGTACTGTGCAGGTCAAAAGAAATAGCACGCTCAGGGTGCTGTCACAGCGCCTGGCATGCGGTAAGAACTCAATGCAAGTCTGTTTTCCTTCCCTTTCCTGAGCTATTTCCAGCTAAAGAACAGGTCCCTTCAATTGAAATTCCCAGCAAATTGCCGGAACTTACCATCTGCCAGGTGGCAACTTCCTACAGCCAGATGGCTGCCAGCACCACAGCAAACCCAAAGTGTTCATGGACAAGATTCGATTTCACTTTCTTTCCCTGTTCTCTTTTCTCACACTCTATATCTAGAGATTTTACCGTCTAGTAGTAGATCTTTATAAAAATATCTTGTAATAAAGCAGTACAGTACATTTTTATGAAGGAGAGTTGGATTACATGCCTATCAGAGGGAAAGCTTGGCTGGAGTCATGTTTTTTATAAGGTTAGTTCCTAAAGGTGGGCAGAAGGCAACAATCACATCAAGTCTCATTACCCTTGAAACATCACTTTGGAAGGAGTGATGTTATTTGCCCCTTGGTGTGGGAGCAAATCACTTTTTGTTTGGTCGAGACTCAGATGAAGTTAGGAGGCTTGCATTTATGGGCCATGCTGTATGCAAAATGTTTGTCTTTAAATGCTGGCCCAATAGAAACAGAGACAGATTGAGAGGATGAAAGATTTAGTTCTCCCATTCATGTGCACTTCAAGGCTTACACTCATCGGTTGGAAAGTTGGTCTTTGCAGAATGTTTAAGGTTATCTTTCTCTTTCTCTTTTTGCCTAGCACATATCATTAAACTCATGTAAGTAAAATGCACGTAAGTTCAACAAGCATCACTTTGTGAAAGTGATGGTATAAATCTTGATGGTCATTTATTTAAGAAAGCAAAATGAAGCAGGACTCCTGGAAATGAACCTAAAGTTATGATATACCTTCTGGGGAAGGGCACTGCCTGGAATAGCAAAAGATAATTAGGAGGCCAGAGATCTCATTCAACTGCAGGGGCCAGGCCAGGTGTGATGTCAGAGTAGTTAGGGAGGGATGCAGTTGCCAGGTGAGGGAGATGTCATGCCTGCTCTTGGGTTGGAGTGTGGCTGAGGGGAGTGAGGGAGGCGGCAGAGCCTGGGCTGGATCCTGGGTGCTGCCTCTAGCAGGATTCTCTTTACACCTTACAGGCTCCCAGGGCTATCCTTGGGTATCCCCAGATACCCAGGGGTATCTGTCCACACTACTGTGACAAATCCTAAGTATTGTACTTCAGCTCAGATTTATCATCTGAGCTTCAAATCTGGCAGTCCGTTGAACTTGTTTACTTTGATGTCTTAGAGATACTGTAAATCCAACCTGCCAAAACTAAATGCAGTTGTCAGGAGCAGAGACCTGGGGCTCCCAGCTGTGTCATCAGGGCTAATGGAGACATCAATATGGGGCCTGATGTTGGAGAACTGGAGACATGAAGGGACACAAACCCCAAACTTTTTTGTGAGTTTAACCGTAAGTAAATAGGACAATTATAATACCTTCATATTTCAAGCCTGAAATGCCCAATCGGCTTCTATGAATTTCCTCCTGAAAGGCAGAGATGAATTTGGTGGCCCAAGTCTTTAAAGGACAGCTGTCCAGAAAAGTTGGGCACAGTGTCTTTTCTCAGTAAACATTCTGTAGCAAGCAGAGCCTTCAGAATGGTTTCACTGACTTCAGAGCTGAACTGGGATTCCTCTTAAAAATACCCACTGAAGAGTTTCAGGACTTGGTGGGGACCCTGGTTCTGGGGTCCTGCTGGTTTGTGTGGGAGACATGGCTGGCCAGGAAGCCCACGTGAAATCTCCAGATTCTCCTCTAGTTATCATCTGTCTATAAAAGCCTCCTTCTGTTGGACAGCTTGGTGGGCAGAGAATGAGGGCAGGAAGAAGCTGAGGTCATTACACAGAATCAGGGGGTGAGCAGAGAGCCCCGTGTACTCCGACAGCATCAGGGTCTTGCTGAAAGTCCTGCTACATTAGCCATGAGCTGGCCGGCCTTGAACCCTGGGTGAAGAACTCCACCTCTTTACCCATCATGTCCACATGCAAAACATGAGGCTTGCTGTGAAAGAATGTCTCTATCTTAATGAAATTCTCCAAATTTCCAAGTCTTGCCCTTTCTGTGAAATAGGCATACAGGCTTCTGGTGCCTCTTTATTCCCTATTCACCCTTTCCCTATGTCCACAGTTGAGCCCCAGGTCAAATCTCCAAGGGCAGCCTGATGGCACGTGCAAAAGGATAGAAGGAAAGGCAGTCATTCTCCCAACTTGTGGTGGGATGATGGCCAAGATTTCACCCTTGGGACCACCAAGTCCCCCTGGACAAGTGGGGAGCAAATCGCTTTTTCTTTGGTTGAACCTCAGATGAAGCCTTGCCTCTTGCCTCTCAGGCTGATGGCTTCCCTAGGTCTCTGTCCAGGCAGAGCCAGTAGCTGGAGCTCCGAATCAAAACCAGAGGGCAAGGAGCTTATTAGAAGAGGTGGAGGGAGTCTACTGGTGGGAGGTGAGGTGTGGACACTGAGGCAGCTGCAGTGGCCAATGGACACATACAGCTGCCATCTTCCACTCCTCAACAAGGCTTAGTGAGCTCAGAACAGAGGGAAGGGGGTGCTGCTTGAGGTGGTGGGGACAGTGGTGAGCCTAGGCCTGGTTAATAGGCTAGATTTCCCATTCTTTGATAAAACTTCTTGAATGTTTCTTTCCCATGTTTATAAGAAAACACAGTTTCTACATGATTTAGCCAAGCTTAAAGTCAATTTTCCCTGCAAATGCTCAAGAATTAAAAATGTCTTTTGACAGTGAGTGTTCCTCTTCAGTCTTTGTAGAATAATTTCTTTTTTATACACTTGAGTGTGCATATATTTACATGAAATTCACTATTTCACATACCTTGTAGCTCTCATGAGTGGAAATAATGTCTCTTTCACAGTGAAGCTCAGTTTGGGACAGATGCTTCCGGCTCTACTGGGGAGGAGGACGTGCTCTCTGGGTATCTAAGGGTTTGTAGCTATTGGGGTGCACCAGAGCCAATTTTAAGAGAAAGAGGCAATGCAGGAAAGGAGAAGGAGAGCAGCAGCACATAACAAAGCCAACCCATTGATTTGGGTGGGGGTAAGGAGGCTGAGAAATGAGGATCCATGTATTTGGTAAAAAGCTAAATCTTTGTGCTTTTCTCTTAGATATTCCTTCTCATCTCCTCTAACCAGACTTTCGACAGATATTTTCTGAGCACCTTCTCTGCATGTCTGCAGTGCTGTGTAAAATGCCCTACCTTTGCATGGACTATTCTTTCTAATCAAGAGGCGTGTGTGGCGAACTTGGGGCAGCCCCTGGAAGTCTTGTTCTTTGACCATTACGTCTGCGGCTGCATCACCAGATAATGAGCTTCACCACTCGTCTGCCTCCTGTGTCCTTCCGCGGGGAGTAAATGTCACTTCAGCTTGCCGCCTCTCTAAATAGGCAAATTTTCAGTGCTCAGAAAAGGACCTGATCTTTGCACAAAGTGCTTTGATGGTTGCCTGCTTGAGTCACTCCCAATCCTTTCCTGAAGCCCTTTCTTTATAATTCTTCTGTTGAAATAGCCATCATAATCACAGTACTAATCACAGCATCTCACATTTACTAAAAACTTACCCCATACCAGGAACCCAGAGTTGGGGGGGCTGTGTCAGAATTATGTAATTTACGTGTCCCAATAATCCTAGATGCTTCTTGACCATCTAGTTTTGTCAAATGAGAAAACTGAGGTTCCAAAGAAGTCAATAAACTTGTCCAAAGTCTGACCGACTCTGCTTGCCATGTGACGAGTCTGTCTTAGAACTGGGTCATTGCCCTGCTTGCAATGCTGTGCCCTCTGACAAGCCCCCCCCCCCCACCCCCCTGGTCTCCTGAGCTCGGTAAGGTGCTCCAGCTGCCTCTATCATAGCACTTCCTACATGGACTGTAACATTTCTTTACTGCTCCAACTTCTCATTAAATTGGGGGCTCCTCAAAGCCAGGGTTGGTGCCTTATAAGTTTCTTGCTTCCTGGTGCCCAGAGCAGCCTCTGGCATGAGCTGTTTGAACACTGGCTGAGTCTCATGGGCCTGCGTCGTGCAGAGTATTCTAAAAGGCAAGGGGAAGGTGGGGTGAGGAATTTTTTTTATCAAGGGTGGAAGAAACATGGGCTTCTGTTTTCTAGTCCTGAATTGGATGGGGAGGATGGGGAAGGTGACATGTACCATCCATGTGGAGCCCCTTCTCCTACCTCGGAGGATGAAGAGTATCTTACCATCAACTCTACATGCCAAGGCCAGCTACCCTGTGAAGAATGTTTGGAGGCAGATTCTGGGACCATTCCCTTGCCACAGTTCTGCTCTTGGGGCACTGTCCCAGAGCCTTTGCCTCCAGAAGAGTCCCCAGAGAGTGGGAGTGAATGGGAAGACCTGGAGGAGCCTGTGGCCCTGGAATATGGTGCCCTCAGGTGGGTATCACTCTGGCTGGGTGGACTGGAGCTGAGCTCTGACCAGAGCAGGGCTCAGTGCTATCAAGCCACTTCAAGTGGGGGTGGGGGATGGTCTGTGGGCATTGCCCAGTTTCCCCTGCATCTTCTTTGGGGTCATGTGTCATTGTAATGGCCATTTTCACAGAACACTTACCATGGCCCTTGCACCATGACAACGACCTACAACATGGGGACTGTCATCACCCCCATTTCACACATGACACATTTGGGGCTTTCCCAAGGTTATCCAATAAGTAAGTGACAGAACTAGAATTCAAACCTGATCGGTTCCCCACTCCACGGCCCACCTGTCGAGCACCCATCTGTTCTGCCTCCTATGTACAGGAGTGTGCATCTCTCTCCTCAGGTCTCTCTCTTTTGGGGGTCTGAATGTCTAGTGCTGATTCCTGTTTTGCCTGCTCCTACCTGCCCCTCTGCTGGATGTACTGCAGAGAAGAGTCTTGGTGTCCTGTCATAGGGCCCATCTTGTTGGACTGCTGTGGCTGAGTATAGACCAGCATCAGGAAAGTCTCACTGTTAATGCAAGGAGCCACCAGAAGCTGACCTGGTCACCAGGCAGGGTCAGAACATATTGATGAGGACACAGAAAGAGTAAGGGCAACAGAAACTGTCACACTGGGAGGAAGGGAGGTTAAATTCTGGGCAGGTCTGTAACCACCCAACATTCTGTTAAAGTACTTACAGTGTATATTTAAAAATGCTGAATGTTCCAAAAACTTTCACATAAACACAGTTTCAAGGTCCACTGAAACTTAACGAGACAACAGTTTGAGAAGTTTCAAGTATAATTGAAACCCACTCCTTAACTTTCCTCCTATTGTGTCCCAGCTCCATTTTCCTGGCTGTACATAAGGAAGCTCAGCCACCACAAATGATTGAGCTGGAGCCTCAGAGGACAGTGGTGGGCCAGCTGATAAGGAGAGTGGATATTTGAAATTAAAATATAACAAAAGGGCTGGTTCTTATCTGAAATAGGAAGCAACAAGTTAATAGAGTGGAAGATTCAGAGGCTTTGAAGACTGTGCATGTTCATTTATGGGGAAGTACAACACTTTACAGCATTGGGAGTGTACGTTATGGATTCACAGAAGTGTGGGCAAGCAGGAAGCAGCTTATATGCAGGGGGCAGTCTTCTTGGAGCTGGCTCCGCAGGGCTGGGAAACAGAAAGAAGAAGGCTGAGCAATTGGTGGGGACCACAAGGGCCAGTCCACTGAGATCTGCAGTGTGTCTGAGCCAGCTGGGAAGAGAAAGGCAGAAGGTGTGGCATTGTGGTTGGGGGAGCTCAGATTTGAAGCCTGGCCCTGCCACTCACTGGCTGGGAGACCTGCAGCACATGACTTTTAAACCATTCAATATGCAGCTGACTGCCAGATAACGAAACCCACTTCATGCGGTTATGACAACGCCAGATGTGTAGTGGTAAGCGCTTAAAAAACATTAGCTATTTTTATCATCAATCACAAAGGAGAGAATTACTCCAGTGAGAGGATATAAGCTTTTTAATGCATTCAATCCTGTTGGGTTTTTTCCATGTAGTCAAAGAAACTAGACAGTTGGACTTGTGCCCTAACATGTGGTATGGGTCTGGGTGGGGAGAAGCACTCACCTATGGCAAGGGTGCCAGGCTCTACCATGCCCTCATCTATGTATGGACTGTAGCATGGGCTGTGCTCAGGGTGAGTCCTGTTAGAATCACTGATCCTGCACAAAAAGGAGAACAGGTCTCACCCTCCCCTGCAGACAGAGGATGGGTGTGCCAACATGAGTGCCCAAGGCATGAGTTCTTAGTTTGGCTCCATGCAGCAGCCCACAGGTGTTCTTCATGGCATCTATGGGCTATTGCACGTAGAATGTTGACTTGTGTGCTTCTTTTGGGAAATACAGGTCTTAACAGCCTTTAAATTCTCCAAAGTGTCTATAACCCCTATAAGCTGAACCCCCTCCACTGTATATATTATCTCATTTATAAAGAGGACTTTGCCTACAGAGCAGTGCAGCCTTTAAACCTAATCACCAATTATTTCGTTTGGTCCTTTTAGACATTAAGACAGTCATAGTGCGTAAGATAGTTCCTACATGTGATTTAACTTAATCCTTATGTCAGTTTTGAGTGATATTCTTATTTCTGTTTTTAAAGGGGGCTTAGGGCCGGGTGCGGTGGCTCACGCCTGTAATCCCAGCACTTTGGGAGGCTGAGGTGGGTGGATCACGAGGTCAGGAGATCGAGACCATCCTGGCTAACACGATGAAACCCCATCTCTACTAAAAATACAAAAAATTAGCTGGGCGTGGTGGTGGGTGCCTGTAGTCCCAGCTACTTGGGAGGCTGAGGCAGGAGAATGGCGTGAACCAAGGAGGCAGAGCTTGCAGTGAGCCAAGATAGTGCCACTACACTCCGGCCTGGGCAAAAGAGCGAGACTCTGTCTCAAAAAAAAAAAAAAAAAAAAAATTAAGGGGGCTTAGAAGATTTAATTTCCTGAGCTCATACAGGTAGGACGGGTGGATTCACACTACATCGGTCTGCTTCTACTTTTGGTGGCTTTTCACATTTCCCCTAGAATGTGTCTTTCATGTGAATTTGTGTAACACAGGTCTTTCCGTAAAGTGGCATGAGTCCTACTTTTCCTTCACAAAATATTTCTCTTTTATGAGGCTAAGGAAAACTCCCTTGCTCAGTGGGATTAAGAAGAGGATGGAACTGTTCTGTTTAGGGAAGGCTACTGGCAAAATGACGAGGTCACCCATTAAAAGCTGCTTATTGTTTTAGATAAACACAGAGAACAGCCGTCTTCCGAGGCAGAGACTGAGGGTTTCTGCATGGAGGTCCTTTGGACAGAAGAGCCCTCAGGTGACCTTGGTCCAAAGAGTGTACCCACCAGCTCTGCCACTGGGAAAGAAACCTGTAGGCTCCTGCAAAGGTGACCTGGGATGAAGGGCCTGGCCCAGTTGTTAAGAGCTCACTTCAAGAAGAGCATGCTTGTCAATTCCAAGACTCATTTTGAATCATGGCTGTTGCCTCTCTTCAGTTCTGGGGTTTACGTCCAGCAAAGCTTTGCGTGTGTGTGTGTGTGTGTGTGTGTGTGTGTGTGTGTGTGTGTGTGTGAAGGGGAGGTGGTGAGAAGGGGGTGGGGGCTTCCCTTTGTGAAAGGAATTGAGAACCAATCTCCTCCTCCAAGATACCCCAGGCAGGGTGAAGTCTTGCTGCAGCACTGGCACACACTCTCCGGGACAGATACAGTGTTGCAGGGTGCACTTCATAGTTCACCTTGGAACAAAGGAGTTTTATGGTTATCACAGTGGAAGGACTCTGTTAAGGGGCTTGGCTCCAAGGTTATGGGTGTAATATGTTTTGATATCTTTCTGTATCTTTTCTATACAACTCCACATAGCTACACATTCTTTTAAAAGGACTTTCCTTTTGGACTTTATACCTGATTCTACAAAGCATATGAAGGAAAAATAAGATGGGGATATCTAGTAAAGAAAGCAGAGTGATGTGTTAGATCCAGCATTACCCTATATTAGGACAAAGAACTAAAGACACATGGATTAGCAAATGCACAAAAGAAACACTGGGGGACCACAGGCAGGCCCAGGAGCATACCTGGTACTGTGTAACAGAGAAAGCAGGGCAAAGTTGGGGTCTCAGCATAGGGGAAGGGGAGACAACTTCATTGATACAACTGGGAGAGCTGGAAAAATGATTCAGTTTCAAAGCCCACTTCATCTACTAGAATCACATAAAACACACACACACACACACACCCACACACACACACACATCAGAGAAAGACTGGTAGGAAACAGGCTCTCGTTTTATCAGATCTGCAGAGGAATGATCACTCTTCCAGCTTACTGCAGTAGATCAAAAGTATAACAACAGAAAACCTACAAAGCTGACAATATTGAAAAAGTTTAAACTTCCATACAATAATAATGACAAAACTCATGTAAAAAGAATAGCAATGGGTTGGGAAAGCATTTACATAATTGTGAACAAAGATTAATATTTTTAATATTTAGAAAGCCCATTTTAATTTATAATAGATCAATACAGGATTTCAATAGACAAAATATACGATAAAATACAAATGGCCAACAAACACACAAAATATTCTAACCAAAACAATGTCAATATACTGATTTGCATTCATTACATTCATAAAATTTAAAAAAACTGTCCAATGCTGGCAAAATTTTGCTGAAGCTGGCATATTCAGAAATATCAAAAGCTATAAAAATGGGTATACCCACTGACCCAACAATGAAATCCCTGAGAATTATCCCACAGAAATAATCCAGAATAAGAAAAAAATCAATTTATTTAAAAATGTTCACTGTAGTGCTCTTGATAAAAACAACAAATTGGAATTGGCTGAAATGCATTAGAATAATGATAACATTAGAGAAAATGATGGTACAATAGCATAATAGAATACTGCACTGCCAAGAAAGTAATATAACTACGAAGAACTCGCAACTTAGTAAAGTGTTTGATATAATAACTCAGAATTACATGCTGGTTACAACTATGGAATGCCTCGCAGGCACAAAGAGAAGCACCGTGAACAGAGGGGAGGCTCAGCAATGGAACAGAAATTGACCAAAGTTTGGGTGATGGGATTAGGAGAATACACTTTATTTTGTTAAAAATTACCTTTATATATCTATTACTTATATAATAAATTTTACATTGAAAATAAAGAGACTGAAACTGCAAAATAAGAGAAGGAAAGCAACAATAACCAACCAAACAAAAACAAAGACTAAGGTTAAAAAAGCCTGTGCTCTAAAATCTAATTCATGAACTATCCTCTATGTGCTTTTGTTTCTAATTTTTCTGTTCTCCTTATGACAGAAAAATCTTATGGGTCATTTGGCTTCTTCTGCTATTAATGAAAAAGATGTTTCCAGGGATCTGAACAGCCTTGTTCTAAATTCTCTCAGAGCTGAGGCCAGCTCCCCTGGTGCATCACTACAGTTTCACAGGCCTCAAGGTTAGGGAACTAATCAAGTATGCAATGAAGTGATTAAATAATAGTA
The DNA here is from genome assembly GCF_028858775.2 of Pan troglodytes. NCBI lineage: Eukaryota > Metazoa > Chordata > Mammalia > Primates > Hominidae > Pan > Pan troglodytes. The sequence continues at coordinate 60,456,021 of NC_072406.2, read as the reverse complement.
TTTACAATTTTGGAACTGCTCACATTCTGCTGAATATTGGTTTCTTATTTCCTCTTTGGAAAAGAAATTGGTGGATACAGGCTCAAAATACATCTGGTCCTCCTCCTTGTAGGAAAGGACCACCCTTGACTCCCAGGCTGCTATACTCATTTTGAGCCATATATCAGGAAGAACATGTTAATTTGTCTTAGGTGGACTCAATTGCAGCTACCACTTGCTTTGTTTCAGGGCAAATGTCAGAAAGAACAGCTAATTCCTAGGAGACTCAGCTCAGCGCCTGCACACTGCTTCCATTGTTGGCTGCTACATGCTACAAACCTGGCTGTGCTTGAGGATCAACTATAGCAGGTGTTCAAAATACAGATTCACTGGCCTCATCCCTGGAGATTCTGAATCAGTAGGGCTGAGATGAAGCCCAGATATCTGTACTTTTACCAAGCTCAGCAGATGGTTGTTTCTGTGGCCAGATTTAAGGACAACTGATCCAAACTCTTCAAGACTTCACTTGGCCTTCCCATCCTTCCTCCCTTCCATAAATATTTATGAAGCTCCTATTATGTGCCAGCACACCGTTGTTATGAGGTTGCTAAAGCATATACATATTCAGCACTAAATTGTAGTGCAAAAGTGGGCTTCCAAACTCAACATAGTAAAGGCATCAATTCTCCCCAAGTTAATTTTATAGGTCCAATGCAATTCTTACCAAAATCCTAGCAAGGTATTTTGTAATCATAGATGAGTTTATTCTGAAATTAATTTTATAAATTTTATTGTATATTCATAATGTAATTTACATTATACAAATAAAAATATCTTCTGAAACTTATTTGAAAATGCACAAGCACTAGAATAGCTATAATCTTCAAAAAGTAGAGTGGAGTGGGAGGAATCACTGTAATTAATATTAAGGCTTACTATATAGCTACAGTAATAGTGAGACAGAAAGATGGACACATAGATCAATGGAACAGAATAGATAATCCAGAAATAGACCCACACAAATATTCCCAACTGATATTTGACAAAATGCAGGAGAAATTCAATGAGGAAAGAATTGCTTTTTCAATAAATGGTGCTGGAACAATAGGACATCCGTAGATGAAAAAAAAAAAAAGATCATTGACATTAAACCTCACACCTTGTACAAAAATGAACTCCATATGGATCCTGGACTTACATGTCAATGCAAAACTATATGATTTTTAGGGAAAAAAAGGGGAAGAAAATCATTGGGATCTAAGGCTAGGCAAAGAGTTCTCAGACTTGACACCAAAAGCATGATCTGTAAAAAGAAAAGGAAAACTTGACAAATTGTTTTTTGTTTATTCTTTTTCTCTGTAAAAAGTCTCTGTTAAGAGGATAAAAGATCCAAGCAACAAATGAGGAGGAAGTATCCGGAACAAAGGACTAGTATTTAGAATACATAAAGAACTCACAAAACTCAACCTTGACAAAAGAAAAAAATCCCATTAGAAAATAAGAAAAATACATGAATGGATATTTCACTGAAGATAATATACAGATGGCAAATAAGCACATGAAAAGATGCTGAACTTCAATTAGCCACTGGGGAAATGCAAACTAAACTACAATAAGATATCTCTACATATGTATCAGGATGGTCAAATAAAAAATAAGGACAACACCTAATGCTGCTGAGGACATGGAGAAAGGGGATTGCTCATACATTGCTCATGGGAATGTAAAATAGTGTATACATTGTGGAAAATGGTTTGATTGGGTCTTACGAAACTAAACACACGATCACCAAAAGACCCAGAAATTGCACCTTGGGTATTTATCCTAGAGAAATTAAGATTTGTGTTTATACAAAAACCTTTACAAAAATATTCATAGCAACTTAACTTGTAATGACCCCAAATGAGAAAGAACCCAGATATCCTTCAAATAAGTGAATGGCTAAGTAACATGTGGTAACCCATATCAAAAGAAATAACTATTGATACTCACAACAACTTCTATGAAACTCCAGAGAGTTATGTGGAATGAGAAAATGCCAATCCCCAAAGGTAGTACAAGTATGATTCAATTTATAGAACATTCTTAAAATGACAAAATTATGGAAATGGAGAATGGATTAGTGGTTACAAGAAGTTAAGGAGAGGTGGGGGAGAAGGGAAGGCCCAATTGGCTTTAAGGCAACCCTTCTTGCTAGGGACAGAAGTCATAGTTAAATTTAAGCCAGTGAAACACACAAATATTTCATAGGGACTTTTAGAAAAGTGCCCACACATCTTTAGGGAAAATTTCCAGAAGCAATTATTTATCTACCCCACTGTATAGCTTCTGACAGCCTTTCCATGACCTTAAAAGGGATCTGTTTTCAAAGGAAGCCAAGCGAAATCAACACTCTGGATGCCAGAGCAGGAAGAATGGCGAGAGCTGGGGTCCCAGTTGTTATAACTGAATCAACCAACTGAACCCTGTCATGCAGCGGGACTTGGAGCTCCTGTGGCAATCAGTCTATGCATGCTTAAGCCAGCTTAAGTTGCTCTGCCTGTTTCTTGCAAATGAAAACTTTCTTACACAAGACATTATCAACCATCTTTCCTCAAATTTTGTCCTTGGAGCCCTCTCTGTCTATAACTCGAAGATAGAGACATTTATCAGTCCTGATCTTTGGGATTTCTGTTTCCCAAGTGGTTTTCCTTCACTGGACTTTTCAGATTTCCTTTTACCATTTTGAAATAATTTTAAAGTGAAAAGCTCTGGCCAGGCACAGTGGCTCATGCCTGCAATCCCAGCACTTTGGGAGGCCAAGGTGGGTGGATCACCTGAGGTCAGGAGTTCGAGAGCAGCCTGGCCAACATGGTGAAACCCCATCTCTACTAAAAATACAAAAATTAGCCAGACATGATGGTGGGCACCTGTAATTCCAGCTACTCGGGAGGCTGAGGCGGGAGAATCGCTTGAACCCGGGAGGCGGAGGTTGCAGTGAGCTGAGATCACACCATTGCACTCCAGCCTGAGCAACAAGAGCAAAACTCTGTCTCAAAAATAAATAAATAAGTCTCCATGCTTAGCAGTGTTACTGTAGACAGTATGCTTTTTCTAAAGTACTTGCCAGTGCGAATCTGGTAGTCTTGACCACAGCTGTGGGTGGAGGCTGCTCTTCCTAGAAGAGTTTTGTCAGAACCTGCCAGCCTTCAAGCCCTGCACCAGGCTCTTTGTGTTGTAGCCCATGTAACCCTCACCCTACACCTGTGGAGTAGGCATCTGTGGTAGTCACACAGGACCCCTTTGTGGTGGAGCAGGGCCATGTGATTTCCAACCACGGAGCTGTGAGGAGAGGCATGGATTGCCAATTCCATGCCGGTGTATTTAATTGCAGGTGGAGGACCCACCAGAGTGCTCCTTCCATCTGTCACCAAGATCCTAATGTGATCACAGACAGTGGGCGTGCCATCAGCCTGTGTGCTAAGTCAGGGAGCAGGGAGCAGAGTGGCCAGCTGACCCTCACTGCATATGCACTGAGAGCAAGAAGGAAACCTTTACTGATACAGGTGGCTAAGATTCAGGGTTTATCTATTACAGCAGCATAATCTAGTTTATTCTGACTCGTACACTGCAAGGGTCATTTTTATAGATGAGGAAATTGAGACCCAGAGAAGTTCAATAATTTGTCTGAGGCCACAAGTAGATAAAGGCACTGAAAGAAAACCCAGGCCTATGCCCTTCTTACTCAATCATGCTGCCCACCTAAGGACCTGGCAAGCTGTTTTGTATTCTTTTATGATGTGGTCAGTCAGGTGTGGCCACAAGAAGAGACCCAGGACAGGCTCAGGAAAATAAAGTTTATGATACACACAGGTCCTAGAAACAGGAGGCATTCCATGCCACTCCACATGGGAAAGACATCAGGGTGGTCAGGAGGCAGAAGACAGGTGAGGGGGCCACCTAAGCCATAGCTTTTACCGGGTTTCCATGGGAAAGGCAAGGCAAGGCAGGGTGAACAGCTTAGGACTAGCTAGTTTGAATCATTCCAGCAGGCTTTGGCTCTAGGCACAGTTTCTAGTTGTCTTGTACCTGGCCCTGGGATGATTAAGGAGAGGAATATGGTCTCTGGAGCATAGGGCCAGATAGAGATGTAGCTCTGTGCTGGTTAGTTTGTATATCAAATGCGTGCTCCTGTCTTCAGTCTCCTGGCCACCCTGGTGTCTTCCCCATGTGGTCCTGTGTGGCCTGCTGTGCCTGCTGTCTCTAGGACCCAAGAGTATAATAGATTTTGTGTTCCTGAGCACTAAGTCTCCCCTTGTGGCCTCACCTGATTGATGAACTCATAAAAGAATACAAAACCCAAACCAAGAAGAATGTCTGGCTCTCAAGACCGAATTAGAAACCACCTTGAGAAATGAGAAAAAAAGGTGAGAAATTTTTTTACTTTGAATGGAAGATTCTCTGAACATTGCTTATTAACCTACTTAGTGCACACCAAAGAGGTCTCCACTTTCATCATGCCTCTCCACCCAGCATGCTCAGAGGCAAATAAGACCAGGTACTCTCCTGCTGAATATCGTTCACCTGCAATCCTATGGGATAAAGTTCAAATTTCTTAGCATGGCATGTGAAACTCTCCAGTATCTGGCTATAACCTAGTTCTCCAATTCCAATCCCAGCTCTTGGACCATCTCCAAACTCTCTCTTGCAGTCATTTGGAGCTCCTGGTAGGTAGCTAGTCAGGCAGGAGCAGAGCAGGAGAGGGCTACCCCCACCAACAAGAAATGTCAGGCAACCATCAGGTGATGGTCAGGCAATTGTCACATTGCCTCTCTAAAAGAATAATTGGTCACAGCCAGCACCAGAGAGAGGCAGCTTCCCAATAGATAAAAACATCTGTAACTGGCAGCTTTCAGGAATTGGGCAAGTGGGCTCAAGCATGCACATTAAGGGGCAAAATGGCAGAGTATGACCTTCCAGAGGCATTCCACCAGGAAAGGGAAGAAAGCCTCAGGTGAACATGTGTACAGCTCCACTAAACACACTGCCCATGCTCACCTCCCAGGTGCTAGTAGGCCACTGTGCATGTGGGTAGCTCACCCTGAGAGAAAAATCAAGGGAAATGGGGCGCAAAATGCTGGAAGTCGGTCAGCATATGAAATCCTAGGTTCAAGGTCAAATGGGGCACTTGTCCTTCAAGTTGCCCACCTGGGCCTCTTCCAAGTGTACTTTCTTTCCTTTTGTTCCTGCTCTAAAGCCTTTTAATGAACTTTCACTCCTGCTCTAACACTTGTCTTGGCCTCTCCTTCTGCCTTATGCACCTCAGATTCTTTCTTCTGAGGAGGCAAGAGTTGAGATTGCTGCAGACCCGTACAGGTTTGCCACCGATAACCTAGATAACTTCCACCACTAACACACCCATGAGGGTTTATAAAAAATTGAGGCCAGGAGTAGAAAATTCCTCTGAAAAGAGTTGTTGGAATGCTATGACATTTCCCCTTCCATACCTCTTTCCCCTCCTTGTGGAGGGGAGAGGAATGAGGTACCTCTCCTTTCCCTCCAGCCACATGAGAAAGACTGCTCAAATCATATACAGGGTTTGACATGTGTCTTCTGAAAGGGCTTGGTGTCTGGAACATCCCTGAGCAATCTCATGGTGAGAGGTGATGACGGCAACAACATGCCTGGTGGGAGAGCAAAGAGAAAGAGGATGGCGCTAGGAGTGAACCGCCAATCCCTGTGTCAGGGCAAGGGCGCGGATGCCCTTTTTATGTAGGCAAGTAAGCTGCAGGCAGGTCATAGCCTGTAAAACAAGCAGGGGTGATGTTGACCCCAGCAGAGAGAGAGCCAGAGCCTCAGCTCACACAGAGCATGCATTAGGGGGAATCACAAAAAGGCATCCACCTGTAGCTTATGAATTACACAAAGGTGGCCCTTCCTTTCCTGTGCAGCCCATTATTGGGGCACAAAACCATGCCTACAACTCAGCCTCCACTTACTCATTTGTCTGGTACCTTTATTCATGGCACAAATTACATAAACAGATTGGTAGCCCTGGATGGGCCGAGGAATGGTCTTGTAAGTAGCTGGGCAGAGGCAACATCACTGGGCATGGGTTTGTACTCAGAGGTCTTCTGCAGGGGAATTCCTGAGAAAACACAAGATTGTCTCACAGAAGAAATGGCCAGCTCAAAATATCTGCTGAGCCCAGGGGGCCCATTGCTGAAGGACTCCAGCTGTAGAGGTGTCAGACACCCACTGAGTCTGGAGGGCCTGGGTGTGAAGCTGGGTGAGAAAGGAGAAATTGATGGTACCCATTTCTCAGGCTGAAGGTGAAGAGAGCCTAACAATTAGATAAGTCAGAGGGAATCTTAAACTGAAATGGGAATATTCTGGGTGTTCAAAGTTATAAACCAGCCCAAGATTTCATCTGCACAGGCCCAGGGGAAAAAAGCATCTGGGCATTGAGTTCAAATGGCATTGGAAAGAAATTTGCACTCTGTTAGGTCCAGCTAATGAGATGCAGTTCAATGAAGACATCTGTATTCTTGCTGTAAAGCACAGGGCTTGGCGCAGACCAAGGAATGACTCATAAGGATTAAAAGGCATGAAACCAGGTTCTTTCTTAGAATTTGGCAGTCTTTGCACTTCACTTTCTGCCACATCATTATTTTACAGTTAGTACGTAGAGCTGGAAGTGGAGGGCAGGACATTTATGTTCAAGGGTTTGTGGCAGGCTCTCCTGCCAGCTGAACAGCTCTCTCCTGTCGAAGTCTATGGATTCTCTCTCCTTGTGGTGTGTGCACGCAGAGCCATGGGCTGGCTGAAGCTGCAAATGGATGAGCAGCCAACAAATTGATCAATCTATTAATATTTATTGGGCATCTGCCGTGTGTCAGGCTCAGGGACCAGGCAGCCGGGGATTCACAACAAGATAAATGTATGTCCTTGTGCTCTTTAAATAGTTTTCTACCTCCACTGGGATTTTTACTGGCATTGAAATCTCCACAATTTATTTTTATAGAGTCTTTTATGTGAAGTGTCTCAAAGCAGGGCAGAGAGAAACACACAGAGAGGCCCCCACGGCTTCTTCCAAGCTCATGGTCCTCATCAACTCACACTTAACAGGGCTGGGTGTGAAGCATACCATTCCCAAATGAACCAGCCTGCAAAGCACAGGCCTGAAGCAGGCGGTCCTGTGAAGGGTAATGTCAATGAAGTGATTATTTTTTTCTGTCAGTATTGTTCTTAGTTATCTTCTGTTCCTGGGCTCCAAGCCTGAATTAGAAAACTCTGAACTCGAGCATAGGCCTTGGGATCTCTCCTGAGGTCCTGAGTTCCAGCTATCCACTGGGGTCCTCCTGACTGTATCTGGGGACCCATGGCTTGGAGGAGGGTATGTTTTGCAGTAAGTTCTTATACTTGTAAGGAGTAGATGAGCCCTACCTCAGCAGAGAGCAGACATTGGCATGGCCCTCAAGGTCCATCTCAGAGGGCGTCTGGGTATCCGGATCAAGGCCAAGGACTGCAAAGACAAAAATTCCAAAACCAGCATTACCTCCCTGTGCTGGCCAATTCTGCTCCTCCAGCTGAGCCTTCCCAGTGTGATGATTTGAATGTTTGTCCCCTCCCACACTCATGTATTAATATTAAAAGAAATTTGGTTGCTGCTGTGGCAGTGTTAGGAGGTGGGACCTTTGGGAGGTGAAAGGACCATGAGGACTCTGTCCTTCTGGGTGAGATTAATGCTATTAGAAGAGGGTGAGTTTGCCTTCCTTTTTCCTATTTGCTCTCTGCCTTCTGCCACATGAGGACACAATGTTCCTCTCCTCTGGAGGATGCAGCAAGAAGACTCACACCAGATGCTGGCACCTGATCTTGGACTTCCCATTCTCCAGAACTGTGAGAAAAAAATGTTTTGTTCTTTACAAATTATCCAGGCTAAGGAATTCTGTTATAGCAGCACAAAACAGACTAAGACACCCAGGGATTAGCATTGAGCCTCGGACCATGCAGGAAATAAGGAGGCGGTGTCTGGGGGCTGTGGTGCAGCAGGCAGGCAACAACCAAGCGACTTCCCAGCCCTGTTGGAAAGTGGATCTGGAGGGATGGACTAAAAGAGGCAGAACTGAGGCCTGGGCTGGAGGACCTGAGAGTGAAACTGGGCCTGCACTGGGGAGTAAGGAGGACATGAAGCTGCAATGGGAAGCCCTGTGTGGCTGAATCCTAGAACCATGAGGAGAGGCAACATTAGCAACTAGATCTCTGGCCTCTGCTTTTGGAATCACTTTTGGATTCACTTTTGGATGAGTGGTGCATGAACTCATCCAGACTGATGTGTGAAGGGCATCCAGCCTTACCCCTAAAGTATGGAGACTGCAGTGGGTCTGTTGCTCACAGAGGAACTCCCAGAAACTCTGGGAGAGTCACAGACCTAGAGAAGCGTATGGCTCAAACCTCTTGAGCAAGAAAAGCAGTGTTCACTGCCAGGCGCGGTGATGAATGCTTCTGTTTTTTGTCTCATTAAACACTTGCAACTGTGTCTCCTTTTTTTAAAAAAGGAAAACTGAGACACAAGTTGGGAAGTAACCTGCCAAAGGTCACCAACTATTCAGTAGCAAAGCAGGGACTTAAGGCCAGGCTTGCAAAGCTCCTAGTGCTGCTGGTAATCGGTAAGACTCAAGGGTTTAAAGAGGCCTCCAAAGAAGGGTAGTAAACTGTGATGGGCCCTAAACTTTATAGTTCTTCGAATTTTTCACAGGTAAAAGGACAGAAAGCCAAGAAGAGCCTTCTGGGTCACTGGCTTCTGGGAATATTGTGTGGTCAAGCAGGAAGTCTGGGGGAGATGGAATGACACCTCAGGGTCCACTCTTACCAACTGTTCATTTAGCCTCCATGCAAGGATTTCCTGGTGATGTGAATGGGGGTTATTCCCTCTGTGTGTCTTGGAGCAGCCATGCTGCTCACGTTTGTGAAATGATGACCAGCGCAGAATCTTGATGTTAGGCACTATGAAGAAACATTAGACATGGGGTCCATCTTTAAAGGGGAATCTTACCCTGGTGATATAGTTTGGATATTTGTCCCATCTAAATCTAATGTTGGGCTGGGTGCATTGGCTCATGCCTGTAATCCCAGCACTTTGGGAGGCTGAGGCGGGTGGATCACCTGAGGTCAGGTGTTCAAGACCAGCCTGGCCAACACAGTGAAACCTCGTCTCTACTAAAAATACAAAAATTAGCCAGGCATGGTGGCATGCTCCTGTAGTCCCAGCTACTGGGGAGGCTGAGGCAGGAGAATCACTTGAACTGGGGAGGTGGAGGTTACAGTGAGCTGAGATCACGCCACTGCACTCCAGCCTGGGCGACAGAGCGAGACTCCATCTCAAAATAAATAAATAAATAAATAAATAAAATCTAGTGTTGAAATTTGATCCCCAATGTTGGAGGTGGGGCCTGGTGGGAAGTGTCTGGGTCATGTGGGTAGATCCTTTATGAATGACTTGGTGCTAGTCTCATGGAACTGAGTGAGTTCTTAGTCTTTGTTCTCATGAGAACTGGTCATGGAAAAGAGCCTGGCACCTCCCACCTCTCTCTCTTCCTCTGTCTTGCACACATTGGCTCTCCTTTGTCTTCTGCCATGAGTGGAAGCTTCCTGAGGCCCTCATCAAAAGCGGGTGGTGGTGCCATGTTTCTTTTACAGCCTGTGAAACTGTGAAACAAACAAACCTCTTTTCTTTATAAATTACCCAGCCTCAGGTATTGCTTTATAGCAACACAAACAAACTAAGACATATGGCAATGGCGTGGGTTGCTTGCAGGGTACCTTGGCTGCTACAGAAAGAAAAAGTCTCTGTAGAGACTCACTGTCAGTGACTCACGGAGCAGAAAGCTGGCCTCAGAGCCTGGACAGAGGGTAGCTGTCACTGTTTAACTGCAGTTCAGCTCAAGCATATGGCTCTCTGTGGGACCAGCACTGAAGGCTGGGGGATAAGTGAGGCAGGTCTTGTCACACCTTCAGGGTATCTGGATTCACCAAAGTGGCTCAGGTCAGGACCAATGAATAGAGGTTTGTTCGTCAAGATAAAAAGATTCTGGCTTCCTGTTTTCAGGCAATGCCAACGATTGAATTCCCTCTACATTGACCACCCTTGCTGAAGTTGTCTTAATTGACCTAGCAGCCAACTGACCTCATATTCTGGCACAGGCTCTGACTCCTTTTGCCTATCTGCCCTGCTCTGATACTACAAAGAGACCCCCCCACCCCAGCCCTCTGGGGCCTCATTAGGGGCTTAGAGGGCAGGTGTGGGTCAGGCGAGCATTCCTGGAGAACACAGTCCTCAGTGGTTCAGGATATGAGCATAGATCAGAGAGCTGTTAGCATTATCAGCCTGGCCTGGGAGAGGGGGACGCGCACAGGGTGGTGCACAGGGCCCGCAGGGAATTTACAGCGGCGTCCGCGGCGATGGGCTCTCAGTGCCTTGGAAGACCGGTAGAGGCAGGTTCTGTCTCTCCCGGCCTGGCAGGCAGAGGGCCGCGGCGCAGGGCAGAGGGCCGCGGCGCAGGGCAAAGCTCCAGTGCGCAGGCTCGCGGGCGCAGGTGGGATTGGATAGCGACGAAAGCCGGCAGGCTAGGCGTGGACCCAACTGGCGAGGCTGCTGGGGTTGCAGCGGGACAGTTGGGGCGGCCCCGCAGGCCCAGGTGAGGAAAGGTGGCTGGGGGCCAGGTGGGCAGGGGGCGTGCGGGAGGCCGCTGCGCCGGGCTGTGGGAGGGCGGGCGTGAAGAAGGAAGATGCCGTTGACGTGCAGGGGTCACAAGGCGTGGGTCGTGGCCCTGGCCCGGGAGACTGCCCGGGTGGGCCTGAGCTGTGAAGTAGTGTCGCTGCAGCCAGAGGGCAGGACCTGATTCTGGCCGTGTGATGCCAGCTGCACTGTGACGCGTGTTGGGGCGCCTATGCGAGACGGGACCGGGACAGGAACCCTGTGGCTCTGTGGTAGGGGAAGGCCACCAACTCCCTGAGGAGCAGCCGTGTGGTATGATTGGTAAGAAGCCATCATCAGGCGCTGAGACAGCCCAGAACTTCCCAATGACTCAAGGGCGGGTGGAGGTCGAGGGACCTAGAAAGAAAGAACATGAATTCATCAATCCATTCAGCAGCTATTTTGAACGCCTCCTGTGTGCCAGATGCTGTTCTAGAAGCTCAGAATATCTATGAACGCGATAGGCAATGCCCCCATATGCCAAGGCCCTCATATGCTAGCCTTGACTCAAGGAAAACTGTAGGATGGGGTAGGTTTCATTTTTGGAAGTTGTGGAATCAGTACTTATGTTTTGAATGTGTTAGGTTTGAGATGCCCAGTAGGTTTTTCCCAATAGAAGACATAAGCATAGCTGGGAAGAATTTTGCAGAGGACTCTGACCACCTACCACCTAAGGTGCCATGAATATTTAGCACATTTGATTTTTCACATTACCTATTCACCTTCTCTCCATTTATCAGTCACCTGGTAGTTTTTTTTAGTATGGTGAAATATACACACATAAATTATCTAGTAGATATTTGGGTTGAGATATCAAATGTGCTTTTTAGAAATTTAAATCTGAAGTTCTGGAGGATGTCAGGCTAGAGTTAACCTTTGGAATCGGCATCATATACTGGACATAGTATTTAAAATATATGGGACTGGTGAAGACATCTAGTTTAATAGTGTACACAAAGAAGAGGAGGCGAAGCCAAAAAAGGGAGGGAGGTAGTGGTCAACCATGTTGAATGTTACCGTATAAGATGACTTTGGTAATTAGGAGGATTTTAATCATTTTGACAAGAACAACTTTAATGGGGAAGAGGGGCCTTAAGGTTGGGTAGAGTTTTTTTCAAGATAGAAGAAAGCAGAATGTTTATATGGCAATGTGATTAAACTCGTAGAAAGGAAAAACTGCTGCAGATGAAAGAGGGGAACATTGTAAAGGGTAGTTGTTGAATACCTGAGAAAGGAGAAGACCCTAAGCAGGTGAGTAGTTGGTTTTGAAATGAGCAGGGACACTTACTCTGTTGTAACTAGAGGGGAAGCTGAGATAACAGGTGCAAATACAGTGGGTGGTGGGAAAAGAGTCTACTGGTATAGGCATCCATCAGCTTAGAGGGAGGGCAGCAGGGGAGAGGAAAGGTGTGGGAACTTGGAGGAGAGATATGTGACAGAGTCCTAGAGAGGGTGAAAGTGAGTGTACTAGAGAAATAGAGTTGGATTCCCAGGCAGTGCTCAGGGCCCATTTGAGACGTGTAGTCTTACATTTAAAGTGATATAAACCAGTGTGGTTTTTTCATGTTCAACTTTGGAAGGGTGTTGTGAGGATTAAAGAAGGTAATGCATGAAAAACATTTAATAGAGTGTCAGGCGTTTAATGAATGCTAACGCTTTTTATTTGAGCCGTCCTTTTGTTTTTCTTTTCTGTTTATACATATGTGACTGAGGATGGCTGGCAATTACCACTCGACAGGCTGTTCTGGGGCATGTTCTCCCATCACAGAGAACTGCAGTTTGCAGCTACTCAGAAGTCTGGTTTCTGTTGTGTTTACATGTACACAGCTTGATAATTGAAGATGTTTGCTTTTTAGAGCCATTGTCCTGGACTGTTTGGGCTGGAGTTTGTCACAGTGACAGTCCTTAAGTTTTTGTGAAAATCTTTTATGACTGCATTTCATATTGGATCTGATGTACTGGTAATCTACAGAATCTACAAATCTAAGATTGGCAGGAAAATTTTCAGTTTAATAGATTTTCATTTCTCCCTGACCACTTGAGCTGTTTTAAAATACAAATAATAATAATGGCTGACAGAAAGCTCTTAAAAGTGCCAAGTACTTTTCTAAGCACATCACATGCCTAATCTTGTTTAATCATCACCTCAGCTCTACAAGGCAGGTACAATTATTATCCTGATTTTTCAGATGCAAAAATAGGCTCCAAGAGGTTAAGTAATTTGCCCAAGGTACCCATACCCTGACCTCCAGTTTCTACTGCAGACAATAACTTTTTCTTTTTTTTTAAACTGCTTGGCCATCACTCATCTGCATTGCAGTGGAGTACTTAAGATGTTGGACTCCAAAGCCAGATTGCCTGGTTTCAGAAAACTGCCACTTAGTAGCTATGGGACTTTGGGTAAATCATCTAACTTCTGTGTGCCTTTGTTTCTTTTTTGACAAAATGGAAATAATAATAGTACCTGCCTGATAGGGCTATTATCATCGCAGTTGAGAATCACATGAGTTAATATATTTAATATGCCTAATATAGTGCCTGGTTGTTTAAATGCTACTATTATCACCTGCCTGGTAGTACCACCATGGTGCTGTATATACTGATTGGTTTGATCTATCAAAATAAGATTCCAAGTGTCCTGTTATTGTCTAAGCAGAGTTTTAAAATTGCAGCCCACTATATTATTCCCACCTCAGGTATCACTCCTGTTTCCTCTGAGTTTATCTCTCTGAGGGAAACAAATAGATAACAGTTTGCTTCCAGGAGCAGACAACAACTCAGATTTCATTCAGACTCATTTGACCAATAGAGTTCATTTCATTAATCCTGGCATTACATACCACTTAGCAAAGGGGAATAAGGCTTGGGGAGTAATGTGATTCCATGTTGCTTTTCCCAGATCAGCAGCCCATTTAGAGGAATTTGGTTAGAAATACCAACGGACTACATAGCCAGTATTTGGCACAGCATAGGGTAGGTGATGTGGGTCAGTGGGCTGGACATAAAAGTGTTCTGAAAAGATCTGTAAAGTCATTGGAGTTACTGTGATGTGTTGTGTCAGTTACTGATTAAAAGTAACTGGCAGGCTTGGCATTTGAGACCACTGAAAGTTTTAAATGATCTTTCTGATATACAACACGTAGAGTAAATGTATGATACAAAGTAGTGGTTCTCAGTGAGTTTGCATCAGAATCACCAGTGGGGAGCTTTATGAAGATTTGCACAATGACAGGCTCCACTTCCACAGATTCTGAATCAGTAAGTCTCGGTAGGGTTCTGGAATCAATCAACTTTTTTAAGAGCTCCCCAAGTGACTGTGATGTGCAGTTAGCATGGCATATCATTAGTACAAATAAGTGCTTTTAAGCCCTGACTGTGTTTTACAATTCCCTTTCTATCAGCTTTTTAAAAAAATACTGATATTCTGGAGCCACCCCAGGGATTCTGATTTAATTTGGCCTGGTGAGTTCTGGACATACGTGTGTTTCTTTAAAAAAATTTCTGAGATGATTCTAATGTACAGCTAGGTTTGAGATTCACTGGCATAGTCAGCTAGATTTCCCGCCATAGTTTATTTACTCTTGAAAATTTAAACATAGCTTCAGGCAGCATCTTACCACCAGGAAAGTGGAAAAATGAGCATTTCTGAATTTCCTCAATGTAAATGTTCAATAAAATAATCAGCTAACAATGAAAAATGTGAATTGCTGGTAGAATTAGCATTTCTTACCCTAAGCTATGAAGATTTGATCAAGTTTCCCTTGGGGATGAGAATTTACATTTCCTGAGAGCCTTATATAGAATCTCAATATTTCAGCAACTCTGGGAGGTACATATATTTCCCATGTTGTAGATGAGAATTTTGAGGCTAAGGGAGGTTAAGTAGCTTGCACACTCAGTTGTGTACATTTCCAAGGTCTAGGTTCCATTTTTTCAGTGATTCTCAACTTTGAGTGCACACTGGGATCACCTGGGAACTTTAAAATTACCAGTGCTTGGCTGGGTGTGGTGGCTCACGCCTGTAATCCCAGCACTTTGGGAGGCTGAGGCGGGCGGATCATGAGGTCAAGAGATCAAGACCATCCTGGCCAGCATGGTGAAGCCCCATTTCTACTAAAAATACAAAAATTAGCTGGGCGTGGTGGCATGCACCTGTAGTTCCAGTTACTTGGGAGGCTGAGGCAGGAGAATCACTGGAATCTGGGAGGTGGGTGTTGTAGTGAGCCAAGATGGCGCCACTGCACTCCAGCGTGACAACAGAGCAAGACTCCGTCTAAAAAAAAAAAAAAAAAAAAATGACCAGTGCTGGTGTTCCATTCTCAGAGATTCAGATTTTGTTGGTCTGGTGTGGCCTGGAATTGGGATTTTGCAAAGCTCTCCAGCTAATTCTAATGTGCAGCTGAAATTGGGAATCATGCATTACAACATGCAGCTTCCTGGTGGTCTAAATTAATTTTCTCTTAACGATCCTCCGTAGATGGCTGTGACTAGGTTCCTTGCCTTCATATATTCACTTATAGATGTCTTAGTGTCTTTTCTTTCCACCCCTTCCTCACTTTTAATAAATATGTAAAGATTGCCAGACACTGTTCTTGGTGCCAGAATGACACAGTGATGACAGGACAGACCAAGTTGCCAGCCTCATAGTACTTATATTGGGGAAGATAGACAATAAACATGTGAGAAGATACATATGGACTTACATGGGTAAGCAAACTTTAAGGTAATAAAAAGTGCTTTTGGGAAAAATAAAGCAAGATGATGAGTAGAGATCCCAGCAGCAATGCATGAGATTCCATTTGCTCCACATCCTCCCAGAATCACTTTGTATTGGATTGTGTGTGTGTGCTTGATTTTAGCATTTCTAGTAGGTATGTAGCAGTATTTCGTTATGGTTTTCCTTTGCATTTTTATGTTGACCAGTTGTCTTAATCATGTTTTCATATATTTATTTGCCATCTATGTTTCTTCTTTGGTGAAGTATCTGTTCACATCTTTTGACTATTTAAAATTGGGTCATCCTCTTTTTGAGTTATAAGGGTCTATATATTTAGGATATAAGTCCTTCCTCAGATATGTGTTTTGCAAATATCTTCTCCCAGACTGGGACTTGACTTTGCATTTTCTTAATGCTGTTTTCTGAAGAGCAGAAGCTTTTGATTTTTTCAAAGTCAAGTTATCAATTATTTCTTTTGTGGTTTGTGCTTAGTGTCTTAAGAAATCTTTGTGTAATCCAGTGTCACAAAAGCTTTCCCCTAAGCTTTAATCTAGAAGTTTTATAGGTTTAGAGTTTGCGTTTAGGTCTGTCATCTATTTTGAGTGGATTTTTGTACATAATATGAGTATGGGGTGAAGTTCATAATTCTGTATGTGGATGTCTCATTTTCCCAACACACTTGTTGAAAGCACTATCCTATCCCCATTATATTATCTTGGCACCTTTCCCCTCCTAAATCAATTGTTGCTATGTGTGAATTATTTCTAATCTCTCTGTTCTTTCCTGCTGAGGTATATGTCTATTCTTATACCAGCACCACATTGCATGTTCCATTCACAATTTCTGTTCGTTATAGGGAGGTCCTAGTCAGTGAAATAAAGGAAGGAAAAGATATAAATATACACAGATAAAAAAGGAAGAAATAAAATTGTCTTTATTTGCAGACAACATGATTGTTTATGTAGAAGCCCGAGGAATCTACAAAAAAGCAACTAGAAATAACATGACTTTGGCAAAGACACAGGATGTGAGGCCAATATACAAAAATCAATTGTATTTAGCACTGGCAATGAACAATTGGAAATTAAAACTTAGAAATACAGTTTACAATGGTATCAAAAACATGAAAAACTGAGGGATAAATCTAATGATGTTCTGTAATATTTGAATACTAAAAACTATAAAACATTGAAGAGAGAAAGCCAAATAAATGGAGAAATAAATCTATTCTACTTGATAATATTTTGTTAAGGGTTTTTTTGCATATATATTCATGAGGGATATTGATGTGTAAAGATATTGGTCTGTAATATTCTTGATTTTGGTATCAAGGTTAATGGTGGTCTCATAAATTAGTTTGGAGTGTTCTCTTTTCTATTTTCTGGAACATTTTGTATAGGATTGTTATTCGTCCTTAAAGGTTTGGTAGAGTTCAACAGGGAGGTATCTGGGCCTAGAGTTTCCTTGTGTTAGTTTTATACCATGGACTCAAGTTTTTAAAACTATATATGGCTATTCAGATTTTATATGCTACTCAGTTCTTTTTGAGTGAACTTTAGTACTTTGTGTCTTTCAAGGAATTAGTTTTTTTCATCTATGTTATCAACTTTGGCATACAGTTGTTTGTAATACTTTCTTATTATCCTTTTAATGGCACTAACATTAGGATCTGTAGTGAAGTCCTCTTTTTCATTTCATTTCCGATTTTGGTTATTTGTGTATCTCATCTTCTCTGCCTCCCACTTTCTCTCCCTCCTTTATCTCTTCCTCTTCCTCTTTCCTTCCCACCCCTTCCTTTCTTTCAGTAGTCAATTCTAGAGCTGCACTGTTCAATAGTTATCCCTAGTCACATGTGTCTATTTAAATGTAAATTAATTTCAATAAAATTACATTAAAAATTGAGTTCCTCAGTCACACTGGCCACATTTTAAGTGATCAGTAGTCACAAGTGGCTTCCACATTGGAGGGTGCTGCTATATAGAATGTTTTCATCATTATACAAAGTTCTACTGGACATTGAGGGTCTAGAGGTTAGCAATTTTTAAAAAAATCTTTTCACGGACCTGTTTTGGGTTTCATTGATTTTTCTCTGTTATTTTTTTATTTTCCATTTCATTGATTTTTTTTTCCTCTTTATTATTTCCCTCTTTTTGCTTGCCTTGGATTTAATTTCTTTTTTAATTTCTTAAGGTAAGAACTTAGATTACTCATTTGAGGCCTCTATTATTTCCCAATATAAATATTTAATGCTATAAATTTCTCTATCAGCACTGTTTTAGCTGCATCCACTAATTTTGATGTTGTATTTTTACCTTCATTCAATTCAGAATATTGTATAATTTCCTTTGTCACTTCTTTGAATTGGGAGTTATTTAGAAATATATTGTTTAATTTCCAAATATTTGAGAATTTTAAAGATTTATTTCTGTTGATTTCTATTTTAATTCCATTTTTAAAAAAATATTTTGTATTTCAGTTTAATGTTTTATGGTTTGTTTTTAGGCCCAGAATATGGACTATCCTTGTGAATGTTCCGTGTCCACTTTAATACTTATTTTGTTGTTGGCTGGGATGCCCTATAAAAGTTAGGCCAAATTGCTTCATAATGTTGTTCAGGTTTTCTGTGTCCTTATTATCTGCCTACTTGTCTCCAACATTGTTGTAGATTTTTCTGTTTTTTTCATTTCAGTTTTCATTTTATCACTTTGGAAGCTATGTTGTTGGATACACACACATTTAGAATTCCTATGTATTATGTAATGCCCCTTTTCATTTCGGGAAATGTTTATCATTTTTTAAAGTCTATGTTGTCGATGTTAATATGGCCATTCTACCTTCTTTTGATTAGTGTTTACATGGGTTATCTTTTTTCCATTTTTTTAGTTTATCAATGTCTTTATATGTACGGTGGGTTTCTTGTAGACAGTATATAATTGGATCTCACTTTTTTAATCCAGTCAGACAATCCCTGACTTTTAATTTGGATGGCCAGACCATTTACATTTAATATAATTATTGATATGATTAGATCTTAATCTATCATCTTGCCAGGTTTGCACTTGCCTTACCTGTTCTTTAATCTAGTCCCTTCTTTTCCCATACCCTTTTGGCTTAAATGAGGCTTTCTTTAATTACTCAATTTTTTACTCCATTTTATCTCCACTCTGCCTTTATGTTGCTTCTGCTTTTGTCTCCTCCATGCTTCTTCTCCTTCTTTTTATTCTTTTCTTAGTGGTTACTCTAGGCTGTATAAGTTTGTCACAGTCTACCTTCAAATAATATATCATTTCACATATAGTATAATATATATACCTTACAACAGTGTGCTTCCATTATTTCCCACCCATACTTTGTGTTATGATTGCCATACATTTTACATCTACATATCTTATAAAGTGCACCATATAATTGTCATTATTTGTGCTTCAGACAATTATCTTTTAAAATTCTTGTTCTGTTTGCTCTTAAAAATCTTATTTTATAGACTACTTTTAGAACAGTTTTAGATTTATTAAAAAATTGAGTAGATAGTACAGAAAGTTACCCTATACCCCCTCAGCCCCACGGTTTTCCCTGTTATTAATATGTTGTGTTTGTTTGGTACATTTGTTATAGTTAATAAGCCAATATCTATAGATTAGTATTAACTGAAGTCTGTAGTTTACATTAAGGTTCACTAGTTATATTGTACATTTCTATGGGTTTTGACAAATGTATAATGTCATGTATCCACAATTATAGTATCATATAAAATAGTTTTATTGCCCTAAAAGTCTTCTGTGCTTCATCTGTTCATTATTCTAGCTCAACCCCTGAACCCCTGCTTACCACTGATCTTTTTGCTGTCTCAAAAGTTTTGCTTTTCCTAGTGTCATATAGTTGGAATTATATAGTATGCAGCCTTTCAAATTGGCTTCTTTTCTTTAGAAACATTGATTTAAGCTTTCTCCATATCTTATTATAGCTTGATAGCTTATTGTTTTATCTTTATATAGATAGATATTCCTTGAAAGGGCCATATATGCAAAATAACCTCCAAATACAGAAGGAGCCAAGAAATCAAAGAATGAGGCAGGCATATCTAGTTTATTGGCAGAGGGTGATTTTTAGGGGAAACTTATGGACAGAAATGTGTTCTTGGGCAGAAATGTGTTCGTGTAAGACAGGTAGATGTTCACACCATTACTCCCCAGACCCAGGGCTTATATACCATAGGGAAAGAGTATATATATATGCTCCATAGACAATTAAAGACAACCCTCCAGAGCAGAGGGTGCTGGGGGCAGGGTTCAGGGGATGAAGCTCCCCAGAGTTTCTATGTTTTGTGTTAGGCTACCAGGGCAGGTAGGGAAATGCCATCAGGTGGCAGCAGGGTTAGGCAGGTCTGATTAGGCAGCAGGGTTAGGCAAGCTCCTTGGGCGGGGCTTGCTGAGGCCACTGTGGGGGCTGGGGGTTGGTTCTCTGGCCAATGGGGTTATGTTCCATAGGGGATCTTGGCCGCCTCTACTGTATTATATAGTTTGCCAGGGAAGTCAGGGATAGCCAGTAGCAAGAGGCCTGACTCAACTCCCATGCAGTTGGCAAGCCCGCATATCCTGCAATGCCCCGCCCAGACCTTGCCCCTGCTCTGTTGGTGGCAGTTCTTGTACTCCTGTACTTGCTTGTATCTGTAGCAGCTCCTGCTCCTTCCTCAGACTCCACTCCAGAAAATGTGTGCCCAGTCGAAACCACTACCAATTTCATCTGGGAGCTTTCTTCACCCCACAACACTTCCGCAGTTCTGCTGGTTGTCTTCCACAAGGGCTCCAGTGAGATATAGTCAGGGATGGCGTCCCTGTGCTCGAGCTGGAGACTGGGAGTGCATACAAGGCACTTCCTGCTGCTACTTCTACTTTCATGTTTTGTGTGACTCTCTAAATCCCTTCCATCTCTAGGTAAGGTTAAATTCTTCTCCTGTGATCTGGATTTTCAGATTCCCAGCAGGGATGTGTGTTTGGAGGTCAGTTTTCTCCCTCTTACACTTTGGGAACTCACAGTTTTTCTCCTGTTTCACAGAATTTGCAGTGGCATGCCTATTTTGCCAATTTTTAAATGAGGTTGTTTGTTTTCTCATTGTTGAGCTTTAAGAGTTCTTTGTTTATTTTTTATTAGAAATTTTCTGTCAGATATGTGCTTTCTCAAACATTTTCTCCTGGTCTGTAGCTTGTCTTTGTAGTCTCTTAACAGTGTATTTTGCAGAAAAGAAGTTTTTAATTTTAATAAAGTCCAGCTTATCAACTTTGTTTCCTGGATTATCCTTTTGGTGTTGTATTTAAAATCTCATTGCCAAAACCAAGGTCACATAGATTTTCTCTTTTATTATTGTTGTGTGGTTGAATTTTATACCCCAAGAGAATATTTTGAAGTCCTAACCCCAGATACCTGTGAGTCCAACCTTACTTAGAAATAGGATCTTTGCAAATGTTAAACAAGTTAAGCTGAGGTCCTAATGCAATAACTGGTGTCCCTGTAAAACAAGGGAAATTTGGACACAGAGGGAGAAATTCATGTAACAGCAGAGGCTGAAATTGGAGTGGGATGTCTATAACCAGGGAACATCAAGGATTACTGAAACCACCAAAAGTTAGGAAGAGACAATAAAACATCCTTCCCTGGGGCCTAAGAGAGGGCATGGCCTTGCTGCCACCCTCAGACTTCTGCCCCCAGAACTGTGAGAGAATACATTTCTGCGTTTTTAAGCCATCCAATTTGTGGCACTTTGTTATGGCAGCCATAGGAAATGAATACATATTTTGATACCAGGAAATCTTTTTCTGTTGGAATAACTACCTAAAAAACATGTAAGTGGCTTTGGAATTGTGTATAGACTGGAATAATTTTTAGATGCATAATATAAAAAGCCTAGACTGCTTTGAAAAGACTATTGGTAGAAATACAGATATTAAAGGTGATTCTGGTGAAGGCTCAGTAGAGAGGGGAATTTTAGAAAAAGCATCTATCATAGATTCTTTGCATCTTAGAGAATACATATGTTGTCATGAACAGAATGTTACTAGAAATGTGAACTTTAAAGGTGCTTCTTGTGAGGCCTTAGAAAGGAAGTGGTGAATATATTATCAGACACTGGAGGAAAAGTGATCCTTATTACAGAGTGGCAGAAATTTGGGTGAACTGTGTTTTACCTGTGGGTGGAAAGCAGAACTTGTAGGCAGTGAGCTGAGGAGATTTCTAAGTAAAGCGTGAAAGATGGGGCCATGGTTTCTCCTTGCTGCTTATAGTGAAATGCAAAAGGAAAGAGATAACTTGAGGAAGGAATTGTTAAGCAAAGGAATCAGCACTTGATGGGTTTGAAAGTTCTCAGCCAATCCAGGAAACATACTCCTGAAACAGGACCAAGGGTGTGGCTGAACAACCATTCACTGAAAAGATTACCTGTGTGACTCATGGATCCAGACAGCCCTCTCAGGCCCTGGAAACCTAATGAAAATTTCCCTGCCATGTTTTGGACTTGTTTGAGACCTGTGACCCACTTTTTCCTTCCAGTTTCTCCCTTTTGGAAGGTGACTGTCTGTCCTATGCCTGTTGTATTTTGGAAGCAGATAACTTGTTTTGTGGATTTCAGTGTCCATAGGAGAGAAACTTTGCCCCAGGCTGGACCATACCCAGGATCTCACACATACTTGACTTAGATGATTTAGGAGATGAGATTTGGGACATTACAGTTGATATTTAGAGGCAATTTTGACTTAGAGTTGATGCTGGAATGGGTCAAGCCTCCTGGAGATGTTGAAATGGGGTGAATGTATTTTGCATACAGTAAGGATATGACTTTTGGGGGATTGGAGAGAAGACTGTTGTGGTTTAAATTGTGTGAGACAGTTGAATCGTGCTGTCCAAGGATTTCTGGCAACCACCAAAAGACAGGAAGAGACAAGGAAGTATACTCCCCTAGAGCCTTCAGATAGAGTGCAGCCCTGCTGACACCTTGATTTAAGGCTTCTAATTTCCAGATTTGTTTTCCCTTCTTTTAAGCCACCCAGTTTGTGGTACCATGTTATAGCATCTCTTGGGCACCAATACAGTTATCTTCTAGAAGTTTGAGAGTTTTTGTGTTTTACATTTAGGTCTGTGATTCACTTTGAGTTATTTTTTTGTGAAAGATGTAAGGTCTGTTCCATTATCATTTTTTGAAAAAGAATATTCTTTCTTCACTGAATTTTCTTTGCTTCTTTACTAAAGATCAGTTGACTACATTTGTGTGGATATATTTATATGGATACTGTATTCTGTTCCATTGATCTATTTGTCTATTCTTTCAACAGTACCTTGTGGTCTTGATTATTGTAGCTTTATAGTAAGTCTTGAAATCTTGTATTATCTGTCTTCCAACTTTGTTCTTCTTTAGTATTTTGTTGATTATTTTGGGTTTTCTGCGTTTTCATATAGGCTTCAGAATGAATTTGTTGATACCCATGAAACAATTTGCTGGTATTTTTGTTGGAATTACATTGGCTTTATAAACCATATTGGGAAGAATTGAGGTCTTAAAAATATTGAGTGTTTCTATACATGAACATGAAATATCTCTCCATTTGTTTAGATATTTGCTTTCCTTTGTCAAAGTTTGGTAGAGTTTCTCATATAGATCCTGTATGTATTTTGTTATATTTATACCTGTATATTTCAGTTTTGGGGAGCAGCTAATGTAAATGATACTGTGTTTTATATTTCCAATTCCAATTGTTAATTGCTGGTTTATAGAAAAGGAATTGACTTTTGCATATTAACTTTGTATTCTGCAACCTTGCTGTAATTGCTTATTAAGTTCCAGGAGTTTTTATTTATTTATTTATTTATTTTTTTTTTTTTTGAGACGGAGTCTCGCTCTGTCGCCCAGGCTGGAGTGCAGTGGCGCGATCTCAGGTCACTGCAACCTCTGCCTCCCGGGTTCAAGAGAATCTCCTGCCTCAGCCTCTCGAGTAGCTGAGATTACAGGTGCACAGCACCATGCCTGGCTAATTTTTTATATTTTTAGTAGAGATGGCACTTCACCATCTTGGTCAGGCTGGTCTCAAACTCCTGACCTCAAGTGATCCGCATGCCTCAGCCTCCCAAGGTGCTGGGATTATAGGTGTGAACCACCATGCCCAGCTAAGTTCCAGGTCTTTGGTGTTTGAAGGAGAAAGTTTATGGACTTAAAAAATTTTGTACCTGCAAAAGATCCATATTGCCCATAGCCCTTTTCTAAATCTTTTATTTTATAGATTAAGTGGCTAATTGTTTTTGTTTATTCTTTGAGATATTTTATATAGACATTCATGTCATCTGAGAAGCAAGGCAGTTTTATTTTTTCCTTTTCAACTGTATGCCTTTTCTTACTGAATTAGTCAGAAGTTGTATAAGATGTTGAATAGGAGTGGTAAAAGAGAACATCCTTGCCTTGTTACCTATCTTAGGGGAAAGCCTCTAGATTCTCCCTGTAGATTTTTTTTGTAGATATTTTTTATCAAGTTGAGAAAGTTTGCCTCTAGTCCTAGTTTTCTAAGAATTTTTTTTTTAAATCAAGGATGGAATTTGGATTTTGTCAAATGCTTTTTTGCATCTATTGATATGATTATATGAATTGTCAAGAATCATTGAGTACTTTGCCAGATGTCCACTAAACTATGAGCTCCTTGGAGGCAGAAGTTATTGCATCATCCCTGGATCCACATCTCTGATACAGTGACTAGCACATTGTAGACACTCAAAGCCTGCTGAATTGATTTAGCGTTTTACTTTTCACAGTCAAGAGATCACACACCTGAAAGACATATTTGTGACATACTCGGTACATGGAAGGTGTGGTTGCCAGGCAACCACACCCCAGCCTGGGTTGTTTGGTGACTGGATAAGGTATGGGGCTGGTGGTCTCCGAACCATCCTAATCACTTTCTTAGAACTACCTGATTGAGGCTAAGGGCATGCCTCTTTCTGTTTATTTTTCTGTTTGTCCTTTTCTTCTGTTTGTTCTTGAATTAGTCACCATGCAACTTTAGCCACTCGCTTCTAAGTAGCATAGAGTCCCCCAAAACGTGAGTACCATTTGCTATTCTTTAGGAACAGCTTTCTTACCAGAAGTGGGTGGCTCAGGCATCACTGCCTTATCACAGGGAAGTATTTTCCACCTATTACCTCATATCTGACTGTGAGGACCACAAAGGAGTGAGAAGGTGGGGAAGGTGAGCTAGGAGAGGGAAGAATTTCAGATGAGGAGAACTTGCTGCTGCTGCTGCTGCTTCCTCTTTTTTTTTTTTTCCAGGCTGCAGAAACTCAGGGTTCAAACCATTAAATGATGAGAAAGCTAGAAGGTTGGTTTTCTCTTCTCATTATTAACTTATCACGGAGAAGATGTCTACAGAGGATAGAGGAGTAGGAACATGCCTTTTCTTTTTTCTCTGTTCATGGCAGGGCTTCTAAAAGGAGCCTGACTATAGCTCTCAGTTCAGACAAGAATATTATAACCATCACTAATGGTCTTCAGTGTTTTAAGGAGAAAGTTTATGGACTTAAAAAATTTTGTACCTGCAAAAGATCCATATTGCCCATAGCCCTTTTCTAAATCTTTTATTTTATAGATTGAGGTACTAAAGATTAAGGACAAGGTTGGCCTTTAGGCATATGTGGACCCATGGATATATAATCTGAGTAAGTCAGGAAGTTCTCTCTCTGACTTCTTTTCATTTTCTTAGTGTAGATGCCTTCCTTGTCCTTTAGGTGGCATATTGGTTTTTCTGGAATCCGTTGCGAAACTGTTCTTATCTACTTAAAGGGAACTCATTTGAAGTCTGAGTCTTGAGGGAATAGGCAGAACAGGCATGTTGGAAGGAAAGTATGAGTCTCAGGTGAGTCTCAGGTGGGAGGGACAACTGTGTATTGTAATTTTACTTGGAGTTTTCCCTGGTTTGATGATCTTTTATTGAGCCTGTAATTTTAGTCCTTATTTATATAAGCCCATTGACTGCACATTATGAGACATTTGTCTGGAATTCCTCTTTTCATGATAGCAGAACAAGTTAAATTTTGTTGGACATGTATATTTTTATATTAAGAAGATATTAGCTTGTTACTTTAAAAAAGCATTTAGTGCAAAAATGGTCAATTGTAGGTAAGCCTTGTATGCAAAATTATTTGCAGTTAAAAATATTGCAACATTACACAGTTCATTTTTCCTTCTTTTGCGGAGATGGCTGTTCTGTGATTACCCTGGGATGATGTTCAGGTAATGCTGTGTAGTTTTTTCTCTCCTAGGAAGTGTAAGGCAGGAACTTAGAAAGTGAGATATAACTAAGAAGGGTCTGTTAATGAGGAAGACAACGTATTTTCCCATGCTAGCCTTTGTCAGAGCTCTCCCAGGTTCAGCGATTGGATAGAAGGATTCATGGGGTTCAGCAGGTAGTCACATTCATGGCTAAGATACGGTAGACTGAAAAGGTAGAAAGCAAAATCAACAAGGGAAATCAGATACAAACTCCCCAGAATATTCTCCTTGTGGAGTCACATAGGATGCACTTAATTTTCTGAATAACAAGGTATGGAAACTTGTGTGAAGTGTTGTCTATCAGGGAAGCTCGTCTGAGCTTAAGAGTTTAGGGTTTTTATCAGGGGTTAATCATGAGCACAGACTGTCAGTGTGACTGATAGCAGTCACTGAAATTCCAGATACCTAGAAGGAAAGCAGATGTTTTAGGAGAAGTGAGCTACTTTTCTCATTTAGAAAAAATTTATATTAGTGTAGGCAATGATTTTACCAGCCAAGTTCCCAGACACCAGCCAAGGGCCAGGCTTGTATGCAGGCATTCCTAAGGAGACTCGTCTTGGACCTGGTAGGTGAAGTCATGAACTTTTGTCTGCACACATGTGTAATGTGTATACATTCCTGACTTACATGATCTCAGTTATGGAAATGGTTCAGCTGCACCCAGTAGATAAGTAGTTCTTTGGAGTATGGAGGCCAAGGTCTACTAATGAAACTGTGCCCCAAAGAGTTAACCAGTGGCAAAGAGAAATTCTTGAATTTATAGGATTGGTTGATAAAAATAAAAAGAAAAACAACTTTCTGAAACACTGAAATTCTCTCTGCTTTTAAGATAACAAAACTGGCTGAAATCAGTTGGAACCAATACAGCAAACTAGAATCTACACAGAATGAGCTTGCTGACGCCACAGCCCAAATTTCCACTGCATGTTTCATACTAACTCCCCCTGAATTTATATATGTGACCCATGAGATAGCATGAAGAGATACTGCACATGCCCAAAGCCTTTTCAGACCCCCCTTTCCTTCTACCAATCTCCTACTATCCCCAAATTCACTCCCTAAACATTTTCTAATAAAAATACTGCCTTAAAAACAGTACAGGAAGACAGATTTGAGCTAGACTCCTGTCTCCTTGTTGGTTGACCTACAAAAAAGTCTTTCTTTTCTCAAAAACCCAGTGCCATAGTATTGGCTTCTAACACATTGAACAGTGAACTCTTTTGCTTGGTAACAGTGATTGGAGGTACAGGAATTGTGTCTTCTGAAATAAAGCACCCTCTTATAATTACTGATACACTTCCAAAAGAGAGGGAGAGGAACGTAGGAAGGAGGGAAGAAAAGAAGTGTAAACAGACAGATGGACAAACAGATGGACCTGAGGTTCAGGAGGTTGGAGGGAATATGCCAAAGAAATTTATATCATGAATGAAACAAACAGTAGAAGGTTGTTTGCCTTGCACCCTAATAGCAGAGGCATCCAGATAACAGAGTCATTTCAGAAAGATGTCTTAAGTCATTCATTACTTTTACTTGAACCATTCTAATAATTGATAAAGTATTTACTCAGAATGTAGCTCATGGCAACTGTATCATCATCAGTCCCTGGGTTTCAAGGGTGAAGCATTGTTGATATAGGGTTCCAGTGCCTTTGGAACCTTGAGTCTTCCATTGTTCCAATGAATGCTCACAGTAATCCTTAATGAGCTTGCTGCTCATGTCTATGATGGGTGGGTAGCAACTATTTTTTAATGTTTAAACTTGCATTAATAACTTGATATTATCTTTATACTAGAGTTTCTGTATTTTATTTTAATTGAAGTACATTATCTTTTTGTGGCTTTTTAAAAATCAACTTTATTGAGGTGTAATTATGTATAAAGCTTTTAACCTTGCAAGTAAAGATGGTTTTCTTTCTTCCTTCCCAATATGAATCCTTTTATTTTATTTTTCTTGTTTTGCCTGATTGCATTGGGCAGAACTGTCAGTGGCTCTGGAGGTAGCACTTTAGCACTTCACTTCTCCCTGCTTCTCTCTGAGCCCCCAGCCCTATACTCACACACTACAGGGAATGATTGATTAAGAAACCACGGAATGACATTTCTTAATGGTTATGTTTATAATCAGAAAAAGCAATACCACCATTCCTTATAGAAAACTAAGAGCCATTATTAAAAGGCATAAAACATGCCAAATAATTACTAGTAGTCTAAGAAGCTTGTACTGAGAATTTAGTCACAGGAAATACAGATTTCAGAGGAAGAAACTCATATCCCTGGGGTGCCTACAGGTAGGGCAAGAGTAAGTCACTATTGAACATTTGAGACTTCTTTCATTCCCTTCTCTTCAGGCTAGTATAGGTCTCAGGGAGTAGTGTATGATAGAACTTTCACAAGAATTAGAAGTAGCCCCAGCCCTGGTGCTAAGAATTGCCAGAGGCCCAAGGTGCTGAGCATGTCATTTTAAATTGTCTATTTTGGCATCTTGCACCCAACCCAAAGTCCACTGTGAAGAAATAGTCTTTGTTAGCACCTGCTTCAGTTTTGAGAGAGTTTGAGATAGACTGAAAATAGTGTCCCAGCTGAGAATTTGAGAATATGTACAGTATTCAGTGACTCTCCAATTATGTCACCCTGCCACCTGAGGAAAGGTGTTTTGCTTTTGTTTCCTGAGCAAACCAAACACTTGTAGTTTTTCTTTTATTTATGATTAGATGGGATCACTTTGTTTCATATTGGAGCTTTTGTTCCTCTTTCCTCAGTGCTCTATCACAGAATAAGTAATACTTTTTTAAGGATTTCTCTTTTATCAGGGCTAATTCTCTATTTTCTATACTATTGCACCTTCCCCAGGAGTTGGAGGGAAACCTTTATCTTACGAACCTGACCACTGGTCCCTCAATATCTTTCACAATGTTTCCCTAAGGGACCGAGTGCCTATCACTCAAGTGATACCTCTGTGACTTCTCAGAGTTCTTGATGTGGACATGCAGATTAGTTACCTGGTGATACATACACATTCTTTATGGAATTAACTAATTAGTCCCTCAAACGTTTCTTGCCATGTCTCCAATGTGTTAGTCTAGTGGCTGGAGAATCAAAAGTGAAAATGTTACAGTTTCTGTCCTCAAGATGCTTATGGTCCAATCTGAGGAGATGAGTCTAGAAATCATTATAAAACATGGAGCTTATAGGGGAAGCACTTGCAGGGGCTTACTTAGCCAAGCTTGAGGGGAGGTGGGAAATATGGTAAAAGCTTGCACTATATTTTCTGAAAGGTTTTCTTCTGCAAATGAAGATTTTGTTTTTATCATATAGTTTACTTTTCTAGGCTGCCTAAAATTTCAGTACACGTGTTGATGTTGACTTGTATGATCTTATTACTGATTTACTACAGTAGCTGCAACTCAAAATTGAATTAAATGTTAATGATTTTAATATTGCTTTGTTTTGTCTATTTTAAGATATACTAGAAAACATGCCAGGAAAGGGAAATTTATCCAGTTTAATTCTTGTGTTTCTGTAGGGTTATCTGTGACTCACTGCACTGTTGTTTTTTAAAATACTAGGATTAGGCATGCATTTCTGATCAAAGCTGTTCTGATGGAAGGCTTGAACAACTGACTGTTGGTATGGTTTGATATGAATTTTAGTCTATTCATCTGTGCACTGGAGAGGTCTTAATAATATGTGTGTGTATTTCTATAAAGAGGATAAGTCATTGGGGTAAAGGACCATTCACATATTTATTTGTGGAATGCAAGGTATAGCATGTTTAAACCCTAGTATTTGAATTAGTAAGAGTGTCTCCAGTTATCAAGGAGTGTCTTGAAATTACTTGATAAAATTCGAAACAAAATTTATTTTGTCTTTAATTAAAATTGTACTATTTTGTATCTTTTCAATAACATAGTTGGTAGGCAGAAGCTTAGGTGTCATTCTTAGAGGTTCTTAGTTAATTCTGAGGTCCTTAAGATCTCATGTCTGCTTCCAGGGAAGGCTCCTTACTGAAATCTGTTACCTCACTGCCAGTCACAAGAACACTGCCATCCTTTTGTTTTTGTTTTTAATTGAGACAGAGTCTTGCTCTGTTGCATAGGCTGGAGTACAGTGGCACAATCATAGCTTATTGCAGCCTCCATCTTGCAGGCTCAAGTGATCCTCCTGCCTTAGCCGCCCAAGTAGCTGGGACTACAGGTGAGTGCCACCACACCTGGCTATCTTTTTCTTTTTTTTAATTTTTGGTAGAGATGAGGTCTCACTGGGTTGCTCAGGCTGGCCTCGAACTCTTGAGCTCAAGTGATCTTCCCACCTCGGCCTCCCAAAGTGCTGGGATTACGGGTGTGAGCCACTGTGCCTAGCCCTCCTCCTATTTAAAAAAGATATTCTTCCCCTTGTCAAAGCACAGTTTTTTAAAAATTATAAATGTGACTCACAAATTTGAAATGAAACCAGGTTAAACATTTTACTCAATGTATTAATTAGTGAAGAAACCAGGAAGATGGCAAAGGTAGTTCAAAGAACAGTTTGAGGATCTAGGTTTTTCACTGGCGTTCTGAACCAATGTTAGAGTAAGAATGCTAGATTAGATTAAGAAAACCTGGTTAATGCCAGACAGAAATAAATTATAATCTTTAGTGTTACCTTATCAGACAGAAATTATTTGTATCACTGCTGGACAAAAATCTATAGGTTACGTTGTAATTGCATTAAGTCTAGGACTTTTAATCAGTAGTAAACAATGAACTGAATAAAGTACAATTTCCCCACATAAGTAATCTTTGAGATGGCCTGTCATTATTTTATGACATTGAAGTGACATTCCACTTATCTTTTGCCTTACTTTCACATTTTAATTTAATTTAATTTTATTTTTTCTGCCACAGGGTCTGGCTCTGTTGCCCAGGCTAGACTGCAGTGGCATGATCTCGGCTCACTGTATCCTCCTCCCAGGCTCAAGCCATTCTCCTACCTCAGCTTTTCAAGTAGCTGGGACCACAGGTGTGTGCCACCACACCCATCTAATTTTTGTAGAGACAGGGTTTCACCCAATTGCCCCAGCTGGTCTCAAACTCCTGAGCTCAAGCGATCCTCCTGCCTTGGCCTCCCAAAGTGCTAGGATTGTAGGCATGAGCCACTACACCTAGTCTTAAATAATTTTTTAACACCTATATCTCAAAGATTTTAAAATAAATCTGTTTCACACATTAACTTTAGATTCAGATTATAGTAATACCATTTTATTTGCAGGTAGTTAATGGAAAGATCTCCAGATAAAAGTATTCTTGGTTTTAACCAATGGGAGCAATGTAACATGGCCTTACAGGCCCTTTATGGCAAGAATTAGAAAAGAAAAAAGATTTATTCTGTGCAAGAACTTTTTATAGATTGAATGAACAAGAACTC
Source organism: Pan troglodytes (assembly GCF_028858775.2). NCBI lineage: Eukaryota > Metazoa > Chordata > Mammalia > Primates > Hominidae > Pan > Pan troglodytes. The sequence continues at coordinate 60,424,885 of NC_072406.2, read as the reverse complement.
CTTGAAGATGGTCTCTGTAATTAATTCTTATTTATTCAGTACTGAATTCTCAGCACCTAATTTAGCTTAGGTGTGGCATTTAAATAATTGAGTTTCCATTGAGTGACATTGATTGAATTTGTGTGTGTGTGTGTGTGTGTGTGTTTATATAAAGAGATACCTCATTGGAGTGGAGGGGCCATTCACATATTTATTTGTGGAATGCAAGGTATAGCATATTTAAGCTCTGGTATTTGAATAAATAAGCGTATCTCCAGTTCTCAAGGAATATCCTGAAATTATTTGATAAAATTTCAAATGAAATTTATTTTAATTGTCTTTAATTAAAATTGCAGTTTTAAATATTTTGAATTGATGAGTAGTAATATGTCAAAGCTGTGATAGCTCCAGTTGTGTAACAGAAAAATCTTTGGCTTTGTGTGTTTTACCAGGTGAACAAAAATTGTTTGCTGGCCCCCAGGATACTAACTAGACCTTTGGCCTGACTCACAGGACACTAAGGCTCCTTTTCTGAAGAAGCCTTTTACCAGTCTCATTTAGGGGATGGGAACAACATGTCTTCACCTAGGGACTTTAGAGCAGAGTCTGGTAGGTGCATCATCTACTTTTGTGGGTATGGGATCAGGAGGAGCTACAGGAGTGCCTCTCAGACTGTAGATTTGCATAGGGACCACCTGTGGATTATTATCCTGCATATTCTGATCCTCTGGGTCTTGGTGGGGTGGGGTGGGGGGCAAGACTCTGCATTTCTAATAAGCCATCACGCTTAGAGTAACAACAGTTAAACTCTAGTGTTTTACTTTACCCTTTTCAAATGGCATTTTTTTTCCTGATTATAAATGTAATATAGGTTTATTGTGAAGAATTTGGGAAGTACAAAAAAGCACCAAAACACAAAGAAAACAACAAGACAATAAAAACAACCTGTAATCTGCCACAAAGCTGTTTGTTTCCATAATTTTGTTAGCTGTGAACTCAGGGCATATACATTTCTAAGGTTTTTGATACATCTACTAATGCAGTGTTTTAGTTAAATGTCAGCTGTCTCCCAGCCGACCCATATTGCCATTGTCTTGCTTAAAACATTAGTAGCTTGCCATCATTTTTCAGTATGTCTTTTATGCCTTTTCTCATTCCTTCCACCTTCAGCCCAGCTTCTATTCCCTCTTCTATCCACCCTCCTTGTCATTATTATTGCTCTCTCCCTAGAAGTGTTTTTCCAATCCTTATCAGGTATAATTGACAAAAATTGTGTATACATAAGGTGTGCAACTTGATGTTTTGATTTGTCTATATACTGTGAAATGATTACCACAATTAAGCTAACATATCCACCACCTCACAGTTACCTTTTTCTTTCTTTGTGTGTATGTGTGTATTACAAACATAAGATCTACCCTCTTAGCAAATATCATTACAATACAGTATTGTATGTATTTTGCTATACATCAGATCTTCAGAACATATTCATCTTGTGTAACTGTTACTTGATACCATCTGACCAACAGCTCCCCATTTCCTCCTTCCTCTATCCCCTGGCAACCGCCATTCTGCTATCTGCTTTTGTGAGCCTGGATTCCATCTGTAAGTCAGATTATGTGTAAGATGAGGGATAGGAGTCTAAGTTTATTCTGCATAGGAATATCCAGTTTTTTCCAGGACCATTTATAGAAGAGACTTTCTTGTCCCCAATATATGTTCTTTGTGCCTTGTCATAAAAGAGTTGGCTATAAACATATGGAATTATTTCTGGGTTCTCTATTCTGTTCCACTGGTATATGTGTCTGTTTTTATACCAGTATCATGATTTTGTGGTTACTATAGATTTGTAGTGTATTTTGAAGTCAGGTAGTGTAATACCCCAAGCTTTGTTCTTGTTTTTTTGTTGTTGTTGTTGTTTGTTTGTTTTTATTTTGTTTTTGTTTTTCTTGGCTCAGAATTGCTTTGGCTATTTGGAGTATTTTTTGTACTTCCATATGAATTTTATGATTTTAAAATTTCTCTGAAGAATGTCATTGGTATTTTGATAGGAATTGCATTGAGCTCTCAGATTCTTTGGTTATATTGTCATTTTAAAAATATTTATTCTTTTATTCCATGAACATGCGATGCGATGTCTTTCCATTGGTTTGTGTCTTCCTCAATTTATTTCATCAATTTTTTATAGTTCTTATTCTAGAGATCTTTAATCTCTGGTTAAATTTATTCCTAGGTATTATTTTTTGTAGTTATTGTAAATGAGATTGCTTACTTGATTTCTTTTTCAGGTAGTTTGTTATTGTTTTATAGAAATGCTACTGATTTTTGCATGTTGATTTTGTATCCTGCAACTTTACTTAATTTGTTTATCAGTTCTAAGAGTTTTTTGGTGGATTCTTCAGGTTTTTGCATTTGTAAGAGCATGTCATCTCTAAACAGGGACAAATTTGACTTCCTCCTTTTCAATTTGGCTACCTTTTATTTGTTTCTGTTGCCTAATTGTTCCTTCTTTTCAATTTGGATGCCTTTTGTTTGTTTTTCTTGCCTAATTGCTCTGGCAAGGACTTCCTGTATGGTATAGTTTGGATGTTTATCTCTTCAAATCATGTTGAAAGGTAATCCCCCACCTGGTGGGAGATGTTGGATCATAGGGGCAGATCCTTCGTGAATGGCTTGGTGTTATCCCCCTGGTGATGAGTGAGTGCTCCCTCAGTTCATGTGAGATCTGATTGTTCAAAGGAGTCTGGAACCTCCCCTTCTCTCTTGCTTTGTCTCTCACCATGTGATTTGCTGGCTCCTCATTCACTTTTTGCCATGACTATAAGCCTCCTGAGGTTAGATACTAGAAGCAGATACCAGCACCATGCTTCCTGTACAGCCTGCAGAACCACGAGCCAGAACAAACCTCTTTTCTTTATAAATTACCCAGCCTTAGACATTCCTATGTAGTGATGCTAACAGACTAACACACAGTATTATGGGTTTTTTAAAAAAAAATTTAAAAATAACATCTGCCTGATTCCCTCACTGATTAATGAATATAATAAAGTAACATGTGCATTTATATGTCTGTATGAGAGCCGTGATTTTCTTTTTCTGAAAACTATCCTTTAACAGTTGCAAACTTTTATGAAAAAGCCCATTTTAATGCTAAATCAGTTATGCTAGAATATGCGAAAACATGGAAAGCTACCCAAACTTTTTTGTAGACTAGTTCTTTCCAAATTTTATTTTAGGCTTGGGGGTACATAGGAAGGTTTGTTACATGGGCAAATTGCTTGTTGCTGTGGTTTGGTGAACAAATGATCTCATCACCCAGGTAGTGATTCACTTAAGATAATGGCCTCCAGCTACATCCATGTTGCAGCAAAGGACATGATTTCATTCTGGTTTTTTTTTTTTTCTTTATTGATGTTGTTGTTTTTGTTTGAGACAGAGTCTCGCTCTGTCAGCCAGGTGGAGTGCAGTGGCACGATCTCGGCTCACTGCAACCTCCATCTCCCAGGCTCAAGCAATTCTTCTGCCTCAGCCTCCCGAGTAGCTGGGATTACAGGCGTGTGCCACCATGCCCGGCTAATTTTTGTATTTTTAGTAGAGACAGGGTTTCATCATGTTGGCCAGGCTGGTCTCAAACTCCTGACCTCAGGTAATTCATCCGCCTTGGCCTCCCAAACTGCTGGGATTACAGGCATGAGCCGCCGCACCCAGCCATGATTTCATTCTTTTTATGGTTGTGTAATAGTCCATGGTGTTTTTGCACCACATTTTCTTTATCCATTCCACTGTTGACAGGCATGTAGGTTGATTCCATGTCTTTGCTATTGTGAAAAGTTCTGTGATGAACATACATGTGCATATGTCTTTATGACGGAACAACTTATATCCCTTCATATAGCCAGTAATGTGATTGCTGAATCAAATGGTAGTTCTGTTTTATGTTCTTTGAGAAATCTCCAAACCACATTCCACAGTGGTTGAACTTAAATTCCCATCAGCAGTGTATAAGTGTTCCCTTTTCTCTGTAACCTCACAAACATTTTTTTTTTAATTTTTACTTTTTAATAATAGCCTTTCTGGCTTGTGTAAGATGGTATCTCATTGTGGTTTTCATTTGCATTTCTCTGATGATTAGTGATATTGAGCATTTTTTCATATGCTTCTTGGCTATGTGTATGTCTCCTTTTGAAAAGGGTCTGTTCATGTCCTTTGCCCATTTTTTAACGGGGTTGTTTGATTCTTGCTTTTTCATTTATAAGTTCATTATAAGTTCTGGATATTAGACCATGTGTTCTGCCAGGTTTTGGTATCAGAACGATGCTGGCCTTATGGAATGAGATAGGGAGGAGTCCCTCTTCCTAATTATTTGAAATAGTTTCAGTAGGATTGATACCACCTCTTGTTTATACATCTGGTAGAATTTGACTGTGAATCCTTCTGGCCCGGGCTCTTTCTGATTGGTAGGTTTTTTTAAATTACTGATTTAGTTCCTGATTTAGTATCTATTCCATAGCCTAGAAATCAATGAGTAATTTTGAGTTTCATGTCTCATTATTTAAGAAACATTTTGTAAGGCTGTAGCTGCCATAGATAGTGATTCTTCTGATGGCTCTGGGCAAAGTAAATTGAAAACCTTTTGGAAATAACTCCCCATTCTAGATGCCATTAAGAACATTTGTGATTTATGGGAGGAGGTCAAAATGTCAACATTAATGGGAGTTTGGGAAAAACTGATTTTAACCCTCATGGATGACTTTGAGGGATTTAAGACTTCAGTGCAGGAAGTACTATCCTAAGTTTTCGGCATCCACTGGGGGTCTTGGAACTAGGCATTCCCTGTGGGTAAGCGGGAACTGCTTTACCATTTCACATATAGTTGTAGGAACATAAGATACTTCCATTTCCTCCCATTTGCCTTTCATGCTATTATTGATACCAATTTTATTGTGAGTGTTGTATACCCTACAATAGATTATTATTTTTCCTTATAATTGAGTTATCTTTTAAAGAAATTAGAACATGTGAAAGAGTATGTTTTATGTGCTCATGTATTTTCCAGTTTTGCCACTCTTCATTCCTTTGGATAGGTCTACATTTTCATATTTTATCCTTTTCCTTGTGCCTGAAAAACTTCCTTTAACTTTTGTTGTTGTTGTTTAGTGCAGGCTGGATATAATCTTAGTTTTTATTGGTCTACAGAAGTCTTATTTTTTGAAATATATATTTTCAGGGTATAGAATTCTATATTGACATTCTATAAGAATTCTATGTTCTTTCAATACTTTAAAATGTCTCACCATTATCTTCTAGCATGCATGATTTCTGATGAGAAACCCATCATTCTTATCTTTGTTTTTCTATATTTAATGTGTCTGTTTTCTCTGGCATTTTTTCTTTTCAGTAATTTGAATATGACATACATGAATGTGATTTTTCTATAAGCTCATATATTACACTTGTATTTTATTGACCTTCTTTGGTCTGTTGGTTTATAGTTTTCATCTAGTTTGGTAACATTTCAGCTATTATTTCTTCATATTTGTTTTGGCATTCCAGTTACAGGAATTTTAGTTCACTTGATGTTGTCCCAGTTTGCTGAGTCTGTTCAGTCTCTTTTTTTTGCTACGGTGCGCTTCATTTTGGATATACTCTTGCTGTATGTTGACAGACACTGATTTTTTTCCTTCTGCCTTATCTGCTGTTAATTTATTTTAGTTCATACATTGTCTCTAGAAATTTCAGTAGGTCTTATTTTTACATGATTTATATCTCTTTTCATTGTATCATGTTTTTCTTTATTTCCTTGAGCACCTTTTAAAAACTTATAATAGTTAAAAGTTCTTTTTTCTGAATTTTATCATCTGTCATTTCTAAGTACACTTCTGTTGACTGATTGATTTGGCTGTGGGTTATACTTTTCTATTCCTTGGTATACCTGTTAATTGTTTACTACACATTGTGAATTATATGATTTTGGTGCTGGATTTTTTCTTTTTCTTTTCTTTTTTTCTTCTTTTTTCTTTTTCTTTTCTTTTCTTTTTTTTTCTTAGACAGAGTCTTGCTCTGTCTCATAGGCTGGAGTGCAGTGGTGCAATCTTGGCTCACTGCAACCTTCTGCCTCCTGGGTTCAAGTGATTCTCCTGCCTCAGCCTCCTGAGTAGCTGGGATTGCAGGTGCGCGCCACCATGCCCAGCTAATTTTTGTATTTTTAGTAGAGATGGGGTTTCACCATGTTTGTCAGGCTGATCTCGAACTCCTGACCTCGTGATCCACCCTCTTCAGCCTCCCAAAGTGCTGGGATTACAGGCGTGAGCCACCACACCCGGCCTTGATTTTTCTTTAAAGAATGTTGGGTTTTTCTGCCTTGTAGTTATGTTACTTGAAGTTTAACCTGATCCTGTCTGAGGCTTGCTCTTCACCTTTTTTATAGGTGGCCCTAAGGAGCTTCTGTTCCAAGGATAGTTTTAGTACTAAGAGGTATCTCTTCTGTGCACTATCCTCAGCGCCCCCTGTGTTACAGGGTCTCCTCATTCTGGCTCATATGAACTGTTCCTAGGAATTGTGTGGCTTGCTACTTTCCGGTGGTCCTTCCTGAGTGTCAGAGATTGTCCTCCTTCATATAAGCATATCCATATTCTGCAAAGGACATGAGAGGGTTTCTTTGCAGCTACTTAGACTTCTCTTGTTCTGTATAGCTCCCTCCTCCCTGGTACTCTGCCCTACAAATTCTGGCTGCCTCAGCCTCTCCTAACTTTGATCTTTTTCTTCTCAACTCATTGAATCACTGGACTCGTTGATTCCTTTCCTGAGCTATAGCCTGCAAACTTCTGGAGGCCATAATCTGGAGCAACCAGAAGGCTCACCCCCTTCTCTCTGGGATCACAGTCTGTTGTTTAAGGTCTGAAAATTATTGTTTTATATATTTTGTCCTATTTTCTGGTTGGTTGTGGTTAAGTCCTATTACAGTAAATCTCTCATAAGCATAAATGAAAGTCAATTGTAGGTTGTTTTACTTTTCATTTTTTGTTTGTCAGGTGAGGCTGGACTTTTTCTGAATATATTATTGGCCTGTAAGTCGCCTTCTATGAGTTGCTTGTTTACAATTCTCATAGACTTTTTTTTCCTGTTAATTTTTTTTCTAGCACTTGAAGCTCCTTCCTAGGTTTGCGGAATTTCCTATTTTCAGAACCGTTTGCATGAGAGATTTTTTTCATTGAAAGTGTGATAAAATCCCATCTGGAAACCTGTTTGGGCCCAGATGCTTTTTCCTCTTGGGAGTGATATTTTTGATTATTGGTTTGACTTTTTAAATGGTTATTACACTATTTAGGCTTTCTACATCTTCTGGAGTAAATTTTCATAACTTATAATTCTCTTATAAAAGTTTCCATTTCATCAGATTTCCCTGAAGTTTCTCATAGTATTTGCTTATTACCTTTAAAAATGAGAGTTGCATCTGTAGCTGCGCCCTTTCTCATTTTTACACTTGATCTTAGCCAAAAGGCCGAGAAGCGATCCTTTTTCATTTTTAATGTTATTTGTGCACTTACTCTCCATTGATTTGTAGTGAAAGAGGTTTGCATATTTTTAAGTTTTTTTTTTCAAAGAACTAGTTTATTGGATTTTGCTGATTATTCTTTAGGCTTATTTTCTGTTATTATATTTTTCTTTATGATTTTCTCCTTTGTAGTTTCTCTGGGTTTCCTCAGTTTTTCTTTGGCTTCTATGATTGAATACAAAACTCATTTATATCAGCTTTTTTTTTCTGCCTTTTTTGTAAACACATTTAAACCTATACATTTTCCCTCTATCTAAATACTCCTTTAGCTACTTCACATTAGTTTTGATATGTTGTCCCTTCATTGATATTTCTTAATGTTTTAATTTATAAAATTAATTCATGTGTTATAAAGGTTCATAATTTCTATTAGATTTCCTTTTTAACACACATTCAGGAACACACTTTTTCATTTCCATAGTACTTGTTTACTATATTTTTATTGATTTTGTAATATGCCATGCCACAGAATTTCTAAATCATAATATTTAAGGCTCCCATGGTATGAGAAACAGTACTCTGAGTGCTCAGTACTGAGATCAGAGAAAATTTTCTCTCGGCTTCTTATCTGAAAGAGTCTGTGCAGTAAAATTAACACAGTAATTAGGAATAATCATATAAGAAACCCAGAGTTTCCTTGGGATGATTCATATTACATTATTCAACAAAGCCGAAAACAATTTTCTATATAATTTAACATATTACTAACTTATGAATTATAAATAATACAAGAAGTTAAAGTGCGACATTTGTAACACAGTATTCTTTATTCAAGAAATAGACTCTGAAACACAGAAGACTGTATTCTGTAGATCCCAATGCATAGGTTCTGCAGGTTGTAAATATCTAGGATTTACTTGAAGAGTACTTTCTTGAATAATATGGCAATGAGGAACAAGGGAACCGCTCAAAAGTCAACTCCCTGAGGATAATCCTAGAAGAAGGATCAGCTTTGCTATGTTGATTTTTTCAAAGCAGGGGAGAAAGAGATGATTACCATAGGAGATAAAGATGGGGTGTTTGGAAAACAGGAAAAGTAGATGAAAATTCCCCTCATGTAGCTTGTTTTTTCTCATTAAGGCTCCATTTTTCCTTCTGTGTAGTGTTTTCTATTTGATCAGTTTTTCCCCCCGCCTTTGTTCAGTAAACGATTATGAGGGAAATGACTCTGAAGCAGAAGACCTGAATTTCAGGGAGACTTTGCCTTCATCAAGTCAGGAAAACACACCTAGATCAAAGGTAAGACTAAAAGGAGAGGGATCTCTACTAATTTTGGCTAATACCTAAATTGCTGACTATGCTCTCTGGGAAATGGGTATCTATTTGGTTCTCACCAAAATGATTTCTTAATTTTTTGTCACTGTAGTGTTGACAGTGACCAAAATGGGGATTTGAAAGAGTGGAACTTTTTGCAAAGTTTCTAATGAATTGCATTTTCTAATGCTACTCTGGAAATTTTACAGGCACTAGTTTTGTGTTACTAATGAAGATACAAAATAAATGTCACATGAAGTATGAAGCACCTTTAGATGTATTGATTGTGGACTTTTTCATTGTTTGAGACAGCATGATTGGGTGTCTCCGAACTATGGAAAAGTAGAGGGCTGTGAAAAGTCTGTGACAAAACCTCTTACTTCAACACATTACCCCATTTGTGGAGATAGTGCTAGGGTTAGAGCACAAAAAAAGGGAAATGCATTTTAGTCTGGTGGGTGCTTTGCATTTTTTTTTCTCTTACCTAGTCAACTGGAGCTTTGGAACTGCGATGATGATGCTGGCCTTGTGTTCATTTCCTGTAAGTTACAGGAGTAATAGAGATAAAGTCAGTACATAGACCAAAAACTGCTCCTACCACTTCCCCTGTTCAATTGCCACCTCCACCCCAGGTGGGCAGGAGTGCAGCTTTTAAGAACAGTGTTGTAACTTGATTATTATCTCCTGTCCATTCTCTGCTATACTTAAGTTGGCCACATCAAGGCTACCATCACATCTTTGGCTGGGAATCTCTGGCTGTTAGTGCCGTGTTGGGCTCTCCGCTCACTCTTGATTCTTTTCTCTGATCAGAATGGTTTTCTCTTTGAAGCAGAGACGATTTGAAAGGGAGCACCTTCACAGAATGGCCCACGTATATCCTTTATATAGTCTTATAGTCTTATTTGACTTCTTCTAGAACTGAGCACATTTTGTGATTTTGTTTATATTTTTACTTTGGGTTTTTTTTGCTTGTTTGTTTGTTTGTTTGTTTGTTTGCTAAGTTATAGCTTGGCCTATCTAGGGTGAATTCTGATATGCTTTAAAGTTTCCTTTCATAAAAAAGGATCTTAGAACATTCCTGGATGGTTTTTATAGTGTTGGGAAAATTACCTGATTTTATTAGAACTTGCTTTTCTTATGTTTCATGAAACAATTTGATACTGTAGCCATTTTTATGTCCTTTCAGATATGATGCTGTCCCCTAGAAATTGTCTAGACTCATAGACTTGAAGTTGGTTAGATTTGGAGCATAAAGAAATTTTTTTTTTGAAACAGGCTAATTTATTTTTTGGATTTTTGGTAGAGACAGGGTTTCACCACGTTGGCCAGGCTGGTCTTGAGCTCCTGGCCTCAGGCGATCCACCCGTCTTGGCCTCCCAAAGTGCTGGGATTATAGGCATAAGCCACTACACCTGGCCTGTTAAAGACATTTTTATGCCAGCACTCATTTTAGAGGTGAAAGCTGAAGCGATTTGTCTATGATCATATAACTCTTGAGTCACAGACTAGAAACCAGGCTCCTATCTGTGTTACGGTTTTCACTTTGTCCTCATAAATCCTTGCTGCATGGAGTACAGAAAAGCTAACTTAGGCTCCTCAGAAAACATTTTCTAACATTTAAAAAATTTGATATTAATTTGATTCCGTGAGCAATCTCCAAAAGTCCTGCCATCTTGATAATTTATTATATTTCTCCTTGTTAGTTCTTGGTATTGTTAGCAAAATCACATTTCACTCAATCAGACATATGTTAGTCAGCCTTAAATTTGAATTGCAGCCATCTGGAACAGTCTGCTTCTTTAAAAAATAAATATAATCAATTTGATTTTGAATCATGAGCTGAAAGATGTCTCAGGTTTAAATTGTGTTAGGACTTCCAGATATCACTTTTTCTAAGTAAATGAATTGTACTCAAATGACTTTTAAGCATGTCTCATAGGAGGGAAGTGGGATCATGTTGTGTAATAGCATGTGTCCCACTTCTTTTCCTCCATCCCACTGGAGCCACACTTTCTGCATTTCAATTTTAATTATCCTGAAATTAATTTTTAGGGATTTGCCAATCAGTGCTGATTTCAAAACTAGTTCAATTCTGTGAAGCTCATTTCATTTCGTGTATTGTAGCTACATAGTTTAATGAGAAGGAATCTTAGGTGGACATTTTCCTGTGATTTTAAAGTAAAAATTAAACATACACCAAGCAAACACTAACAAACTCATTAGTCAAAGAAGAAATCATAATGGAAGTTTAAAGTATTTAGAATGGAATGTACACAAAAATACTAGATGTAAAAACGTGGTTTGTGGATTGAGCAGTGTGTATCAAATAAAAGGTCTGCTCTATGACATTACATTTACAATTGTGCCACTTAAGGTGTTTAGGAGTAAATCTAAGAAAAGGTATACATTGTCTTTATTGAGAATATTTTATAATGTTTTTGCTGGATAGCTATATCATATTAGTGGATAATGATACTTAATATATAAATACATCACTTATTTCCAATTTAAATTAAAAAATTCATATTACTTAATTTCAATAATAGTCCCAAAGTTATTTCTGTGTGTGAATGAGATTTGATCAGCTGATTCAGAAGATGTTCTTGAGAAAATAGAAGGCCAAGTATGGCAAGACAGTATTAGACAAGGAAGGAAGGAAACGTGTATGTGGTGGCTGGGGCACTGGCACTGCGAGTTATCAAGACTGAAGTCCACTGCCCAGTGCAAAATTGGGCAGTGGAATGTGGAGAAATACTTAGAATTAGTAGATTAGATGGTGCAAGTACTAAAGTAAAGATAAATTTAGTGGCAGGAATTTTATATTCACAGTAAACAAAACATGGTAAACACTTATAAGAAAATCTCTTCTGGGCTGAAGTAATAAATCTATTTTTTCTCAAATGAAGCTTTTTAAAAATTTAGTTTTGAAAAATCACTTGAGCAATTCAATATAAATAACTTCTGTTTACATAGTACTCTACACTGTTTTGACAGATTGGAAGATATTTAATAGGGAGATATACAATTAAGTGATTTTCTAGGAGCAGACATTATACTATGTGATTGTGGTTATAATTCCATTATTGCAGATCTTTTTGCTCTTCTTAAGTAGCTATAGAAATCACGTTTTAAACCATATTTTTCTAAAACCAGTGCTATAATTTGTTTCCTTTCTTATGTCTGTAGGTTTTTGAAAATAAAGTTAATTCAGAGAAGGTAAAACTTTCTCTTCGGAATTTCCCACATAATGATTATGAGGATGTTTTTGAAGAGCCTTCAGAAAGGTATAACTAATATGCTTATTTACTGGGTTTTCTGTTTATGCTACTTATATTCATAGCTAGCCCTCTGCATGGAGACAGTGAATAATGGCCCTGAAATGTTTAATTTTTCAAGATATAGCTTTTTATAAACTTGATTTAGCTTTCTTAGAAATATGTTTATGATCTCAAAAATATGGTAATTAACATAAGAGAAAAGTATTCTTGAAGGATTCGATTTCTCTATCCTCTCAATAGTTACATGGCGTCAAAGCTTTTGCAAATATGCTTGGAGCTTTTGAAGTGGTCAGTGTACTTGAGGTAGCATGAAGCTCACGGTACAGCACTAAATGTTATTAGAAATGTGATCTGTTTTCAGAAAGAAAATTATATGGTATAAACAACAGGATTATTAGTATGGTGAATTTCTGGTAGTATATATTTAAAAAATTTAAAGTACCTGAAGAACAGTAAATTTCCATTAGGAAAACAAAGAAACAAGTTTTCATGCTTATAAAATGTTCAAATTTAGGTGTTATAAGCAAAAACATCAAATGAGGTAACATTTTGTTAAGCCATATTTTCTTAGAGATTTATCAGTAATATTAGCTACCCTCACTGGAATAGCACTGTATAAGAATGTGTATATTCTTTATGTGTTTTTGTATGCGTATTGTATGAAATTTATATGTACAACTTTCAGAAGTGCATTAAACAAATAATAGTAATTCCAAAGACATTTTGAGATTCTATGATACACTAAGCACTGTACACAAATACAAACTACTATATATTTTTTGCTCTTTAGTTCACAGTTTAATTAGGGAAACAGACATATAAAAGACAAATTGATGTACAACATAGTAAATATTATTTTAGAGTAAAAATCCAAAGATTGTGGGTACAGAAGATTGACTATGCATGAGGGAGGTTTCCCACAAGCTTCTTTGGAGAAAAGATATTTTGGTTGAATTTAGGATTTAATTAAATAGAAACCTAGCAGGTGAAAAAGAGAAGAACATTTCAGGCAAGAGGAAGAAGTTTGAGCGAGGGTAAGGAGTTGTGAAAATATCTTAGGGGTAATGGGGAGAAATATTAGGTGCCAAGAGTCGTAGGGTGTATGTGAGGTGGAATGCTAGGAAGCTGCAGAAGATGAGAGGTGGAGCCCAAAATACAGTGTGGGCTGGAGAGGGAAGTAATGCCATATATGTGAAGCTGAGTATACATTTTATTCAGTCTGTTAAAATCAAAAGGATGCATACGGAGGGTCTTTTTGTTTTATTCATGCAACTATCTATTTATCCATCCAGAAGGAGGAATGCTGGTGGCAAGGTGAGGATAGCTGGAAGTGGCAGTCAGTGGAGATTAATTAAATGTTATCCAAGAAAAAAATTAGAAGGAGAAAAGAGTAAGAAACCCGAATTTCCTTACAGAAGTAAAAGAAAAAGGCATTTATTTTGCTAAGGTTAAAGCATACAGTGCATGTAGGAAATCAGTGGAGATGGTGATGGAAAAATAGACAGAGGCCACCTGGCCAATATCCTAAACTTATGTGTCTGATAAGGGGCCTTGATTTATCCTGATATTGGTGGGCAGGTGTAATTAAGTTTGTATTTTAGGAAGAATTTTCTCTAAACATTGAAGGTTAGATGCAGAAGTCAAATTAGGAGGATTTTGCTAGGTAGGGTTGCAAATGAAAGTGCAACAAGAGCCAAGTTAATAGCATTAGCGAGTCAGTTGAGTATGGAGACGTTGCAAAGGAAACAAAGTGGGTATGGGCTAGGATTTGAAAAATCTGTTAACAATTAGTAGCTAGACAGAGTTTAAAGCATTTCCTATTTTTAAGATACAGAAAATTGTGTATTCTTACGATATGAAAGAATTTGTAGATAGGGAGAAATTCACGATATGTTAAAAAAAATAAGTTATAGAAAAATACCTTAGAGGAGGCAGAAGGAATCTGGTTAAGAACACGGAAGGAGGAATTTTGAACAGGCAGAAAGCAAGGAATAAGAAAGACATTGATGCATCTAAGTAAATGTTTTAAAAGATAATAAATTGAAAGAATTTCTGTTTTCTGGCTTGCATTTTCTAGAAGAAGTTACATTTTTACTAAGTCAGAGAGAGTATTAAAATAAGGACTATAACAAGATGGTGGCTTGGAATTAGCTGCCATGGAAGAGTGGTACAGGAAACCAACCAGGGACATGCTGGTATTTTCCAAACGGCTCTCTGCCGATATTAGAAAGCCCAATGACCCGAGTACTTCCCTCCCACAGTCTAGGTAAAGGAGGGGAGAAGGTAAATAAGTGGATGGATCTGAGGCGACTAGTTTGCAAGGTGAAAGTAGTAGGAGGAGATGGAGTTTGTGATCAGACATTGGGATTTGGGAATTATTTCACAAGTGGGCCAGTTTCAGGTGATGACAATGGGAGTGGGTGGCTGAATTGAAATGGAAATGAATGTCAATTAAATAATCAATGAAGATGATTAGAAAGTATTTCTCAAATGTATATATTCTTTGAAACCATGGGCAAATATATACATTTCTTTTCTAGTGGCAGTGATCCCAGCATGTGGACAGCCAGAGGCCCCTTCAGAAGAGACAGGTGGAGCAGTGAGGATGAGGAGGCTGCAGGGCCATCACAGGCTCTCTCCCCTCTACTTTCTGGTATGACATCATCCTATTTGTAGTAGCAAGTTGAGGCTCTATTTTAGAGATATGCACAAAGATATTTCTAATACAAATGAAAGAAAGAGCTAGAGAAAACTTCAAAAAATGGGAAAATATGGTTTTCTAGGATTTTCTTTTAAAAATAAAAAAATGCAATTAAAAAAATGCTCCACACCCCATATTCACAATGGCTAATTCCTGTCCTTTCTTCAAGTATTTTAAAGTATTAAATATGTCAGTTTAGTAAAATCCATTTTTTTAAAGCTAGGTATTTTATAGATTTGAAAAATAACAACCTGCTTCCTTATTTCCTTTTTAAAAATTTGTTGCACAATATATGCTTTGTAAGTAAAATAATAACATTTTTGGATTACAAATTATCACATGTTTATAGTGGAAAAAAAGAAAATAACAAATATATAATAAATTATAATACTGAAGAATATTTCAGAACTTTTTGTGTATACGTATTTACATGTATATATAATATAAATGTAATTAGAACTATGAATATATACTTAACATATATGTGTATGTGTATATATATATATATATTTATAAAATTTGTGTTTGTAAACTTGGGGGATCACATGCACACCTCAAAAACCTTGGAGTTGGAGAGGATCTTAGAGGTCATCCATAACCAACATCCCATCAAATGTTGGAAACATCTTCTCTAATGACTTTATTTGAAAAACGTCAAACCCAGTTAAGAAAATATCACCTTATGCAATTATTAAAATGCAGATCTCCTACAAAAATAGTTTATAAGAATATGCTTTTATAAAATGAGACATAATTTTTAATTAATTAAAACATGCTTAATTAAACTGAGGCATACAGTAAAATTCACCCTTTTAGCATACAGTTCTATGAGGTTTGACCAAGGTTTACCACCACAATCAAGGTATAGTACATTTCTATCTCCCCCCAAATTTCTCTTGTATTTTTTTATAGTTAACCCTTTACCCTACCACCGGTGCCTAGCAACCAGTAATCTATTTTCATTCTCTTTACTTTTGTCTTTTTCAAGGTATTGTATAAATGGAATCATAAATATGTAGCCTTTTGAGTCCAACTTCTTTCACTTAGCATAATTCTTTTGATATTCATCTGTGTCATTGCATTTATCAGTATTTAATTTCTTTTTTATTGAATAGTATTCCATTCACCAGTTGAAGGACACTGGGTTGTTTCCAGATTTTGGCAATTATGGATAAAAGTACTACAGATATTCACAAACTTTGTGTAAACATTACTTTAAGGTAAATATCTAGGAGTGGGATTGCTGGGTCATAAGTGTATAACAGACAAACCGTATTCCAAAGAAGCTGTACTAACATTATTTGTTGCTTTTTACTTTTTTTTTCTCCTACTCTTCTTACTCTTTGTATTTCAGTTAGGTAATTTCTGTCAACTTTTCTTCAAGTTTACTGATTCCTTTCTTGGTTGTGTCAAGTCTACTAATGAACCCATTGAAAGCACACAGTGTTTTTTATGTACAACATTTCCATTTGACACCTTCTTACAGATTCCGTCTCTGTTGTTAATGCGTTTTGTTTGCATTTTTCATAGAGCTTAACATGTTAATGATAGTTATTTAAAATTCCCTGGTGGATAACTCTGACAGATGGGTTGTTGCTGATATTTTTTTCTGTGATTGCTTTGCTTTTTGACACTGGCTTCTGTTGTTGCAGCTGCTGCAGCTTCATTATGTGTCTATATATCTGATTGAGTGTTGGTACTGGGTGTAGAAAAAAAGAGACTAAAGTAAATAGAATTTATGCCTAGAAATAGTCATGCCTATTCCTCTGGTAGGCCATTTAGGACATGAGCTGGGTTTTGGTTTTGTGTTGCTCTCATTACCTATAGTGAACCATTGGCTTAGAATTCCTTAGGATTTAGCTTGTGCGCAGGGTGGCAGCTGGGGTGCTAAGGAGTTTTTATTTTTGGTCTCTTCCTGTTTCGTCCTCAGCTTTAGGCCTCCCCTGTGTGCCTGTGCTTTAGAAGGGCTTTCTTTCCTTCTCCTGCCTATCTTCCAGCAGTAGACTGGTGCTTGCTTGCCTGGGGAGGGAGGGCCAAGTCATTCTTTGTTGTCCTATTCCATTCTCAGCCTTGGGCAGGTCCTCTGTCCCTGGTCCTCAGTGACAGGCTTGGTTAGTGATACTACCCCTTCTCATGGCATCCAGACTCTGCCTGACACCTTTGGCAAGTCTGCAGTTGAGAAGGTTTCCTCCCCTTCACTTAGTGTAGTGGTAGGAGTTTTGTAATAATAATGGCATTAAATCCTGGGCTTAGGACTGTTTTCTGCACCTTCTCCAGGAATAGATGGATTTTGTTTGCTCTGTTTCCAACTGCAGTGGGTATACACTTATACAAAGCAGGGATTGCTGCTCCTCCTCCTGCAGTGTAAGGCTTTTGTTCTGGGAGAAATAGGTCTAAGTGGGGCTTTACGCATTTTCGACCATGACAGTAGCTCCCCTCCTCCAAGCCTACCCTTCTGAGGGAATGGTTCTTCCCGTTTCCTGCTCTGCTCTCAGTCTTTCTTATGAGCACCTGTTGGAGGTCTGTGAACTTGAGTCTGTGAATGTGTGCAAGTTCTTTTTGTGTCTGTGGCTTTACGCTGTTCTGTACTGTCACACTGGCCCACATCCAGCTATCAGCAGTGCATTACATTTTATGTCTGAATACTTCTTTCCCATTTGTATAGTGCCTGGTATCTCTTTCTCCCTTGAACTGCCACAGGGAGCCAGTGTTCATGTCCTGTCACTCCTTAGGAGAGTCTGTCTTTCCTTAGATTTCAGACTACTTGGTTGCCCTGCAACCTCAGCTCTCTAATGGGTTCAATAAAATTTTGATTTAGTGTTTTTTTTTCAACTTATGTATATTGTTAGGGTAGGAGTGATGCTCATACTAGCTTTCTATATTTAGGCAGAAGTGGAATTTTGAATATAAATATATTTTTAAAATAAAAATAAGAACACATTACTTTGCAAACAGGAAATACCATTTCTTAGCTGTTAGAGTAAGGCCAGTTCCTAGGGAAAAGTAGATGGACACTGCTTTTTTCTTTCTTAGTACCCTCCTTTTCAGTTTCAGTTTAGGACTATGGTTAGGCTCCTCCTAGGGTCTGTTACTGAGGTCTATGCTCACAAAGGATTAATGCCTAGAAGATATAAGAAACTGCATATTAGTAAGTAAAAGATAACCAAATAGAAAAATGGGCAAAACACATTAACAAACATTTCACAGAAGAGAAAATATGAAAAAGTGGTCCAACCTAATTTCGAATCAGGGAAGTGAAAATTAAATCATAGTGAAATAATAATTTACACTGACTAGATTGTTTCCATTTTTAAAAATGTGATAATAGTTGATATTGGTGAGTATGTGGCTTGATGGAAACCATTTTGGAAAATAATTTGGTATTTTTTTAGTGTGCACATGCCATATGTCCTAGCAATTTCCTTCCTGGTTATTTAGCTTAGAGAAACTCTTTCCCTTTTCTACCAGAAGACATATGCAAGAATGTCCATACTAGGCTTGTTTTTAATAGACTTCAACTGTAAACAACTCAGATATCTGTCAACACCAGCACGTATGAATTAGATATTGTATTTTGTTTAATGTGAAGATGAATAAACCCAGATGCAGTCTTAGCAAAAAAGTCAAGATTTAAAACAAAATAATGTAATCTATATAAATTTGTGAAATATGCAAAACAGCATAAAGGGTAAACAAAACAAACAAAAGGAATGATAGTACAATTCAGAATAGTGATTATTCCCTGAGGGAGGAGGACAAGGAATGAGGTCTGGGAAGGGGACACAGGAGCATCAGGGGCTAATGTTCTGTTTTAAATTGGGTATGTATTGTTCTTAAAGATATTTTACTTAACTATTATTTTGTACCTATTTAACATTTAATAAAATATTTTAAAAGCCAAAATTTTAAAAAATTAAATTATAAAGTTAATATATGCTAATATTTTAGTGAAAATCAATATAGAATGATATAGAGAAAAAGTTAATAATTTGCTCCCATCATCCTGAATCCTGATTCAGAGACAACCAATATAATAGTTTATCTAAGAATACACAAAGATATAAAAACAGATTTTCTGTTTAAAGTTTAAATAAAAATTGATGTGTGCTCTGCAACTCTACAATTACCCTGCAACCATAGTTTTTAAAATTTAAACTATATTATTATATAGGTTAAGACATATTCTGACATAGGATTAATAGTTGTCTAATATTTCATTGTATGGAAATACCATAATATATTCACCCATTCTCCAGTTGACTTTTTCTGCAATATATATATTTACACGTATTTCCTAAGTACTGGTACTTTGATTTTGGTTAGATTCCCTAAAGTAAGATAGTTAAGTCAAAGTTTATGTTCGTTTTATATTTTAATGGGCAATACCAGATTCCTTTCCAAAAGCTTAGCCACCATGCCCGGCTAATTTTTGTACTTTTAATAGAGTCCAGGTTTCCCCATGTTGGCCAGGCTGGTCTCGAACTCCTGACATTGTGATCCACCCGTCTTGGTCTCCCAAAGTGCTGGGATTACAGGCATGAGCCACTGTGCCCAGCTAGGATCAAGTATCTTAACATATGTTTATTAACTTCTTCTTGGATTTGCATATTTATAAACTTTGTTCATTGTTTTTCTTTTCTTATTAATTTGTAGGAACTCTTCACATGTTGGAAATCTTAACATGTTGTCTGTCTGACAAATGTGCTATAAATTGTAACCCTCAATTCTATACCTTAAGAAGGGAGACTTTCATGAACATTCTTAATTTCTAAAATGTTTAAAAAGGTCTTCTTTACAGGAAAAACATGCAAATATTCTCCTAAATTTTCTTCAGAATTTTTATTCATTTATTTTGCTTAGATCACGAATCTATCTGCAGTTTATTGCTAAATATTATAGGGGTATAGAAAACTATATTTTCTTTCATATGACTGGACAGTTATACCAGCACTATTCACTAAGTAAACCACATTTCCCAAATGAATTTATATATACTTTTATCACATATTAAGTTTCCAAAAATGTTTGATCCTTTTGTATTCTCTAAATTTTTTTTTTACTAACTGACTTGTTTGTTCCTGTGGACATATTATATTATTCTGTTTTGATTCTACTTATTCTAAATATATCTGGAAAGGAAAATCCTCCCTCTAATTTTTTAAAAAATACATTTTTGTAGCTATTTGGGCAAGTTTTTGCTGCATCGGTGATTTTAAATTATTTTGTTCATTCCTGTGTAAACTTGTTTGAAATTTAGACAGAATGACATGCCAGTTATATTCATTCAGGTAGGATTGGCACTGTTGTGATTTTAAGTTCTTCCTTCCACATATAGAATGAGGGGAGTCAGGAGATCATCCATAGTGCATATGAGCACAGAATAGCTGCTGCCCCATGTTCACCTTCCAGATCTGACATGAGAACCTCGCTTGTGCCCTGTTTTAGCTGGAAACATTCAGGGAACAGAATTCTGGGAAAAGTGGTCCAGCCTAGCCATGTCAACATATTATAAAGCTATCACAGTTCACCCTATATCAGCCTGGCACCTATATACACCCTTTTAAATGTTACTTAATATCCAAATAAGGACAACCTTATGCTTGCATCTACAGTGATAAAACTAATCTGTGTACAACTGAAAACATTCTCTCCCCTTCTCCAAAAGTGTCTCTTTTTTGTCTTGAGTGATATTCTTTCTTTTCCAACTGATTCACATTCCCTTTAATATTTTTAAAAGAAAACAAAAATATGATATATATATATGTATAAAATATGCATATCAAAAAAGAAAGAAAAATTCACAATATTTTATCCCTGTTTATGCAGCTGGTCACATGGTTGTATCTGGTTTTGATCACTGCCATCTTACACCTGTCTGGTATTCTCTTTCAGGTCAGCAAACATCCCATTTGGTTGTGGTTCCTTGTCTGATAGGGTGACCCACACATTCATTCCTCAAGATCTAAGTCATTAGTAGTTCTGCCTAGATTGGGTGGTTCTAGTTTTCTGTTTACTTAATCACCTTGACACACCCTAGAGGATCACCTGCATTGCAGACGTATTCCTCGTTACTCCATTGGACAGCAGCAGCCCAGTTTCCCCTTAATACTTGGAATCCAGCACACTAGGCAGTGTAGTAATCCCCCTTTCCCTGATGATTCAGTAGCATATGAGGAACCCAAAATGTCCTGGTGGCGTTCTCAAATTCCACTTCAACGGATTTGTTGTTGTTTCTCCTGATGGAAGCATTCCTCACTCTGTTTAGGTCTGCATTGATTTCTTTCATCAGTGTTTGTTTGTTTTGCAGTCTTAACATATAGATTGTATATATGTTTTGATAGATTTATATCTAATATTTCACATGTTTTGGTGCTATTGTAAATGAGACTTATGAAAAATATTTTAACTTCTATTGTTCATTGATAGTAGATAGAAATATGATTGATTTTTGTATATTACCAATGTGTCCTTCAACCTTCCTAAATGCTCATTAATTCTAGGGCCTTTTAAATATATTTTCTGGAATTTTTTTAAGTAGATACTCATGTTGGTGAATAAACACAGTTTTATTTTTCTACCTTTCCAATGTATATGCCTTTCATTTCTTTTCTTTCTTTCTTTCTTTTTTTTTGACTTACTAACTTATTGCATTCGCTAGGACTTTTGGTTCAATGTTGAATAAGAGGAAAGGGAGTGGACATCCTTTCCAGATTCTCCATTTTAGGGAGAAAGCATTCTGTTTTTCATCATAAAGTATAATGTTCGCTGTAGTATTTTTGTGAATGCCATTTATCAGATTAAGGGAGCCTTCCTATTATCCTAGTTTCCCGGAGTTGTTATCAATGGACTCTTACTTTTGTTAAATGCTTTTTCTGCATCTATTCAGATGATCATATAGTTTTTCTTTTTTTGCCTGTTGATATACCATGAGTTACTTTGGTTGATTTCCAAATATCTCACCTGCTTTGCATTCCTGGGATAAGCCCAACTTTGTGATGGTGTAATATTGTTTTTATGTTTTACGATTTGATTTGCTAGTATTTTCCTGAAGACTTTTTTTGTGTTTATGTTCATGACAGATATTCATCTGTAATTTTCTTTTTTTGTGATATCTTTTTCCGGTTTTAGTATCAGAGTAATGCTTCCCTTATAAAATTATTTGGGAAGTGTTTTCTCCTCTTCAATATTCTGGAAAAGTTTGTATAAAATTGGTAGTATTGCTTCCTTAAATGTTTGCTAAAATTCACCAGTGAGGCCAACTGGACCCAGAATTTGTGAGGTTTCTAAATACATATTTGTGTTAGTTTTTAGTTTTTAGTTTTTTTTTTTTGGGGGGGGGTGCTTTTATAACAAAATATCCAAGAATGGATCTTACAGTTCTGTGGGCTAGCAGTCAAACATCAAGATGTCAGCAAAGTTGATTTCTTCTGAGGCCTCTCTCCTTGACTTGCAGATGGCCGTCTTTCCTCTGTGTCTTCACATGGTCTTCCCACTGTGTATATCTGTGTCTTAATCTCTTCTTATAAGGATATCAGTTATATTACATTAAGGGCTATTCTAATGACTTCATTTTAACTTAATCACCTCTTTATAGACCCTATCTCCAAATACGGCCACATTTAGAGTTACTGGGAGTTAGGACTTAGTACATATGTGTTTTTTTTGGGGGGTGACACAATTCAGCCCATAACAATATTCAATTTATTTAATTGATATAGGACTATTTAGGTGTCTCTCTTTTTTTTAATGAGCTTTGGCAGTTTGTATTTTTCAGTGAATTTGTCCCATTCATGTAAATTGTCTAACTTATGGGACTAGAGTTGTTTGTAATATTCCCTCATTAACTTTTTAATGTCTCATCTTAACTGATCACCTCTCTTTTTTTTCAATTTCATAAAATGTGTCTTTGTTCTGTGTTTCTTGATCAGTTTGGCTAGAGACTGTATCAATTCTATTGATATTTTCCAAGAACTAGCTTTTAGTTTCCCTTACTTTCTCATTGATTTCAATTTCATTGATTTCTGCTCTTTATTATTTCCTTTTTCCTTCTTGCTTTGGATTTTATTTTATCTTTTCTTAATTTATTAAAGTGGAAACTTAGATTATTGATATATTTCTTTTTCATAAATACAACTGGCCCTCCATATCTGTAGATTCTGCATCTACAAATTCAACCAACTATGGATCAAAGATATTTTAGGAACAAAGATAACAATACAACAACAAAAAATTACAAATTTTAAAAATATAGTATAACAACTATTTACATGGCATTTATGTTGTATTAGGTATTATAAGTAATCTAGACATAATTTAAAGTATTTGAGAGAGAGGATGTGCTTAGATTATATGCAAATACTATGCTATTTTGTGTAAAGGACTTGAGCATCTGAGGATTTTGGTATCCGTGGGAGGTCCTGGAACCAATTCCTTGCAAATACAGAGGGACAACAGTAGTACAAGTATTTAATACAACAAATCTTCCTATAAGTACTGCTTTAGTTGCATCCCACACATTTTGAGGTGTTTTTATTTTCATTCAATTTATAATGTTTTCTCATTCTAAGTAGCAAAAGGTGGAACAATTTGAACAACAATCTAATGTAGCAGTGGATTATAGTATGAAGTATAAAATCATCATCCATGAGTTCATACTGATATAAATAAATGATTAAATATGTTAATAAATGGGGAAGAAGATACAAATCTCCCATGCAGAAGAATTCCTGATAAATTACGTTAATATTCAATTTTAAAGGAAGTGGATCATAATTTCCCACCTCTTAAGTGTGGGTTGCATATATTGACTTTCTTTCAAAGAGTACAGTATGGCCAGAGGAGTACAAAGAATAACTGCATAGTAGAGAAACCTAATAAACACTACTGCAGCCATGTGATCAAGGTCACCATCAACTGTCATACATCATGTTGATATAATATACCCTTGATAATATGGATAAATATGGCACTCTACCTCTGTGATCTTATTCCTGAAAACCCATAACCCCAGTCTTAATCATGAGAAAAAATTAGACAAATTTCAATAGTAAGGCATTGAAGAATACACCTGGCCAGTACTCTTCAAACCTATCAAGGTCATCAAAAACAAGGAAAATCTGAGAAGCCATCATAGCCAAAAGTTGCCCAAGGAGACTTGACAACTAAATGTAATATTTTATCCTAGATGGGCTCCTGAAACAGTAAAAAGATATTAAGGAAATCTAAGAAAACCAAAATACAGGATGGACTTTAGTTAACAAAAATGTATCAATATTGGTTCAATACTAATGAATGTACCATCCAAATGTAAAACATTAATAATAAGTGAAACTTTGGCAGGGGATATATGGGAATTCTAAGTGCTCATTTTTTTTTCATGTAAAACTTTTCTAAAAAATACAATCTACACATTTTTAACAAAATGTCTCCCTATTTCTCTTATGACTTCCCCTTTGATCTGTGGGTTACTTAGAGGTATTTTCTCCAAATTATTTTTATTGTTGTAAATCTTACATAACATTTACTATCTTATCCATTTTAAGTGTATATTTCAGTATTATTAATTATATTTTTTAAAATTTGTTTGTACCTTTGGAATCATTGCCAGATCCAATGTCTTGAAGTTATTGCCATGCTTTCTTGTAAGAGTTTTATAGTTTTAGCTTTTACATTTAGGTAATGGATCCATTTCGAGTTAATTTTTGTATATGGCGTTCGATAAAGATCCAATTTTATTATTTTGCATGTGGATATCCAGCTTCCCAGCACCATTTGTTGTAAAGACTGTGTTTTTCCCATTAAATGGCCTTGACAACTTTTTTGAAAATAATTTGGGTTTTATTTCTGGACTCTTTCTTCTATTCCTTTGGCCTATATGTCTGTCTATGCCTGTACCAGACTGTTTTGATTACTGTAGTATTGTAGTAAGTTTTGAAATCAAGAAGTGTGAGTCTTTTTTCCCCATATTTTTCAGGATTGTTTTAGCTATTTGGGGTCCTTTGAAATTCCATATGAATTTTAGGATGAGTTTTTCTATTTCTGCAGAAGGAGTCATTGGGATTTTGATAAGGATTACGTTGAATCTGTAGATCGTTTTGGGTAGTACTGATATCTTAATGATATTAAATCTTCCAAACCATGAACATGAGATATATTTGTTTAATTCTTTTTTCAGCAATGTTTTGTAGGTCTCTTTGTACAAATCTTTCCCTTCCCCTTCTTGGCTAAGTTAATTTCAAAGTATTTTATTTCTTTTTATATATTATTGTAAATGAAATTGTTTTCTTAATTTCATTTTCAGATTGTTCATCTGAGTGTATATAAATGCAACTGATTTTTGTGTGTGACTTTGTATCCTGCTACTTTACTGAATTTATTTTTTTAACTCTGTGTGTGTGTGAATATGTGTGTGTAAAATCCAGTAATCTTTAGGATTTTCTACATATAATATCATATCATTGGCAAACAGAGATGTTTACTTTTTGCTTTCCCCAGTTTGGATGGCTTTTATTTCTTTTTCTTCCTAATTTCTCTGACTAGGACTTCCAATATTATGTCAAATAGAAGTGGCAAAAGTGGCATCCGTGCCTTGTTTCTGATCTTAGGGGAAAAGCTTTTACTCTTTCAACATTGAGTATATTTGCTGTGGGTTTTCCATACATAACTTTTATATGTTTAGGTATTTTTCTTATGTTCCTAGTTTGTTGAATTTTTTTTCTACAAACAAATAGGCCAGGCATGGTGGCTCATGCCTGTAATCTCAGCACTTTGGGAGGCCAAGGCAGGCAGATCACCTGAGGTCGGGGAGTTCACGACCACCCTAGGCAACATGTCTCTACTAAAGAAAAAGTACAAAAATTAGCCGGACGTGGTAGCAGTTGCCTGTAATCCAAGCTACTTGGGAGGCTGAGGCTGAGGCAGAGCAGGAGAGTCACTTGAACCCAGGAGGCAGAGGTTGCAGTGATCTGGGATCACACCACTGTACTTCAGCCTGCGCAACAGTGAAACTCTGTCTCAAAAAAAAAAAAAAAAAAAAAGAATATATTCTTGAAAGGATGTTGAATTTTGTCAAATACTCTCTCTGCATCAACTGAGATAAGCATGCCTTTTTTTCTGTTAGCGTATTGTATTACCTTGATTTTTGTATGTTAAGTCATCTTTGCATTCCAGTAATAAATCCCACATAGTCATGGTGTATGATCTTTTTAATATGCCGCTAAATATTTGCTTTGCTACTATTTTGTTGAGGATTTTTACATCAATGTTTAAGATGGATATTGGCCTTTAGTTTTCTTTTCATGTAGGATAATTGTCTGGCTTTGATATTGGGATAATGCTGGCCTCATAGATTAAGTTAGGGAGTGTTCCCTACTCTTTAATTTTTTAAAACAGTTTGACAAGTATTGGTGTTAGTTCTCCTTTAAATGTTTGGTAGAATTTACCAGTGAAGGCATTGGATCCAGGGCTTACTTTTTTGGGATAGTTTTGATAACTTATTCAATCACCTTACTAGTCATAGGTCTGTTCAGATTTTCTGTTTCTTTGTGGTTTGGTTTTGGTAGGTTTTGTGTTTCTATAAATTTGTCTATTTCATTGAGGTTTTCCAGTTTTTTTGCATACAATTGCTCATAGTACTCCCTTATAATCTTTTTTATTTCTTTAGAATTGGTAGTAATGTCCTCATTTTTATTTCTGATTTTAGTAGTTTGAGTCTTTTCTCTTTTTATCTTAGTTTATCTAATTAAAGGTTCATCACATCATTTTGTTGATATTTTTGAAGAACTTGCTTTTGGTTTCATTGATTTTTCTCTTTTTTATATTTTATATTTTGATCTCTGCTCTAATCTTTACTGTTTCCTTCCTTTTGTTAGCTTTAGGTTTAGTTCTTCTTTTTGTAATTCCTTACGTTGTAAAGCTAGTTTGTTTATTCGAGGCCTTGTTTCTTTCATGTAAGCATTTATAGCTATAAATTTCCCCCTTAACCCTGCTTTTGCTGTGTCCCATAGTTTTGATATGTTGTGTTATATTTTCACTCATTTCTAAATGTTTCTAATTTCCCTTGTAATTCCTTCTTTGATCCATTGGTGTTTTAAAATTATGTCGTTCAATTTTCACAAATCTGTAAGTTTATCAGTTTTTCTTATATTTGATTTCTAACTTTATCTCTTGTGTTTTGAGAAGATACTCTTTGTGATACCAGTGTTTTAAAATTGACTGATACTTAGTTTATAGCCTAACACATGCAAAATATTCCATGTGTTCTTGAATATGTGGTCTGTTGTTGCACAGAGGATTCTGTATGTATCTGTTAGATATACTTCGTTTATTATATTGTTCAAGTCCTCCCTTTTCTTACTTCTGTCTGGTTGTTCTATCCACTAATGAAAATGGGATATTGAAATCTTCAATTGTTATTGTAAAACTGTTTCTCTCTTCATTTCTGCCAATTTTTGCTTTGTGTATTTTGATTGTTACTAGGCGTGTAAATGTTTATAACTGTTATATGTTCTTGCTGTATTGAACCTTTTATGATATATAATGTCCTTCTTTGTTATTTTTAACTTTTTAAAATTAAAATCGATTTTATCTGATATTAATATAGCTATTCATGCTCTGTTTTGGTTCCTGTTTGCATGGAATATTTCTTTTACTTTTAACCTATTCGTGTCTTTGGATCTAAAGTGAGTCCTTTGTAGACAGTGTATAGTTGGATCATGTTTTTATTTTTTAATCCATTCTGCCAATCTTTCTTTCCATTGGCGAGTTTAATTCATTTATATCTAAAGTAATTACTGATAAGGAGAGACTTCTGTCATTTTGCTATTTTAAAAAAATATTTCTTGTAGCTTTTTTGTTCCTCATTTTTTTTGCCTTACTGTCTCCTTTTGTATTTAGTTGCCTTTTGTAATGAAATATTTAAATTCTTTAAAAATTTCCTTTATGTATTGTTTTTAGCTATTTTCTTTGTGGTTACCATGGGCATTATATTTAACATCCTAAACTTATCACTCTAATTTGAATTTATGCCAGCCTAATTCAGTAAAATACAAAAAAAAAAAAACTGTGGACCTTTGACAGTTTTGACCCCATCTCTTTCATTTGTTGTCACAAAATTACATTTTTATATATTATGTGTTCCAAAACATAAAATAATGTTTTTAATGCTTTAGTTTCTCATGTAGAAAACAAAATGTTGATTTACAATCTAAAGTTATGATAATTTTTTTATTTTTAGGCTAATAAATTTAGGAAAAAGTCATCTCTTAAATCATGTAGAAAAGAAAAAGTGAAGTT
Organism: Pan troglodytes; assembly: GCF_028858775.2. Classification (NCBI taxonomy): domain Eukaryota; kingdom Metazoa; phylum Chordata; class Mammalia; order Primates; family Hominidae; genus Pan; species Pan troglodytes. The sequence goes on along the minus strand of NC_072406.2, from coordinate 60,396,825 downwards.
ACACATTATTGTTACAAGAATACTAGCTTTTATAATTAGTCATGTATTTACTGAAATCTTAATTTCTTTATTTTGATTTTTTCTTTGATTACATTAAAGTTGTCACTCAATTGTCTTCTGGCTTATATTGTTTTTGATGAGCTTTTGGATCTGAGGCTTGGTGTCTTTCATTCATTTTGGAAAAAATTCTCAGTTATTATCTTTTCAAATATTTCTTCTGCCCAATTCTCCTTCTCTTCTATTTTGGGATTCCATTTACAGGTATAATATATTAGTCTGTTTGATATTGGTTTGTAGTTCTTGGATGGTCTCTTCTTATCTGCCTCTGCCCCTCATCTACCTTTTTTCTCTGTGTTCTAATTTGGATAATTCCTCTTGATCTATTTTGTAATTCATGAATTCTTTTCTTGCCTCTGTGAAATCTACTGATGAGCTTATCAATAACATGCTTAATTTCTTACAATTTTTTTTACTTTAAGCATTTCCACTTTATTATTTTTATGGCTTCCATCTCTCCATTGAAATTCTCCATTTGTTCATGTATATTGTCTACTTTTCCCACTGCCTTTTCACACATTGATTATCACTATTTTAAATTCATCACTTGACAGTTTTAACATATGTTATATCTCTGTCTGGTTCTGTTGATTGCTTTGTCTCTTGGCAACTTTTTTCTCTTTTTCTAACTTCTGTGTGTACTCTATAATTTTTTGGTTGAAAACTGAATATTGTGTAGTCTAGAGATAGAAGTAAAAATGTCTTATCCATGGTTTCACTCTTCATAGTTTCAGTTACCTGCAGTCAACCACAGACTAAAAATGTTAAGTGGACAATTCCAGATATAAACAATAAGTTTTAAATTGCACACTGTTCTGAGTAGTGTGATGAAACCTCACACTGTCCTGCTCTGTCCTGCCTGGGAGTGAATCATTCCTTTGCCCAGCATATTCATGCCCTATATGCTACCTGTCTATTAGTCAACTAGTAGTCATCTTGGTTATCAGATCTACTGTTTTGGCCTCACAGTGCTTGTGTTCAAGTAACCCTTATTTTACTTAGTAATGGCCCCAAAGAGTAGTGATGCTGGCAATTTGGATATGCCAAAGGGAAGCTGTAAAGTGCTTTCTTTACATGAAAAGGTGAAAGTTCTTGACTTAATAAGGAAAGAAAAAAATCATATGCTAAAGTTGTGTAGACCTATGGTAAGAATGAATCTTCTATCCAAGTTTTGCTGTTGCACATCAGAGTGCCAAAGTTATGGCCACAGTGCATGATACATGCTTACTTAAGATGGAAAAGGCATTAAATTTATGGGTGGAAGACATGAACAAAAATATGTTTCAGTTGATGACGATCAGGTTCAATACTATCCAGAGTTTCAGGCATCCACTGGGGGTCTTGGAACATATCCCCGGCAGATAAGGGGGAGCTATTGTAGTATTTCTTAGCTAAGTTCTAGACGCTGAGGTAAATAGGGATGGACATGACTCTTTTGTTGGTAGGCCTTCAGTGTGAGGAGTTGCATCAATTTACTCAGTAATGCAGCAGGGCTTGGGTTTGATGTTGCTATGGTTACCCTTAGTGCACCACCAGCTTCAAATTCCTCCAGTGTTACCTTACATGTAGAGGATTTGCCTCAGTGTTTACTCCACCCTCTGCTTTAGCTCTTCCCATTGTACATGCACCTCAGAGAAGGTCTTCTCCATGATCTTCTCTAATTCCCAGCAGTAGAGAGCTCTTACTTATGATTACCTTGCTTGCCAACCTGGTTGGGGTGACATTCTCTGCTGTCTTTGTTCAGTCTCAGTCTTAGGAAGGCCTCAGACGGTACCTCCTTTGTTATTTTGTCCATTCTGCAGGTTTAGGGAATATCTTATGGCCTGGGTCCAGGATGCTCTTCTCTCTTCCCTACCCCCAATGTTAATGAGTCTTCATTTGTGCCTTGAGGATGACAGAGTTTCATGCGTTTTCTCAGGTTCTTATGCTTTTGGTCCATTAGGGAAATAGGGAAAAGCATTCTGGGCATGCTTTGTGCCATTCCTGTGGATGCTGTTTTTCCCCTTCCCAAGCTTGCCCCACGAAGGAGGATTTCTCAAGTTCCTCACCCTGTCTGCAGCTTTTCTCCTGAGCCTCTGATGAGGTCCTCACATGCATTATCTTTTCACTGTTGGTTTTTAAACCTTTCTTGTCTTCATTACTGTATGTATACATGCCTTCGTCCTATGGCAATAAGTTGATTTTCAACTGTCTGCTTTGTTTCTTGCAGAATTCGATTTAATTATAAATTATTGCTGTAATTATGTACTTTTGAGTTTTACCTTTATTTTCTTAGGTTTATAAACTAATTTTTTTAAACCTCATTCTATTGTTTTCTTATCTCCTTGTGAACTCTTATTTAAAATAATTTTTCTTTTTCTTTCGACAGATGTTGCATACACAGTTCATTTTCCTTTTTAAGCTTATCTTCCATTTTAGAATAGATTTTAAAAATTATTCTGCATGCTATATTATATTATTATTTTTTCTGTGTTTCACATTTTATTCCATTTTGTTATGAACATGTATAGCTTTTTCTGTCTCTTCGGTTTTGTTGATTGAGCAGGAATGAATTCTTCCTGATTTCCATTTTTATTTGGATCTCATCATCTTCCCTTGTAAACTGTATTTTGGAGGGCTGCATTGTTTATTTTGACCGAGGACAATGATAAGTGTGCTGAAGGGATAGGGGCCAAGGAGCAGGATACTCAAAGGGCATGGTGTAGCTGAAATGTGAAGCAGATATCACAGATGCCCTTACTCAATATCAGTCACACCTTTCTCCTAGTGTACCTTCCTGTATGGCCCAGGCAGAAAAATGAAAAATTACATTTTCAAGACTTCCTGGTAGCTTATTTGGGCTTTGCCGATCATATGCACTTAGCCAAGATGTAAATGTGTAGAGAGGCATCCATTTTATTGCTATGCATCATAGCAGGCTTGGCGTTCCTGGTCCTCATTATAGGTAAGGTGATGTGTTACTAGAGCCAACAGTTGTGGTAGTGACTTTCTTATTTCTCCATTGTTGCTGAAGTGGTGTCATCTAGGAGCCAGTGGCTAGAAAAAATGGTCTCCAACTTCCTCAGTTTCCTAATTGTGGCAAAGACAGAACTTTTCTTGGCAGACCATTATGCAGTGTTGTTCTTGGATCATAATGAGAGAGGCATCTGTTCTTCAAGCCCACACAATGGTGATACAACACCAAATAGCTAGATCAAATCCCTTTCTGTAAACTGGCTGAAATGATTCCCATGATCTACAGCTGAAACCTCACCTTTATACTTTGATTGGAATTCTTGGACCAGGCTACAAGAAAAAGAGACCAAATTCAGAATGATGTTAATGATAAAGAGATGCATATTTTCTACCATAATGGAAGCCCAGAGATAGGAAGGATTCCAGGTTCAATATGATCAGTTGCTAATGTCATCAAGAACATAGTTTCTTTATGTTTTTCACATTTGCTATACTCCTTCCTCTTATGGCCATAAGAGGGCAGACTATGATAATTAGGTCCTTATACGTCTTTGTTTATGTCTGTACAGAGGGATGAGGGTAGAAGAGAGGTTTGCTTCTCTTTTTTACAAGACCAGCCTATTTCTATGGTTGGCGCAAATCTCCTACCTATTTCTGAATTATTCACTGGAAGGATCTTACTATGGAATGATCACAAATGGCTTTAACTAACCAGAGGGGTAGAATCAGTGTTGGGGAGTCAACACCAGTGTTTGTTACAGTCATTCTACATTTTCATTTTTTTCTCTCTTCATTCTCCCAGCTTTTGTACTAGCAAAGGTGGAACACAATGGGAAGATCTAAGAGTTTTTCTGTTGGGCATCAAAGATGATCAAAATGGCTTCTACGCTTGTGGGAATTTTATCTCCCCTTCCAGCCTGCTTAGACCTCCTCTCATACTAAGGTTAGGGATATTTGTGAGAAATTTTAGGATTTCTGTGCCTGTCTATCCCAACCAAGAGCCCTCACTTCCAACCCTACAAAGAGCCTCTGGATGTAGTGGAGTACCAAGATAAGATGTGCTTCCCAGGAATGTGCAGATTCTTAGAAATTTCCACCTCTTTCTTTTGCTATATTGTTTTGTATATATCTTTTTGCTGGTATTAACTTGATTATTGTTCACATTATTTGGCTTTGCAAAGAGATTATGAGAACTTGTTTTACTTGAACATCTTACCTCAAAATTTTGAAGCTTTTAAAATACTCTTTTACTGTTGACTTCTAGATTTATTGCATTTTGGCCAGTGGACATAATGTATAAAATTTCAGATGTTTGGAACCTTGACTGTCAACATTACCTAAAAGATCATAATTAAAAATAAAAAGATTGTATGTGTGCTATTAAATATTAATAGAATGTTCTCCCCAATTATTGGTTGCAAGTGTCCATATGTATCCATTATTCCGTCTTATTAATTATATTGCATAGATCCTCTCCATCCTTGGTGTGTGTGCACGTGTGTGCGTTCATGTTCAATCTGTTTCAGAGTAATGAAACAGGACGTGAACTCTCCACATCACCACATCTCAGACTCTAGGAACTTCCAAACACTTGGTCCCAGGGAGGGCAAAAGTTCTCTTTCCTAATCCAAGCCTTGTACGTTCTTGCCTTGGCATAATTTTCAATCCATATACCCAATTCACATTATAAAACTGAACACTTCTCAATCCACAGCATTCGTTATGTTTATGGCACTGAACAGTTTTCTCCAAGGACAGTGGATTTTGTATAATTTCAAGGTGTAAATAGCCATGATTTTTCCAAAGGAAGCCTCTTTCAAAGTAGTAGACTCTTCACCCGTGGAAAAATAAACTTCTGTTTACCCTTAAATGGCTGTGTCTTTAAGAGAAACAGAAACAAAAATAAAATCTCCCTTCACATATATACCAGTAACTTACATATGTGAATTTTTCTCTTCCTTAGATACGCGCAAAATTGTTTCTGAAGGAGAACTAGATCAGTTGGCTCAGATTCGGCCATTAATATTCAATTTTCATGAGCAGACAGCCATCAAGGATTGTTTGAAAATCCTTGAGGAAAAAACAGCAGCATATGATATCATGCAGGAATTTATGGTAAATATTTTCTTAACGAAAGTCTATATGTGATTTCTTTTTTTATATCATTGCCAGAGGGTTTCTTTTCTTTTCTTTCTTTATTTGGTTTTAGTACATTGTTTTTACTTTTAAATATTATATATATTTTAAAGTAATAGATGTACATGGTTAAAAAAAAAGCCAAATAGCATAAAAGGATATAAAATAGAAAGTCTCTCTCTTTCTCTCAAGACTTTCTAGGGCCCCTTTACACTATTCATTTTGTCATTTTGTCATGCAAACTTTTAAAAAAATTTGTTGGAATGCACTTTACATCCTTAAATTTGTTTTCCTCCTAGATACAATTTCCAAGTATATTATCAGCATGTATAGCAGTATCTCATTTTTTTAAGTGTTGCATGGTAATTATATGGATAAGTACCTTAATTTATTTAATATTTAATTTCTGAAATTAGGGTACTTATCCATATAATTAACTACCATGGAACATTTGGACATTTAGGTTGTTCTAGTCTTTGCTATTATGAACAGCGGTCATCTCTCTTCATATACTGTATGCATATATTTAAATATTTTTTGAACAAATTCCTACAAAGACAATATTAATATTTTGGGCTATCATTTTTTTGGATCTTTTCTCATCTCTTAAATGACAAATTATTTCTTATTGATTACTTAATTGGTATTTATTTGAGAACAAAAGAATATCTTTCCATATGTTTTTAAGCCTTTTATATTTTCAGTGAACTGCTAGTTTCAATTCTTTGCCCCATTTTCCTTTTTTTTTTTTCTTATTGGTTACTCTTTTTTTTTTTTGAGATGAGTCTTGCTCTTGTCCCCCAGGCTGGAGTGCAGTGGTGCGATCTCGGCTCACTGCAACCTCCGCCTCCCAGGTTCAAGCGATTCTCCTGCCTCAGCCTCCCGAGTAGCTGGGATTACAGGTGCCTGCCACCATACCTGGCTAATTTTTGTATTTTTAGTAGAGACAGGGTTTCACCATGTTGGCCAGGCTGCTCTCAAACTCCTGACCTAAGGTGATCAACCCACCTCGGCCTCCCAAAGTGCTGGGATTACAGGCGTGAGCCACCGCGCCTGGCCAATTACTAACTCTTTAAGGAAAAAATTATGCCTTTGTATGTCTTACACGTAGTATTTTTTCTGCTGTTGTTTGTGTTACACACAGGTGCACATGCATGTGCACACACATGCCTATTTACCATGAAGAAATAGCTGATTTTTAGTGGTCAAATATGGCAATCTTTGCTTTTGGGGCTTCTGGGTTTGGGGCTTTCTGTGCTCTTTAGGAATGCTTCTTTTACTCTAGGATTGTAATAATTACTTCATGTTTTTTTCTAGTACCTTTATGATTTTTAAGCATTTAAATCTTTGATGCAGCTAGAATTTAATTTGGTATAAGATGTTTGATAGGGACTCAGCATTATATAACTATTCAATTGTCCCAAGACTCTCCTGGAATTTCTCTTGAGTGAGGTAAAATGCCACTTTTATCATATACTAGAGCCTTACATATATTTTAATTTATTCTTGGACTTTTTCTACTGATTTTCTTATTCCTTTATTGGTATTGTTCTATTAATTAGCATAGCTTCATATTATCTTTTAACATCTAATGAGACTCATCTGCCATCATTATTCATTCATAAATGAATTTTTTCTCATTCTTCCTACAGAATTTTTTCCAGATTAATTTTAAAATTGATTTTCAGAAAGACTTGATCATTTTATTGTACTACTTAAAACCTTCACAGGCTCCTTGTTCCCCATGGCAGTGGTTGCTAGGTTGGCTACCCAAGAGTTACCCAAGAGCTTTGAAAATGTATAGATTCTCAGGCTTTCTCCACAAATATTCTAATAAAGTATGACTAGCTACCTCCTAATTTCATTTATATATGAAACAAGATATTTTATAGTTTTAGTCTGTTGTTGGACTACATCATGTGCTTTGTGCTCTTATTACCGTATTAGTCACAGTTTCCCAAAGGGACATGTATGCCTCCATTATTTCCACCCCTTCACCTTCTCTCCTCTTTCCTTCTAAGTACACACTGTTTTTCATATGCTAACTTCCAGTGACTCACTAAGGCCCAGTTCAAGGGCTGTTTCCCTTTGAGGAGCTTTTCTTCTTGACTTTTAGGTGCAATCTAGTGCTGTCATTTATTCTACTGTCTCCATACATTGGTCACATGGTATTTGATTACATGTCCTCTAACTACTCTGTTCACTCCTTAAGGATGAGGCCATTATCCAATTCATCCCTGTATTCCAGTGTCTGAAACAGGGCCAGGTACCTACTAAATGCGTAATAAGTGTTTGTTGAATTCACACTTGGTAAAGAAATTTTTTGAAAGGAAGGATTCTTAGGGTCCTAACTATAATTTCTTCAAAGGGGAAGGGTAAATTGTGAGACTGTTTGTATATATTTTTTGTTTATATGTTTTTGTTGTTGTTATTTTATTTTTATTTATAAAATGATAGATCTGTGGGTAGGTTCTGAGAAATGAATAGCTTGTATTTCCTTTTTTATGAAAGAAGAACAAAATGAAGTTCAAGTGGAAAGTATCTCCAGAAAGTTTAACATTTTCTTATTAACCAACTCATTGATTGGCATGTGAAACTTGAGATATTTTATATAGCACTTTTTAAATGGGGATCTAGCTTCACTTATCATACAACACATTAAATAGCAGGTCATGTCATATAGGGATTTAAGGATCATGAGCACTAAACAAAGGCATATTTTTTTCTTTTTTATTGGTTATAGTAAATACACAATTTATTATTTATTTATTTATTCATTTTTAACCTTTTAAAGGCTTTAGAACTTAAGAATCTGCCTGGTGAGTTCAACTCTGGGAATCAACCAAGCAACAGAGAAAAAAACAGATACCGAGATATTCTTCCATGTAAGCTAAAAATGGTTTTGATTATTTTCCTGTTTACATTTAGAAAAAGTGCAAAGGGCACTGTATGGCTTTTTGTATGAGACATTTTGGCCTGTGACCATGATAAAGGGTTCTGGTACATAGCACTGGGTGATCTGGGCATATTCTAAGATATGTGCTAGATATGAGAGAGTCAGGTCCTCTGTTTTCTGGTACATCCTTCAGCAACTGTTACAGGGTCCTTTACAGCAGTCCTTCAGCCTTGTTCTCATATATTGCTGCTTCTCAGAGCATGAGCCTTCCAAAACATAAAATCCAATAGTCTGAGTCATACACCACTTTTGGTACCCGAAGCCTTAACCACCTTCTCTGGCTATTTTGTTTAGACACGCGAAAAAAGAGCTATTTGCATCCTTCATCCTGGACAATAAAGCTGTTAATCTGCTCTCCAACAGGAGGCTGCCTTTTGATTGTCTCCACAGAGCCTTAACATTGCTTCCCTGTGTTGGATGGGAGGGTAGTGGCACCTTCTGTCCTCCTCACTCAGTTACTCTTAGGAGTTATCCATCTCAGGCCATTCAAAGAGCAGAATCAAAACACAGCAATGCAATTTTAATCTTAGGCAGGATATCTCATTCCATAACTCACATTCCTTTCAAAGTCAAAGTTTTTCAAAACTAAATTTACTATTTTACTTCCTCCAACTTGACCCTCTTCTTATATTCTATATCTTATGTAATCACCAAGTTCAAACCAGAAAACAGGGAGTCAGTTGATTCTACCTCCATAATACCTCTGGGGTCCTCCCCCATCTCTCAGTTCCCACTGCTGCTGACTTAGACTGAGCCCATTTTACCTCTCAGCTGGTTACGTTCTTCTTTACTGCCTCCCTTTCTGATCATTCACAAAAGCTACTGAGATTTTCTTAAAATGCAAGTCAGAACATGTAGCTCTTCTTTTAAAGCTCTTTCTTGGCTCTTTGTTACTATCATGGTACAGTTGTTTAACATGGCCTAAGAATTTCACTTGTTTGCCTCTCTAGCCTTAGCTCTCCCACAAAACTTCTTTTGGTATCTAGAATTCATAATTCTTTTCTTATTTGTTGGTTTTTATGCCTCTTAACCTGCAGTTCTTGAAAGAACTACTCATCCCTTCTTTGCCGAGGCAGTTCCTGCTATCTTTCTTAACCAGCTCCAATAGGCTTTTCTTATTTTCCTCAAAGCTAGGTTTGGTGTTTTTCCAGTAGTCTCACAGCATCTTGTAACCACTCTCCCCTTCTACCAAACCATATTTTAATTATTTTCACTTTTGTTTCTCCTACTAGACTTGAGATAGTTATTATAAAAACCAGAGTGGAACACAGTGACTGCGGTCACTAGATAAAAATACCTTCATGTTTAGTTGGTTTATTAGAATTGAAACTAACTTTATGATGATAAAAAACAAGTACATATCCAACATGGTTAAAATAAGCTATTCTGTTATCTTCTGTGGGGAGAGTGTGGAGAAGTGCATTGATGAATACTTCTGAAATCAGAATAATGAACCATGATTAGACATTTTAATAAATAATACTAATAATTTGTTGCTTCTCCAAAATGTCAAAGGTCCAAATTTTATAATTTCTATTTCTGCATGTGCAGTTTGCCCTCAAGGAGACTAAAAGCAAACATGCCTTAAAAATTAGCCTCTCGGGATTGTAAGAAGCTCATTTTACAATAGAAGGTACACATAATATTTGATCTGACTTGAAGTTTTTATTCTGGATATCAAAAGAGTTACAACTAAGAAATTCAAAGATAATAAAAATAATGTTAAATCATTAAAGTAAGGGAAGTTATATAAAACTTTTGGCTTTTCATAAAAGAAAAGAAACTATAATTCAACCATGTTCTTTTCAAAGGCCCATTGGTATATCTACCTCATAACGCAGTGTAATCTAATCTGAAACTCAGCCAACTTAAGTGGCCATCATAGAAAGCTCTGTGGTTTTTTTAATCACACATTTCTTGACTTTATAGAAGAGGTTCCTGAAGACTCATATTAAGAAAGCTAAAGAAGTAATTTATTTGTCGTCTTCAAATGCTGAGAACACTAAATAGATGAATTCACACACCTTTGAACACTGCACATATAGGGAGCCTTCACTTTGCATGGCCCCAATATGCTCAAATATCAGTTACTGTGTTTAGCTAAATAACACCAGTCCCACAATACAATTCACATTTTAGTTACCACAATATATTCACTGCAAGTAATTGCCTAAAGTAGTAAGCATCTTTGCTGGCACTTTAGTCCACAAGTCCCTATGTAAATAACAGATGTGCATCATGACCAGTGACTAATAAATGTTACTTCTTTCAAAATATGTCAGTGATAGGTAACTGTGAGCCTCTTATTCAGTTCACACACAGCAAAGCATGTGATTGTGTTGTCTCCTTGTCTCTCAATGGTAAACCCCTATGACCTTTTACCAAAATGTATAATCAAGAGAGAGATTTGGCTGAGAGAGATGAAACTGCAATAAAGAGATAAAAAGTGATAATGTTGGAAATGAAATTTGAATGGAGTTATAGAAGAACTAGCTGACCAGGGACATGCTGACACTGCTACTGCTCAAAAGACCCTAGAGCTGCAGCCTAAGGCACCTGTGGAAGGGGAACTTACCGACATGAATGACCAAAGTGCTTGTGAGGAAAAGGATAAAGGCAACCTAGGGGAAGCAATGATGGTAGAAAACTTGACATTAAAGAAACTTTGGAGCTATTTCACAACAATATAAGTGCCAAGGATAAAAGGTGGAAACTGAGCCAGACTTGGAAGTTAGCCTAGACATAGAAAAAATGCTCACTCTGTATTGTAAGTTATAACAACAAAAAGAAGAGGCAAACACTGTTCAAACTACTCTGGGTAAGTTTTTTTTTTTTTTTTTTTTTTTTTTTTTAACAAATTAAATGCTTTAATTCCCAATATTTCTAATGTTTTAAATTACAATGTTCTAAATAAATATTAGTCTTGCTATTTTTTGCTTCTCTATATATGTATAGCCAGCAATAAGTGAGTTTTTAATGATTTCACAAAAAATGTTAAGAGCCATGAAACAAGAATAATATTTCCTATTGATTACTAAGATCCTTTTGTGACTGGGCGCGGTGGCTCATGCCTGTAATCCCAGCACTTTGGGAGGCCGAGGCGGGCAGATCAGGAGGTCAGGAGATCGAGACCATCCTGGCTAACACGGTGAAACCCTGTCTGTACTAAAAATACAAAAAAATTAGCTGGGCGTGGTGGAGGCCCCTGTAGTCCCAGCTACTCAGGAGGCTGAGGCAGGAGAATGGCGTGAACCCAGGAGGCAGAGCTTGCAGTGAGCCGAGCTGAGATAGCGCCACTGCACTCCAGCCCGGGCGACAGAGCAAGACTCCGTCTCAACAACAACAACAACAACAACAACAACAAAGGTCCTTTTGCATGGTTTCAACTTGCATGGTCATATTTATGGCCCTGTACCATCATGCCAAGCAAGAATGGCCTTTATTATGTAGTATAGGAATTTTTAGGTATAAAGACAATATCTTCCATTTCTTTACCATTTCACAACTTACAAAGCAGTTTGAAGGCTAATAAAAGAGCGAGTCACACAGGTTCTCCAACTCCTGGCCTAATATTTTTTCTGTTACTTATCTATCAGGGACCTACTCAGAACTAATAAAGGTAGTGACTTAGGTTTCTGTTAGCTTCTCACTTTTCAGAGCATGCTTACATATTTCTCATTGAGTGTTCTGTATGATCATGTGAGAAGAACAGAGAAGATGATAATATCTAAATTTAATGCAAGACAATAAGGAAGGGATGATCTTTCAACAAATCTTCTGGACAGTTGCATATTCATGTACCAAAAATGAACTTTGATTCTTACCTCACAACTTATATAAAAATTAACTCAAAATAGATTATAGACCTATCATTAGAGTTAAAAACATAAAACTTCTGAAAGAAACCGTAGGAGAAAATGTTACTGCCCTTGGCTTTGGCAAATTTTTCCTAAATAGGACACAAAACCCTCAAATTGTAAAAGAAAAAAAATAAATTGGACTTCATCAAATTAAAAAAAAAACCCTGCTCTTCAAAGCATATTATTATAAAACCAAAAAGGAAAGCAACAGGCTAGAAGAAAAATACAGGCAAAACATTTATCTCACAAAAACTTATATTTATAATCTATAATTACTACAAATCAAGAAGAGGACAAATAACCCAACACTAAATGAGCAAAAAATTTGAGCAGACACTTCTCAAGGAACATATAAGGATGGCAAATAAATGCATGAAATGATATTCACCATTGTAAATCATTAGGAAAATGCAAATTAAAACCATAACGAGATACCATTTTATACTCACTGCAATGAAATGGAGTTTGTTTCTAATAAAGTTAAACATGTACCTACCATATGATTTAGCAGTTCTATTCATATGTTTTACCTAAGAGAAATTAAAGCATATGTCTGCATAAAGACTTATATACTAATGTTCATATCAGCTTTACTTATAATAGCCAAAAACTGGAAACAGTGCAAATGCCCATCAACGGAAGAGTGAATAAACAAATTGTGGTATGTCTACATAATAGAATGCAACTAGGCAATAAAAAATGACTAACAATGCATTGAACAACATGAATGAATCTTAAAATAATTTTACTCAGTGAAATAAGCCAGTCAAAAGAGTATATACTGTGTTTTATGAGCCAAATTAAATTCTCCCAAAATTTGTATGTTGAAGTTCCAACCCTTTGTACCTCAGAATGTGACCTGATTTGGAGATAGGGCCTTTAAAGTAGTAATTAATATAAAATGAGGTTCTTAGAGTGTGCCCAATCCAATCCATCAGGTGTCCTTATATAAAGAAGAAATTGGGACACACAAGAGACATCAGGGATCCAAAGGCACAGAGAAAGGTCCATGTGAAGACACAGCAAGAAGGCAGCCATTGGCAGGCCAAGGAGAGAGGCCTCAGGAAAAACCAAGCCTGCTGCCACCTTGATCTTTGTCTTAGTTTGTTTGTGTTGCTATAAAGGAATAATTTATGAAGGAAAGGGATTTAGTTAGCTCATAGTTCCGCAGACCGGAAGGTTCAAGAGTGGGCATCTGGTGAGGGCTACGGGCTGCTTCCACTCATGGTGGAAAGTGAAGTAAAACCAGCATATGCAGAGATCACATGGTGAGAGAGGAAGCAGGAGAGAAATGGGGAGGTACCAGGCTCTTGCAGAACGAATAGAGTGAGAGCTCACTCATGCCATTAATCTATTAATGAGGGATGTGCCCTTGTGACTCAAACACCTCCCATTAGGCTCCACTTCCAACATTGGGAATCAAGTTTCAACATGAGGTTTAGAAGGGCCAAACATCTAAATCATAGCATTTTGCCCCCGGCCCTTTAAAACTTATGTTCTTACCACATTGCAAAATACAATTATTCCTTCCCAATAGTCCCTAAAAGTCAACTTGTTTCAGCACCAACTTAAAAGTTCAAAGTCACATCTGAGACTCAAAGTAAGTTCTTTCCAGTTGTAAGCCTGTAAAATCAAAAAAGAGATTATTTACCTCCAAGGTACAATGGTGGTACAGGCACTGGGTAAACGTTTCCATTCCAAAAAGGAAAAATTGGTCAAAAGAAAGGGATAATAGGCCCCATGCAAGTCCAAAACACAGCAGGGCACACTTTAAATCTTAAAGCTCCAAAATAATCTCCTTTGACTCTATCTCCTACATATTGGTCACAGTGGTGTGTGGGGTGGGCTCCCAAGGCCTTGAGTAGCCCTTCCCCCATAGCTTTGCTGGGCGTAGACCACTGTCTGCTTCCATGGGTTGTAATAATGCTGCAGCTTTTTCAGGCTGAGGTGGAATGCTGTGGATAGCTCTACTATTGTGGGGTTCCAGCACCTTTGTGAGTCCACTAAGAGTTGCCCTGGTGGGGACTCTAAGGAAACTCCAACCCAACATTTCCACTAAAGATTGCCTTGGTAGGGGCTCTCTTTGGTGGCTCCACTCCTGCAATAGGCATCTGTCTGCTCTCCCAGGCTTTTTAATATATTCTCTGAAATTTAGGTTAAAGCTGCCAAGCCTCCATGTCCCTTGCATTCTGGATGCCTGCAGACTTAACACCACATGAATGCCACCAAGGCTTACCACTTAGCCCCTCAGGAGCAGTGGCCCAAACCCTACCTGGGGCCATTTGACCCACTGCTGGAGCCAGAGCAGCCAGGATGTGGGGAGCAGCATCCTGAGGTGGCCAAGGGCAGTGGTGCTCCAGGTCTGTCCCCAGAAGACCTTGGGGCCTATTAGGGAAGGGGTGGCCCCAAATATTTCTGAAGTGCCTTTGGGCACTTTTTCCAGACACTCTCTCATATTATTGTCTTTTTCTGAGCCTTCCACACACTTCCAACCTCCGCTCATCACCCAGTTCCAAAACTGCTTCCACATTTTCAGGTATCTTTATAGCAACACCCCAATTCTCAGTACCAATTTTCTGTCTTATTCCATTTTGTATTGCTATAAAGGAATACTTGGGGCTGGTTAATTTATAAATAAAAGAGGTTTATTTAATTCCCAGTTCTGCTGGCTGGAAGGTTCAAGATTGGGCCTCTAGTGAGGGCCTCAGGCTACTTCCACTCATGGTAGAAGGTGAAGTGGAATCAGCATGTGCAGAGATTACATGGTGAAAGAAGACACAAGAGGGAGAGAGAGAGGTGCCTGGTCCTTTTTAATAATCGGTTTTTGCAGCAGTGAATAGAGTGAGAACTCACTCAACCCCGAAGAAGGGCATCAATCTATTCATGAGTGATTTGTCTCCATGACTCAAAACCTCCCATTAGGCCCCACTTCCAATGTTGGGGATCAGTTTTCAACATAAGGTTTGGAGAGGACAAACATCCAAACCATAATAATACTGGACTTCCAGCCTCCAGAATGTGAAAATAAATTTCAAACCTAGAAAACTAATATACTGTATGCTTCCACATATATAAAATGTTAGAAAATTTAAACTAATTTGTATTGACAGAACGTCTCAGTGGTTGCCTTGGGGCAAGATGAGAGCAAGAAGGATAGATTATAAAGAGGCATGAGGATAGTTTTGCACTGATGGAGATGTTTAATTATCTTTATTGTGGTGGTGGTCTCATGGGTGCACATGTATGACAGTTTTACCTCTATAAACTGTTAAAAAGGTGGTTTGTGAGTGCAAAAGGTATATTACACTTTTAAAAAATTTTCATACACTTCAGCATTATAATATAGATAGATGGGAAGACA